>NC_065449.1:59530651-60211484 GCF_917563875.1 Diabrotica virgifera virgifera | reverse complement strand
TAGTCCTGTCGCCAGTAGGGGTACAACGGCATCCTTAATTCAGATGGACTTACCCAAGTTTTCTTTATGTATTTTGACCCGTAAAACACGAATCTTTTGGGTAACAGTCGATCCGGATGTCGATAAGATTGTTATAAACAAAGAACTTGAGGAATCACATAACAGCGATTTTTCGCAAAACAAAACATGTTTTTGTATTCTTTGGGTCATTCTAAGCAAAAAATTATTTCACAAGTTTTTTGGTAGGATGCATAGTTCTCGGCATAAACGGGGTTGAACTTTCAAAAAATCGAAAAATTGCAATTGTTGAACCCGAATAACTTTTGATTGAAAAATAAAATATCAATTCTGCTTACTGCATTTGAAAGTTCAAGTAAAATTCTATCGGTTTTTGATTATTTTCATTGCTAGAAATTAATTTTTTTATTGTTAAACAAAGCTATCAACACTTAGTGATTGAGTGATGTTTTCAATGCATTTCAAATTTGAAATCGAACGAGTAGGCGCGCATATAGTTCTTAGGCCCCCATATAAAATTATTATTTATGACCACACCGTTGAAACTTTTTGTACTTGTTATTTGGGTGGAGTCGGACAAATTTCGAGCTTAGCGCATCATGGCAGTGGGGCGTTTGTCTGTCAAGCGGTCACGAAGTTGTCAATTTTATGCAAGAAAAAAATTTATAACCACATTGGTCATTTTATTTTAATCAATGGTTTTTATCGTATAAACAGCGAAAATAATTTTGTCGGACAAAAATATTGGGGCATACGACGCGTCGGACACGCTAAATATGTCAAATTTATGAAAATAAAAAATTTATTACCACATTGCTAATTTTATCAGAATATACCATAAAATATTTTTACAATAATGTGGTAACCTTGTCGGACAATTTTCACGGGGCATATGCACAGTCGGACGCGCCGAAGATGTCAATTTCCTGAAAATTTTTTATTTATTACCACAGATGTCATTTTTATTTTGTGCTGTTCTTTTACATGTGTAATGCATATTGGATCACTTGTCGGACAAAAATAATGGGGCGTTTTGGAGATACAGGGTGTCAAAGTTAAACTTTTTTTTTATTTATTATCGAATATTTCCTGACAGGTATGAGATAACAACATGAAATTTGGTATGTGGGGGTTTCTTGGGTCGAGGAAACCAAATTCCCTACCAAAAATTATGCATTGCCCAGAGGGCGCCACATACGCCTTTCAGCACTCATTTATTACGTTCAATTTTTTTATCCCTCACTCTGTATAATTTTGACATTAAAATTTTTATTGTCCTATTAGTTTTACTTAAAAAGGGTATACTTCTTTCATCTCCCTAAACTCAACCGTTTTCGAGATAAACGCATTTTAAATCTGCGATACACCATCATTTTTAGCATAATATCATTGTAGTTACACCCGAAAAATAACTTAAAACCATAAAATTATCCAAAAATGTATCGCAAATTTCTTCAAATGGAATTTGCGATGCAATGACATACATTTGAGAACTGCTATATATTATGCTAATATTATGCTAAAAATGATGGTGTATCGCAGATTTAAAATGCGTTTATCTCGAAAACGGTTGAGTTTAGGGAGATCAAAGAAGTATACCTTTTTTAAGTAAAAATAATAGGAAAATAAAAATTTTAATGTCAAAATTATATAGAGTGAGGTATAAAAAAAATTGAACGTAATAAATGAGTGCTGAAAGGCGTATGTGGCGCCCTCTGGGCAATACATAATTTTTGGTATAGTATTTTTACTACAAAAACGTTATTACGTAGGCCAAAATTTTTGACGTAAGAGAACTGTCAAAACATTAGAATGTGACTTTTCATTATTGCTATGTTTATTATAAACACGGCAATAATGAAAAGTCACATTCTAATGTTTTGACAGTTCTCTTACGTCAAAAATTTTGACCTACGTAATAACGTTTTTGTAGTAAAAATACTATAGGGAATTTAGTTTTCTCGATCCAAAAACCCCCACATACCAAATTTCATGTTGTTATCTCATACCTGTCAGGAAATATTCAATAATATATAAAAAAAATTTTAACTTTGATATCCTGTATCTCGGTTATTATAAAATTTGTACTAAGATAAGTTTAAATCTAAGCTAACTAACTAAGCTTAAATCGGTCTATTTTTACCTCAGGAACCTGACGTTAAGCTATGGCCCATTATTTACGAAATTTTACCTGTATATAAATTAAATGAAATTGAATGTATTGTTTCTCGATTCCACGTTAAGATATATATGGTCGCCTTCTATGATTATCTCTCAAATGATCTAGTGTCCATTGAATGTACACTAGAGTTTTTTTTCTATTCGAAATAGAATAAAAAATTATTTTAATGGCCGGTAAATGAACTCGTATTGCTCTATTTTTATATAAATCTATCTAAATTTAGCGTCGCAACCACTACAACTACATAAACCATTTCGGCGATAATGATCAAATGGATTATACTTTTGGAACTAGATACCTTCTAATCGGTATTATCGAATTTGATCACTAAATATGAGTTTGAAACGTATTGAGAAGTAGTGTCTGATGCATCCAAGGTCAAGTAGGATAACCGAAGGTATTATAGGACTATTGAGCTTGAAAAACCGGTTTTCCTATAGGAAATAGATTTGATCACACTTATGAAGGCTATAACTTAAAAATTCGAATTTTTCCAGATAGAGGTATACACCGATAGACGCATCTGGAGTCCTCCTTATTTGTTGGCGCAATTTGTAGGTTGAAATTTTGAGTAATTGTCTAAAAACCAAAATTTTCAAAGTTTAGTTTTTCGGTTTTTCAGCTGTACTGAGCCGTGTGTATCTCTGATCTTAACCACTTAAGCACTATTTGAAAGCTTAACTCAACGCTATTAATTTGGTGTACTTTTGGTTTTCCTGTCTCTTCTTGAACCTAAGATTTATACCCCCAAAAAATATGCCGTTTTGTACCTACCAAGTCCTATAGCTGGCTTATGGGTGGTCGAAAGTCACAATCTATACCGGTTCTGAATCGGCCCTGACCCCCTCTTAAAACATAGAAAAGAAATTCAGATCGGTATAACTTTTCCACAAACATACACACAAACATACAAAACATTTTCCCCTTTTTAAATAGAAATTGAGTAAAATTTCTGAGATCGGTAACTTTTGAATGATATATACAATTTTCAAAATGGCAATGGGATAAGACAGAGATTCCCTGAGTCCTCTGTTGTTCAACCTGATCATGGACGAAATAATAAAAAAAGTATCAAAAAAGTATATTATTAAAAGTATTATAAAATAACAAAAAAAGGATACCAAATGGGAGAAAAACCACTTAAAATAATCTGCTATGCAGACGACGCAATACTAATCTCTCAAAGTGAAGATGATTTACAACGTATGCTGCACGAATTTAATATAACCGCTAGAAAATTTAACATTTTAATTTCCCCAAAAAAGACTAAATGCATGGTTACAACAGTAGATCTAATAAGGTGTAAATTAGAGCTGGAGGGTCAAATAATAGAACAAGTCATGGAGTTTAAATATCTAGGCATCAAACTATGCAACTACGGAAAGCTCGAAACAAAAGTGGAAGATCAGATGAATAAAGCAAACAGAGCCGCAGGTTGCCTGAATGAAACAATATGGAGAAATAAAAACATCAGAAAAGAAGTGAAAGGCAGAATTTACAAAAGAGTCATCAAACCAATAATGACATACGCGGCAGAAACACAACCTGATACAGAAAGGACAAAAAAAGCTATAGAAACAGCAGAGATGAAAACATTGCGAAAAATCAATGGTAAGACGCTGTGGGATATAGCTAGAAGTGTAGATATATGAAGGGGATGCAAGGTGGACAACATTAATAACTGGATGAAAAGCAGAAGGGTAGAATGGAACGACAACATAAGCCGAATGACAAGAAATAGAGTAGTAAGAACGGACAGAGACGGTTCCCCAATAGGAAGACGATCAGGGGGAAGACCACGAAAAAGATGGAATGACAACTTACTGGAGGCACATTGAAAAACAGACAGAGTAATGTCTATATAAAAAGAAGAACAAGAAGAGAAGAATTTTCAAAATTAAACATGCGTTGAAAATCGGACTTAAATTTTCGAAATTTTTGGGAGATTTGGGGACGAGAACGAAAAACAGACCCTAAATGGGAATGGCCGTAACATCCACACCCTTGTACCAAAATGGATGGTTGACATATTTCTCTCTTCCTATATTTTAAGAATGGATTTGCCCCAATTTTTTCAATTCAGTCACATTTAGAAAATCGAAAATTTCTTGTATAATATAGTGTCGCATGTACGGGAACAGCCGTTCTCTGGGATATAAAAAAATAATAAGCATCAAGGAGACCAAAGCGAACTATAAACTATTTTTCTCGGTTAGATCTACATAGATCAAACTGAAAATTTGTAGAAATACTCCTTATAATGTTTATAAGGACGTAACGTAGAGAACATTCCAAAATTTTAGAAAAATTTTCCGAAATTTTCCCTCTTGTCGGAAAATCTTTTTGGAAAATTTTGGGTAAAACTCACCGTCATGCCCTTTTAAGTGTTGTACATAGCGTATGTACCAATTTATAGCTAAATCGATTCAAAAGAAACCGAGAAACACTGTTTTAAATTTTTTTTTGATAATACCTCCTCCTCGATAGCCTAAAAGACTTAAGCTTTCTGTTCGTTTGCCCCAACATTTTTGCCAGACAATTAGATTTTTTGTTCAAGAATATAATTACTTGTAACTTACTGCCTTTGTCGGAAAATTGGTTTTAAAGATAAGGGATGCACGAACCCAGCAGAGTTTAAAAGTATAATTTATTAATAAAAATTAAATTTTTTTGTCCGACTTTGGATTTGACCCAATATTTTTGTCGGACACTTAGATTTTTTTATTTAGAATATGTGGGTACAGCTCTACGTCATACCCTTTTAAATGTTTTACTTAGTGTGTGTACCAATTTTCAGC
This sequence comes from Diabrotica virgifera virgifera, assembly GCF_917563875.1. Lineage (NCBI taxonomy): Eukaryota > Metazoa > Arthropoda > Insecta > Coleoptera > Chrysomelidae > Diabrotica > Diabrotica virgifera. The sequence continues at coordinate 60,206,486 of NC_065449.1, read as the reverse complement.
TAAATCGATTTAAAAATAACCGAGAAAAACTGTTTTAAATTTTTTTTTTGGTAATACCTCCTCGTCGATAGCATAAAAGAATTCAGTTTTCTGTTCGTTTGCCCCAACATTTTTGTCAGACAATTACATTTTTTGTTTAAGAATATAATTAATTGTAACTTACTACCTTTGTCGGAAAAATGGTTGTAAAGATAAGGGATACACGAACCCAGCATAGTTTAAAAGTATAGTTTATCAATAAAAATTAAATTTTTTGTCCGACTTTGGATTTGCTCCAATATTTTTGTCGGGCACTTAGATTTTTTGATTTGGAATATAACTACTTATAACCTGATACATGAGTCGGAAATTTTTTTTTAATTCGAGAAAAAAAACTACAGAACGATGTTTGTCGTTGTTCAAGGAGTATGTACACAAATTATCAGATCACAATTTTTCTAAAATTTTCCCTCTTGTCGGAAAATTTTTTAAGAAAATTTTGGGTTCCAATCTACGCCATACCCTTTTAAATGCTTTACTTAGCGTGTGTACCAATTTTCAGCTAAATCGATTCAAAAGTAACCGAGAAACACTGTTTTAAATTTTTTTTTTGATAATACCTCCTCGTCGATAGCCTAAAAGAATTAAGTTTTCTGTTCGTTTGCCCCAACAGTTTTGTCAGACAATTACATTTTTTGTTTAAGAATATAATTACTTGTAACCTACTACTTTTGTCGGAAAAATGGTTGTAAAGATAAGGGATGCACGAACCCAGCATAATTTGAAAGTATACTTTACTAATAAAAATTAAATTTTTTGTCCGACTGTCGAGTTGCCCCAATATTTTTGTCCGACACTTTGATTTTTTGATTAAAAATATAATTACTTATAACCTACTAATGTTGTCGGAAAAATGGTTTTAAAGGTAAGGGTTGCACGAACCCAGTATTGTTTAAAAGACAGTTTATTAATAAAAATTAAATTTTTTGTCCGACTTTGGATTTGACCCAATGTTTTTGTCGGACACTTAGATTTTTTGATTTAGAATATAACTACTTATAACCTGATACTTGTGTCGGAAATTTTTTTTAATTGGAAAAAAAACTACAGAACGATGTTTGTCGTTGTTCAAGGAGTATGTAAGCAAATATCAGATCAAAATTTTTCTAAAATTTTCCCTCTTGTCGGAAAATTTTTTTAAAAAATTTTGGGTACAGCTCTACGTCATACCATTTTAAATATTTTACTTAGTGTGTGTACCAATTTTGAGCTAAATCGATTCAAAAATAACCGAGAAAACTCTTTTAAAATTTTTTGATATTACTTTCTCGTCGATAGCCTAAAAGAATTAAGTTTTCTGTTCGTTTGCCCCAAGATTTTTGTCAAACAATTACATTTTTTGTTTAAGAATATAATTACTTGTAACTTACTACCTTTGTCGGAAAAATGGTTGTAAAGATAAGGGATACACGAAGCCAGCATACTTTAAAAGTATAGTTTATCAATAAAAATTAAATTTTTTGTCTGACTTTGGATTTGCCCCAATATTTTTGTCGGACACTTAGATTTTTTGATTTGGAATATAACTACTTATAACCTGATACATGTGCTGAAAATTTTTTTATTTCGAGAAAAAAATACAGCACGATGTTTGCCGTTGTTCAAGGAGTATGTACACAAATTATCAGATCACATTTTTTCTAAAATTTTCTCTCTTGTCGGAAAATTTTTTAAGAAAATTTTGGGTTCCGATCTACGTCATACCCTTTTAAATGCTTTACTTAGCGTTTGTACCAATTTTCAGCTAAATCGATTCAAAAGTAACCGAGAAACACTGTTTTAAATTTTTTTTTGATAATACCTCCTCGTCGATAGCCTAAAAGAATTAAGTTTTCTGTTCGTTTGCCCCAACATTTTTGTCAGACAATTACATTTTTTGTTTAAGAATATAATTACTTGTAACCTACTACTTTTGTCGGAAAAATGGTTGTAAAGATAAGGGATGCACGAACCCAGCATAATTTGAAAGTATACTTTACTAATAAAAATTAAATTTTTTGTCCGACTGTCGAGTTGCCCCAATATTTTTGTCCGACACTTTGATTTTTTATTAAGAATATAATTACTTATAACCTACTAATGTTGTCGGAAAAATGGTTTTAAAGGTAAGGGTTGCACGAACCCCGTATTGTTTAAAAGACAATTTATTAATAAAAATTAAATTTTTTGTCCGATTTTGGATTTGACCCAATATTTTTGTCGGACACTTAGATTTTTTGATTTAGAATATAACTACTTATAACCTGATACTTGTGTCGGAAATTTTTTTTAATTGGAAAAAAAACTACAGAACGATGTTTGTCGTTGTTCAAGGAGTATGTACGCAAATATCAGATCACAATTTTTCTAAAATTTTCCCTCTTGTCCGAAATTTTTTTGGTAAAGTTTTGGGTACAGCTCTACGTCATACCATTTTAAATGTTTTACTTAGTGTGTGTACCAATATTCAGCTAAATCGATTCAAAAATAACCGAGAAAATCTGTTTTAAAATATTTTTGGATAGTACCTCCACGTCCATAGCCTAAAAGAATTAAGTTTCCTGTTCGTTTGCCCCAACATTTTTGTCAGACAATTACATTTTTTGTTTAAGAGTATAATTACTTGTATCCTACTACTTTTGTCGGAAAAATGGTGGTAAAGATAAGGGATGCACGAACCCAGAATTGTTTAAAAGTATAGTTAATTAATAAAAATTCAATTTTTTGTCCGACTTTGGATGTGCCCCACTATTTATGTCGGGCACTTAGATTTTTTGATTTGGAATATAACTATTTATAACCTGATACATGTGCTGAAAAAATTTTTTTTAATTCAAGAAAAAATACAGAACGACGTTTGTCGTTGTTCAAGGAGTATATACACAAATTATCAGATCAAAATTTTTCTAAAATTTTCCCTCTTGTCGGAAAATTTTTTAAGAAAATTTTGGGTTCCGATCTACGTCATACCCTTTTAAATGCTTTACTTAGTGTGTGTACCAATTTTCAGCTAAATCGATTCAAAAGTAACCGAGAAACACTATTTTAAAATTTTTTTTTGATAATACCTCCTCGTCGATAGCCTAAAAGAATTAAGTTTTCTGTTCGTTTGCCCCAACATTTTTGTCAGACAATTACATTTTTTGTTTAAGAATATAATTACTTGTAACCTACTACTTTTGTCGGAAAAATGGTTGTAAAGATAAGGGATGCACGAACCCAGCATAATTTGAAAGTATACTTTACTAATAAAAATTAAATTTTTTGTCCGACTGTCGAGTTGCCCCAATATTTTTGTCCGACACTTTGATTTTTTGATTAAGAATATAATTACTTATAACCTACTAATGTTGTCGGAAAAATGGTTGTAAATAAAAAAATTTCAGGAAATTGACATCTTCGGCGCGTCCGACTGCGCATATGCCCCGTGAAAATTGTCCGACAAGGTTACCACATTATTGTAAAAATGTTTTATGGTAGATATCGTTAAAATTATCCATGTGGTAATAAATTTATTATTTTCACAAATTTGACATATTTAGCGTGTCCGACGCGTCATATGCCCCAATATTTTTGTTCGACAAAATTGTTTTCGTTGTTTATATGATAAAATCCATTGATTAAAATAGAATGACCAATGTGGTAATAAATTTTTTTCTTGCATAAAATTGACAACTTCGTCACCGCTTGACAGACAAACGCCCCACTACCATAATGCGCCAAGCTCAAAATTTGTCCGACTCCACAAAAATAACAAGTACAAAAAGTTTCAACGGTGTGGTCATAAATAATAATTGTATATGCGGGCCCAAGGCCATCAAGACCTCTAATACTATACAGAATTTCTACGTACATTACGTCCATTAAAACGCATGCATTGGGCCCGGGAAACACTATGTGTTTATACCTTTATTTAACAAATAAAAACTTATTTTTTAGCAATGCAAACAATCAAAACCGATAGAATTTGACTTGAACTTTCAAATGCAGTAATCAGAATTGCTATTTTATTTTTTAATCAAAAGTTATTCCGGTTCAAAAATTGCACTTTTTCGATTTTTTGAAAGTTTAACCGCGTTTATCTCGAAAACTACGCGTCCTACGAAAAAACTTGCAAGACCATTTTTTGCTGAGAATCACCCAAAAAATACAAAAAAAAATTTTGTTTTGCGAAAAATCGCTGCTATGTAATTCCTCAAGTTCTTTGTTTATAACAATCTTATCGACATCCGGATCAACTGTTACCCAAAAAATTCGTGTCCTACGGGTCAAAATACATAAAAAAAACTTGGGTAAGTCCATCTGAATTAAGGAGGCCGTTGTACCCCCACTGGCGACAGGACTATACAGAGTATTGCATGTATTTTAAAAAATTAAAGTGACCAATGATATCAGAAAAATGGTAATGTTTAATATGTCAGCATTGCAAACATCAAATTTAAAACTTCTATGTTGCAGAACAGGCGTATCCCGGTTTCTGTACGATTATAATTATCCATTTAACAGATAATTAAGTATCTCCAGACTTTTCGTCCACTATGTATTGTTATGATCTGTATTTTTCTCTTTTATGAGATTGATGAGCAAATTCTTAATTTAATTAATAACTCAATTATTTTAATTTCTGCTTATGTAAAACAAAACCAAATTTAAATTAAATTTTCTAATAAATTTTATTCTCAGGACTATTTTATTTTTGATGCATTACTTTTGGTTTGTGGCTTTTGGTATCTCTAGTTGCTTACTCCATCCAGGATAAAACAAGGAAATTAAACACACTTAATATCACATAAATGTAAAAAAATATCATTTATTTATCCAATATACCATAAACATGGGATGTAAAAAATATGCTAAAATCTAAATTTGTTTCAACTATTCTCTGTTTCCTCTGTATCCTCTGTTTTAACAAAAAAAAAATATTTAAATTAATCGTTATTTATTCTTACAAAATTTAATACAATTTACTTTTCTCTTTTTGAATTAATTACTTATTTCTTCTTTAAAATTTGGACTGACTAATTATGTTATAGAACTGTTCAGTACAGAAATTAAGCAAATATGATGTGGATATAAACAAACTCCCCGTTTCACAAATGATTTGACTAACCTTTTTGTTTCTTCTCTACTTCTTTTCCTGGATTGCGTCGTCCTCGATTCTCTCACACGTACTATTAGGATGTTACGAAAGGTCCCTCTCGTCCAAACTGCTTTACAAACAAACAAACAGGACTCGCTCGAATTCTTGACTCAGTTTCCTCTCTGCTTGATATCTTGTGCAAATAGATACCAATCGGCTACTTATTCCAGACAGAAACAGGAATCTTCCTCGGACACAGGAAAATTAACTTCTCAAATCAGTCAACGATTTCGTTCCAACTTGATTCTGCTCGCAAAGGCCAACTTCACCACTTTACACTGACTTCTCACTTTTCAAAAACTGGACTGCTGTCTTCAGATATTAATTTCACAGTGCCTATTTTTTTACTCTCGTCAAAATCAGACTCAACACTCTCATCCCTTCCATCCATCATTTTTCAATAATCACCAAACATCCTTTCTACCCAATACACCCATATTATCATTTCTTAAGAAACGATTTAATTTGTATACAACTTTCCAATTTGTTAAATTCTGGGAGACATCAAATTACTCTCGTTGCTAAATAAAAAGCCTTACATTCTTAAATTAATAAATTTGTTTACCGCTTAACCTTCTTCGAATTTTTTATAAAATGTCTTTTTGTCCATTGCAAAGCGAAATAAAACTGTATTGTCTACTCTGACGCACCATTGTTTTAGTCCGTTCAAAAACCCAGTAAGAAAGACCACCTTCTTAACGATTTCACTATTCCGCGAAAACACTGATGACTCACGAAATTATCCTATTACAATTTTTTGGTCATATACAGGGCGATGAAAATCTATAATTTCGTGGTCTTTGATATAAATTTATTTACTACATTTTTCCCACAAAATAATTATACAACAGTATATGTATATGTACATAGTACGGTATGCGCCAAAACAAACGACACTGAAATCAGGAAGCCTGTGAACTATAATCGCGTCATATGAAACAAGTGACAATAGTTGTCATGGTATTTTTAAACATTTTTTATTCTAAGAAACTGTCAAAAAAATTCGAAATAGTGCTTAAAACGCAGGAAAAAATATTTATTATTGAGTATTATTTCCGCTCATACGGGAATGGACGATCAAATGAACCTAGTTTGTTGCTAAATTTTTATCAAATTTGATACAAATCTAACAACTATTAATGCTTACGTATAGGGAATGCTGAAAGAAGCCGTTTTTACAGAAATCCCACCGGCAACTATTGATGAACTCCGTGAAAAAATTTTGATCTTTTTCAGAAGAATGCAGCAGCCTATTTTTAATAACATGCAAAGCAATCTTGTTAAGCGTTATGAGTACTGCTTGGAAGGCAATGGCGAGCACCTTGAACACATTTCGTATAGAAGCAAAATTTAAAATTCGCATTATTTGAAATGTTGTTATTTAATTTTTCATGTTTAATAAAGCTTTAATTTTTCAGTGTCGTTTGTTTTGGCGCATACTGTATTATGGATAGATTCAATGAGACAGACAGCGACAATTTCTTAAAGAAACGAAAAGAAAAGGAAGAGAAATTATCGCAATTGCCCAGTGACACATTAAACTAAACTTACGATTTGTCTAGACAGGATTTTATAGAATTTTTTGTCACTGAGCCTGAGCTTCAGACGTTATAGTCGTAAATCTTGATTTAAAATTAAAATGAGACTTTGTATAAAACGTAAGTCTAATAAATAAATTTTTTTAAGTGTATGCTATTTTAAGATTTAAGCACTTACATGGAAACTTATATACCCGTGAACAAAAAATGTTTTTTCCAAGAACAACTGTTTTAAATAATACATAAGCTATGTTACAAAAGAATATAAGGAGACATACATGAAAACATATAGAAAATTTAACATTAGACGAAGAATAGGCAACTTTAATTCAAAAACAACCAATGTACAAAGAATTTGAGATAAAAAATTATTCAAGTAATAATAACATTGAATCAAGAAACTAAATTTGGTCGACATATTTTGTATAGTGATCTCCATGTCTTGTTAACGCATGTTCAATAAATCATTGTCAATAAATTATTGTAATGATGAATAAATATACTGTTTCTGACTCTGGAGAGAATTCTGATCAATAATCTAACGATATAGTAGTTGTGCTTGGAGATACAGTTGGTCCCTATAGCGAACAGGAAAACATAACTAAAATCTGTCAAAAATTACAGCATGCGGTTAAGCACATAGAGTAGATGATATTCGAAAGTTTGTGAACTGTACAGTAAAGGGTAAGTCATAAATAAAAGGTCAAATTAGAAATGTACTCGTATATTCAGAAGCCAAAAATTTAATATTTTACTCTACACCAATGGGATTAGGCAATTCTGAGAGTTTTGAATGTGTAAAAACAAAATATAGTTTTATTTGTAAATTAGATACTTTTTTTTTATTTAAAAATTACAGTCGCATCCAGCATAATAGTTATTACAACAGCTACAGAATACACAATAAATCTATTTTCTAAAGTTTTTAATAAAATCATAGCTGTTTCTACGAATATGACTGTAATTGTTCTATAGATATTATCCAGCATAGATCTCCAGCATAATATGCTGGCTAATATATTATATTGAATTATTTTCTTGAGTCAAAAAATATTGCAATACAATGTTGTTTTGTTGATAGGGCAGTCAATGAGGGTATTTGGCTCCGAATTCCATCCTACTACATCGACTTACCTGATATTTTCACAGTAAGTAGGGAATAGCTTAATAAACAAAGTCTATCCTATGCCGATGTGCATTTTTATCTTGGGGGTGGTTCCTACCCCTTCTCGGGGGTGGATTTTTTTGGTTAAAATAGCCACGGAAGTCGCTAGAGAATCGAATTCTAAGCAAAAACTGTTCTATAACTTTTTTCTAAAACTCAATACCTATTAAGTTATGCATGGTTGAATATTGGCCATTTTCATTGAAAAATGACACCTTTGCTGACAGTTTTTTGCGAATACCTTAAAAACTAAGCATCTAACGAAAAAAACTATATAAAATGTTTTTGTAGCTTATAAAAAAACAAAGAGATTCGTTTCTTCATGAATCTTCTAGTTATGACACAAAAAGAGATATGGTAGGTGATAATACTTTGCTTTCTTGGTGCATGCTCAAATCGGTGTATTCAAATTGAAATAACAGAGATACGGTCGATTTTAGGTGTAAAATGATAATATTACCTTTTCTAGTGCTTGAAAAAACCTCTAAAATAAGCAATATTAAATGTCAATTACATTCAAATTAAGTGAGATATGCTGCAAAAAAATTGATGACTAATGCATTTTACATAAGAAAAAATGAAAAGTATATTTAACCTCACATTAAACAGAATTTAAATGCATCGTTTTCCTTCTACAGTAATTTTTATTATAGTGTTATTATTATGTTCAAAAAGTTGGACGGGTCTAAAATGAATGATTTAAAAAAATAAGATCAAGTTATAGAGAACATTTTTAAATTTTATTAACCTTTTTTTTTGTCCATGTAACTCGAAAATGATATGAAATACGAAAAAACATACTATACAAAAATGTAGGCTTTTTTAGACAAAGATTTTGTTTTTATTTTACATTACTGTATCTGTATCTCTTATTATTTTCAAATTACCTGGAGTAAAAGGAAGATTTTAAGAAAATTTTAAAATGCGCCCTATAATCTTATTTTTTTCAAAACCATTCATTTTAAACTCGTCCAACTTATTGAACATGAAACAACACTATAATAAAACGTATTGTAGAAGGAAAACGATGCATTTAAGTTCTGGTGGATGGGGGTTAAATATACTTCTCATTTTTTCTTAAAATACATTAGTCACCAATTTTTTTGCAACCTATCTCGCTTAGTTTAAATGTAATCGACCTTTAATATTGCTCATTTTAAAGGTCTTTTCAAGTACTACAAAAGGTATTGGTAGCATTATACTCCTAAAATTGACCGTTTCTCTGTTATTTCAAGTTAAATACACCAATTTGAGCATGCCCCAAAAAAACAAACTCCTTTCAACTACCATATCTCTTTTTTTGTATTATAGCTAGAAGATTCATGAAGGAACTAGTCTCTTGATTTTCTTATAAGCTACAAAAATGTTTTATATAGTTTTTTTAGTTAAATGCATAGTTTTTAAGGTATTCGTAAAACACAGTTCGAAAAGGTGTTATGTTTCAATGAAATTGGCCAATTTTCAACTACGAATAACTCAAAAAGTATTGAGTTTTCAAAAAAAACTACAGAGGAGTTTTTGCATTGAATTAGGTTCTCTAGCCACTTCCATAGTTTTAACCAAAAAATTTTCCACCCTCAAGATTGGGTGAGAACCACCCCAAGATAAAAGCGCACATCGGCATAGGGTAGACTTTGAATAAGGAGATAAGTAGAGGCTATTCCCAAAATTTCATTATAATCCATGCAGTAGGATAGAATTCGGAGGTAATATCCTATTCTTGCTCCCATTGACTGGCGTATGATGGGGCTTCGTAAATGTCACTTTACGAATTTTGAATGAAATTTAAAATTTCCAGTCGATTTTAAACATATTAACTGGTTTCAAGATATTTGAATCTTTATATTTATATTAATGCATGGACTGCACCCTTTTATCCTTTTATCGTTCTACTTCTTCTTTCTCTTAATTTAAGACTAAGGCCCATTCATTAAAACCAAAATTTGCCACTCCGATATACAGCTCTCATACCCTCGTTTTGGAGGTCATGGTGTGTAAAGTATTGACCGTGTGATGTTATAAACCCCACTCACACGACACTCTAGTATATTTCTGTAGCAAAGTTTGATATGTGTGGTTAACCAAATTTTTCCAGAAACCATTTTGAAAGTTTGAATGATGTTTTGCCAATCCAAAAACAAAAAGTAATCAACATAAGAAATCAAGTATCATATCAAGTAAAAATACTACCTAATAAGTAAAAAGCGGATATATCATATATTGTCATTCTCATTTTTAAGGGTTTTAGTTTCACTTTATTATAGATATGTCAAACTCTACCAACTTGAAGAAATGTTACTAAAAAACATATCAAGCAAATAATTAGACATATCCAAAAATCGGACTTATCAAGTTTTGCCATAGCACTACAGATTTATCACATTATATTTTAGTTGCCACAGACAAAGAATCAATCAGTTTTGTTTAGTATGTAGACAAATAAAGATTAACTTTGGCTCACAAGTTTTCTTCTACAAAACATTTCACCCCACATGGGCTTGATATAATGGTTTTTCAGACCTTCCAATGTTTGTTAGCCACCTATCATCAATTCCACTGATGTGATCTCTCGACTCCCTGCAATTCTTGCAGGGAGTCTAAACTTTGCAATTCACGAATCTGCACCTTGTACAAAAGATTCATAACTTTTACTAGAATAAGACTAAAAGCTTAAAGCGGAAACCATTGTCTATAAAAAAGCGATATATAGTGTACAAACTGCGGAAAGAAATAATAAAACGGACCAGAGTTGTAGCAAGCTAAACCCAAAAAACGTGATTTCATTTTTTTTTTAATTTCTAGGGTACAATTGCAATTTTGACAATATTGCCCCACCTAAAATTTAACATAAATTTAATTTTCGTTTTCACCACGGTCAAAAACATAATCTAAGACCAAAATTAGCCATTCACCACCCATGGTCAGTATCTCGAAAAATAAGCGTTATATTGGGGATTTCTAATGCCGATATTAAAAGTTGCACTATTTTTTGTTCTTTAAAACATTTTTATCTAAAACTTACCATAAAACTTCTTTGTACTCTCTATTTTAACATAAATGTGATTAAGAAGCTAAATTTTAAACTTCGTCATACAACTTTTACGATTAAACTTTGCAATGCACACATTCGTACCTTTAACTTTGAAAAATTCATAACCTTTATCAGAATAACAATAGAAGCTTGGAACAGGTAACGTTGTCTTCAAAAATGTTAGAGCTATATAATGTAAAAATTTCAGAAAAAAATATTAAAATGGAACAGAGTTGTGGTGAGGTAAACGCAAAAAAGCGTAATTTTATTTTTTTTTATTTTTGGGGTAAAATTGCGATTTTGACAATGTTACCCCACATGAAATTTAAAATAAACCTCATTTTCGTTTTCAGCACCATCAAGAACATACAGCATGACTAAAATTGGCCATTCACCTCTCCGTGGTCAGTATCTCGAGAAATAAGCATTTTTTTGGGGTGTTCCGCTCGTCTATAGTGGATGGCCAGGCTAAGCTGTAAAATATCGCGCAGCAACATAACAACATAGGATACGATCCATGTTTCGCGCTTCCTTTTACTGCTCTTACAGCGCTGTAAATTGTCGTTTGTCTGGCCGTACCCTTAGGAGCTTCCTGATTGGAACTTTTTTCGCTCTGGTTCTTATCGCACAGATCATTGCTAATCTTACGCAGGTCATATAAATTACAAATTTAGTTCATGTGCATATTATGTTGTGCCCCCTTCAGATGTCTGTTATATGTATACAGGGTGTTTCATTAATAATTGTCCATATAGTAACTGGAGAAACCCTAGTACAAAATACGAAGATTTAACCTAAAACACCTAAATAAAATGTGGTTCCTTACCGAGTTACAGGGTGTTTTATCTAAAAATTTAAAAACTATTTTTGCTCAGCATTTTAAAACTATTTGACGTATCCTTTTCATACTTGGCAAGAAGTATAGGTACTGTACACACTACTAAATTATGTTAAACAAAGGTTTCTGGCTATTACCAGAGGCGTACGACGAGGAGAAAGTGAATGGTTGACCCTTTCCAAATTCTACGCCACTGGCGTAATTGCTATTTTAGTTCAATTTTTGGATTCTCCAATGCTTTCTATGAAAATAATATACTTTTCATTCGTAACGATAAAGTCATTAGTTTTCGAGATCTTTGAAGTTAAAAATGAAACGACACGGTTATTTTGATTAATGTATTGTGTCGCTTCATTTTTAATTTCAAATATCTCGAAAACTAATAATTTTATCGTTACGAATGGATAGTATATTATTTGCATAAAAAGTATTGCAAAATGAAAAATGTACACTAAAATAGCAATTTCGTCAGTGACGTAGAATTTGGGAAGGGTCAACCAGCCACTATCCCCTGTCGTACGCCTCTGGTAGTAGCTAGAAAAGTTTATTTATCTTAATTTAGTAGGGTGTGTAGTACCTACACTTTCTGCCAAGTATGATAACGGTACGCCAAATAGTTTTAAAATACTGGGTACAAATAATTTTTAAATTTTAATCATATGAATAATATCATAAATTAATCAAAATAACTGTGCCGTTTCATATTTAACTTCAAATAACTCGAAAACTAATGACTTTATCGTTACCAATAAATAGTATATTATTTACATAGAAAGTATTGGAAAATCTGAAAAAAATCTGAAAATGGCACTAAAATATTAATTCTTCGAGTGGCGTAGAATTTGAGAAGGGTCAACCATTCACCATCCCCTGTCGTACGCCTCTGATAACAGCTAGAAACGTTTGTTTATCGTAGTTTAGTAGGGTGTCTAGTAGTCGCACTTTCTGCCAAGTATGAAAAGGATACGTTGAATAGTTTTAAAATGCTGAGCAAAAATATTTTTTAAATTTTTAGATAAAACACCCTGTAACTCAGTAAGGAAGCACATGTTATTTATGTAGGTGTTTTAGGTTAAATCTTCGTTTTTTGTGCTAAGGTTTCTCCAGTTACTATATGAACAATTATTAATGAAACACCCTGTATACTTTGACTTCCTACAAATTAGCTTTGAAAATTCTAACCTAATTTCTATTCTAAAGGGTTGAGGATGACTTCTGGAGTTTAAATCGAAACATTCAGTAGTTAATTAAGAAATGTAATTTTCATTTCACCAACGGCTGTGGCTCATTCCCATATAAACATAATACCTACTAAATTAAACATGCCACAAGCAAACAGTTACATAACCTTGACTTATAGATCTGTCACGGTTGATGTGATAAATCCGGTGTGTATTAATAATTACCGGTAAATATTAATATTAACCGTAGCAGCTGGTCAATGTGATTAATAATGCCTTTATAATTAGATTTACCGGCTATTATTAAAACTTTCCTAACATTTGTGGTTAATGTAATAAAAACGCAATTTGGGCTTCACTATTGTTTATTTATGAAATTTGGTAATCAAGTCAAATACTTAAACAGAATTTATCAATAAAAAAATCAACTAGACACCTTATATGTAAAAACAAACACATACACACGCATTAGGCTCTAAGTTACTAGACTTTAATTACTTGTTTTTATAGGAAAGGCTCTTGTGACACTAAGAATTACAAAAAACGCATAATTTTTTGCATTTGCAGCGTTTTTAATTGCATTGGCCCCTACAATTTCAGTGGCGGAATCCTTGACGGCCTAAATTCGAATCTTTACGGACGCATTCACTGAGACTTATCTGGGAATCAGGCGCTTCATTGACTGAAATAAGTGTTTCCTTGCAGGCGGTAATTTCGTTTATTGCATGAAGTTGGTTTAAAATGCCATGCTTATTGCCTAGCATGTATAGCTTTTCATCAATAACAGAAATAATAATGGCAATAATGTTTCGGCTATCGGCCTTAGCTTTATCAACTTCTGGAATTCGCACTCTAACACTTTGACATAATTTTTCAGCAGGGAATAGGGTGGTGCGAAAAAAAACAAGTTGATAATTCCGTATCGCTATATGCGGAAAAGTTGCGATTGGTAATTACAAGAAAAACAAAACAAGACTTATTCAAATCGGACTTTATTTTCCGATCCCGCAACGGACCTAAAGATTATGAAAAAAAAATAAAATTTTACCTTTTTTCAAAAATTTTTATTTTTCGTTCGAGTACGTTTTATTTATCGCTATAGTAAAATTTATTTACACTTTGCATGGTTCAGTACTAAAAAAAATTGTTTTACGCATTTAACGTATATTTTCCGATCCCGCAAGGTCAATCACAATCTATAAAAATTTGAAATTTTTGATGATTTTGAAAAATTAAAAAACATTTAGTTATCTTATTTTTTTTACATTGTGAAGCTCTTTGCCTGTTTAGATATTGCATGACAATGTTTGAACAACCCAGATCTCAAAACGAGGGGTGGTTGCACTTCTAGCTCCACACGAACCCTTTTCTCCAACCTACCAATGAGTATGTGTTTTTAACATTATTTACATATGTACATTTCTTTTTCATCTGTTTGTGTCCAGCTCTCAAACACCAACTTTGCATTGTGATTTCTTGGTAAAATCTGGCAACATGGACCTTAATTTAAGTGTTGTCCTGATGCATTTATCTCTTGATTGAGGCCCACATACATTAGCATTAGACGATGCTTTCGTGGCCAACTTTAGACACCGCTCATCAACTGGCTCGTGACAGGGATAGTTTTGTACATTCCAGTCTGACATGTCGCCAGATGTAATACAAGGAGTTATATCTTCATTTGAAACTCTTCGAGGAAGTGGTGGAGAAGATAGTTTTGCAACATTCCAGTCTATCATTTTAGTTTAGTCCTCTGCTTCAAAATTTCGAGTAGTAGGGAGAAACGAAACACATTAGAGAGCTAGGGACAAGGAGAGTGTTAAAAGCCGGACAGACTAAAGCCAAGGGCAAAAGTATTAGAAATTTCATCCCTCCTGCTTTAAATTTTCAAGCACAGGACTACACTGAAATATTAGACTGGAATGTTACAAAACTATCTTCTCTACCAGTTCTTCCAAGAGTTTCAAATGAAGATAAAACTTCTTGCATTACATCGGGAGACATGACAGACTGGAATGTACAAAACTATCCCTGCCACATGCAACCTGACGAACGGTGTCTAAAGTTGCCCAAGGAAGCATCGTCTAATGCCAATGTATGTGGGTCCCAATCAACAGATGGATTCATCAGGAAAACATTTAAATCAAGGTCCATGCTGCCAGATTTTACCAAGAAATATATATAATTTACATATGTAAATAATGTAAAAACACACACTCATTGGTTGGTTGGAGAGAGGGGTGCGTGTGGAGCTAGAACTGCAACCACCTCCTCGTTTTAAGTTCTGGGTTGTTTAAATACTGTCATACAATATCTAAACAAGCGAGGAGCTTCACAATGTAACAGAAAAATGAAATAACTAAATGTTTTTTAGTCTATCAAAATCATCAAAAATTTCAAATTTTTATAGATTTTGATTGACCTTGCGGGTCGGAAGATATTCATTAAATGCGTAAATCTATTTTTTTTTTATTACTCTACCATGCAAACTGTAAATAAATTTTACTATAGTGATAAATAAAACGTACACGAAGAATAAATAAAAATATTTGAAAAAAAGTAAAATTTCATTTTTTTCATAATCTTTAGGCCTGATGCGGGATCGGAAGATAAAGTCCGATTTGAATAATTCTTTTTTTGTTTTTGTTGTAATTACCAATCGCAACTTTTCCGCACTATAGCGATACGGAATTATCAACTTGACTTTTTTCGCACCACCCTAGCAGGGAATCTATTATTAGAATGCTTATTCTGTCAGTTTCTTTTGCAAGTGATTGTTTAGCAAGATCCCGAGTCTCTTGAATTGTCTTTTCAAGTTTTGTCAATTGCAGTGCCATCTTCTTCGTCTCTCTCATTTTCTTTAAAGGCAATACTGGCATGGTCTTCCTCATTTACAGCAATTATCGCACACGCATTATGTTCGATTGGGCTGTTAGTATTACCTGTATCTTTAATATTCGCTAACTATGAATCCTCGGTTGTACTGCTGGGTTCCATATCACCACGGTGCTGTGCTCCATCATTAGCGTCATCAGAATGATTTCCTATTATCGCTTCTAAATTTTCTGATTTCGGATAAATTACCAGGAGGTAAGGATGGCTCTAATCCTGCTTTAGCCTTATGTATTGGGCAGACTGCAATTGCGCGCAGCGGTCAGAAAGGAGGAAGACCTAACCCTTCGGTCCAAACCTAACTTACGGGTGATAGAGTGAGAGAACCGCAGGAGGTATTTGACCGCTGCGCGCAATCACAACCCATCCTATGTATTTAATACATTAAATAGTGTATTACAGTGATTCCCAACCGGGTGGCAATCGCCCCCTTGGGGGCGATTTGAGATTTTCAGGGGGGCGATAGACCGAAGGGGACAATAGAGAAAAGGGGGCGATAAGGTGGGCGATTAGCATCTGGGAAAAGAGAAATGGGTAATAGAGAAGAAAAAACAATACTTTCGATCGGATATCCATAGGATAATAAAAAGTAATTAAATGTACACTAATGCAGGTAATAATAACACAAACATCTCGTCTAATAACAGAGGGCTATGAATTATGATACAATTTAATTCTATAGGTAAGTAATACATTATAATTAATTCTGCATTTTCCTTTTATCGAGCTTTCGTATTGGGCGAACATCCGCACAAACGAGAAAGGGATAGAAGTGGGATAAGAATGATGAGAGTAGTTACCGACCCTGCCGATCTGACTCCAACAAAAAGTGTACGGCCAAAATTGTGGTCGTTTTGTCATCTATCTTTTCGCCCTTCATTTGTCCAAAGTTGAACGTAGGCCTCCCCTTATTTTTCCACTCTTCTTCGTTCAATGCTAATCCTGTCCATCTGGTCTCAGCGTATCTTTTTGGGTCATTCGACCATATCATCTGTGGTCTGCCCTTTTCTCTTTTACGGTCCCAAGGTCTCCAGTGGATTGTCGCTTTATTCCATCTTCCGTCTTTTTGTCTATTGTTTTATCATGTTTTTAACTAGAGCGTAGCTGCATGTTTGTTTAGATCTTTCACTTTGGTTTTATTTCTGAACCATGTATTTTTATTTTTGTCACTTATCTTGATACCCAGCATCTTTCTTTCCATTGCCCTTTGAGTATTGGCCATTCTTTCCATATTTTCCTTCGTGAAGGTCCATGTCTGTGCTTCATATGTAAATATTGGTCTTGTCATAGATGAGGTAAATAAAATTAAAGCAAAACCAAAGAATGATGGAATATTTCGTAGACTCTGACACTCCGTAAAGAAAATGATGAGATATTTAATACATTGCTACCACAGTACTACATACGAAAGTCCGCTGGCTTTCGGAAGGGAATTGCTTACGGCGGTTCTGCAGTCTCACTGAGTACAGCACTACAAGAGAAGCGAAATGACATCGCTTAACTATCAGATATTTATGAAAAATTAAATGAAACGAATCTGAAATTACAAAGGAAGAACATAAATATGGCCAAAGCGAAAGGAGTAGTCGGAGCATTCATTGACAAACTATCTATTTTTGAAGAAAATATACAGAGAGGAGGTCTGACCAAATTCCCCAGAAATCATGTGGTTATTCTGAGGATCTTCAAACATATTACCTCCACCTTGGAGGGGATTTGAGTAACATAGCTATTAACCAACATTGAGCCAGTCATAAAGAAATTATGTGAGTATCACCAGGCCCAAGGGAGAAATTAACAATTATTACTAACCATGTTCACCAACACGTGGACAAAATGCAAGAGGCACAAGATCGAAATAGAGGGAAAATTATGAGAGAGATCTATGTCTAGCAGTGGACCAGTGAAGATTGAATGATGACTTACCATGTATCATTTTACGAAATGTAAAAATAAATCAATATTGTACTGAATAATTTTTTGTTTCAATTTAATTGGGGAGGGGGGCGATTATAGTATTCACAACCGGTGAAACCTGTCGTAAGGGGGCGATCATGGGAAAAAGGTTGGGAACCACTGGTGTATTACACAGTGGCCAACTACAGATTGACTAATACTGTGGTATGCGCTATGCGCCGTGTTTAGCTTTGGTATGTCGCAGTGATTAATAAAGCTCCCTACACTCCGCGAGCTTCTACGCACTTAACGGTATGAAATCATACTTACCGTAACATATCCACGTATTTGCCCATAAATTTTTTTGGGCCAAATATGTGTTTCAATGGAACAAGCCTCGTATTTTGGTAAATTATATTTACACTTACAAGAAACAATTGAATCTACGAAGAGCCCAAACGAAAAGCGCTGAATGAATAATTTATTACAGTTCCTGCTATCTGCCAAGATAACATACGAGATAATAATAAAACCAGATGTTAGGGACTTGATGAAACCCAGTGGCAAGTTGCCAAGCACTTTCCTAAATAGAAAACAGTACTTGTTGCTATAAATATTTAAAAATAAATATATTTTCTCTTAATAATAATTCTTAATGAATAATATTTTCAGTTAGATATAAACAAATGTGGGTATTGTTCTTTTGAACAGTTATACCTACTTGTAATAGTAAACTTTTGAGGGAGGAAATAAACGGACGTAGCCTTCGCAAATAGTCATAACAGGTGACGTAATAGTGACAGATTACGTTACACAGCCACTTTTACCGATAATTTTAAATGAGACCTTATGGCAAGTGATATCTCGTTTGAAAGCTATTGCAAATACCTATTTAATAATACTAATTTTATTTGAGTTTAAGTTGATTTTGACGAATAAAAATTAAATAAATATAAAATTGTAGTTTCGCATTTAATTAATAAAAATTCAAACGTCCGCCTATTGTTACTTGTTAAAAAAGCTTTTTTTGTGAATTTGATGATTTTGTCCACCCAATTAGTCAGATAGTTTGTTATTTTTAAAAACAAACATTTTTTTTTTCAATCCGCGGAATTTTTTCTGTATTATTAATTATAACTCTAAATACTAAACAATTATTAAATAATTCACTGTTTTCCTCGTATATATATTTTTGTATTTATAGGTGTAATTTTTTTGTTTTATTTAATTATATTTTAATTTTTTTTACTATTTTTTATACACCGTTATTAGACGTCAACGCCCTTCCGGTAGGGATCTATGGAGGAGTATCACCAAGCCGCATGCCCTTATCCTTTGCCGTACCGCTTCTCCATAGACCGATCAGACACCTTGCTTATTCGAGACCAATCCGTAGATTTTGTAGAATTTCAGACTGAGACGTTAGTCTTTTTATTTTTCTATTCGCCGTGCGTTTCTATTCACCGTTTCTATTCCTATTTGTGAACGGTGAAGTCATCAATAATTTGCGATATGCGGACGACACAGTACTCCTAGCTTCTAGTCAAGAAGATCTGCAAACACTACTTGATAGTGTCGTTGAGAGTTGTAGGGAGGCAGGTCGGGATCTGAACATATGGAAACCAAAATAAGTAAACAACAGCATATAAAACCGTCTATATATGAAAATAATACCAAACTTGAGCAAGTTGATAAAATCGTTTACCTTGGACAGCAATTAAATTGTAACGCAGAAAGTCACGCCGAAATTAGATCTAGGATAGAGCAGGCTAGAGCCGCTTTTAGAAGGATGTCCAAGGTGTTATGTAACAGAGACCTAAAATTGGAATTGAGGATCCGCTTACTTCGCTGCTACGTGTTCTCGGTCTTACTTTATGGTGTCGAGTCCTGGACTGTGAATTAGATCGATCTAAATCGCCTTGAGGCTTTCGAAATGTGGTGCTATAGACAAATTTTAAAAGTTTCCTGGGTGGAGAAGATTCGAAACTCCACAATAATAGAACGCCTCAGCAAGATTACTGAGATCATAAAAAGCATCAAACAGAGAAAACTGGAGTATTTCGGACATGTAATGAGAGGTCCCAATTATAGGTTGCTACAAAATATCATGCAAGGAAAAATAGCAGGCAAACGCCGTCCAAGACGAAGAAGAACCTCATGGTTGAAGAACTTCGAGCGCCTCAGCCAGCTAAGCCATCTGACCGATTTTTTTATTATGTTTAATTGTTCTTTTACTACGCTCAGACATAAACATGATTCGGCAGGTTTCGGAGGTTTACGTGTTTCAATTGTAGTTGTTATTAAGTCAACGTCAACAGCTTGGAGGTCCTCAGACTGGTCGGATATTACCTGAGGCGGTGAACAGTATAGGCCAGGTAAAGTTAGCGTTTCTTCTGGAGTACATGAACGCAATGCTGGAGGAACAGATATTTCCTGAGGTTATATATAGGTATATTTCCATCGAGGTTGGTACTGGTCCCCGAAGCTGGAAAAAAGTATCGTTCCATCTGCCTTCTTTTCCGTGCGACTATTAGTTGCATGACAAGAAGCTGGGGGGACGCATTGAGGGCATGGTTGGGGTATTAGGGGATGGAGAGGGCTTCATCATTAAGGGGCAATTTGGTTTTTGCAAAGAGAAAAGCACGATTAATGCAATTGTGAGTGTACTCGACGCAATGCTCAACAGAGGGGAGGACGCAGTGAGCATCATCGGGCTGCCCTGTCCTTGATCAATGATAGGAATGCATACAATACGCTCTAGTTAAATGAGACAATAAAGGCAATTAGAGAGAGAGAAGGTCCTGGTTATCTCATGAATATGGTAGCGAACCATCTTTCCTAAAGAAGAATTATGTGGAAAAAGGTAAAATAATCGACGTGACGACAGGGGTTCCTCAGGGATCTGTAAATGCGAAGGTGGTACAACCCCCTTTGAATTCACGGTTGACCTCGTTGTGCTAGAAGTGGCGCGGGATAAGCCATTATCTCAAACATTGGGTACGAAATGCAGGCGGCGTCATACAAAAATAGATGGCACGCACTGTAACTCACAGCAGAGAAAACTGAAGCCATAATTCTGAAGAGAAAAATAAATGGGCAATGCACGGGGCCGTTGCACCAAAATGGAAGGTTGGGGAAAGCGAAAAGTGACTAGGTCTACAGCGTTGGGGAGGGTGATGCCCAACATTAGGTTACCCAAATCAGAAAGAAGGAGTGCCTTACATGGTGTTGTGCAGTCGATCGTCCTTTACGCAGATATACAAATGGACAGAACAAGTCTAGTGCGAGTGACATGTAGTGAACACATCACTGGATGTGTTCCTCTTATATTGGCAGTGGGAAAAGAAGAGAAGGGACCTAGAACTACTGCGGCCGAGAGAAGACAAAAAGGGATAGGTCAATAATCGAAAGATAGCAAGGAGAATGTAACATTACAGAGGATGTGGAACAGTCGATATAGATACTGATTCTAAACCTAGCAGATTGGATCGAGTGTGGTCACAGGCGACTGGATTATTTCCTAACACGGGTGTTCACAAAACAAAGGTATTTTAGGGCCTCACTTAGGACCTAGTTTAAGTGGTATTTCGAAAATTAGGTTAAATCTGATTCAAATTGTATTATTAATTATACTCGGCAACAACCCAATCCAAAGGTTCACGCAAGTACCGGAGAACGGAATTTAAATAAGACATGTTAAATGGTCATTTTTAACATTAATTATTTATATGGGAAATAAGCCACAATTAAAATGAAAAAAATAATTTTATTAACGTTTCGACGCCCAAATCGGGTGCCGTTGTCAAAATACAAAATATTACTAAAATAAACTAAAGTGTTGTTGCTAAGCAAAAAAAATTCTTCTAATAATTTATTTAATCTCACTCATTTATATTGGCAATTCAGACATATATTATACATTTTAAAGTAGAAGACTTTAAAATGATATTGCCAATATATATGAGTTGCGTTCCTGGGACGACTTACTGAAAGATAGTTCATTCGATTACATGAAATTAACCCCAACTCAAGAATATCCGTCATAAAAAATTATAGCATGTGATATGTCTTTAAAAAGACAACCAAATGCAACGACAGTAAAATTCTCGCGTTAGAGACCTCATAGTAAATCACAAGGGAAAACCAGGAAAAACCTGTGATACTATCCCGACATCGTAAGTATTTGGTCTTACATTAATTTACTCTCAAAAAATAATACCAAATTCTGACTTGTAACATGTTTAAATTATAAATAATATTAATAATACTAGATATATAAGTAATACTAAAATATAAAATATGTACTAGCTCGATATTATTGACTTACTAATCTTGGTATTTTCTTTCTATTGACTTCCTCTTTCAGTATGGGTAACCACATCCTACTGCATTCTACCGAGGAATTTGCGACACAATTGGTTTCATTTAGCATAATTAGAGCCGCTTCTTTGATTTTTCTCTTTTTACTATCTGATTCTTTCAGGACTATACTTGAATCTCTCCACTGAACTCTATGTTCATTATCCCATGCGTGTTGACATATTTGAGATCTCTCAAATTCTCTATTTTTAATATAAGATTGATGTTCATTTATTCTAACGTCTAATGGTCTTGATGTCTCACCTAAATAAAATTGTTCGCATTCACAAGGTATTTTATAAATGCAATTCTTTGTTCTTTCTTGATCATTGTTAGGTTTAGTTTTAGATAGAATAGATCTCAATGTGTTTGTTGTTTTGAATGTTGTTGAAATGTTGAATTTATTTCCTATTGTTTTAAGTTTCTCGGATAGTCCTTTTATATATGGTATTGATATTTTCCTCGTATTATTTCTGGTGAATGTTGTAGGATCCCGTTCTAAGTTGTTCTGTTCCATTCGATCCAATCTTGACAATTCCTTATTTATAAACGATAAAGGATAATCATTTTTTAATAAAACAGATGTTAACAATTGTTTTTCTGCTAAAAAGGAATTTTCGTTAGAACAAGTAATTTTGGCTCTATCATATAAGGATTTAATGATTCCCTTTTTAACGTTGATGTTGTGATTTGACTTGTAATTGAGATATCTGTTGGTGTGTGTTGGTTTTCTATACACTTGAGTCTCATATCCAATATCCTTCTTTGAGATCAAAACATCGAGGAAAGGTAGGCTGTTATTGTATTCCTTTTCCATTGTAAATTTTATTGTCTCTTCTTGATCGTTTATAATATTCAGGAACGTATCCAACAATTCTGATCTATGAGGCCATATTGAAAACACATCATCTACATATCTCCACCATACTGTGGGTTTTAAATTTTGTTTAAAAATAATATTAGTTTCGAAATCCTCCATAAATATATTAGCCAATAATGGAGATAAAGAAGAGCCCATTGCTAGACCAAAATTTTGTTTATAGAATTCATTGTTTAGTTGAAAATAGGTATTATGGGTACATAATGTCAATAACTCCATTATAGCTGATACATTTAGTCTTGTCCTAGTTGCCAATGTATTATCATTCTCTAATTTCGTTTTGATTATGTTTAAAGTTTTATCTAATGGTACATTTGTAAATAAACTGTTTATGTCAAAACTTACTAAAATATTATTTGGATTAAATTCAATAGTTGATAATTTGTTTAAAAAATGTTTTGTATTTTTTATAAAAGTGTCATCATTATTAGCAAATGGTTTTAGAATGTTTAATAAGAATTTTGATAGTTCACTACAAGGAGAATTGATGGTACTACAAATGGGTCTAAGTGGTATGTTCGCTTTATGAATTTTCGGCACTCCATAAAAATGTGGTGTCTTACTGTAGTGAGGTGTCATTAATTTTCTTTGATAGTATGTTAGATCATTTTTAAATTTGAATAAAGTTCTATATATTTTGTTTTCTAGTGTCTTCGTTGGATCCTTCGTTAATTTGCTATAAAGTCCATTTGTAATTAGATCTGTAATTTTGTCCTCATATTGTATTTTATTCATTATTACAGTTGCATTGCCTTTATCCGCTGGTAGGATTGTTATGGAGTCATCATTTCTTAAAGTTTTTAAAGCTTTCATTTCCTCTTTGCTGATATTCTGTTCAATTTGATTAGACTTTTCCAATTCAAGTTTACATAGTACCCTATATTGTTCTTTTTCATGAGTTGGTAGACACTGGGATATTTTCTCCACTGAGCTGATTATGTCTAATTTTGGAATAGATGGATGAGTAACAGCATAGTTTAAACCTTTTGACAATACCAAATTTTCCGTTGCATTTAAATGTCTATTTGATAGATTGACAACTGTCGCTAATATGTCATTATTTCTATTTAGGTTATCAAAAGTATGTAAACTATTTTGTTCTAAAAGATTATTAAATTTATTTAAATGTATATTTCTTTGTTTCTGATATGAATTTTCATAAATTATGTGTAAACTAAAAATAATTCGATCAAAATCAGAATTTGATATCATTCCGAAAAGTAAATCTTCAATACTTACGATGTCTTGTTCGATAAAAAATAAATTTGACCTGTGAAATTGCAACCTTTCCCGGATCATCGACAAACTGGCTCTATGTAGAATATTTTGGAGTCTTCTGCTTGAGTATGCTGGCCGTAACCTCAAGCCCTTTGGTATTATGTTGTTATTTCTACATCTTCTTAAAAATTTTATTGAATTTTGACAATGTGCCAGTTTCTCGTAGAAGGTTTCCAATTTCCTAAAATTTTGACACACGATAGGCCCATACCGGTTTCTTAATGTTGTTTTGAAGCTATTTCCTTGTGGCATTTTTATGATTAATTATTTATATGGGAAATAAGCCACAATTAAAATGAAAAAAATAATTTTATTAACGTTTCGACGCCCAAATCGGGTGCCGTTGTCAAAATACAAAATATTACTAAAATAAACTAAAGTGTTGTTGCTAAGCAAAAAAATTCTTCTAATAATTTATTTAATCTCACTCATTTATATTGGCAATTCAGACATATATTATACATTTTAAAGTAGAAGACTTTAAAATGATATTGCCAATATATATGAGTTGCGTTCCTGGGACGACTTACTGAAAGATAGTTCATTCGATTACATGAAATTAACCCCAACTCAAGAATATCCGTCATAAAAAATTATAGCATGTGATATGTCTTTAAAAAGACAACCAAATGCAACGACAGTAAAATTCTCGCGTTAGAGACCTCATAGTAAATCACAAGGGAAAACCAGGTTTTTACTCATAGTAAAAAACAGAGAAAACAAGCTTCAGAACAACGTCATTTTTAACATGTCGTATTAACAATATATTATAATAGACTCCGATATACCTACGCCATATATCAATGCAAGATTATACGTCAAATTTATGTATCGGCTTAAGTGATGCAGATGCAATTTACCTATCAGAGTTTACCTTACCAATTGACTGTAAAATTAATTGCAAACTACAATCACTAAATCAATGTCACTTAACGGCCGAACCAGATAAACTTATTTATTTTTGGCATATTACATAAAAACTATATGCCAGAGAGTGTAGAAATGTAGAGGGACGGCCTTTATTTTATGACAATAAAACAATACTGCCAATACGATGTGTATGGTGATATTTGAACAAGTTTATAGAACATATTCTGTAACACTGACAAATATTTCGACAATATTTTTCTCTGCAAGAACTTAAATTAAATTGAATTGAATTAAATTACGTTATTACAATATGTGAGTACACAATTTATTGCCATGGAAATAAAAAATGATGGCATGTGGAACTTTACAAATTGGTAGACTAAATTTTATAAAAAGACATCATTTCTCTTCTTCTCCAGGTAACATCTTCGATATGAAGGTTAGCTATCGTTATGTATATTTGCACTTTAGAAATATACGCTCTGAGGAGTCACCCGAACCACACAATAAAATTTCTGAATCAGGATGTACATCTTCTCTCGATAGTTCTTTTACTGGCAATTTTTACTTGCCAGATAAGTCATAGGATGCTGTATTTTTCACCATGCAGTATGTGCCCCAGTTATTGCAGCTTTATTTCTTCGACAGTTGTTTCTACTTCTTTTCCCTTCCCCATTATCTTAAGCACCTGCCCATTAGTAACTCTATTAACCCATGATACTGTAAGAGTTCGTATATACACCCAGTTTTTTACAGATTTCTTTCTATTGATTCTACGTTTAAATTCCATGCTTCGACACAGTAATAAAGTTGACCGTAATAAAGTAGACCGTAATAAAGTAACATTTGCTAATTTGCTTAAACCAGTCTTTAGTTTTATTGACAAGTCTCTATTACAGAAAGCTCTCTTAAATATATTTATTAATATTTAATAATCATCAAATAGTGCTTTGAATTAATTTATTAATATCTTTTTTCTTATATTTTTTAAGTTGACAAAAAAATTTTAAAACCTGTTTCGGGATTGGATCTCTAAATATCAAAACAAATGTAAAATTAATTTTCATCAAAATCAATTGTGGTTTATCCCAAATATAAAAACTCTACAAAAAAACAGTTTCCGAATATCATTCGTCAGAATAACGAGAATACAAATTAAATAACATCCTTGTGTTTGTTTCCCACGTTTTTGATTAATGAGTAAATATCTAATCAATCGAGGCCTACCTTGTATTGTTTATTAAAATGCCCTGATCGGCCCCCGGGCGAGAAAAATGTAATTCCCGTGTAAAATCTTTTTACAAAATTACGTTTTGGTAAGTATACGCCATTTAGTAGGAGAGCACTGGATGCTAAATTTGCAGTTACTAAAACGTCACGAGGACCTATTGGGTTGTGAAGAGTAGGTTCTAAAACCAAAAAGAGTTAAGTAAAGTTTTCCAATTAAGTTTATATTATAGCGCCATCTCTACATAATTCGAAAAATGTCTCGAACAAAAGAAACTTATTTTTCCGTAAGGGTTTGCTTACTACGGAGAGCAATGGATTGATTAGGGATGGGAAAAACCTACCGGTTTAAACCTAAAACCGGGTTTTTTACTTCGCAATAACCGGTTTTACCGGTTGTTTTTTTGTCCAGGTTATAACCGGTTTTTTCTTTTTAACCTTCCGATGACCAATCTTTTTTTGTTACACGGATGACCAAGGGGGGTGGGGGGAAATGACCCCAGATCAAAAATGTCAAAAATGACAATTAACAAAATTTTTTTTTATGGCATGGACTTTATGTCATTCAGCCAGTCACAACATGAGTATTAGTGTCTTATGTAGTGTTTATGTTGAGTAAGTGTCTTGTTACTTTGCAAAGTCGACGTCATTAGCGTAAAACTACTTGGAATTACACATAACAGACAGTATTTTACTAAACATCAACTTCAGAATATATTTTTTATTCGTAAAATATAGGGAATTTTTTTTATTTCAAAATATGAGGATACCTAGAATGATATTAAAGTCAAATAAAAAAATAATGAATTAAAAATTGAAAATACTTTTGAATTTATTAAAGAAAAACATACGCTGCGGTCACAATTTCCCCCGCTTGGTCATCCGAAGGTTAAAGTAAAAACCGGTTATTAGGTTTTCACGGTGATTAGGATTAGGTTAGGTATTATTTTGGATCCCAATCATAATTATTCTTCTCAAGTAATTATTCCAAAAAAAAAAACCATAATTCAAATTTTATTTTATTTTATAAATACAGAAGCAAACTGAAAGTGCAATCTCATATCAGCCAGAAACAATTTATAAGTTTTATTATAATATTTCGTTGAAAAGGTATTTGTAATCATAATATTTACATAAGTAGTAATCTGGTTGAATTAGACGCAAACATCATCTATTTTTCACAATTAACTCTTGACATTGAAAGTGGGTGAATGACTTTCTCTGATTACCAAAAATAATGCTCTGACGGTGAATATCGAATTACTGATTACGAATACGAATCTCCAAGAATTTCCATAGGTTTTCAAAACGATACACCCATACAGGAAGTATTAAATGAGTTAAAATGTACCTATTCTACAAATATACAAACGTGTTAAAAGTAATACATGATAATTTTTTTTGATGGTAGTAAAAATAAAAGATAAATTGCATTATCCAATTTATTTTTAAGTAAAATATTTATGTTGATATTATTTTTTATTAAATCCCATTTCAAAGAGTCTGGGAAATTTTTTATAAGTTGAAATAGTTGGGGATATTTTTGGGTTTGGGAGGAGAGGAAAATTGGTGGGTATTTTAGAGGATTATATTTTAAATGGTAAATTAAATTTGCATCATTAATTAAATACAATAATTGCATATTATATTCTACTCTCATAATATATTCAATGACGATAGAACCTGAATTATTTCAGCGCTCTCTGTTGAGCAGTAGTATAATAATAAATTTGGTTTACTGTTCTCTACATCTGACTACTGAAATTCACAAATCTTTGGGATTCACACAAATCAAATTTTATTTCGATCCAATGTATATATTAATCTTGCGCTATATTATATTTAATAATAATCAATAAATAATAATAATAAAATAATAAAAAAATATATTAACTAATAGAATAAAATGGTTTTATTAAAAATTGTGTTTTATTTATATTGATATTGATGTTCTTTCGATAGTACTAATTTTGATCATATTGATATCGAGTCGAATGGAGTATCGCAAACTAAAGTGCATTGTAAATGTAACTTTGTAACCTATTGGATTAAAAAAAGCGAAAACCGGTTTTTTTTTTGGTCGGTTATAACCGCCAGGTTAAACCGTAAACAAAAGAACCGGTATAACTGAAAACCGGTGTTTTGTCAAAAACCGCCATCCCTAGATTGTATCCTTGTTCCAACACTTGCTCCCTGGTATTTATATTCGTGAATTTTCGCATTTAAAATAATATATTTATTTTATATAGCGATCGAAACTATATTATCGATCGCTATGTAAAATAAATAAATTATTTTAAATGCGAGGATTCACGAATATAACGAATATAAATACCAGGGAGCAAGGATCGGAGCAAGGATATAATTCATTACTCTCCGTAGTGAGCACAACTTAAGGCATCCAAACCTGCAATGAAAATGGGGGTTCCTATTTAATATTTATATCGCGGTGTTTCTATTTAAAATTTTAAATTTACCTCCCTCCGTGGAGAGTCGTGTTTGGTATCATTCGATAGATTTCTAAAAGAATATTGAACACACATTTTTTCAGTTTTTCGGTTTGATGTTCTTCTTCTTAATGTGCCTTGTCCGTTCCGAAAGTTGGCAATTAACATGGCTATTCTGACTTTGTTTACGGTAGATTTGATTAGTTCGGCAGATGACAATGGGAACCGTTGCCTCAAGTTTTGGAGCCACGAATGTCTCCTCCTCCCTGGACCCCTTCTGCTATATAATTTCCCTTGGATGATTAACTGTAGTCCTTTATATTTATTGTGACTCATAACGTGACCGAAGTATTCCAACTTTCTTTACTTTATAGATATTCCTACTTCTCTCTCTTTATCTAGCCGGCGCAGTATCTCCTCGTTGGTCACTGCTCGGTCCAGGATATACGTAATATACGCCCACATTTCGAAAGCCTCTACTTTTTTCATTAACCCTCGCAGGACCAACCTATTAGTAGAAACAGCGAGGACCAAGGAGGGTTAATAAATGTCCACACATAAATTAATCAAAAACGTGCTTCTTTATTTAAACTAATTTAAAAATAACACTTTTATATTATTCCTAGACGTTAATGGAACAGCTAAAAAAAAACGAATTTATAATTTACCCGGAGTCTTCGGCTTCAGTGGAATTGGCATCACCGTAGGATACAGAAACATTTTTGCCTTCTTGCTGCGCTAACCGCATACATACTTGCATTTTGAACAAACTATGGTTGTTTTTGCTCACTTATTGGCCTTTTTTCTTTTAGATTTTGCTAATTTGACACATGAATGATATCGTCCCTTTCCATTTTGGAATGGTGCTGAAGGTATTCAAGGGGATTATTTGTAGTCCACTGTCAAGTTTTGAAATACATAACTCTTCAGAAGTCAGATTTTGAGAGATAGGGTGAGGCTGTGGAGGTGAAAAGTTTCTTCATGCTAGTGAACGACACTTTTGCTATTTTTTTTCTTACACGTATTTTTCTCTTGATCCCAACTTGAATTAACTGTTGTTCCTAAGTAGATGTTCGAATCCACGCATTTAATTCTTTTATTGTCTGATATCACTTGTCTTGGTCGTTGTTGGGTTTTGTTTACTAACATCCATTTGGTTTTTGTGATGTTTCGTTTGAGTCCGTATTATGCGCTTGTTTTTTGTATCTTACTCATTATTTGAGGTGATGTTAAGTTCGCGAAATACTCACTTTTTTATGAAACTCTGTGGCTCGTCTATTTCCTTACGCACCGCTTAAATCGTTAGTTTTTTTAAATATACACTGTTCTTCATGTATTTAACTTACCTTGTCTTAATCTGACGTTTTCGAGTTATGCTAATGATATATTTTTTACGAACTGACATGTCCCCAACGCACGCCCCTCTATTAAGAGTTTATATGGTAGGGGTACAGTTACAGGGTACAAGGTTTCTCTCGATGTGATTTTCTGACACGCTCGAGTAACTGCAAAAATCCCCGCTTGGGCCTTCTACCATTACCAGAAATTAAAGACAAAAGAAAAGAACGACATTTGCCAATAATTTAATTAAATTTCTACAATATATAAATGGGTACAATTTTTTTAATTGTGTGGAATAGGGGTTATTCCATCAACAAGGGTATAAATTAAGCATAATTTTATTGATTATTTAATCTCAAGACTTAACTACATTTTTAATCTTTTAACTACAAATATTTTTAACATACAGTCCATGTGTGGGGCCGCTCCCGTCTGAAATTTTTTTAATTTGGTTTCTTTGTGGTTTCCTGTTCAAAAATATCCCCTTCTAAAAAATCCGAAGGGTGCCTGACGAAATTTTTGGGCAAAAATGTTTACAAAATTTTTGTAAATTAAAAGATCATCTTTAGTTGATCCGAAAATATTTTATTTTTATTTTTTCTGTCATTCTAAATAAAAAATCTCATCATTTTTCTTCAAAATTGATAGTTTTCGAGTTATAAGCGGTTTAAATCTGAAAATGCTAAGATGCGTATTTTCGAAGCTTGAAAATTCATATTACTTTGGGCTAATTAGCAAAATTCATGGAAAAGTTATTTACCAGCAATTTTATTGCTGGAATCGAATTATAAGATCCTATATATTAATAATATAGGTATCAGAAGTCCGCAGATAGTGTGCTACTTTTTTTATAAACAAAATGGCGCCGACAAATCGTATTTTTTTTCAATTATTGCTCTATAACTCCGAAGATTTTAATTTTACAACAAAAACACTCAAATGAAAATTCACCGCAATTAAAATCTGCATAGAGATATGTTTTTCACGATTTGCTCCGACGAAAATTTTCCTCGGAAAATGCGGGTTTTCCTAACAAAAACTCTAGTTTTCAAAAAAAGTTTTAGGTAGGTAATTATTAATCAATAATTAAATAACTTAGTGACATCAAAGCTTTCTTGGAATAGATTGTAATTCCAGAAGCCGGTGAAAATTAAACGAATATTTTAGCAACAATTCAATTGTTAATTAACAATTTATGATCGCAATATTAACCAAAATAATCATGATACATTGATCAAACTTATAAAGATTATAAAGATGAGATGCTTATTTAATATTTTATCGACAAAATAAAAAAATTTTGTGAAGATTACTTAGGGTAATGATCTCAGGTTGTAGGGTTGATTATAAGAAAATCACGATAATCGAACAAAAGGTGTATTTTCGTCTTTACGTTACAAGATCTGAATGCTAACTAACTAAAATAAAAACAGCAAACTGAGAAAGGTCTTTTGTATCTTTCTCAGGTAAATACATCCGTTTCCATCGATGCATTGTGCTACCTAAAAACCGTTGGTTCCCGGAAAGTCTTATCCTATGGTACGCGTCTTACCGACGCGTTCCCTACATAGACGGCGTAGAAGGGATCGTTTTGTTACAGTCTCCCCCCCTGGCATCGATATCGTTAGAGGAGAGGCCAGCAGAAGATGTAGTTTTCTTCCTGGGACGTCCTCGTCTTCGTTTTGGCACTACAGGGGTTGGAACTTCAGAGTCATTGAGCTTCGCAGGTGTAAGCGCCGATACGTGGAACACACCGAGGGCAGTAGGGGTGTCCACTCCACAAAGCTCATAACTTACAGGCGATACCACTCGCTTGATCCTATAGGGTCCATCTCTCTTCGGGTAGAATTTAGCCGTCTGTCCTTTCGACCTATTACTAGGAGCAGTTGTATTGGCCCACACTAAATCTCCCTCTTTGAATGGACTGGGTTCCTTCAGGCGTCGATCAGCATATTTCTTTTGCCTATCTTGGGCGTTGTCATGCTTAATATTCGATTCATGCCATGTTTCAGTCATGCGTTTTAAGTATGGAGATATTTGAGGTATAAAATTCTCAGTTTCTACAACTTGGCGAATATCTCGATTAACTTGGTCTAGAGTTCGCAGCTCACGTCCAAAAGTTAAGTAAGCAGCGGTTTGTCCTGTAGACTCGCTCCATACTGAGTTCATGGCAAATCTAACCATTGGCAACTTCTCAGGCCAAATGTTATGCTCCGTTCCTACAAGCATAGCAAGTCTCGGCTTCAAATCTCTATTCTTGCGCTCTACCATATTAGCAGAAGGGTGATAGAGTGGAGTAAAGGTCTCTTTGATTTGCAACACATAGCAAACTTGTTGCATCACGTCAGACACGAATTGCACACCATTATCACTGATAATCCTTCTCGGTAGGCCAAATCGTAAGAATACCTCGTCAATAAGCTTCATAGCGCATTCTTGTGCAGTTGCTTGAGTTAAGGCAAATAACTCCACCCACTTAGTACAGGAGTCTTCAACTATGAGAATCCAACGTTCACCTTTCGATCCTTCAGGTAACGGTCCAAATAAGTCGATGGCAAGTGTCTCGAAGCGTTGCGCATACACAGGGGTTTGTAATAGTCCACCTGGTTTCTGATTAGAGGCCTTATATCTTTGACAATCTTGGCATTTATCAATGTATTCAGCAATAAAACGACGCATGCCTGGAAAAAAGAATTTTTGAGCAATTCTTCTCAACGTACGTTCGATACCATAATGACCAGCCGTCGGTGCATCATGATATTCTCTCATAATGGCTTCACGCTCGTGTGTGGGTACTACTAACTGAGCCTCTTCTTCGTCTTCTTCCGATGAATAACGGTAGAGTACTCCTTGTGTAAGCAAGTATCCACGATCTGTCCATTTTACATATTCATTCGAATTTGGGTCTTCGAATGATTGAATTATTTTGGCGACATCTGGGTCTTTCAATTGTTCCACCCTGGTCTCATATGCCGATCGATGAGGCAAGTCAATTTGCACTTCACATATCTCGCAAGACAGTACATCATTGTGTTCACATGGCGGTCTGGAAAGTGTATCGGCTACCATGTTACGTTTACCTGGCAGATAATCGATGGTTAAGTTATAACCTTGGACCAATAGTGACCATCTTGCCAACCTTCCTGTGGGAGCTTTCAGGCTTAGCAGCCACCTTAAGGGTTGGTGATCAGTCTGCAGCGTTATCTTCGTACCTTCAATATAACCTCTGAACTTTTCTAAGGCCCATACAACAGCTAAAGCTTCTCTTTCCGAAGTAGAATAGTTGCGCTCGGCAGCGGTAAGAAGTCTGCTAGCGTATTCCACGGGATGCTCGTCATCGATATCTCCTTGTAGCAACACTGCTCCTAACGCGTAACCACTGGCATCAGTACGAATGATATACGGTTGGTTTTCATCTGCTTGCCGTAAAATTGGAGCGGTAATCAGTAACTTCTTAAGTGTTTCGAATGAGTTCTGTTCCAGTTCCGTCCACTTCCATGGCTTATTTTTCCTGGTTAAGTCACTCAAGGGTCTGGATATGTCCGCAAAATTATTTATAAACCGGCGGAACCAACTAGCCGTCTGAAGGAAAGATTGCACTTCCTTAACGTTTCTCGGCGGTAACCGTTCCGATATAGCAGCGGTTTTATCCGGATCGACCGAAATTCCTTGCTGAGTGATCAAATGTCCCAAGTATTTTACTTTTTCGCGAGCAAACACGCACTTTTTCCGATTTGCCCGAAGGTTAAATTGGTCTAGTCTATCGAACACTAACTTTAGATCGTTTAAATGTTCATCAAAAGAGCTGGATAGTACGATGATATCGTCTAAATAACCTAAAACCACTACGTTACTAAGACCACGACGAAAACGGTCCATGAGTCTTTGAAAAGTCATTGGGGCTCCCTTGAGACCAAAAGGCATCCGTAAGTATCGGAAAGTCCCGAACGGTGACACAAACGCAGTCTTATCACGGTCCGCTTCCGCGACGTTGACTTGATGATACCCCGATCGTAAGTCTATCGTAGACATGTAAAATGTTCGTTTCGCGGCGTGTAGTAAATCGTCCATACGCGGTAACGGATACGAGTCACTAGTAGTTACGGCGTTTAAACGTTGATAGTCAACGCAAAGTCTCGTACCGCCATCCTTTTTCGGTACTAATACTACCGGCGCGGCCCACGCACTTTCGCATTCTTCGATGATGCCCTCCTCCAGGAGTTTATCTAGCTCGG
Organism: Diabrotica virgifera virgifera; assembly: GCF_917563875.1. Classification (NCBI taxonomy): domain Eukaryota; kingdom Metazoa; phylum Arthropoda; class Insecta; order Coleoptera; family Chrysomelidae; genus Diabrotica; species Diabrotica virgifera. The sequence goes on along the minus strand of NC_065449.1, from coordinate 60,172,150 downwards.
TTTTCAATACCTCTCTCTTTGCAGGTGACATCCGATATGGTGGCAGTGCGATGGGTGCATTATTTCCTGTGTTAATGCGATGCTCAGCGTAGGCTGTAGGCTCTCCCCCCATTCTGAAAGTATCCTTCCTACCTTCTAAAAATTCATCCAGTCGATTGCGTTCATAATCCGCTAGCATCGTTCCTTCATCTGGTCTCAAGTTTTCACAAAAATGAATTTCAATACATTCTGTACCTGTATCTTCAAAAAGCAACTGCTGTCGTGTGCTGTCATTTGCAAAATACCATTCTTTATTGTGAAAATCTAGAGCGATTTGTGCATTTATCAAAAAATCGATACCTAGCAGAGTTTTATTAGGTGCATCAGGAAAAATTATAAACTTTGTAGGCACCGTTTTACCTCTTATGTGTACATCGACTAAAGTTGTCAACACTAGTTCTGTTCTCCCAACACCATCAGCGAATTTTACAGAAATTTGCTCGGGCTTAAAACTTTGTCCTTTGTTTTCTAAAAGGTTGTACAACGTTGTACCAGCTATACTTTGTTTAGCACCTGTATCTATTAACCCTTGGCCCTCATGACCTAATATATTAATACGTAGAACAGGTCTGGGTTGAGGTGAAATAAACGTGTCTAAGGAAGAGAAATCTAGCGAAGATGTTACTGTATGACTACAAACTGGGCAGTTGGATCTGATAAAACCCGGTTTCCCGCATCCGTAACATGATAACGGGTTGTTTACACTATTTCGCGACGAGTTCGAAGTGGATGCTCCGACGGTAGCACTAATCGTACGCGAAGAACTCGCGGTTTCTTTCGGAATTGTCGGTGTGTCTTTAGATTGTTTATCACGTAACTTTCGACACTCGTCCTTAGAATGACCCGGAACGCGACAAAATCCACATCGCGGACGTTTTTCGTAAGTTTGTCGATTGTTTGGAGTTTTGTTATCGTCAGAACAAGGTTTCTCAAACACATCTTCGACCTTTCGTGCCGCCGTAAGCAGCGCGGTAAAAGTGGAAACGGAATCCCTCGAAATCTTCTCTCGAATCCCCTTGTTTAATAGTCCGTACACCATATCCAACTGGATCTCTTCTGTAAGGCTGCCTGGGTCTAGTTGTGCCAGAACCGCCCTACAACGACAAACAAAGACATCTACTGTTGTTTTTTCGTTTTGCTCCTCGGCAAATAACTCGCGGTACACGCGATAAGCAGGTTTTTTAGGACCGAACGTAACTCTAAGCAGACTAAGAAGTTCCTCCCATGTCTTAATAGTGTCTTTGACGCCTTGATACCATTTTGCCGCGAAATTATCGAAAAGCATACCGATTCCCCGAAAAGCATTCTCGTCCGACACTAATGCGCAATCTTTATAAATTTCGACAGCGCTGATGAAAGCATTAACGTCGGTGTCTTTGTGTCCATCAAAACGCGAATGGCATTTCGATAGGTTGCCACTTTGAACCGACGCCGGCGAAACGGGAGCACTCTGTACCGCTAATTTCGATAACAGCTCTTTAAATTGTTCGTTTGTCAATACTACGTTTTGAGCCATGTCGTTAATGTTTGTTGCCACCGATCTATTTGAAATAGAGTCCGACTTAGAAATAATTTTTATGGTACTCGAATGTTCAATGTTTTGCGTTGAACGCAAATTGTAAAAATGATTGGTCATGCAAAATTGGAATGTACTTGCCAGTAAATAGCTCTCCTGTGTCCACGCTTGGATAAGGGATACCTCCAACAGCTTTCTGCATACCACCTGTACAATTCTTGGAACAGCTCTAGCACTAATTCACTTCCGAGTTTCACAAAACACAAGGTTTTTACACGTAACCGAAAGCAATCAATCGTTTAATACATAATAAAAATACACAGAAGTGTCTGAATAACTAAAACGAATCACTTTGTTATTTATTAACAAACAAAAGTCCACTTGATTATTTATTTAACCAGCGAAGCACTTAATATTATTTTAACTGGAGTTAGCGAGGTTGTAACAGTGAAAATAGTCCGATTAAGTTATCGAAACTCACTTTTCACGCGAAAGAGTGTCCAAATATGCTGAAGCACGCTTTTTCATTCAAACTACCGAAATATACGATTTATCGCGAAATCCCCAAGCCACGAGTTGGGCGACAATGTGAAGATTACTTAGGGTAATGATCTCAGGTTGTAGGGTTGATTATAAGAAAATCACGATAATCGAACAAAAGGTGTATTTTCGTCTTTACGTTACAAGATCTGAATGCTAACTAACTAAAATAAAAACAGCAAACTGAGAAAGGTCTTTTGTATCTTTCTCAGGTAAATACATCCGTTTCCATCGATGCATTGTGCTACCTAAAAACCGTTGGTTCCCGGAAAGTCTTATCCTATGGTACGCGTCTTACCGACGCGTTCCCTACATAGACGGCGTAGAAGGGATCGTTTTGTTACAATTTCTTTTTTTTGCATAATCTTTAAATTTTGAAAAAAAAATAGTTATAATACGCTGGTATTATTAGTAAAGTACAAAGAAAGGTTATTTACCAGCAATTTTATTGCTGGAATCGAATTATAAGGTCCTAAATATTATTAATATAGGTATGCAAAGTCCGCAGATAGTGTGCTACTTTTTTTATAAACAAAATGGCGCCGACAAATCTTATTTTTTTCAATTATTGCTCTATAACTCCGAAGATTTTAACTTTACACCAAAACATTCAAATAAAAATTCGCCCCAACTTAATTCTACATAGAATCATGTTTTTTCCGATTTGCTCCGATGAAAATTTTCCTCGGAAAATGTGGGTTTTCCCAACAAAATCTCGAATTTTTAAATAAATTTTTTGGGCCAGTAATTATTTATCAATAATTATATAGCTTGGCGAAATAAAAGCTTTCTTGGTATAGATTATAAATTCAGAAGCCGGTGAAAATGAAATGAGTATTTTAGCAACAATTCAATTGTTAATTAACAATTTACAGTCGCAATAACAACCAAAATAATCATGGGACATTGATCAAACTTAGAAAGATTATAAAGGTGTGATGCCTATTTAACATTTTGTCGACAAAATATAAATTTTTCATTTTTTTGCATAATCTTTAAATGTTTAAAAAAATTGTTAATTGTTAATTGTTGCAAAGCTTAAAAGTAAGTCTATGGTACAATCTAATTACTCACAAAGAATGTCAAAAATTAGTGCAATGGTTATATTTTAATCAAAGGTTAAAAATATTTTTATTGTAATTTTTGGCGCAAAAGTAGGCCTGATACAGAGTCGGAGCTAAAAATGTTCACTCGAAGCGACTGACACGTAGCATACATTATTTATTAAAAGTGTACGTCTCGCGCGGCCGGTCGTCGCTCCAAGTGAAGATTTTAGCTACAGTACTCTATTATTCTACTTTCGCGCGTGTAAATTACAAAATAATATATTCATAATCTTTAATTAAAGTATAACCATTAAAGTGATAATCGGTATTTATTTGTAAATAATTAGCTTGTACTTTAAACTCACTTCTACGCTTTGAAAGAATTAAAAAAAAATATAAACACAGTAGTAATCGTATGTTTACTTTGCTGTTTCATAACTTTTTTGAAAATGGTTGCAAAAAAGTTTTAAACATTCATTTTCATGATATTTGAAATGCACATTTTAGCTAGTTTTTTAAATTACAATATAATAAAAACTTTCTGAGAAACGTTAATTTGTTTATAACTATTTTTAAAACATCTAAAAATTATGCAAAAAAATAAAAAATTTATATTTTGTCGACAAAAGGTTAAATAGGCATCTCATCTTTATAAGATTTCAAAGTTTGATCAGTGTATCATAATTATTTTGGTTATTATTGCGACCGTAAATTATTAATTAACAATTGAATTGTTGCTAAAATATTCATTTAATTTTCATCAGCTTCTGGAACTATAATCTAAGTCTTTTAAGTCACCAAATTATTTAATTATTGGTAGATAATTACTTATCTAAAACTTTATTTGATTATTTCATTCATAGGAGATTCTGACCAATAGAAAGCTACAGAAATCTGAATTAAATCGGTAATTTTTGATAATCTCCCGTCGTTAAGTATATTACGTCAGATGCCCTTCGCTGCTACGAAAAAATACATTCAGTGACATTAATGACAATTAATGTTTTAAAAATTATAAAAGTTATGACTTTCAATCGTTAAATATTTATAAAAACTGCGTGTTTAATGGTACTTACATAAATAAATTACAATAAAATTTTGGTTTTGAACAGTTTTATTCATGAAATAATCGCAACAAATTGCACTCGACCTCTGAAATTAATATAGAATTTTTGCTCTCGTGACACTTTGACATAATTAAAACTGTCAAAGTGTCACTCGGGAAAAATTCAATATGTTCAGAGCTCTTGTGCAATTGCTACTGAAAATTAAAGATTTTGTTGGAAAACTCGCATTTTCCGAGGAAAATTTTCATCCGAGCAGATCGGAAAAACACGTCTCTATGCAGAATTTAACCACGGTGAATTTTTATTTGGGTGTTTTTGTTGTAAAATTAAAATCTTCGGAGTTACAGAGCAATAATTGAAAAAAACACGATTTTCGGGCGCCATTTTGTTTATAAAAGAAGTAACACACTATCTCAGTACTTTGCATACCTATATTATTAATATATAGGATCTTATAATTCGATTCCAGCAATAAAATTGCTGGTAAATAACTTTTCCCAAAAATGGCCTATTCTCCGATAATAAGCCCAGACTATATGTAAATTATTTTTTTTAGCTTGCTAGTCGCCTAAATTGAAGTTCAAATATTAAGTTTCAAGGTTATTATGACCAATCGGGGCTTATTTGAATTTAGATCATTGTCTCTTAAATAATAATTATGCGCGTCCACTCGACATTAAAGCCGCAACCCAGCTGCACGCTGCACGTGGCACTATATAATGAGTCTCTGTCGCACTATTTGATTGGCGTATTTAATTAGCACATTGGCGACAATTAAATGAATAAATAAATAAATTATTAAAAAACTATATTATTTTATTATACCTTAAAAAAATTATACAGCGTGTCCCAAAAGTAGCGGAACGGTCGAATATTTCGCGAACTAAACATCGGAGCGAAAAACTGATGAACATGTTTTCAATAATTTTTAAAAATCTATCCAATGACACCAAACGCAATCCCCACTCCACCCCCTGGAGGTGAGGTGGGGGGGTAACTTTAAAATCTTAAATAGAAACTGCCAGTTTTTATTGCAGATTTTGATTCCTTATGTAAAAGTAAGCAACTTTTATTTGAGACATTTTTTCGAAATGTGGATAGATGGCGCTATAATCGGAAAAAACCATTTATTGTAATACCACAGGTAAAATATAAAAACGCTCTAATATCTCGAGAAATACACTTTCAAATGAAAAACCAAAAAATATGTTTTTAGTATTTTTCAAAAACCTATCGAATAACACCAAACACGACCCTCTACCCCACCCCCTACAGGTGGGGTGGGGGTTAACTTTAAAATGTTAAATGGCAACCTATATTTTTATTGCAGATTTTGATTAATCATGAAAAATTAAGCAACATTTATTTAAAACATTTTTTAGATTGGTTGATAGATGGCCCTATAATTGGAAAAAGACTATTTATTATCGCCATCTATCAACAATTTTAAAAATTGTTTCGGACAAATGTTGCTTAATTTTTCATGACAAATCCAAATCTGCAATAAAAATGGGGGTTGATATTTAAGATTTTAGAGTTAACCCCAACCTCACCTCCAGGTTGTGGAGTGGGGGGTCGTGTTTGTTGTCATTCGATAAGATTTTGAAAAATATTAAATACGTATTTTTTTGTTTTTCCTTTGGAAGTGTATTTCTCGAGATATTAGACCGTTTCTATTATTTACCTATGACATCAGGATAAATTATTTTTTTAGATTATAGCGCCATCTATCCATAGTTAAAAAAATTACTTTTACGTAAGCAATCAAAATCTGAAATAAAAACTTGGGGTCTCCGTTTAAGATTTCAAAGTTACCCCCGCCCAACTTCTAGGGGGTGGAGTGGGGGTCGTATTTTTTTGTCATTCGATAGATTTTTAAAAATTATTGAAAAGGTATTTTTCAGTTTTTCGATGCGATGTTTATTACGAGAAATATTCGACCGTTCCGCTACTTTTGGGACACCCTATATAATAACTGTCAAGTATATGTTGGTAAGTTTTTGCATAAGTACGTATATTATGTATGAGTGCGACGTTTCGCTGCGCGACGTCTTAAAAGTCGAGTGGACAATGTGGACATGCATAATAATTACCAATTAAAATACAACGGTATATATGTTGAAACAAGCCCGGACTACTAGTCAGAATCTTGAAAATAAATGTTTAAATTTCAATTTAGGTACTTAGAAATCTCAAAAATAATAATCTGCGTAAGTTAGGTTCTATGTTTTTTAATTTCTTTTATGGGAGTGACAGTCACAGTGTGGGAAATGGATGCAACAGGCGCAAGATCGAAACAGATGGAAAATTATGAGGGAGATCTATGTCCAGTACTGGACCAGCGAAGATCGAATGGTGATGATGTGGGATTGACAAACCATCCAAAACAAAGATGGCTTATTCCACTTAGTGTTTTTTTTTTTGGCCCTTGGGAGCTATGCCCATTTAGCCAGCGCCAAATCCTAAACTAAAAACTATTTAATCCTTTGTAAAAGGTATAAAATTTTTTTATTAAAAATCCCTTAAAAGGGCTACATCACAACAAAACGTTTTCGATTTTTATAAAAAATCATCATCAGTGTTCGATCTAAAAATAAGTATAACCGATTTAATGAATATAAAGTTATTATTTAAATTTTGACAAAGGTTAGAGCAAGTTGGTTATACTTACAAACTGGATGCTAGCTGAGCCACAAAAGAAAAATATCTGGGTAAAAACCCTTTACATAAAATATAGATGCCTTAAAAGTGCATACTTCAAGAAAAAGGCCTGTGATGGTCACATGGCAAACAGGATAATGCCCTAAGGTAAGGTATACAGGTTTCCCAACACGTGGGATCCAAATTGAGTTGATCACATTTCAATGACTTAATGGCAACTGAATGCGAAATGAGTGATGTTTCTGAAAGGTGTCAAAAGACAGATGGACAACGTGACGTGGAATTTACCCTGTATTACGACAGCCAACTAATTGTTAGTAAAATATTTAATGAAAATTTACATAGTAATAACAAACATCAACAAAGTTGTGGATATAATTACATTTAAGTAAGTACCTTGAATACGTAAGATGAACGTAAAGTATGAAATTATTTTTATAATGAGAAATAGCCAGAATCTATGCAGCCATCTATACATGTTCCTATTCAAATTGAAATAAGTCCAACTGTGCTGTTGAAAATTTGATTTACTATGAATTAAAAGGAGTGTTTGGTTTAATTGTACCAATGGCAGAGTAAATTAGAGAGTCTGTGGTAAATGAAAGTCTGATATTAAAGTAGTGTTGAAATTAAGATAATTTGTATGAGTCACAGGAGGAAATTGATATGATATAATGATATGTGAATTAATTGGTTAAGGTACCTGAGTGTTGATATTGGAAGTGAAGAAGAATATCAATTGAACTAATAACCTGGCAAAAGTATGAGGTCCTTTTATATAACATAAGCATCTAGGGCTAAACATGTTTATGAAATAGGGATTTTTTCTATTTTTTATTTTTTATACCAAGTTATCGAGTTGAATTGAAAAGGTTTAAAACTGGATGGATGTATGAAGGTGTATTGGAAAACAAGCAATATGTGTAAAATTAGAAGGTAGTGAATAATTTGTGATTTGATATCAGAATTGTTTACTGTAATGAGGTGTGATGAAAAAGGCTGGGCGCCCCAGAAACCAGACCCCACAACTTATAGCCACAACTTTGTTGATGTTTGTTATTACTATGTAAATTTTCATTAAATATTTTACTAACAATTAGTTGGCTGTCGTAATACACGGTAAATTTCACGTCACGTTGTCCATCTATCTTTTGACACCTTTCAGAAACATCACTCATTTCGCATTCAGTTGCCATTAAGTCATTGAAATGTGATCAACTCAATTTGGATCCCACGTGTTGGGAAACCTGTATACCTTACCTTAGGGCATTATCCTGTTTGCCATGTGACCATCACAGGCCTTTTTCTTGAAGTATGCACTTTTAAGGCATCTATATTTTATGTAAAGGGTTTTTACCCAGATATTTTTCTTTTGTGGCTCAGCTAGCATCCAGTTTGTAAGTATAACCAACTTGCTCTAACCTTTGTCAAAATTTAAATAATAACTTTATATTCATTAAATCGGTTATACTTATTTTTAGATCGAACACTGATAATGATTTTTTATAAAAATCGAAAACGTTTTGTTGTGATGTAGCCCTTTTAAGGGATTTTTAATAAAAAAATTTTATACCTTTTACAAAGGATTTCTTTCCAATTTTGTGATTGATGGTACACAGCCAACTACAGGAAAACTTTTTCTTTTCCTTGTGGATTTTATTTAATCCTAACAAGCAGCGAGATTATGACGAAACCAACCCGAGCAAGGATGGGAAAAGGAAAAACACTTTTCACACCCAGGGATCGATCAGGGTGACTAACCACAGAATAGGTAGACCACGAATAGGTAACACACTAAGTGTTCTAATTACGGTTTTTCTATACCCTTGTATTTTCAACATTACACAAGGGATTGAGAATAAATTGACAAGAATGCGACAATTTTTTGAAAACTTATTGCCTGGCAATAGACAAGATAGTTTGCAGTTTGCAGAGAATGCAGTTTTATTCATGAAATGATCTTACCGATGTAAACTCGAGCGCTTAAAATTGCCGATTTATATTATCCTCGTGATAATTTGACATTAGCTGCGAATCAAAAGTTTATTATGGTTCATTTTCTTAAATGGGACAGTTGTCAAAACTAGGAAACTCGTTGTAAATAAACAAAAGCAATCTACCTAAAAATATTCTTGGTATTAATATTACAAGAGAGTGAGAATAAACTGACAATAATGCGACAATTTTTCAAAAACTTGTCTGGCAATATACACAAGGGCCCGCAGAGCTCGAGTGGCTATTGCGCAATGACAAAAAGTTTGAAGAAAAGTGAAGCATTATTATTTTATTTATTCTTACTGTCGTGTGATATTCGCAAGGTATTTTTTAATACTTAGATATAAAATTCAAGTGTTTGTATAACAACCTTCAGTGACATTGATCTCAATTAATGTGACACACATTTTTCAACTTAACAAAAGTGAACAGCACCGTTTAGCAAATATTTAAACGACGATATTAATAAAATATTAGTTCAAATTATTTATAAATACAGTTAAACCGGGAGATATTAACAGAAGTTCAACCACGATTTTCTAAGTCCTGCCCTTTGCAATACTGGAAGGTTAGAGAAGGTACTTACAATTTGTGGACAAATCCACGGGTTTCCTGTGACATTTTCATGTGAAAATGAGATTTTCCATGAAAAAAAAAATGGGAGTTGCGATGAATTTCTAAGTCCTGCCATATCCATAGAATAACAGGATATTATCTATTTTATCAAGAAAATTTTTTGGGCAGGACGGTTGCAAAAGGACTACGGGAGTATACAGATATACAAACATGTAATGAAAATAATGAAATTTTCATAATTTTCTAAGTCCTGCCAACTTAATAAATTAATCATATTTATTTCAAAATGACCAAAAAAAATGTTGGATGACGTCACCTAATGTTTAACTGCACTTGTTTCTTGGAGAATTCTGTATAAAATTTTCACTCTGGTTCCGTGATTTTCGAAGTCATAAAATAAATTTTGTTATAAAATAAATAATTTCAGTAGACATTATTCAAAATGGCAGGATGTTTTGTTACACCTTTTTTACTATATATATAGTTAAAAAACTGGAAAATTACACGATTTTCTAAGTCATGCCATTTCGCACATATCTCAAGAAGGTTAACCCTTAAGTACTAACACCCCGTCTCTCAGACGGCTTCACTTGTTGAAAGTGGAATATTTCCCTACCTGGAAAATTTTGAAGGTCACCCGTTTATGAATTTTCAAGTTGGGTTGTTATTTAGTAGTATTGAATTCGGCAATTTCCGGGAAGTTTTTATTCCAAAGATATTTAGACTCAAAGTGTGATTTCCATCTAATAGACGGGGTGTTAGTGTTTGTGCACAGTTCGTCATTAAACATAATGTGCCCAGTTGGTCAAAAAAAGATCAAATAAGGAAAAAAAAAGGCTATGAGGAAACTATTTTGAAATGAATTGATAACGTAGAACACGACAAAGTCGAATTTGAATCAATTTATAATGAAAATGTTGATACTGACTACCATTGGTACACTGTACAAATTTGAGTGCCTGTCAGTTTTTTTGTTTTAATATTTTAAAAAAAAAAATTATTTTCGTGTTTCTTACTCTTTTCTTAACGAGATTGTAAATTTTTATCAAGATTCTTCAATTTGTTTAATTTTTATCGCACTTTTTTTCAGGAGTAAAAATTCACACAAACAATCCTTCCATTCTTGTTATAATGTTTTTTATTTTGATAACTACAGAAAAACTAGATTAATTACTGTGCTTTTTAGATAATCAATACTTCCAGTAAGTCATCGAAATATTTCTTTGTATTAAAATATTTAACAAAAACAAGATTACCCCTAAAAATGTTAAACCCGTCTGTCAGGCGGTTAGTTAGTGTTTCCGTCATTGATTTAAGCTCTTAGTACTTACGGGTTAATATAAATCTATTTTCAAAGAGGCAGGATGGTTGTATAGTTATTTTGTATAAAAAAATTAAATTGTGTATCTGTAAAATTATTTCAGGGTGTTATACAAACATATTCATATCACCACAATTTTCTGAGTCATACCATGTCGAGTATGCTTAAAAAACACTAATCTAAAACCGTTTACAACTTGGCAGGATAACCGCAAAGATGAATAATCCAAAAATTTAATTTGTATTTCATTAAAACAATCCTATCCTATTAAATATTATTTTCCTGAATAATGTCTCGGAATTTTTACACACTTTTCAAATCTAATAGCAAACTGTAACATCTTTATTTTAAGTGATTAGGTCATATTTTTATCTAAGTAAACGCAATAAAAGTAAATAAACAATTTTTACAATTTATTGGTTATAGTAGGGAATTTACCTACCCATTATATTATACAGCGTGTCCAGAAGCTCTCATAACAGACGAGAACCGCGAGATTCCTCAGATAATTTTAAGAAAATTTAACTCAATTCACCTAGTTCAAAAATGCTTCCGTGGAAAGCTCTCTCTCTCTCTCGTTCCATCCCTCCTTGTGTAGTATTGGGCGCTTATGCGTTTCTTGGCCAAAAGTGTAAGATTGCTGTCTGGCCGGGACGGCGCATCTTCTTTTGTTTTTATTCTCTGGATAAATTGTGAACCAATTCCCTCCACTCTCTTCTATCTTTTGCTCTCTTTTTGACTTCGCCCCATCTTAGTCCAATTTTTTCGTGTTCTCTCGTTGTTGTTCTTTTCCAGCTGTTGTCTGGTCTGCCCCTCTTTCTTTTCCCCTCTGGTTGGTATTCAAGTGCTTGTCTTGCTATGCTGCTTTGGTCTTTCCTTAAAGTGTGGCCGATCCATTTCCATTTTTTTTTCCTTGACTGTAGTAGATACGTTAGTTTGCTTTGTCCTTTCCCATAGTTCTGTATTAGTTATTTTATTTGGCCAGTATATTTTCAGGATTTTTCTTAGAGATTTGTTTACAAATGTTTGTAGTTTTTTAGTTGTATTTTCGTCCTGTTTCCATGTTTCTGCTCCATAGAGCAGTATACTTTTAATGCAACTGTTAAAGATTTTAATTTTTGTTGTTTCCGATATTTCGTTTGTTTGCCAAATTTTATTTAAAGCGTTGAATGCGTGTTGCGCCTTTGTTATTCTCGTCTGTATATCCTTTTTACACCCCCCGCTCCTTTCCATGACAGATCCCAGATATGTGAACTTGTCTACCTCTTCTACTTCTTTACCGTTTATCATTATTTTATTATTTGGATGGTTATTATTTTTTAGAAGTTTAGTTTTTTCTGTGTTTATTCGAAGTCCGATCGTGTCGGAGTACTGTGCCAATTTGTCAATTTTTGCTTGCATATGATTTCGGTGTTCAGTTATAAGGCAGATGTCATCTGCAAATTCGAGATCTTCTAGCTGTTTTAAAAGGTTCCACCTGATGCCTGTTCGATCGTCGATTACTTTCCTCATTACCCAATCTATCATAATAAGAAATAGGGTAGGGGATAGTACACAACCCTGTTTGACTCCACTTTCTACGGATATTTCTTCTGTTACTTCACCTGAATGTTCTAGTTTGGCTTTGTATCCTTCGTAGAAGAGTTTAATAAAGTTTACGATTTTTTGTGGTATCCCATATAATCTAAGGATTTTCCACATCTGTGCCCTTTTTACACGGTCAAAGGCCTTTTCGAAGTCGATAAAACTCACATATATATCTTTATTCCATTCATTTGTTTGTTCCAAGATAATCCTAAGGGTGCAAATGTGATCAATAGTGGAATGGTTGGAACGGAAGCCTGCTTGGTTGTTTCTCAGTTTTTTATCTAGTTCCGGCTTCAATATTTCCAAAATGATTTTGGTCAGCACTTTGGATGTGGCACTTAGTAGTGTTATTGCACGCCAATTGTTGCATTTGCTCAGGTCTCCTTTTTTGGGTATTTTTATAATCAATCCCTCTTTCCACTCCTTTGGCAATTCTTCGTCCGTCCATATTTTATTCAAAAGTGTATGTAGCATCTCTACTGACTGCTCGGTGTCTGCTTTTATTATGTCAATGGGTATATTGTCGATGATTCCTGCGGCTTTGCCATTTTTTAGTAGTTTTAGGGTGTTTCCAATTTCTTCCATTGTAATTTCTCCAATATTCACTTCTAGCTCTGGTGATTCTACTTCATCTTCTATGATTTGAGTTATTTCATGCTTAGCATATATCTCTTGGAAGTATTCCTTCCATCTTTGTATTATTTCTTTCTCATTTTTTATTCTATTTCCTTGTTTATCCTTTACTTCTCGTATATTTCGTTGTGCTTTTCCTGTTAAGTTTCGTATGATTGTATATTGTGTTCGTAAGTCGTTTTCTTTCGCTGCTTCTTCTGATATATTTAGCATCTCATTTATATAGTTTCTTTTATCTTTTCTGGCTTGTTTTTTTACTTCTGCGTTTTTTGCCTTGTATTTCCTTTCAAGTGCCCTCTCTTCTTCCGATCCTTCCTTTTGTAGAATTTCTTCTTTGATCTTTTTTCTTTCTTCTATCAGTAGTAGAGTGTCTTTGGTAATCCATTTTTTATTTTGTCTTCTTTTCAATACGATTATTTCTTTTGCTGTATTCATCATCACTTCTTTAAAATATTTCCATGTTTCTTCGACTGACTCTCCAGTTTGTTGTGATACTGTTCGGTTAATTGCCAGTTTCTCACTGAATTTATTTCTTATACATTCTTGTTTTAGGGCATCAACGTTGTACTTGTTCCTTCTGCTGATTTTTTGGTTTTTATCCCTGGCTAATTTCATTTTTAGTCTCGCTTTGATTAGCATGTGGTCTGATCCCACATCAGCACCTCTTAAGCTCCTGACATCTTGCAGCCAGCTTCTCCATTTATATTCAATTATTATGTGGTCTGTTTGATTCTTGTATCTCCCTCCCGGTGATTTCCATGTTTCCTTATGTATCCGCTTATGTTTAAAGATGCTTCCGCCTATTAAAAGTTCATTTTGCTCACAAAATTCGATTAATCGATTTTCATTGTCGTTTCTCTCTCCGATTCCCTCCTTTCCCATCACATGTTCATGTCCTTTATTATCATTTCCTATTTTTGCATTAAAGTCTCCGATTACTATTTTTATATCTCTTCTATATTTATTATTAATCTTATTAAACGTTGTTTGTAGTTGCTCGTAAAATTCTTCCTTCTCATTTTCGTCGTTTTTATTTGTGGGAGCATATACATTTATTACTATTATGTTATAATATCTTGCCTTCAGTCTCGCCCAAATAATCCTTTCTGACACTGGTTCCCACTCTACTAGAGCCTTTCTCCCCTTTTGGGCTATAGTAGGGAATTTACCTACCCATTATATTATACAGCGTGTCCAGAAGCTCTCATAACAGACGAAAACCGCGAGATTCCTCAGATAATTTTAAGAAAATTTAACTCAATTCACCTAGTTCAAAAATGCTTCCGTGGAAAGCTAAAGCTCTTTAAAGATGGCGTCTTGTAATTCATCATCGTCATAATTCAACCCGGATCTATCCAATTCTGAATATAGGTCTCCCTCAGTCGTCTCCATGCATTTCTGTCCTGTGCTGTCTGCATCAAGTTTCTGTCGATTTATTTGATGTCATCAGACCATCTGGTTGGCGGACGACCTCTACTTCGATATGCTTCGTCTAGAAGAAGCATATTGAAGTCTTGTATGTAATTAGTTTCTTTAAAATAGCTGCAGAACGCTTTTATTTGGAAAAACGAAAACTGGTACACTTATTTATCTTCCAGAGGTCAATTGTCAAATGTCAATTATCAATTGTCAATTTTTAGTACTGGTCATAAGGGTCCGTTTTGGGTACGGAAACGGATATTTTATCGAATAACTTTTCTGTCTAACTTTTAAGTATTTCTTACACTGGATTATTAAATTCTGGGATAGTTTTGTACTAAAAGGTACTTTTGCTTTAACTCAGAAGAATACGCAGTGTTCTAGAAAAATCGATTTGAAAAATTTTTCGTTTTTTGGTTTTTTGAGTTTAAAAGAATTTAGAAAAATTCTATTTAGGAAAACGAAAACTGCTACGTTTATTTCTCTTCCAGAGATGAATCGATTTTATAAATTGTGAATTTCTAGTACTGGTCATAGGCATCCGTCTTGGGTAGATCAACGGATATTTTATCTCATAACTTATTGGTCTTTACATTTTTAGACATTTTTAAGAGTAGAGTATTAAATTATGAGGTATTCTATTACTAATAAAAGTTACTCTTGCTTTAAGTCGGAAAATACACCGTTTTTTTTTTATTTTTTTAAAATTTTTTTCAAATTCAAATAAAAGGTGTACAATATAAAAATGGGTGGAAATTGCATTTTAGTGCATAACAAGCATCCAAAAGTGCATAAACCTGTCAAAATCAGTGTATTAAAAGCAACATTTTGTTATTTGGGAGGTTTATGGAGTTACGAATACGCAAGCAGAACCGACCTCCGAATCACCTAGTGCCCAGAGTTGCTGCTAAGGCACGTCATCTGGAGTTTCGTGGGATATCGGCAATAAATTAAAGAAAACAGATTATTCGAGGGTTTTTGGGATGGCCGAATACGAATATGACATTACAACCGACCCTCGGAACACCTGGTGCCCAGGGTGACTGATCTCGAATTTAGAGAGTTTTTGGGGGTTGATTCTGATGGCGTATTCATGTTCAGCAACCACAAAACTCCTCGAGTAGTCTACTTGCATCACTTTAGTGTCTGAAAGCCTCGAAATTTAAGAATATGGCGTGTATGTTAGTCACCCCGAGCACTAGGTAAAGATCTGTTCTAATGTGACATTCTTGTTCAGAAACCCCAAAAACCACCTGAGTAATCTGTCTGTATCAATCTACTGCCGAAATTAATATATAAATATGGTACAGAAGATGCTTAACAAATAAAAAGGTACCATAAAATATCATTTTATTATAATACTAAAATACAGGGTGTCCCATTTAACCCGCCATTACACGCGCTATGAGGGAATCCCTCACCATATTTGTTTATAACCAATGAAATTGTGTAAACTAATACGATAACCTTAAGCACCCAGGAATGCCTTTAGCATGGTTCATGAGAGGGTATGAAAAAGTTATAGAATATTTCAGGCGGTCAGTGTGCTGTGTGATAGTTGAAAGAAGAGACATCCCTCTTCAAGTGAGGGAATTCCTCACTGCGCGTGCAATCACGGTGAAATCACGTTTCTGTTATCTCAAAGAAACTTTTAGGTTTTTATTTAATATTTAGGTAGGTTTAATTAAAATATTATTGTTTGGATTAGGTTAGGAACAGTGGTACACCGAGCGGGGGGTTTGGGTGTTAAAATCCCACCCAGAGCATATAGAAATATATATAAAAGAAAGTAGGAAAATGTAACTTGTCTTTCACAAATAATACAAAAAACTTTCGGCAAGACCCCCTCCCCTCCCCCCCCAGAGGAAAATTCTAGGTGCGCCACTGGTTAAGAACCCATTTTTAAATTTACCTATTCTAATTGGGAAATAAGCCACAATTTAACTTGAAAAATTGATTTTATTGACGTTTCGAATTCCACCTCGGACGTCGTTATCAAAATACAAAATATTAATAGTTAGTTACATAAATGCCACAAAGAAATAGCTTCAGAACAGTTGTTAATTTTAATTTGTATTTTTAGTAAAATGAATTCGCGTAAAGAACGTTAATTTCTTCAGTGGCTTGCTGAAATTGAAAATTAAGAAAACTTGCTTTTGATCTATGTATATTATTTTTACTTTTGTTTTGTTAAATTAATAAAAAAATTGGCTTACGAGACTTTCTATAATATGTGAGTACAACCCATTTTATATTTATACATGTTGACATTCATTCTTCCTCGAAATAAGTCGAATTTATGTAGGTGAGGGCGACGCTCATACGCGTGCAACCACGTCACAGTAGAAGACGCGTGTAACGGCGGGTTAAGAAAACTCAGAAAATACTCATTCCGAGTTTCAACCAACCCCGTATACTAAAATTAAACATTTTGGTATACTATTAATAACTGACAATAGTAGACTATATTACAAATCGTTTAAACATAAATTAATAGAAGTTTGGATATAAAATCACAAACAATATGTATGTTATAGTTCAAGTTGATTATCCAGTTGGAGTTGACTTTTACTAGTTCGAGTCAACTCTAACGGCTGGTTTCAGTAAAAGTTGATTATAAATATAAAATGAAGATTTATATTCAACATTTTCTAGTAAAAGTAGACTCCAACTAGGAAAAGTATACTCTTCCCAATGCCATTTAGTAAAAGTTGATTCTGATTCACACAAACAGCCGATTCTAGAAATTAAATGTTAGTGAATATGTTTAAATTAGTCTAGGCTTTATCGTCGCCCCCGTTAGGTAAACTCCGATTCGATTTTTTTGCACAAACTTACTCAAAAAGAGGTCCTTATAACAAATCTACTGGGTGCCAGGCAGTACCTTGATCGATAAATTGTTTAAACAATTTTTTTAGACAAATTCACTAAAATAATTTTTTCACTTCAAATAATTTTTTTGAGATCATTTGGGTTATTCTGAGCAAAAAAAGGTATTTTGTGATTTTTCTCTAAAATTGATTGTTGTCGAGTTATACGCGATTTAAAATTTGAAAAATGCGAAAATAGCCATTTTCAAGGCTTAATAACTCGGTTAAAATCCATTAGTATGAAAGTCAGAAAGTGACCAAATCAAAGTTTATAGCCCCCTCTACAAGATCCGGCAGAAATTTTTGTCACTATTTTATTACTAAGCTGTTATCTTTAATTATTAACAATGAGCGCTAAGTGCGTATTAGGCGGCCGTCAATGGTGAGCGGTAAAGAGATGCACCATTACGGCCGTCCAATGGTGAATCTCACTCGCACTCACATTGACGGCCGCCTCAATACACGCTTAGCGCTCATTGTTGATAATCAAAAATAATATCTTATTAATGAATGACAAAAATTTCTTCAGGATCTTATAGAGGTAGCTTTAATCTTTGATTTTTTTTAGTTTCTGACTTTCATAATATATAATATCGTATGGCATTTTTGCCTTTCGGACAGTTACGGCGCCAATTACATCTTTAACCCTGTTTCAAGTAACTAGTGTCGATGTACACTAGCCCAGGGGGACCGACGGCTTAACGTGCTCTCCGAGGCACGGTGAGACGGCTCGTGTCATTATTGTAAATGAAAATGATTTGTCTTTGGCAGGGCTCGAACCCACGTGCACTGGCGTATGAGGCCAGCGATTATGCCGTTACTCCACGGCCATTCGCTCGACTTTCACAATAATTATCTTTAACCGAGTTATTAAACCTTGAAAATGGTTATTTTGTCGTTTTTCAAATTTTAAGTCGCTAATAACTCGACAACAGTCAATTTTAGAGAAAAAAAGGCCCAAGGATCTAAAAAAAATTTGTACAAAGTGAAAAAATTATTTTTGCGAATTTGTTTAAAATCATTGTTTATCGCCAAACGTCACTAAAATCATTCATTATTGTACTCATTTGCCCTCATTTTCGGCAGTAAAGTAACACTTTGTTATATTGAAAGAAGAATGTTACTTTACCTGCCGCGATTAGTAACCCGTTCTCAGTAGTTACTGAGAGTTTCTCAACTCTCAGTATCCCTATCCAACAGTATCTGCAGACTATGGTCCGAATCAGTCATTAATACTGTGTCGTCTGCATAGCGGATGTTATTTACTCTCTGACCGTTTATCCTGATTCCTTCTGAAGAGTGCGATAAAGAGTTCGCAAATATTACCTCAGAGTAGACGTTGAAAGTATGGATGATAGCACATAACCCTGTCTAACACCTCGTTGTATTTCAATTGGCCTTGACGTATTACCATTGGTCTTTATAATTGCTGCCTGATTCCAATAAATAGCCTCTATAATTTTAGAATCTCTTTTGTCGACTCCGATGTCGTTCAATCTTTCTATCTAGGTCTTGTGCCCCTATCGAACGCCTTCTCAAAAACTATGAAACAGATAAAAAGGTCTGCTTACTGATCGTTGTATCTTTGTGCCCGAGTTTGAAGACAGAATATTGCTCCTCGTGTCCCCATACCTTTCCTGAAGCCAAATTGTTCTTGACCGGTGACCTCATCACATTTTTTATAATATATTCTGTTCTGTATGATACGCAAGAAAAGCTTCAGAATGTTATTTAATTGACTTATAAGGCGGAAGTCCTGGCATAATTTGGCGTTCTTCTTTTTAGTCAGTGGTATGAAGACTGTTTCAAGCCATATTTTAGGGATAGTCCCTGTATTGTAAACATTATTAAATAGTCCAAGAAGAAGGTCTAAGTTTTCCTCGTTAACTAACTTCAATAGCTCAGCTGGTATTTCATCTTTTCCTACAGATTTGTTGTTTTTTAGTTGACGTATAGCATATTCCAGTTCGGACTTCAGTATCGGAAGACCTTCGTCGTTTTCGGTATTTAATGTAGGAGGTTCTCTGATGTCATAGAAGAGTTCCTTTATATAGCCTTCCCACATGTTTATTTGTTCTTCAGGACTTGAAATCAGTTTGCCTTCTGCGTTGATTAGATTATTTGGTCCTTGTGAGTATGTCGTGCCTGTGAATTCCATGAGTTTCTTATACAGATGGAAGTCATCATATTTTTTATATAAGTTTTCGATTTCTTCACATTGTTCTGTTATCCATTTTTCTTTTGCAATTTTTATTTTTTGTTTAATGGTTCTATTTAATACTTTGTACATTGATTTGTGCTGTTTGCATTTTCTTCTTTCATCTATTAAATCCAATATTTCCTCTGTCATCCATCTTTGCTTCCGTGGTCGCTCTTTGGTGAGCACTTCAGTTGCCGTTGCAAGGGCGTGTCTGATTTCCTCCCGAAGGCGAGAGTTAAGGAGGTTTAATTATATGAAAGTGTGCTAAAAAACAGTGCGAAAAAGTAAAACCCATTTAAAATACATTGTTATTTCAGACACACTTTAAACCCTTCATGTACTGCTATCTATATTTACAATTTTCACACAATAAAACCTGTACTTACATAATATGAGATAGAGTAGATAAAAATTATTTTTGTGAATTTGATTAACAAAAATTGGTTAAACAATTTTTCGACCGCGGTACCGCGTGACACCCTGTGTATTTGTTATAAGGATTGTTATACGGATGTATTTCTTTGAGTAAGTTTGTGCAAAAAATCGAATCAGAATAATTTACCTAACGGGGGCGACGTTACAGACTGTACTAATAAGTAGTTGAAACGGCCAAAACAAAGAAACGCACACTCATAAAAAATGCAGTTGAGATTCTCGTATAATCAACATTTTTACTGAATCGATCCAGGAAGAGTCAACTCCAACTAGTAAAAGTTGATTTAAATTTTTAAAATCAACTTTTACTGCTCTTTTCAGTTGGAGTTGACTCCAACTAGTTGGAGTCAACTCTAACTGAGAATCAACTTGAACTGTAACATGTATATCGTGTGAATGTTCCTACAAAATTAACAAAAAAACGTAATTATATTTTAAACTACCTCGTATAATATTTCAAAACACTATATTTTATTAAAGAGAACATCGAGTAGAATCCAAAAATGTAAAAATATACAGGGTATTCCATTTAAAAAAACATAAATTTGTGTCACCCTGTGAAAACGGGTAGTCCTGTATATTAGAAAATATTGTTAAATCATAGTCCTATCTGTGGCCCATGTTTTACTTAAATAACTTTTTCGTATATCTTACGACAAACGAGTAATTGGACTTTGTCACAATAATGCCCCACCCTGTATACAAAATAACCATAAAACCATCCTGCCTCTTTTTAAATAGACTTATATTAAGATTCTTGAAACATGTGCAAAATGGCATGACTCAGAAAATCGTTGACTTTTTCACGAATTTTCTTACAAATCTAGGACTCCTGCCGTCTTACAAGAACCGTTTAACCTTCCTACCGAGTACCGAAAAGGTATTGATTGTATTTGAGTATTATAACTTTTTAAAGGCAGGACTAAGAAAATCACGAAATCAGGGTGAAAATTTTCCGCAGAATTTTCCAAGGGACAAGTATACTTAAACATTAGGAGACGTCATGCCAATAACTTTTTTGATCATTTTGAAATAAATATGTTTAGTTTATTTAGTTGGCAGGACCTAGAAAATCATGAAACTTTCATTATTTTCCTTACATGTTTGTATACATATATACTCCGTTATGCAATCCTCCTGCCCAAAAAATTTTCTTCATAAAATCGATAGTATCCTGTCTATCTACGGATATGGCAGGACTTAGAAATTCATCGCAAAACCCTATTTTTATTTTTTGGGAAAATCTAATTTTTACAGGAAAATGTCACAGGAAATTTGTGGATGTTTCCACAGATTGTAAGTACATCGTCTACCCTTCCAGTATTGCAAAAGGTAGGACTTAGAAAATCGTGGCTGAACTTCTGTATAATATCTCCCAGTCTAAGTATTATTCATGGTTTATTACAAAAAAAATAGTGCAACTTTTAATGTGGACATTAGAAATCCCAAACATAACGCTTATTTTTGGAGGGGCAGACAATCTAGGTCTAATTTATCACCTTTAGTACTATCCTTGGATTATAAGCTTTCATTTGACACCTCATTTGTCATTGTACCTAGTACAATGACGGAGAAGTAAACATTCTTATTCTATATCCTTGTAGGTACATTTAACATTGATTGAAATTATGAAAGAAATGGCATGGCAACATTGTGACGCACAAACATAAGATTTAGCTGTGCGTTACATAGGGTGCACTAATAGCCAAATGTCCGAATATTCTTACCCAAGTAAATCGGGCGCATAAATTTGCCGATTTGTGTTCTCCTCGTGATAATTTGACATTAGATGCAGAACTAAAAAGAGTTTATTATGGATATTTTCTTAAATGTGGCAGTTGTCAAAACCAGGAAACTGGCTGTAATTAAACAGAAACAATCTGCTTAAAAAAATTCCCACTGTAATTTTCTACAATAGAAAATTACCGATTTAATAATAATCCGACTGGACAGAATTAAACACGTGATGAAAAATCTTACTACACGATTGGAAGTTAAAATCATTAAAAAATAACCAGCATAATAATTTATACTACTTAAAATCACAATTAGGATGCAGTAGAAATAAACAAACCAAGACACGTTGAATATTATGAGGAGCACTCCCACATCATGATTTTCAGTGTTTATACATTGTAAATCATGATTCGGGAGTGCTCCTCATAATATTCAACGTGTCTTGGTTTAATTGATGGATTCGACCGTTACTTGATGGAAGTTCATTTTATCTCACAATAAAACACTGAAAAACGTTTGTTTTTCTATACTTCCACAAAATTTATTACAACTATGTTATTACTACAGCTGTTTCGGCAAAGTGCCTTTCTCAAGTGATATATTTTACAATGTGTTTGCCTTTTTAAGTCTTTAACTGAAGAGGTTGAGGAGTGGGGAGCTGTTTGTCTCGAGTTGGTCATTCAGAATTATATCTGTATTTTTCAATTTATTAATTTCCATTGATTCTAAAAGTGATAGCTTAAGGCCTTTATTTTGAATATGTAGAATTTGAAACTCTTCATTGAAAGAATGATTATGATCTAGAAGGTGAAGTGCGTATGTAGAAGTGTCTGTTTTTCTATTGTTGAAAGCCCTTTTGTGTTCTGCTATCCGTTTGTCAAAAGTTCTGCCAGTTTGACCGATGTAAGTTTTCGGACAGTCACCACAAGTTAGTTTGTACACACCACTCTGTAGTTGCTTTCTCTTTCGGCTTTTATTGTTTTTAATATGTTTGCTTAAGTTGTTGTTAGTTCTGAAAGCTGGTGTTATTCCTTTCTTTTTTATGTATCTGGCTATTTTTGTTGTTATTTTGCCAGTATATGTGAGAGAGCAGAAGGTACTGGGTTCTTTCTGTGGTGGTGGATACACTAATTTCAAGGCTTTCTTATGGAGTTTTTGGTTTAAAATGTTGTTAACTGTTTGTTCGTTATAGCCATTGTTTACTGCTATTTGTCTAATGATATTTAGTTCTGTCTCGAAGTTATTTTTTGTCATAGGAATTTCTGTCAGTCTATGTATTCTGGTTTATAATAAGGTCGAAGCAGCTGTAGTAATAACATAGTTGTAATAAATTTTGTGGAAGTATAGAAAAACAAACGTTTTTCAGTGTTTTATTGTGAGTGTCCTGGTTTGTTTATTTTTAGTCTATCTTTATTTAATGCGGCAGATTCATGCAATATATTATAAGAATTGCACATTTAATGATACAAGCGTATAATTTGGTCCACATATACTGCACCAATAAAGGTTCAAATTTAGATATGAGGCCATCTCAGATTTTGCCTTTTACAAAAATGGCGGTCATTCAAAATGGGCGACTATACATATATGACTAATAGCACGATATCTTTTGAATGAAAAGTCCGATTTCAACCAAATTTGGTACGTAGGTTCGTTTTGTGAGTTAGAAGATCGATGCCATAAACTGAAAGAATCGTTTTACCAGAAGTTTTGTATTTCCTGGTTTTTTATGTAAAACTATTTTATATTATGTAAATAATTTATTTTCAATTTTTTCACCCTGTATATATTAATTTTTCAAAATGGTAATACCACTATTGAAAAGAGCGTAAGAATATGTTTTAGGAAATATTTTGAACTTTGTAGTTATGCTAATTATAATTACCATTTAATAAATGCATAACGTATCTTCACATGTACCTATATGTGGCAGATTCGTGCAAATATTATAAGAATTATTGTACATTTAATGGTAGAGTCATATAATTTGGACAACATATACTACACATACAAAAGTTCAAATTTAGATATGAGGCCATCTCAGATTTTGCCTTTTACAAAAATGGCGAGCATTCAAAATGGCGGCTATACATATGTGACTAATAGCACGATAACTTTTGAACGAAAAGTCCGATTTTAGCCAAATTTGGTATCAAGTTTCTTTTTTTGATGAAAAAGGTCGAGGTCTTGAACCGGAAGAATCGGTTTACCAGAAGTTGTGTTTTTACTGTTTTTTATGTAAAAATATGTTGTTGATTTTTTCAATTCTTTCACCCTGTATATATTAATTTTTCAAAAAGTTAATACCGCCATTGAAAATAGTGTAAAAATATTTTTTAGGAAAGATTTTAGGTAGATTCATTTTGAATGCCTGCCATTTTTGTAAAAGACGAAATCTGAGATGGCCTCATATCTAAATTTGAATCTTTGTATGTGTAGTGTGTGTGGTCCAAATTATATGCTTTTACCATTAAATGTACAATAATTCTTATATTATTTGCACGAATGCACCGCACATAGGTTCATAGCTACATGTTAACGTTATGCATTTATTAATTGGTAATTAATATAACTAAAGAGTTCAAAATATTTCCTAGAAAATATTTATACGCTCTTTTCAACATCACTATTAACTTTTTGAAAAATTAATATATGCAGGGTAAAAGAATTGGTAAAAAACATGTTTTTACATAAAAATCAGGAAAAACACAACTTCTGGTAAATCGATTCTTCCGGCTCAAGATCTTGGTCTAACACATCAAAATAAGAATCTATATAACTTTGGTTGAAATCGGACTTTTCGTTCAAAAGTTATCGTGCTATAAGTCACATATGTATACTCGCCATTTTGCATGCCCGCCATTTTTGCAAAAGGTAAAATCTGAGATGGCCTTATATCTAAATTTGAACCTTGATGTGTGTAGTATATGTGGTCCAAATTATATGCTTCTACCATTAAATGCACAATAATTCTTATAATGTTTGCACGAATTTGCCACACATAGGTACTTGTGATGATACGTTATGTATTTATTAAATGATAAGTAACATAACTAAAAAGTTCAAAATATTTTCTACAAAATATTTTTACGCTCTTTTCAATTGCGGTATTACCTTTTTGAAAAATTAATATATACAGAGGGAAAAAATTGAAAAAAAAAAACATATTTTTACAAAAACAACCAGTAAAAACACAACTTCTGGTAAACCGATTCTTCCAGTTCACCATATCAGTAAACAGTAAATCAAAAAGAAAACCTATATACCAAATTTTCGTTCTTTTCGTTCAAAAGTTATGGTACGATTAAACACATAAGTATAGCCGCCATTTTGAACGCCCGCCATTTTTGTAAAAGACAAAATCTGAGATGGCCTCTTATCTAAGTTTGAACCTTAATATGTGTAGTATATGTGGTGCAAATTATATGCTTGTATCATTAAATGTGCAATTGTTTCACATATCGGCCGCACTAATTGTGATTTTAATATAGGTAGAAAATTTCCGGTATTAATAATTTGATTGAACGGGATTACACATAACCGGTGACGAAAAGTCGTACTACACGTTTGAAAATTAAAATCATTAAAAAATAACCTAGTTAGGAGTTTTTGTGATTTTATTTATTATTGGAAATATATCACACAATAAACGCAATGTTACAGTGTAGGTTTCTAGTATTTTTTTTGGAAATAAAAATACTTTTTTGGGAAATTTTTTTTTTATTTAGCTAATGCCTCGACAACTAATGGCCATTGGCATGGTAGGTACGGTAATTTTGAACAGTTAGGTACCTAATAGTGTCATGTGTAGTGTGTGTGTTGAGTAAGTGTCTTGTTACTTTGCAAAGTCGACGTCGTTTTCTTTGCAAAGAGACGCTAATTGTATCCGAACGTCGGCGGTCCCTCCGGTAAGTACCGATCCCACAAGGACAGAAACTATATTCATTGATTAATTTATAATAAATGAAAAATTTCTGACCCTGGTGAGATTTGAACCCACAACCTTTCGGATTTTTTCGATCCAAAGGCAGGCGCTCTTACCACTGAGCCACGGAGGGGGTGGAAAAAATTTAATCTAGTAAAATATCCAAAACATGCGTAGCTGTATAACATCAAATGTCCATATTGGTAACAGCTGCTACGTGGAAAATGGGTTTAGTTTACATTTGGAACGCTGGATTAAAGCATTGAGTTGCTAGAAGTGTATAGTGATTCAAAGCCACACACTCGTTTAGTTTCAAGTATAATTCCCTGATTTGATGTAGCGGACATCTGCAACAATTTAACAGGTTTAATAAATTTGATATTTCAAAGGTGCTCTTTAATGTTAAAATAATATTTGTAAATCGGAAATGAAAAATTAAATTATTATTCTGTGGGTACACCCAGAATAAAATAATATTCAACAAGTTTGCTTAAAACGTGAAATTTGTAATAAATTAATATATGAAAATATATTGTAAACACTAATACAGACGTATCAATAGTTTGAATGGGGTAAATATAGTAAACATTTAACCACTGTGGCCTGCGGTATGCCGTACCACGCAGAAAATATATTTTGTTGTAAAACGTGTTTTATAATATAAAAGACTCCTAGAACACCACCTGTGTACCAAGTCTACTGTCCAGTGGTACATAATTGTACCTGTTCTCAACTGCTGAGGTTTTAGTATGATTTAGTGTTTGAGCTACATTGACGTTAAGTTTTCTTGAGGTATCATGTACCGCACGCCAGTGTATTCGTTTCTATAGTTAAAAGCAGTCCAGTGTATTTTTTCGCTGTTAGTATGGCAACAAGTTCATTCAACTGTTCTACTTTCAACTGCCGTCAACACTATTTTACTATCTTTTAGTTACCAATAGGTACTCAAGTATTTTGCAATTCAGTCTATAGAAGATTTTTTAATAACCTCCACCATTTTTTGATATTTATATTATGCATGCATTTATAATCATAAATTGCTTGAAAAAATAAAGTTTATTTTACTTGGAGCAGTATTTTATTTTACTGCTGTGGAAAGAATTATTTCGTAGTTGATGTAAAAAACCAATACAGTGAAATAAGACAAATTCACATTAAATACAAAGGAAAATAAGCAACGGTATGACACACCGCATGTCAAAGTCTACGTTAGTAGTTAAGGATTAAGGGTTAATATTGGACTTAAATAATTAGGAACCACCGAAACATGAAATTGAGGTCCTTATCCATTTTCGCTGTTTGTTACGATTTTTTGCTGAACGCTTCAATTTACCTCTTTTCTTGTTACTCCTAGTTATCTTCTATTTTTTTCTTTTTTTTTGTATACTCGCATACTTTTCAACTATTTTTCCAGGAACATATTTTCATTTATCCATTGGAAATATACAAGCAATAAGGCATTTAATTTCTATTTTCGTTGTTACCTCTACTTTATTTCTCAGTTATTCGTCTAATATTCCCTTTTTGCTTCATATTTTGTATGTCTCATACTGTTTTGTCTATAAAATTTTTTTATAGACAATATTCCGAATTTGTTTCTTTTTCTGTTTCCATATTTCATGGACAGTATATGTTAGCACGTATTTCCTTACCATATATTATGTAATGCGGTGGTTTTTTAATTTAAGTATTTTGTTTTTTTTTCATTTGAAATTTTCTACAGTAGTTTTCCAAAGATCTTGATGTTTATTGTTGAATGGCAAATTTATCTTTTTGGGTAGATCTAGTTTCCGTTTTTTTAAAGGTATTATTATACCATTTTTGTTCTATTACTTTTTAGTACAGGCCTAATCTGGCGAAAAGGAGACCGTATTGGACAGTTTCCATGAGAGTCTATTTTTTTACTAGAATCGCTTCAGGATGTACTTTCTATTAATTATCATGATATGACCCAGTCGCAAACATGTTCCTTATTAATTTTTTTAGTTATTAAAATCTGGTTATGATTATTTTAATATCTGATGCTTTAAATAGATTAGTTGTTGGTGTAGAGAACAATTTCCTGAGGATTTCTAGGATTCTTAACCATGATATTTTTCTTCTCCCAATTCCTTGGTCTCCGAACTTCTATGTATAGAAGCTTGAAAGCTTATTAGAGACCCACTCTGTGTTTTGAAGGGTACCTATTGTATTCATAATTATTCGTGATTAAACAACGGATTCAAACCAAGGGATTGAGGTTGTGAAATATGTAGAAGAATTTGATCTATGCAACGAAGTTATACCCGCTTTTATTTAGGTAAAATGCAGAGGTTTCGTGGCTAGTATTGAGTATTATGATTTTTATATGGAATATGTAGAAGAATTGGAACTGTCCTCTCAAGTGAAGCCTCTTTGATTAGTCGAACGTAGGCATTGAGGGATAGCTAAAGGAAGTGATTATTTTGATGTTATATTATGAAATGATATATTGATGATTAAATGACAAATGATTGTTATATGAAGATGAACTATGTACACTGTAGAAGTGCTATTATATGAAGAAAAATTAAGAAATATATAGTTGTAGCACCAGACAAGAAGAAGAAGAGAAAAAAAGAGGATTTTTAGTAAATTATGTGGGAAAATTGGAAGAAGAGACATAAAAATTGTCAGAAAACAAGCAAAATTAAGAAGATGCTAATCAAATAAGTAGCTAATCATTGAATTATATTTAAGAATTAAGCTTGAATTTTTTTTGAAATCTCTAAAGTAACGTAAATTATAAATGACTTTTTAAAGGTAGATAATGAATTCAGGTTTTTTCGCGGAAAATAATGGAAGTGTTTGAATTAAGGATAGAAAATATCTTACAGTGTTAGTTAGTTACCTTAGTGTTAGTATTAGAAAAAAAAGAAATTTTCTTTAAACTTGATATGATGAGAGACATTTATTAATATTTATTCTTGCAAGAGACATTAATTTTTTTATTATTGAGCATTATAAAAGAAGGGACGAATAGTAATTAATCAAAAGACTGAAATAGGACTTAATAAAGTAACTTTAAATTTTTACTAAGAAGTTTAGGTAACATTAAGTTTAGTTAAATTGGGAAATATTATTAGGTAGATTCAAAATATTATATAATTATTCACTGCTTATATGACGTAAATTAGTGTAGTACACTAAAAAGACTAAAAGCTAGGTTAAAAATTAGGATAAGTTTTATTCAATTTTTTACGAAAGTGAATTAGTAAACGAAAAAAATACTAAAAGACAAGAAGGAATAGTACGTGATTTAGTGACAATTACTTATATACAATTATTTTTAGTTTTTATAAAATACCAATTTATTATAGGGAAAATATGAACTTTTGTGTATAATAGGATTTTTGTTAAGTGTCTTATAGCGGCCGATATAGGACCTTAACTATATAAGTGATATAAGGTCTATCTCCTAAAAGGCGATGATGGATATATTTCATTTTAAAACACAGAGAGAAACATGTAATTTTAACAAAGGGGAGAGATGTAGCATTATAATATCACCCTGTACAAAAAGATGTTTTTATTTAAAGTTAATAACCAAAGTAAATAATATAATCGATCGCCCATGATCGAGGCCGCGCGTGATGTTGAAATAGTTTATTCTATATAAAAGTGAATGTCCCATGATATAGATATTATTGTACTAAGTATTTAGTTAATGTAAGGTAGGTCGTTACTGTTATATGTAAACACGTTGTTATGGTTAGTCGTTGATGGAGTTGATTGTAAATATAATTTATCTGAACCAAGAAAGAGAGTTTTAATTGAGTTTGGACCTAGAAGGCATTAACATCATACACTTCCTTACAACTGCCATGAAGTATTATTTTCAGTAATCTGTATTTAGTGCCGTTTCTCATTATAAGTCAGAGGTATTCTAACTTTTTCTTAATCGTATACATAAGTCACTTCTCATTCTTCGTTGTATCGTCTGGTTGGTTATCCCGTCCATCCATGATATCCTTAGAATTCGCCTATATATAGCTACATCTCGAAGGCTTCAAATTTTTCCTCCATCGTTTCAGCGTGTGTCCAGGATTCAATTCCGTAGTATAATATTGAGAAAATTTAACATCGTAGGAACCAAGGAGCCTAACCTTGTAGAAGGTAATAGATTTTTTTTAATTTGCCATAATATTTACTATAATAATACTTGGCTTGCTAGAAGTTGAAAATCTAATGTTCATGGTTTAGAAAGGAACAATAATTGGGAAAAAACTGCAAAACCTTTAACCCTTTAAACAAATTTTAGACCCTTCTTCGGAGGGTTTTCGTCCCTAATGTTTGTAGCGTTATTTTTGTCTTCTCTGTGCCCGGTCGTATTTTATGCCGATTTTCTACAGTTATACAGCGTTTTTGAATAAAGGAACGATCAAAATTTCAATATGATTTAAATAACTTACAGGTTGTAGGTGTTGAAGTGCCTTCAGCTCTAGAGCTGGATAGCATTTTAGAAGCTCTAAATGAATGCCGCATCGACTATCATTATAGTACACTCATCTATAATTTTTATACCAATTGGCAACAATGAGTGTTAAGATACATGATAAAACCAACAAATACGCATAGAACGCGGCGTAAGACAAGGCGACACACTCTCGTCAAAAATATTCATAATTGTTCTGGAATATGCCTTTGAGATGCTCAACTGGGACAATAAAGGGATCACAATGGATGGAGAAAAGTTAAATCATCTTCGCTTTGCAGATAACATAATCCTTATAACTGATGACCTAGGAGAAGTAAAGGAAATGATAAATGAGTTAGACGCTATCTGCTGGAAAATATGCCTGAAAAGGAACCTAACTAAAATTAATTTATGAATAGTCTGATTCCTAGCGGACAGCTGATTATACGCGAACAAGAAGTAGAACTAGTGGAAAAGTACATCTACTTAGGTCATGAAATCAGAATTGCCAGAGATAACCAAACGTGCGAAATAAAAAGAAGATTAACTCTTGATAAGGCTGGATAAGGAAGATAAGCACTGAGAGACATATTTAGGAGCAGTATGCCGATCAGTTTAAAAATACGAGTGTTTAATCAATGTGTGCTACCGGTAATGACATGAGCGGAAACACTAACTCTAACCAAGGCAACAGCGTCAAAAATGAGGGTTGCTCAAAGGCGTATGGAAAGATCCATGCTGGGCGTAACCCTACGGAATAAAATAAGAAATGAAGATATCAGTCAAGAGACCGGTATCACAGATGTTATAGAGCGTATCATCAAGCTCATATGGAACTGGGCAGGGCACACCGCCAGGCTGAAGGACCCAAGATGGACACGAAAACTAATGGAATGGAGACCAAGAGAAGATAAACGCAGTAGAGGAAGGCCGCCTACACGATAGACAGATAATATCAGGCGGATTAGTAAAAACGGGCAACAATCAGCACAAAACCGTAAAGTGTATAAACAATTGGGTGAGATCTATGTCCAGCAGTGGACGTAAATTGGTTGGATGATGATGATGATGATGAGGCACCTCGGTGGGTAGCACATTCTTAGATGAATCTGGGCGTGCTTCTAATTAGTTAGTCAATAAATCCTATCGTTCTGGAGTATCTCATTATATGACCTGATTAAGACCTCCATAGATGTCCGCACAATTTGTGGAGAATGTGTTAAGAAGTCTCTGGACCATAATGTCCATCGGTGTTTAATTAGGGATAAATCTGGGGTCTGACGGACAATTTTCCTTATTTTTTCTACGTACGGCTGAGCTGTCATCTTACGTATGACGAAGATTAGCAGTGACGTTGACGTTCCCTTGAACGTGACTGTGAATAATGGAGATTGTGGAGAAGCGGTCTCATAAAGCCATAAACCTTAAGTGACGAATTTGACTATACTTGAATCTTGTATTTACATAAATAATGTAATCAAATAATAATGCAGAATCATAGGATAGGAGTTAAGTAAGAAAATATATAAGAAAAAAATTATAAATATTGTTATATTTCTATTTGATATGAAAATTAAATTTTGATAATTATAAACAAAATTCAATTTAATATAAAATATTTTCAATTTTCTCAACCACGGGCATATAAATTTAGAACAACCTGTATACAACAAATTGTTATGTTTAATTTTAAGAAGTGATTAGAAGAAGCTTACGAAACTCGGGACAATGCGCCGAGAATAAACAAAGTGAATGGCGCGTACCATTATCGTTGTTCGCGGAAGGTTCGATCATTAGCCTATGCTAAATAAGACTCAGTTGAAATAGATAATAGGTCATTATCGTTGTTCGCGGAAGTTTCGATCATTAGCCTATGCTAAATAAGACTCAGTTGAAATAGATAATAGGTCATTAAAATTTGTAAATAGTAGAAAGTAATTTTAGAATGGGAATTAACTATTTTTTTTTGAAATCCATTAAGCATATTTAGAAAGATTAAAAATTGGTTTTGAGGAAGACTGCGAATGAGAGTTGGTGGTGGAAGTTTGATTTGTGAATCTGGAAGGGATATTTAGAAAGTAGGGGAATGAATGAAAAGATAGATCAGAATGTTTTGAGCTGTCGAGAAGTGAAGTCCAGTAGTAGACGGTAGTGTACGGAGAGTGAGAAAGCCGGTGTAGTTCCGTGAGTGTGGAGTATCTATCGTGGAACGAGAGGTAGGCCAGGTTGAGAGTAAAGAACCTCCTTGAGCCAAGAGTTCCCGGTAGCTGATTGCAGTTTCGAAAAAGGTAGAACACAGCATCACGACAGAAGCAGGAACGAGAGCTAAACGAGCTAGTTTCAAAGGAGAACATTACTGGAAGCCAGGACGAGGTTTTGATCGCAGCCAAGGATAGCAGGAAACGGGTCTTGTGTGAAGACATTCTCAGTTCACCAGAAAAAGGTCAGTCTCATTTGTTTGGACATGAATGTATGGGTTTTTCGTATTAAATACCGCATTTAAAATTGAAGAACATAATCAATAATATCAGAAAAGCTTCATCAAACTTAAATAGAATTGTTGCTAATAAATCATAATAGTTAAATGTTAATAAAAAATTTCAATTGGAAACCAAAAGGAAATAAGATTCCCATGTGTAAATGTTATGTTTAAGAATAATAAGATATAGCAAATATTAAGCAGTGATTGCCATTTAAATAAAATAAACAATATTTGGATTATAATTGTAACCCATATGTGTGTATTATTTTACTCTTTTCTTTCCTATCCCGATTAGGAACCATTGAGAAATACTTAGAAGCCACGTAAGTAAGTAATTAATTTTATAATTCGCCCTGAGATTGAAAACATATTGATATGTGATCTGGTAAATTAATTAGATTATTATTAATGCATTGATTAAATTAAATGACATATAAGAATATTATCTCATATCAATAATCAAGATCACA
The DNA here is from genome assembly GCF_917563875.1 of Diabrotica virgifera virgifera. Classification (NCBI taxonomy): domain Eukaryota; kingdom Metazoa; phylum Arthropoda; class Insecta; order Coleoptera; family Chrysomelidae; genus Diabrotica; species Diabrotica virgifera. Next base: position 60,139,196 of record NC_065449.1, on the reverse strand, counting down.
TCAATATATTAGTTTTTGTATTGTTTATTTAGAAATAAATATATTATTTCTAAAGAATATTCTATTGCCGAAATATAAACTACATAATTTAAGGCAGATTTTGTTCTTTATGTACAATAGGACGCCCTTGCGTTGTTTACTTTAGAAGAAAGCGGTTATCGAAATCTTCCAATTCACTGGCAATGTTTCTGTGATGAAATTATGGTACGTAGCGAGATTGAGTTAGGGTGAAATGCACACAGCATAAAATTGTGAGATTTTAATATGGAGACAAAGAAAAGGCAAAAGAAATAATCGAAATATATGTTTCCGTTCTGGATTTTATTACAAACAGGTTGGTGGATTTATGGAATTGTATAAAAATATACAAAGGAAATAGGCAGTGTCAAATTACATTTAATATAAAAAAACATTTTTCTATGGATGCTATACAATGTGCAACTTCTCTCACTACTTACATACATTCAAAATGAACAATTTCTCAGGCAGTGAGAGATATTTTTTCTCACGGGTTCACCGCCGGTTTACATACATATGATCGCCATTTCCATGGTAACATGCACAATACAAACACAATTATTTTTGTCAAACAAAATGGGTTCAAACTTGTCAAAACTTATCAAAATTTACCTTTTAACACTGTTCAACTGTGAATTATAATTTTAAATAAATAAACTATATAAATATTAAGAATATTAAATACCTATGTATATATATATGTATTTTATTTCAATTTAGGCATATAATATACCTAAAAGCACCTAAATTATTTAATTTTGAAGTTTGAACTATTGACAAAAACGCATTTATAGAAAAAGTACAGTGTCCAACACGAGAGAAAATGACAAATTTCTCTCTGGCTCGATTTGCGGCACTCGCCTCGTGCCTCGGCTCGTGCCAAAAAACTTCTGCACTCGTGAGAAATATGTCTTTTTTCTCTCTTGTTGTACAATATACTATTTTATTTGCAGATAAACCGATGAATATTTTAAAATTATTTTATTTACTTTTATCCTGCTTAATTTTCAACCATATTATTTTATTACAGTCGAACCCGCTTATTAGAATACAGGTAAAGGAATATCCCGGTTTAAGGAATAGAAATTTGAGGTCCCAAAAGGTTTTTACTAGGCTTATATGATCGGTTATTAGAATATCACTGTTTTAGGAATACTTTTTCTTGACACGACGGCTATTCCAATAAGCGGGTTCGACTGTATTTTTATACGACCGTCTAATAACATTCTTATTATTCACTATTTTTGAATAGATAAAAACACCCATTACTTTACTAGTAATGTACTATTACTCATGGGTTAATTAATCTGCCTTGAGAATTTAGACTGTTTGTCCGACTTAAAAGAAATTTTTGATATCTCTAGCTTTTCCAGAAGATCGGCTTTGCCTTTCAAGAATGTAATTATATCCACAAAGGTAGGAAGATCATCTATAGATTTGTATGATTCCCAGTCTCTGACAGTGATAGCATCTAATCTGCTCGCTACCATAAATATTAATAGGGTATCCCATGAATGAACCGGTTGCTGGAGGGATTCTAGCGAACGCAAGTTTTTTGAAATACTATCAATCAGTTGACGTAGATAAGAAAAATATCTTTTGGAATAGGCTGCAAAGCAAATAACGCCTTAGTGTGATTCTAAATCAAAAAACGAGTTTTTGTAAACGGTTTGCATAATAAGCACCACGCTATATCATAATTCGCGGACGAAATCTCTCTGAATTGAATTATTTTTAAATTTTTTTATGAATAAGTGAGTTATATTTATCATGATACTCAAGCCAAGTTTTGTACGACCCTTTGAAATTTGGAACTTTTATTGTGCTTAACATTATTTGAAAGTTAAGTTAACTAAGGGCCAATTTCTCATGTCGAGTTCAACTCCAGTTTAACCTGAACTTCTAGTAAACGTCAGTTTAAAGTCAAAATCGTCTTTCTCAATTCGCACGTTCAAACGATGGCAGTTTAAACTTGAACGATGCTTGAACGGTAGAATTCGGCCGTTCAAAGATTTCAGAACTCAGTTCAGATGATTTCATGGAATACGCATGCGTTGTATTATCACGAAACGCTGTCGTAATATAAATATATCCTATTTTATTATGTTAAGCCTAACGATAAACGATAACATTATTTTTGTTTTTATAATATTTATTTATAATTATTAAAATGACTATTTGACTATAAATACTTAAATTTAACTTTATTCAAAAACAGCATAAAAAAGGTAGTTCAAAATGGCGACAGTTTTTTACCTTTTGCCATCTATTGGCATTTCTCGAAAGCTGACGAACGAGCGCTGACATGAACCTGCAATGAGAAATGCATTCCAAACAAAACCGAAGATCACCCGTTAGCCGGGTTCAACTGAACCATAAATTACCGCAGGTATGAGAAATCGACCCTAAGAGACAAAGGAAAGGCAAAAGAAATAATCGAAATATATGTTTCCGTTCTGGATTTTAATACAAACAGGTTGGTGGATTTATGAAATTGTATAAAAATATACACAGGAAATAGGCAGTGTCAAATCACATTCAATATAAAAAATGTACATACATACACAAAGAAACTGATTGATATTAATAAATTATTGTTTTTACCCATTTTGAAAAAAAAAATTGTGAATTATTTTCACCAATTTTGAGAAAATGTAAAAACCTTGAATTATCCATGTCTGTATGTCCTAGTAGTATGGTATAGTTAGACCCAAACCCAGACATCCAAAGTGAAAGTTATCCTCCAACACCAAATTGTTCTATATGGTCCACATAATGTTCAGAAAAAAGTCACACCATTTTGAGCGTCGGGTTTGGGGGGGAGAGGGGGAGAAATCTGCAAATTCATAGTTTTTTACGTTTTTCGTCAATATTTCTAAAACTAAGCGGTTTAGCATGAACAACCTTCTACACAAAATTGTTCTATATTAAATTTGAAATAAAAAAGGCCCTATGCATAACCCTTCTAAAATAAACGGTTCCAAAGTTACAAAGGTAGTATAGTATAATTGGTCCAAAAAAAGGCCTAACCCAGACATCAAAAGTAAAAGTTTTCCTTCAACACCAAATTGTTCTATATGGTCCACATATTGTTCAGTAAAAAGTTACACCATTTTGAGCGTCCAGTTTGGGGGGAGATGGGGGAGAAGTCGGTAAATTAGTAGTTTTTTTACGGTTTTCGTCAATATTTCTAAAACTATGCTTTAGCGTAAGGAATGTTCTATGGAAAAATATTCTACATAAAATTTAAAACAAAAAAGGTTCTATACATAATTGTTATAAAATCAACGGTTCCAGAGTTACGGAGGGTGAAAAGTGGAGGTTTTCGATACTTTTTATATTTACCGATTTCTCTCCCCTCTCCCCACCAAACCCGACGCTCAAAATGGTGTGACTTTTTTCTGAACATTATGTGGACCATATAGAACAATTTGGTGTTGGAGGATAACTTTCACTTTGGATGTCTACGTTTTTGGTATAGTTATATCATAAATATTGCCCAAAAGATATAAAAAGTATCGAAAACTGCGACTTTTCACCATCTGTAAGTCTGGAACCCTTGATTTTATAACAATTATGTATAGAACATATTTTTTTTAAATTTCATGTAGAACTTTTTTGTGTATAACATTGTTTACGCTAAAGAATAGTTTTAGAAATATTGACGAAAAACGTAAAAAAACTACTAATTTACCGGCTTCTCTCCCATCTCCCTCCCAAACCGGAAGCTCAAAATGGTGTAACTTTTTACTGAACAATATGTGGACCATATAGGACATTTTGGTGTTGGAGGAAAACTTTTACTTTGTATGTTTTGGTTAGGCATTTTTTTGGACCAGTTATGCTATACTACCTCCGTAACTTTGGAACCATTCATTTTAGAAAAATTATGCATAGGGCCTTTTTTATTTCAAATTTAATGTAGAACAATTTTGTATAGAGGGTTGTTCATGCTAAACCGCATAGTTTTAGAAATATTGGCGAAAAACTTAAAAAACTACGAATTTACCGATTTCTCCCCCCTCTCCCCTCCAAACCTGACGCTCAAAATGGTGTGACTTTTTTCTGGACATTGTGTGGACTATATAGAACAATTTGGTGTTGAAGGATAACTTTCACTTTGGATGTCTGGGTTATGCCATCTTTTGGATCAACTGTACTATACTATAAAGACTTTGTAAACACAATTTCTCCGTCATTAGATCTAACAAAATGACAAATGACGTAACAAATGAAAGCTTATAACCCAAAGATGGTATTAGAGGTATTTCTGGTTTTAAAGTTCCAATCGGAACTACTGTTTTAAAGTCAACGAAATAGTAAAAGCGATATATTATTCGACGCGCTTTATCAAGACGAAAGCAAATATATACTTCTTGTTTAATGCATGTCTGTCCGTCCGTCCGTCTGTCTGTCTGTGGATACAGTCGAACCCGCTTATTAGAATACCGGTTAAAGGAATAAAATTTTGAGGTCTCGAAACGTTTCTACTAGCTACCAATGATCGGTTATTAGAATATCTCGTTTATAGGAATAGTTTTGCTTGGCACGAAGACTATTCCAATAAGCGGGTTTGACTGTATAACTACTACGTTATTAAAACTGATATAATGACAAATGAGGCGTCTATGATAGGCTTGTAACTCAAGGATTAACTCAAGGTTGAGGCTTATAACTCAAGGATGCTATTAAAGGTGGGAAATTTAATCTCGAACTTCAGGTTGCAAAGCAGCAAGTCTTTTAAATAGTACAAGCGATATATTTCTCGCCGTACCTTAGCAAAATGAGAATAAATATATACTTCCGGTTTTTATATTACTTTCTGATAAAGAGTTGTAAAGGGAAGTAGCACATTACACTAGCATAAATAGTCCATGTGATATATCAATCAAATCGTATTGAAAAATCGAGCTCGGATATTTAGTTCTAGTTTTGACGTCATTTTAGGTTAAAAAGTTCTGACCGGAAGTTTGGCAAAAGTGATAATCAACAAAAAGTTACACGATGCAGGTATAATTTACACGATGCAAAAGTAACATAATTAACGCAGCAACAGAATCACTTGGAGAGAGGAATTTAACGAATACCAATATATCAAAAAAGAAAACCCCATGGTTTCGAGAGGAAGTGAAGATAAAATGTGAAGAAAAGAAGAAAGCCTTTTTACAATACAGAACTCAACAAACACAACAGGCATACAGCCACTATAAAATAATCAGAAACGAAACAAACACTCTAGTCAGACAAATAAAAAGAGAACACTGGACAAAGAGAGGACAAAGAAAAGAGATGAACGAACTAATAAAAACGAAACAAATTCAGAAGGAAACTTGGGCAGACTATTTTCGATCTCTGTTTGCTAAAGATAACGATAACGAACCACCAACACCTGAAGTGACAACAAACGAAGAAACAACTATTGAAGAAGCAGAGGTAACGGAAGCATTAAGGAAATTAAAAAATAGAAAATCACCAGGAGAGGACCGAATATCGATTGAACTCCTAAAGTATGGAGGACAAGACCTGACCAAACAATTATTAAAACTAATCCAAAAAATAATAGAACAAAACAGAATACCACAAGAATGGAGATCAAGCATCCTAATACCTCTCTTCAAAAAGGGAGAAAAATCGGACCCGGAGAATTACAGAAGAATTAATTTATTAAACACAACCCTAAAATTAACGACCAAAGTGACAACAAACAAACTGAATAAAATTATGACATTAGCAGAAGAACAACAAGGTTTTAGGTCGGGAAGATCATGCACCAACGCTATATTTATAATGAGGCAGATTCAAGAAAAATCGTTAGAATACAACAAACCGGCATACTCATGTTTCGTGGATCTTAAGAAGGCATTCGACAGGGTCAAATTAAAGGACGTTATCCATTTATTGTACGCAAGAGAGGTACCTCTAGGAATAATTAAAACGATAGAAAATATCTACCAGAACAACGCAATAAAAGTAAAAGTAGATGATGAACTAACTGACCCAATTGAAGCTGGCAATGGGATAAGACAGGGAGATTCCCTGAGTCCTCTGTTGTTCAACCTGATCATGGACGAAATGATAAAAAAATAAGAACAAAAATAGGATACCAAATGGGAGAAAATCAACTTAAAATAATCTGCTATGCAGACGACGCAATACTAATCTCTCAAAGTGAAGATGATTTACAACGTATGCTGCACGAATTTAATATAACCGCTAGAAAATTTAACATGTTAATTTCCCCAAAAAAGACTAAATGCATGGTTATAACAGCAGATCTAATAAGGTTTAAATTAGAGCTGGAGGGTCAAATAATAGAACAAGTCATGGAGTTTAAATATCTAGGCATCACAATATGCAGCTAGGGAAAGCTCGAAACAGAAGTGGAAGATCAGGTGAATAAAGCAAACAGAGCCGCAGGTTACCTGAATGAAACAATATGGAGAAATAAAAACATCGGAAAAGAAGTGAAAGGCAGGATTTACAAAACAGTCATCAGACCAATAATGACATACGCAGCAGAAACACGACTTGATACAGAAAGGACAAAAAAAAATGCTAGAAACAGCAGAGATGAAAACATTGCGAAAAATCGATGGTAAGAAGATGTGGGATAGAGCTAGAAGTGCAGATATACGAAGGAGATGCAAGGTGGACAACATTAATAACTGGGTGAAAAGCAGAAGAGTAGAATGGAACGACCACATAAGCCGAATGGCAACAAATAGAGTCTAAGGATGGCGAGAGACGGTTCCCCAATAGGAAGACGATCAGTGGGAAGACCACGAAAAAGATGGAATGACAACTTACTGGAGGCGCATTGAAAAACAGAGAGAGTAATGTCTATATAAAAAGAAGAAGAAGAAGAAGAAGAAGAAGAAAAAGAAGAGGTATAATTTAAAGTGCCTTATTATAGTCACAGAAATAATAGGTACATGTGAGACCAATAATGGTACTCAACGAAAAAGGACAAAATATTAGTACAATCTATTGGTGAGCAAGAAAAGCAGCTTATTTTGTAAATAATACTGAGGGGAAGGGGGCTACTTAATATTATAGTTTTTACTCTGTTTACATTACTCTTTGGTTTATTTTGTGGTCTAATTTTATCGCCTAGATTTCACCTACCAGTTAGGGACGTCTGCTTCTTATTTTTATTTTATAGCCTTTAAAAGGTTGTCTGTAAGTTAATTTTTTATAGTTTTCTGTCGATTTGGTACTTTAACGTTTTATTAATTCTAAAGAATATTAATTGTAATTTGAACTTAGTTTTGTCAACCATATTATTATCTAATGATTTTATATGACAGTTAGGTTAAGAGGCTACACCAGCGCGTACTTAATATTAATTCGAGATATAGTAGCCGCACTGTTTTTCGAAAGTTCTGCGAACCTTTAACAAGAGAGCGTCGGCAGTACGTGACACTATCAAAGATGAAGACACAATATTGTGATAATATACGTAGTGATGACAGTTACTATTTCGCTATGTTGCCAAATCAGTCAGTTAATTTCGACATCTTGTTATAGATAATCGATTTAAGTAGTTCTAATGTGACATAAAATCTAGGCATGGAATAAAAAAGTTTTTTTGAAGGAAGTGTATTTTTCTGTTCTTTTTAATGCCGGTACATACTCGTTTTGTAATATTTTATTTAATTATAGAGTAATTTCCACATATTCTCCTTTTCATGACCATTTTTCAGTGCGTCACAAATTATAGAAAAAAAGGTAAGTCCCGTGGGTAAGTCCGTGATAACACATATTTATGACATTTATTCTAACATGACATTTTAGTTAAATCTGACAGTTGTCACATTTTATTTTCAATTTGGAATAAAAACAAATCAATTGTGTCTATTTCATTTATAAAATGGTATTTTCTTTGATTTGTATAGTCTTATAAATTGTACAGATTATACCGGGTGTCCACTTATATTTTCCCCCATTTTAACTGCCTATAACTTCTAAACGTGTGTCTATTGCATTTATAAAATGGTATTTTCTTTGATTTGTACAGTCTTATAAATTTTACAGATTATACCGGGTGTCCACTTATATTTTCCCCCATTTTAACTGCCTATAACTTCTAAACGGCTCAAGATAGGAATATGCGGTTTTCACTGAAATGTTATATTTTAGTAAAAGTTTTGTCTGAATGGATGGAATTTTTTATATCGCTTTCAAATACGAAATAAAAAATGGCGGATTTTTGAAAAGAACTTTGTTGATATTTTATAATGGAACACCCAGTATATTCTTTTTTAAATTGAAAGAAAGGTCATTCACCTATCTAGCGATATAAAGTTTTTCAAAATCGGTTGTCAAATCACTGAGTGTTTAATTTTTAAAATGAAAGGTGCAACGTGGATATCACATACCTAAATAACATAACTAAGCAAGTTATGTGATTTCCACATTGCATCTCTCATTTTAAAAATTAATTGCTCAATCATTTGAGAACCGATTTTAAAAATTTTTATATCGTTGGATAGATAAATGACCATTTTTTCAAGTTTTTAGGTAAATGACCATTTTTTATATTGCTTTTAAATAAAAAATGGCGGATTTTTGAAAAAAAAAAACGTTGTTGACTTTTTTTATTAAAACACCCAGTATATTTTTCGTGTCTTGAAAAAACGGTCATTTACCTATCCAGCGATATAAAATTTTTTAAAATCGGTTGCCAAATGACTGAGAAATTAATTTTTAAAATGAGAGATGCAATGTGGAAATCACATAACATAATATCATTTTGCTCAGTTATGTTATTTAGATATGTGACATCCACGTTGCACCCCTCATTTTAAAAATTAATTACTCAGTGATTTGACAACCGATTTTGAAAAACTTTGTATCGCAGAATAGGTGAATGACCTTTCTTTCAATTTACAAAAAAATATACTGGGTGTTCCATTAAGAAAAAGTCAACAAAGTTTTTTTAAAAAATCTGCCATTTTTTATTTCGTATTTGAAGGCGATATAAAAAATTCAATCCATTCAGACAAAACTTTTACTAAAATAAAACATTTCAGCGAAAACCGCATATTTCTATCTTAAACCGTTTAGAAGTTATAGGCAGTTAAAATGGGGGAAAATATAAGTGGACACCCGGTATTGATAATCTTATAAATAGTCGGTATAAATAGTCCATGTGATATATCAATCAAATCGTATTGAAAAATCGAGCTCGGATATTTAGTTCTAGTTTTGACGTCATTTTAGGTTAAAAAGTTCTGACCGGAAGTTTGGCAAAAGTGATAATCAACAAAAAGTTACACGATGCAGGTATAATTTACACGATGCAAAAGTAACATAATTAACGCAGCAACAGAATCACTTGGAGAGAGGAATTTAACGAATACCAATATATCAAAAAAGAAAACCCCATGGTTTCGAGAGGAAGTGAAGATAAAATGTGAAGAAAAGAAGAAAGCCTTTTTACAATACAGAACTCAACAAACACAACAGGCATACAGCCACTATAAAATAATCAGAAACGAAACAAACACTCTAGTCAGACAAATAAAAAGAGAACACTGGACAAAGAGAGGACAAAGAAAAGAGATGAACGAACTAATAAAAACGAAACAAATTCAGAAGGAAACTTGGGCAGACTATTTTCGATCTCTGTTTGCTAAAGATAACGATAACGAACCACCAACACCTGAAGTGACAACAAACGAAGAAACAACTATTGAAGAAGCAGAGGTAACGGAAGCATTAAGGAAATTAAAAAATAGAAAATCACCAGGAGAGGACCGAATATCGATTGAACTCCTAAAGTATGGAGGACAAGACCTGACCAAACAATTATTAAAACTAATCCAAAAAATAATAGAACAAAACAGAATACCACAAGAATGGAGATCAAGCATCCTAATACCTCTCTTCAAAAAGGGAGAAAAATCGGACCCGGAGAATTACAGAAGAATTAATTTATTAAACACAACCCTAAAATTAACGACCAAAGTGACAACAAACAAACTGAATAAAATTATGACATTAGCAGAAGAACAACAAGGTTTTAGGTCGGGAAGATCATGCACCAACGCTATATTTATAATGAGGCAGATTCAAGAAAAATCGTTAGAATACAACAAACCGGCATACTCATGTTTCGTGGATCTTAAGAAGGCATTCGACAGGGTCAAATTAAAGGACGTTATCCATTTATTGTACGCAAGAGAGGTACCTCTAGGAATAATTAAAACGATAGAAAATATCTACCAGAACAACGCAATAAAAGTAAAAGTAGATGATGAACTAACTGACCCAATTGAAGCTGGCAATGGGATAAGACAGGGAGATTCCCTGAGTCCTCTGTTGTTCAACCTGATCATGGACGAAATGATAAAAAAATAAGAACAAAAATAGGATACCAAATGGGAGAAAATCAACTTAAAATAATCTGCTATGCAGACGACGCAATACTAATCTCTCAAAGTGAAGATGATTTACAACGTATGCTGCACGAATTTAATATAACCGCTAGAAAATTTAACATGTTAATTTCCCCAAAAAAGACTAAATGCATGGTTATAACAGCAGATCTAATAAGGTTTAAATTAGAGCTGGAGGGTCAAATAATAGAACAAGTCATGGAGTTTAAATATCTAGGCATCACAATATGCAGCTAGGGAAAGCTCGAAACAGAAGTGGAAGATCAGGTGAATAAAGCAAACAGAGCCGCAGGTTACCTGAATGAAACAATATGGAGAAATAAAAACATCGGAAAAGAAGTGAAAGGCAGGATTTACAAAACAGTCATCAGACCAATAATGACATACGCAGCAGAAACACGACTTGATACAGAAAGGACAAAAAAAAATGCTAGAAACAGCAGAGATGAAAACATTGCGAAAAATCGATGGTAAGAAGATGTGGGATAGAGCTAGAAGTGCAGATATACGAAGGAGATGCAAGGTGGACAACATTAATAACTGGGTGAAAAGCAGAAGAGTAGAATGGAACGACCACATAAGCCGAATGGCAACAAATAGAGTCTAAGGATGGCGAGAGACGGTTCCCCAATAGGAAGACGATCAGTGGGAAGACCACGAAAAAGATGGAATGACAACTTACTGGAGGCGCATTGAAAAACAGAGAGAGTAATGTCTATATAAAAAGAAGAAGAAGAAGAAGAAGAAGAAGAAAAAGAAGAGGTATAATTTAAAGTGCCTTATTATAGTCACAGAAATAATAGGTACATGTGAGACCAATAATGGTACTCAACGAAAAAGGACAAAATATTAGTACAATCTATTGGTGAGCAAGAAAAGCAGCTTATTTTGTAAATAATACTGAGGGGAAGGGGGCTACTTAATATTATAGTTTTTACTCTGTTTACATTACTCTTTGGTTTATTTTGTGGTCTAATTTTATCGCCTAGATTTCACCTACCAGTTAGGGACGTCTGCTTCTTATTTTTATTTTATAGCCTTTAAAAGGTTGTCTGTAAGTTAATTTTTTATAGTTTTCTGTCGATTTGGTACTTTAACGTTTTATTAATTCTAAAGAATATTAATTGTAATTTGAACTTAGTTTTGTCAACCATATTATTATCTAATGATTTTATATGACAGTTAGGTTAAGAGGCTACACCAGCGCGTACTTAATATTAATTCGAGATATAGTAGCCGCACTGTTTTTCGAAAGTTCTGCGAACCTTTAACAAGAGAGCGTCGGCAGTACGTGACACTATCAAAGATGAAGACACAATATTGTGATAATATACGTAGTGATGACAGTTACTATTTCGCTATGTTGCCAAATCAGTCAGTTAATTTCGACATCTTGTTATAGATAATCGATTTAAGTAGTTCTAATGTGACATAAAATCTAGGCATGGAATAAAAAAGTTTTTTTGAAGGAAGTGTATTTTTCTGTTCTTTTTAATGCCGGTACATACTCGTTTTGTAATATTTTATTTAATTATAGAGTAATTTCCACATATTCTCCTTTTCATGACCATTTTTCAGTGCGTCACAAATTATAGAAAAAAAGGTAAGTCCCGTGGGTAAGTCCGTGATAACACATATTTATGACATTTATTCTAACATGACATTTTAGTTAAATCTGACAGTTGTCACATTTTATTTTCAATTTGGAATAAAAACAAATCAATTGTGTCTATTTCATTTATAAAATGGTATTTTCTTTGATTTGTATAGTCTTATAAATTGTACAGATTATACCGGGTGTCCACTTATATTTTCCCCCATTTTAACTGCCTATAACTTCTAAACGTGTGTCTATTGCATTTATAAAATGGTATTTTCTTTGATTTGTACAGTCTTATAAATTTTACAGATTATACCGGGTGTCCACTTATATTTTCCCCCATTTTAACTGCCTATAACTTCTAAACGGCTCAAGATAGGAATATGCGGTTTTCACTGAAATGTTATATTTTAGTAAAAGTTTTGTCTGAATGGATGGAATTTTTTATATCGCTTTCAAATACGAAATAAAAAATGGCGGATTTTTGAAAAGAACTTTGTTGATATTTTATAATGGAACACCCAGTATATTCTTTTTTAAATTGAAAGAAAGGTCATTCACCTATCTAGCGATATAAAGTTTTTCAAAATCGGTTGTCAAATCACTGAGTGTTTAATTTTTAAAATGAAAGGTGCAACGTGGATATCACATACCTAAATAACATAACTAAGCAAGTTATGTGATTTCCACATTGCATCTCTCATTTTAAAAATTAATTGCTCAATCATTTGAGAACCGATTTTAAAAATTTTTATATCGTTGGATAGATAAATGACCATTTTTTCAAGTTTTTAGGTAAATGACCATTTTTTATATTGCTTTTAAATAAAAAATGGCGGATTTTTGAAAAAAAAAACGTTGTTGACTTTTTTTATTAAAACACCCAGTATATTTTTCGTGTCTTGAAAAAACGGTCATTTACCTATCCAGCGATATAAAATTTTTTAAAATCGGTTGCCAAATGACTGAGAAATTAATTTTTAAAATGAGAGATGCAATGTGGAAATCACATAACATAATATCATTTTGCTCAGTTATGTTATTTAGATATGTGACATCCACGTTGCACCCCTCATTTTAAAAATTAATTACTCAGTGATTTGACAACCGATTTTGAAAAACTTTGTATCGCAGAATAGGTGAATGACCTTTCTTTCAATTTACAAAAAAATATACTGGGTGTTCCATTAAGAAAAAGTCAACAAAGTTTTTTTAAAAAATCTGCCATTTTTTATTTCGTATTTGAAGGCGATATAAAAAATTCAATCCATTCAGACAAAACTTTTACTAAAATAAAACATTTCAGCGAAAACCGCATATTTCTATCTTAAACCGTTTAGAAGTTATAGGCAGTTAAAATGGGGGAAAATATAAGTGGACACCCGGTATTGATAATCTTATTTTATTTAATAAATAATTCTTTTTTGATTATGGCGCCATCTATCGACAACTAGAATAACTAGAAGAAATGTTATAAATGTCTGTAATCACCGACGTGCCTTTTTTTCTGTCAAATACAATTTAATGCGTTAGAGAGAAATGGAAAAACTGTTACGCACTGAAAAATGGTCATGAAAAGGACTATACTAATATTACTCTCAAATTGGGCTCTATACCGCCATTCTTTACTATATTACGTATAGAGGGTGTCCAGAATCTCTACCGACAAACGAAGACAGGAGATTCCTCATATAATTTTAAGACATTTTAACCCAATTTATCTAGTCCGAAAATGCTTCCTAAGGGAGCTAGAGCTCTTTGAAGGTGGCGTCTTCTAATTAGTTTTTCTTAAATACCTCCAGAACGCTTTTATTAAGAAAAACAAAAATTGGTACACATATTTATCTTCCAGAGATAAATCGATTTCATCCATTGTGAATTTCTAGTACCGGTCATAGGCGTCCGTTTTGGGTAGGGCAACGGTTATTTTATCGCATAACTTTTTTTCTTTTACTTTTAAGCATTTTCGATACTAAATTATTATATTGTGAGATATTCTAGTACTAAAAGGTACTCTTGATTTAAGTCGGTTGGACACACCGTTTTCTAGAAAAATCGATTTGAAAATTTTTCGTTTTCTGAATTTAAAAAAAAAATAAAAAAAACGGTGTATTTTACCAACTTATAGCCAGAGTAACTTTTAGTACTAGAATACCTCACAATGTAATAATCTAAAGTCAAAAATTCTTAAAAATGAAAGACAAAAAAGTTCTGCGATAAAATAACCCTTCACCTACCCAAAACGGACGAATATCACCCGTACTAGAAATTCGCAATTAATAAAATCGATTCGTCTCTGGAATATAAATAAACGTACCAGTTTTCGTTTTTCAAAATGGTTTTCTTTGAATTTGTTTTTAAATTCAAAAAACGAAAAATTTTTAAATAAATTTTTCTAGAAAACGGTGTTTTCTACCGTCTTAAAGCAAGAGTACCTTTTAATATTAGCATACCTCATAATTTTATAATCCAGTGTCAAAAATGCTTAAAAGTTAAAGACGTAAAAGTTAAGCGATAAAATAGCCGTTGCCCTACCCAAAACGGACGCTTATTACCGGTACTAGAAATTCACAATAAATGTAATCCATTTATCTCCAGAAGATAAATATGCGTACCAATTTTCATTTTTGTAAATAAACGCATTCTGGAGTTATGTAAGAAAAACTAATTACAAGACGCCATATCTTCAAAGAGCTCCAGCTCCCTAAGGAAGCATTTTCGGACGAGATGAATTCGGTTAAAATGTCTTAAAACTATCTGAGGAATCTCCTGTCTTCGTTTGTCGGTAAAGTCTCTGGACACCCTGTATAAAATTAAAGAAACGGAATTAAAAGTGGAAAGCATTTTCCGTCTTAATGACGTGCTGACGTAGCTTCTTAATATTAAAATTATATTGATTATTTCATTCATAGGATATTCTGACCAATAGAAAGCTACAGAGATGCAAATTAAGGTGATAATATTTGATAATCTCCCGTGGTTAAGCATATTACGTCAGATGCCCTTCGTTGCTATGAAAAAATACATTCAGTGACATTAATGACAATTAATGTTTTAAAAATTATAAAATTGATGGCTTTCAATCGTCAAATATTTATAAAAACTGTGCGTTTAATGGTACTTACATAAATAAGTTACAATAAAATTTTGGTTTTGAACAGTTTTATTCATGAAATAATCGCAACAAATTGCACTCGACCTCTGAAATTAATATAGAATTTTTGCTCTCGTGACACTTTGACATAATTTCACTCGCCTTCGGCTCGTGAAATTAAAACTGTCAAAGTGTCACTCGGGAAAACGTCAATAATTTCAGAGCTCTTGTGCAATTACTACTGAAAATTTGCTACTATACTACCATTATGTTAAGTAGTTTTTTTGAGATTCAAAAAGTATTCAAAAATTTCCTAGTTTTTCGCTAAAATCAATAGTTTGCTCGCATTATTTCCTAGACTGATGTTACAATTTTAACCCTTTAAATTTGTTACATTTGCGAATTTATTATAAAAAGTTGCAACCGTATTTTGTTTAATATACTTCATTTCATTTCAAAACTTTAAATAATATATTACTTAATGGAAGCGTTTTGAAATTTTAAACTTTCCCAAGTTTTTACTCAATTTGTTAAACGAAATTTGACTTCAATTGATTTGATACTTGAGAACTTCAAATTTATGTTTTGTTAGGGATTACGGAGTCCCTTTGAATTTAAAATACAAATATATATTAGAACGAGAAATCTCTTTTAAGATCTTACAGAACCCTTTACTTTTGAACTTTTGAATTACGTAACAATTAAACATCCTTAAAGAAGGACTTAAGAAAATCAAAACTGCGATGTTACGATTAATTTTATTTTATAATAACGTTTTGTCGGTTTGTTAGGAACAATAAAAATTAATAAATTTGGTATAAAATATAACAGGTTTATTTATTTTTTTTTTTTGTTTAAAGTCAACATTAAAAATAAAATCCATGCCAATGATACTAGTTGTCTAGGAATTAATCTAAATAAAAAAATAAAATATATTAAGAACTTGTATACATATAATATAATAATATCATCATCATTCATCATTTTGTAATTATTGTTTTATTATAATTAGAAATTGGCGAGGATAATAGTTGTACGATAAAGAATAATTACCACAGAGCTTGCTGGGGTTTAGTACCAGACAATATTTACATAGTTCAATTAAAATAATATCTATTTTTGGTAGATGTGGTTTTTTTCTCTAAGTGCCGTCTCCACTTGGAAGGACCTTTTGAGACCGCGGATCTAAATAATTCGTTGTTATTATATCCAAACCATAGGGCTTTTCATCTATTATCATTTGTTTCGAGCTTCTGTCATATATTGTATAATCTGTGTATAATATTAATATACATGGATTATAGGACATATTATGACAGAAGGATTATACGACATATGACAGAAGCAAATGACTGTTGTTGAAAAACCATATTCCCTAAGGTTCTTCAGCCATGAGTTACGTCTCCTTCCTATGGATCTTTTTCTCTGGATTCTTTCTTGCATAATGACCTGCTATATTAGATATGGTTGCTTAAACAATATTATTAAGGTAAGTATAACATGATACCAAGGAAACACTTCTTCTTCTTGTCATTTTCCTTATGCCTATTACGGCGTCGGATTAGGGTCCGTTGTTTCTTTCACCCATTTTTCCCACGCTTTTCTGTTTTTGGCTACGCGTTCCTTTTCTTCTTTCGTTTTCCCTCGTGCATTTCCTATGTCCTTTATTTGATCTCTCCAATTCTTTCGGGGACGCAATCTTCTTCTTTTTTGTCGTGTTTCTATTTTTAGAATTTTCCTGGGCATCCTTTCTGGTTTTTCTTATCGCATGTCAATACCGTTCTAGTTGTTTATTTTGATTGTGATATAATATCGGCTCTATTTCCGTTTTTTTTCTTATTTCTTTATTTCTTATTCTATCCCATTTTGATTTTTCTGCGATTTTTCTTATGTGTTTCTTCTTCATGGCTTTTATTTTTGACTCATGTTTCTTCTGTATTGTCCAATTTTCACTTGCATATGTTATTACTGGTCTGGTGATTGTATTGTGAATCTTCCTTTTCACATCCATTTGTATGTCTTTATGTCCTAGTATGGGTTTATTTAAGCCATAAAATATTCGGGTCGCTTCGTTTTCCCGTCGTCAGTTAATATACTCCCTAGGTATTCATAGATTGATACTTTTTCTAATGTTATCTCATTGCACTTTATCTCTCTGGTGTCTAGGTTCTCCTTGTTATTTTTGATCATTGTTTTGATTTTGTCTATGTTTATTTTCATCCCAAATTATCACATATTTATTATCATTTCGATTTCTTCAGTCCATATAATATTAAGGGGTTTCTGCATTTTATTTTTATTATTTACTATAAGCACTCTATCGTCTGCGTATAGTAGACTATTTATTTTTAGTGGTTCCAAATTTCTATAGCTGATTATGGGTGGTGCTATCTTGTTTCCCCGTGCTCTGATATTTTTTATTATTCGGTCTATTATTATTACAAAGAGTAAGGGGCTGAGACTGTCGCCTTGTTTTAGTCCTTTGTCCATTAGAAACTGTTCTGACCGCTTACCTCGAATTAGTACTTCAGCTTTCACTACGTCATATTACGCAAGAACACACAATATTTAATAAAAATAGAGAACAACTCGTGCAAAACCGAAAACTTAATAAAATAGGAATAAGAGAAGTTAACAAAATAATAAGGAAGGCCTAGGGAAGACAAAAGTAAGTACAAAATAACACAGTTAAATGAAATACTATAGGAAAAGAAAGGCACACAAGATTAGAAGAAGAACAGAAGCGAAGCTCGAAATATAGTTGATCACCTATCAACATCTAATACTCGTAGTATATGTTGCAATCTTTCACAGAGGGAAATTTAAGATTGAAAACTTTTAACATTTTCCTTGCTTGTAGTCCATTAAAATGTTACATTTTTTAAGCCGTACCTTGCATTTGTTACAGGAGTTAATTTTATTTCTTTTATGTATAGGGCTGATCAGTAGAAGCTTAAGTTCAAGTGACCAACAAAAAAGATATAAACCAAAATATGTAAAAATTTTTAAACAAATTTCCTTTTGGAGCTTATAACTTTTTTTCAGTTCATTTTAAAATAAAATAACATTATAGCAATTTTGTAGAGGGTTTTTCATTGAACAATATCCACTATAAAGTTGTTTAATTCTATTTATTTATATAGGTTTTACAGCGTTCCAAACTTCACAAGATTCTCGAATGCTCATAGGGATACAATAAAAACAAAAGTTAGGCTTACTTTTCTATCTATGTATATTTTTTATTCATAAAATTTATTATGATTTAAACATTCCTATACTATTACTATTCTGTTTTTGACCTTTCTCCCCACTATAAAACTTATAACCCTAAGCATATATAGAAAAGGCCCAAGAAGTTTTCTGGGGACAAATTCGCCGGTTCAGAAGAAGAATGACGCAACCGCAAAATGCAAAATTCTTAAAAAGAGCAAAAAAACGATTTTTGATATCAAAATCATAAAGTATGATCAAAATTAGCCATTCACCACACCGTGGTCAGTATCTCGAGATATAAGCGTTTTTGGGGTGTGTAGCTTGTCTATAAAGTAACATAACTCTTTTTCTGTTGTATATTTTGACTTAAACTTTTCCAAAAAACTTCTTCATGAATTCTTTTTTATTATTGTGTTGGTTAAAATTATAAACTAAAAAGTTTGTCACTCAACTTTTTTAAGTAAACATGAAACTAACGAAATATGATGACAAAATGTTGAATAATTAACAACTCCTTTTTTCATGTTTTTAAAAATTTTGGACAAATTTGATTATTATCTACATACTTCAAAGATAACACAGTAAAATTTTCAAAAGGAAATATTGACAGCGACCAAAGATACAGCGAGGTAAATTTGAAAAATCATCAAAATTGATTTTTGGCATTTTGTATAAAATTTGATTTTTGAACATGTTCCACCAACTCTAGATAAAAATAAACTTCATGTTCGGATTCAGCGACCTCGAAAACATAAAAATAGACCAAAATTGGTCATTCACCTTAAATTTGATTTTCGTGGTCGGCAGAACGGTTGATGCCGCTCGCCTAATATAATAATAATAATAATAAAATTTATTACACTTAAATACATAAAATTTAAACAAAAAGAAATGTAAAAAGCCAGTCAAAGATACAAGTTTCAAATTATGACATTATGACATACATAAAAGTAAAAAAACAATAATTAGCAAGTGCACTACTTACATAACTTTATATAGGTACATTTAGATATGTTAGTTCCATGTACTATTCATAAAATTGTTTGTTGTATACGGTTCTAATTTACACAAAAAACTTACAATTTCCCTTTTTATCATGGGGATATCATCAGATATCTTCAAGTGTAGAGGCAGGTGGTTTTAGAATTGTATACCTACATATAAAGCTCTTTTTTCCAGTAATGTGAGCCTATGGTAAGGGATATTGTAGTTGAACTTGTTTCTGGTATCAAAGTTGTGAGATATAGATATAATAGAGAAGTATTGTTTTTCTATGAGGATTCGAGAATCTGGCCAAGTTTGGAGCGCGGTAAAGCCTAGATAATAAATAAAATTTAAACAACTTTATAGTAAAAAGTGTTCATTGAAAAATCCTCTACAAAATCGGTGTGATGTTATTTTATTGTGAAATGAACGGAAAGAAAGTTATAACCTCCAAAAGGACACTTCTTACAAAATTTTCTCATATTTTTGTTTATAACTTTTTTGTTGGTCACTTGACGATAAAAAGTAATAGATATAAAATTGTAGAAAATTTAATTTCTACATTTTATTTGTAATTAAATGTTCTGTAGGATTGCTAGTTTAGGAGATACAGCGAGAAAGCCCTTTGCACTTCTTTTTCCAATATGGCGGCCGGGGGACAAGGGTGGCGACCCCAAAAACTTGAACTTAAGCTTCTACTGAACCTCTCTACACATTAAAAAAATAAAATTGATTCCTCTAAGAAATTCAACCCTAAATGTAACATTTCAATGGACTATTGTGATTCTTATAACAAATATAAGACATTAGTACATATTGTCATTTGTATTATGTAAAATTGTTATTGTTAAGTTGTACAGCCCTAGGCCTCCAAGGCCTGTAGAGCAGGTTAAATAAATAAATAAATTGTGATTCTAAAATTTTAGTACTCGTTCTATATTTTCTTATTTAAATAAAAGAAAACTTATGTTTCATTCAGATCAGAGCCGATAATTTAGCCCCTCTGCGAGGACTGAAACGTACGTAAGGGTATGCTTGATCATCTCGGAACGGAAAGGAAACATAAGGTGTCTTCCATTTTCTAAGTTTACTCATATTGTAAGTACAGGGAACTAACTTTCGCTGAATTTTTTTTCCTAAAAGAATAGACGGAATGTGACTGCATATTTTAGAGTCCCTTTCATCTCTTTTATTCGTCGTCTGCTTGCCTTATAAATTGTAAAAGGCAGAGATTAAGAATGTGCACAGAAATTGGTTCCACGAGGGACGTTTTTAGATTAACGGATCTTTTCTCATTTCATTTTTTTATCTGTTCTTGCTGGCTTAAAATATATGACTACCTTAAAGGGTCTGCTTATTTCTTAATTTCAAATGAAACTTCAGTTAGATTATGGATTTTGCGTTATTGTTGACAGCAGAATCATCTTCTACTTTACTATTGGTGTTTCTGGAACATCATTAACTATCTTCATTAAAGCCTGAAGCTGTTCTTTGGTTTGAAGATGTCCAATAGAGTCTAAAAGAGCCCATGCAATATTAACAGAAACCGACAATTTTGAACATTAATAGACTTTTATGTAATTAACCATATAACCATGTAATTAACCAATACGAGAATTACGAGTTGGAAATTATATAAATTTGCCGGATAATTTGATGAATATTGACGAATTTATCAAATTTACCAAATTTAGTGGTGATTATATTGTTTAATAACGGGTAATTATATATAATCGTCGGAATAATCACATTTACCGTAATATTTATATAAGGGGTGGTCAGAAGGTCCCTTTACAGTAATAAATTGTTTTTTTTACACTACACATGGAAAATAATATTACAATTTTGATTGTAAGTTCATTGTAAATCACAACACAACTTGATAATATGACGCCATGTTCGTATGTTCATCCGTCTCAGTCTGGAAACCCCACGTCCCACATTGCATTTTTTGGAGTTGTCAAATCTGGACTTCTTGGAGACCAAGGAATTGGTAAATCTTGCAGAACCTCGTCCAATCCTTTGTTCCGGGAAGATTTCATTCACGCGATTACGGACAGTGAGAGCAAAATGGGGTGGAGCACCTACCATCTCGTTGAAAAGAGTGTCAGCAGTTCCCTCCGCTAGCGGTCATGCTCTGGAACGCCAACAAACATTGGCGCGGCGGCGTTGAAGCCTTATTTTATTCCTGTAAAGTGTAGCACGTACGTGTACGTGTATATTAAGTTATACAGTGAGCACGTAAAGGGTGGAATAAATTATTTTTTTCGTAAGTGGGCAATTTTGGGAATAAATCCCGAAAAAGGTCGATTTTTATTTTTAAATTATGATTTTTTTGGCACATAAATCATACTAGTGACGTCATCCATCTGGGCGTGATGAAGCAATCGATGATTTTTCAAACGAGAATAGGATTCATGTGGTAGCTCATTTTAAAGGTTATTCAATTCTCTATTCAGTAATGTCAACATTAACCCATCAAAGACTGGCGTTGCCATATGGCAACGCAAAATACTGTTTAAAATATTAATTCTTACACGAAAAGTTGAGACCGAAAAACAGAGATGGTGCTACTAGTTATTATGTTAACGTTATTAGATTTTTTGTCTAATTTAGGGTGTCATTAAAACGAAAATTAATTTGTCAAATCAGTTGTTTGTGAGAGCGTTTGTGAAATTGTTACTTCAAGATGGACGTCAGATTTGCGTAAGTAAAATAATAACACTAAAAATTCGTATACGTGTTTGATATTAATAAAATATAAAGTCAAAATAACGTGTTTATAATACTCAATATTGTGAGACCAATTCTTTTAGTTTTTATTTGTTATATTATATCCCAAATATGAGTGTTGCCGTACGGCAACGGTAGGACGCGCTATTACCGACTTTTATAATATACTGTTTTTTTTTTAGAAACAGCTTAACACTTGAAGAGGCATTACAAATTACGTACGATGATGACATATAAGTGGTCGAAATCTACATTGAGTCCACAGAGGGTGAGCTGGCAGCTGAAGACTCAGGCGAGGAAGATGGTAATGGACGGTGGTCGATAATTTGTCAAAAGATCAACTTCGCTCACAGGCCGAGGTTGTTCTTTCTAACAAGAATAACACAGAAGAAGAGCGACTGGGGAGCAAAGATGGTCCAATTGAGGAAATAGATTTTGAAAGTGTTGGGGATGAAGAATATTTAAAAGTTGATTTGACAAAAGTCATTTGAGTTCGTGGCGATATTGAAGCAATAAGCAAACTTTTTCCACAACCTACTTGGGTTGTGGAAGGTGTAACCCAAAGGTGGGCTGATAACACCATAGTGACCGTCGCATCAACGTCATATGGGGTTTCACCTGTGAATGAAGTAAAACGCTATTCCCAAGTCGATAAATAGAACGTACACATAGGCAGACCTCAATTTATTGCGAAATATAATTCTGCAATGGGAGGCACTGATCTTACGAACCAAAACATATTCAGATATCATATAGGAATCCGTAAAAAAACGGTGATGGTGCTTTTTTACTTGGCCAATTGACTGTTCAGCGCAAAACAGTTGGAATTTAAAAAGAAGAAAGGGGTACTATGACGCAGTTTTAGCTCAAGCGAGATATTATGAAAACATTTGTCATGGGTACAGAATCCGGCAAACCAAGGGGGTCGTCAGAGTTTAAGTATTTCCAGTAGATCCATTAGCAGAGTTTCCGGTGACGTGCGTTTTGACAATATAGGACATTTCTTAACAAACACCCCTGATAGAAAAAAAAAGAGATGTGCAGCTGAAAACTGCAAATCCTGCATGTGCAAAATGTGTACTAAATGGAAAGTTGGAGTATGTATAAGTAGCAACGTTAATTTTCACACACGATTTTAATTTAATATTCACTTTTTTAACTAATTAAAAGCAATTCAGGTTTTCTAGCATGTGCTTATTTTTTGATCCTACAGGAGACTAGCGTTGCCATATGGCAACATACTATTTTGAGAAAAATAGGTAACAAACATAATTATTTCTTGTTGTTTTAAGCATTACTAATAATTTACTTAATAATTTTTAAAATTTTTCTAATTTAAAAAAAAATTAACTATTTAATTATTTAAACGGTTGATGGTTGATGGTATTATTTGATGGTTGTTGATAATTTTCTACCATGTAAACATTTTAAGTATATCTAGCTAATAAAGCGTACTTTGGATTAACGAAACTTTTAGCATCAAACATAGTCAAAAAAAGCACAAAAATATTGATATACAGAATTCTAATTAAGCCCGTCCTCACTTAAGCGTCAGAAACGTGGACTATAACAAAAAGTGACGAAGAACGGTTAGGCCGTTTTGAACGTAAAATCCTCAAAACTATCTATACAGGGTGAGGCAGATAAAGGGCCTATTAGAAATATCTCGAGAACTAAAGGTAAGAAAATCATGAAAATTGTGATACAGGGGTTTTGAGGTGTGAACTATTTAATGAAAATATTTTGGTCTCTTTGCTACTTCCGGTTATACCGGAAGTTGATTGTAACTTCGTTTTTTTAAATGGGACACCCTGTATATTTTTACATTTTTGGATTCTCCTCGATTTCTTTTTTCTTTAAATATAAGGTTTTTTCATATTATACAGGGTAGGTTAAAAGATAATTACGTTTTCTTATTAATTTCGTAGCAATATTCACACCCTGTAGGCTTGTAGTAGTTAGACATAATAAATTCTATTTATGTTCAAATGATTTTCAATATAGTCTCCTATTGTTAGCAATTATTAGTATAGCTTAATTTTTCGTTTTAGTATACTGGGTTGGTCGAAACACGGAATGAGTATTTTCTTAGTTTTCTTAAATGGAACACCCTGTATTTTAGTATTGTAATGAAATGCTGTTTTATGGGACATTTTAATTACTTAAGCACTCCATATACCTAACTGCTTTAATTTGTGAGTTATTAGTGATTCAAGCAAAACATTAATTGCAACAAAAAAATATATGAAATTGTATTAGGTTGGCCGTGAAAATATTAAACCACAAATAATTTTTTGGAAATAAATACATATTAATCTAGACTGATACTTAAAACTGCCAATAATGGTTGAACTATTAAAATACCATCGAAGTTAAAATTGTTGGTGCGATTAACAATTAAGCACAAATTAAAGCGGTTAGGTATAGGGAAGGGAATGCTTAAGAAATAAAAAAGTACCATGAAATATCATTTCATTACAATACTAAAATATAGAGTGTTCCATTTAAGAAAACTCAGAAAATACTCATTCCGAGTTTAGACCCACCCTGTATACTAAAATTAAAAATTTAGCTCCACTAATAATTGCTAACAATAGTAGACTATATTGGAAATCATTTGAATATAAATAGAGTTCATTAGGTCAAACTACTACAATCCTACAGGGTGTGAATTAGGGTGGTCCAAAAAACTCAAGTTTTTTTTAGAGACCTAGGGACCCTCCCATTTTGTTATATCTAATAAAAGAATAATCTATGCCAAATATTAACACTCTAGAACATATGGAAGGCAGTGCTCAACAACATTTAGTTTTCATAAATTTCCGTAAAACACTTAAGTTTAGAAAATGTTTGTTTGTTTTTCAGGATTCAGAAGTTAACAAAGCTGTTGATCTCTTTATTATAGTTAATATTAAACATTTTCAGCAGTATGGGCTTTGACACAACAGCCGTTCAATACTGGCCTTAAGAGTGGTGCATGCACTTTCCTTGAAAATAAGCTGAATAAAGAACTTCTATGGTTGCCGTGGCGCCATCACATAATGGAAATCATTTCGAGCAAAGTATTTGCATTATGTTTGGGACCTTCAAGCTGTCCTGAAATTCCCATATTTAAAAGGTTGAAGGAATCATTAAATGCGGTTGATCGATCAGATTACACACCATTAATTTTTCCCCCTGGAGAAGCTGAGGTAAAAAATAATGCCATCGAGTCCTTGCTACATCATCTTAGTAAGAAAGACCAGCCTCGAGATGACTACCTCGAACTTATTGAACTGATGCTGTTGGTGTTGGGACAACCAATAGAAAAATTTCACTGGAGAGCACCTGGGTCTATACACCACGCTCGGTGGATGGCTAAGCTTATTTATGCATATAAGTTTTACCTTTTCCTAGGTCAAGGAGTTTACCATCTCACAAACAAGGAGAAAGAAAACTTAGATAGATTTATCCGTTTCGGTGCACTTTTGTATGTGAAAAACTGTGTTGAGGCTCCAATCAGCGCCAATGCAGCTTACAACGACCTAATTTTTTGGAAAGAGGCTGGGAAATACAGCGTCATTGATGAAGATATAGCTAAAACTATCAAAAAAGCCTTGCAGCCACATTTGTGGTGCCTATCTGACGAAATGGTCGGGTTATCATTTTTTTCCAATAAAGTGAGCCTTGAAAACAAAGTGAGTATAGTAAATAAGATGTCTGTCCCGGCACCGCCAATGATGATTAGAGGAAATGCCGATTTCCTAAGTGATGAATGTGAATTGGCAGATTTTGCTAATAGTAGAACAATGTTGTTGTTTACTAAGCTAAATATTATGCAAAGCGTTTTAACAAGCACCCAAGTTAATGGGAACAGGACCCAGAGTTTAAAGATTCAAAAAATACAGTAAATAAAATAAAACTGGTCAATGACATCGCAGAAAGAAGTGTAAAACTATTTCAACATTTTAACAAACTCATAACAAATGATGAGGACGAAAAACAGCTGTTACTGCCGATTGTAGAGGCTAATCGAAAACAAGTCCCGACTGAGCCAACAAAGAAGGCCGTTCTAGAAAGTCTGCAGAAACCATGAATTTCCAAAGACAAATTTTAAAGAGTTCATTATTATTATGGTCTTCACTATAAAACGTACTTATTTTAAACATGGGTTTTAATGTAAAATAAACAAATAAATTAAGTTTTTGTATCCTAACATGTCTTGTAATTTTTTCAAAAATCGATAAAATATTCCCGTTTTCATTATTTAAACAGTATTGAGCACTGCCTTCCAAGTGATTTATGGCTTTCATATTTTGGCTCCTTACTTCTTATCCAAAAATGTCAAAATATATAGGGTGTCCCATTTAAAAAAAATTAAGTTATAAGGAACTTCCGGTATAACCGGAAGTACCAAGTAGATGAAAATATTTTCATTACATAGATCAGTCTTCAAAACCCCATTAGTCCAATTTTCATAATTCAGTTACCTTTAGTTCTCGAGATATTTCTAATAGGCCCTTTATCTGCCTCACCCTATATAGCCCGAACAAAGAACAATCTGATCCCAAAAAAAATAAAGGAAGGATGAAAATTTGGGAATAGGTAGTTGAAATTGTCTATTATTATATAAGAAAAAGTTTACAATTCTACATCCCCTCCATTTTACAAAAATGGAGGTGAATGCCCCCCTCTCGAAGATGAAAAAAAAAATGCATTCAAAATAAGACCGCAATTGGATAAAATGACTAATTCTAAACAACTTTTCTTTTATAGAGTTTTTTCTCTAAGTACTTTTTGATACTATTCAAGTTATTTGCGAGTGAATGTGTACAAGTTTAACCAAATATAACATGTTTTTGGACGGTTTTTCGGAGATGACTCAAAAAGTAAGTATTTTAGCGACTATTTCACTACACTATTTTTAACTGATAAAACGTTACAGCAACGCATCGTTTCCTATTGACAAAACTCCTTAGTGACGTGATTGATCAGCGACAAAATTATGACAGATCCGTCACGAAAGTGTCTGGTAATAACAAATAAATAAAGATTATATTTCGTTGATATGGTGCATTAATTGTCTCGTGAAATAGTCTTGTCGAATATCATTCGAGAGAAAATTATTTACCGGCAAAATTTTCTCCTGGTTTCATTCAAGTTCGTTGCCTTTCGGTAATTTTCGCTTATGAAATTGTGACCAAATCACTCGACTGACGTCTCGTGATTTAAATCAAAATTTAATTCGCGAAAATTGCCAAGCAACAAGCTTTCATACCAGTCGAAAATATTGCCGGCAAAATTTTCTCTCTTGTGATATTATATACGACTATTTCACTAGACTGTTTTTAACTGATAAAACGTCATAGCAACGCATCGTTTCCTACTGACAAAACTCCTTAGCGACGTGATTTCTCAGCGACAAAATTATGACAGATCCGTCACGAAGGTGTCTGGTAATAACAAATAAATAACGACTATATTTCGTTGATATGGTGCATTAATTGTCTCGTGAAATAGTCTTGTCGAATATCATTCGAGAGAAAATTATTTACCGGCAAAATTTTCTCCTGGTTTCATTCAAGTTCGTTGCCTTTTGGTAATTTTCGCTTATGAAATTTTGACAAAATCACTCGACTGACGTCTCGTGATTTAAGTCAAAATTTAATTCGCGAAAATTGCCAGGCAACAAACTTTCATACCAGTCGAAAATATTGCCGGCAAAATTTTCTCTCTTGTGATAGTATATACGACTATTTCACTAGACTATTTTTAACTGATAGAACGTCATAGCAACGCATCGTTTACTACTGACAAAACTCCTTAGCGACGTGATTTCTCAGCGACAAAATTATGACAGGTCCGTCACGAAAGTGTCTAAGTGTGAAAGTGTAATAACAAATAAATAAAGATTATATTTCGTTGATATGGTGCATTAATTGTCTCGTGAAATAGTCTTGTCTAATATCATTCCAGAGAAAATTATTTACCGGCAAAATTTTCTCCTGGTTTCATTCGAGTTCGTTGCCTTTTGGTAATTTTCGCTTGTGAAATCTTGACAAAATCACTCGAGTGACGTCGGGTGATTTAAGTCAAAATTTAATTCGGGAAAATTGTCAGGCAACAAACTTTCGTACCAGTCGAAAATATTGCCGGCAAAATTTTCTCTCTTGTGATATTATATACGACTATTTCACTAGACTGTTTTTAACTGATAAAACGTCATAGCAACGCATCGTTTCCTACTGACAAAACTCCTTAGCGACGTGATTTCTCAGCGACAAAATTATGACAGATCCATCACGAAAGTGTCTGGTAATAACAAATAAATAACGACTATATTTCGTTGATATAGTGCATTAATTGTCTCGTGAAATAATCTTGTCGAATATCATTTGAGAGAAAATTATTTACCGGCAAAATTTTCTCCTGGTTTCATTCAAGTTCGTTGCCTTTTGGTAATTTTCGCTTCTGAAATTTTGACAAAATCACTCGACTAACGTCTCGTGATTTAAGTCAAAATTTAATTCGCGAAAATTGCCAGGCAACAAACTTTCATACCAGTCGAAAATATTGCCGGCAAAATTTTCTCTCTTGTGATATTATATACGAAAAAAATATTCTTAGCAAAAATAGAGCCAATCAAAAATTGAAAAAAATGGTGTATACATGAGGTCTGTAGACCCAATAGAAACAGAGTTGCAGCTAATGAAAAGTAGGTTCTTCTTTGTCAAAATTCCAAATCAAATATTTCAATGTGAAATAACCCAAAAACTTAGCAATTTTAGGGAAAAATTCATTTTAACTTTTTTAAAGTTTTTAAAAAAAGGTTTATTTTTGTTTTTAAAAAATACTTGTAATATTAAAAGTAAGTGAATTACGCTCCAAATATTGTTGGTCCCTTTTATTTTTTGGTAAAAAAATAGCGAAAATCACCCCCTAATTAGCATCACATATACATTTTAACATTACCACTTCACAAGGTATTTTATCTATGCATAATTTATATGATCTGTAAGTTTCAACGGTTTAAAGTGCTTCGTTTTGAAAAAGCTGTAGTTAAAATGGCTTGAACGAGCAACTAATCACCAGTTTAGGCAAATTTTGAACAGCCATAACATAACCAATTTTTGTCTAACAAGAAAACAAAAAATCAAAAATATTCAGAAAAGCAAAACGTACATTTTATTACACTTTGAAATTTTTGGTATTCCTAATTGTTTTTAATTTAATTCCATAAAAAGTTACGATTTTTTTCAAAATTAAAAAAAAAATGTTTTATTTTAAACCTAATTTTTTTCAAAACTGAGCACTTTAAACAAATGAAACTTATAGATAATATAAACAATACATAAGTAAAGTAACTTGTAAGGCGGTAACGATTAATTTTATTTGAGAAGATAATTAAGGGGTGATTTTCGCCATTTTTTTACCAAAAAAATAAAAGAGACCAACAATATTTTGAGCGTAACTCACTTACTTTTAATGCTAGAAGTTTAAAAAAAAACAAAAATAAACCTTTTTTTAAACACCTTAAAAAAGGTGTAATGAATTTTCCCGAAAAGTGCTCTGCTTTTTGGTTATTTCACATTGAAATATTCGATTTGGAATTTGACGAAGAAGAACCTACATTTCATTAGTTGCAACTCTGCTTCTACTGAGTCTGCAGACCTCACGCGTACACCATTTTTTTCAATTTTTTATAAGCTATATTTTTACTAAGAATATTTTTTTCGCTAAAATACTTACTTTTTGAGTTATCTTCGAAAAACCGTCCAAAAACATTTTTTTGTGGTTAAAAATGAACACATTCACTCGCAAATTACTCGAAAAATATTGACTTAGTAAAAAAACTCTATAGAACAAAAGTTACTAAGAATTAGTAATTTTTGTAAAATGGAGGGGATGTAGAATTGTAAACTTTTTCTTATATCATAATAGACAATTTCAACTACCTATTCCCATATGTTCATCCTTCCTTTATTTTTTTGGAGGTTTTCGTAAAATTTTGCGTTCCCTGATCGGGCTAATACAGGCGTGGAGGAAAACGGATTATGGCGTAGATGCTATAACTTTGAACTTTACCACCTTTATAAAGAACCTAGTAGACCTGGATCCCGCGTACCAAAAAAAGTTGATTTAGCAGGCTGAAAATTATTTTAGTAGCTTAACGGTGTCTAGTCGGACAAATTTTGATGTATGGGAACACTGAAATAGGAGAAGTTTTAATTGTGGAACAGGTTAAAAATTTGGAACGTCAGACTACGAACACGTTTCATATATTTTGTCGGACAGAACTTCCAATTGATTTGTCACCATTTCATTAAACTCTCGTGCAAAAAACAGACTGGTTTTTATCACGAACTGGGCATTTTAGTGAGTGGAAAACGTAGTACATGTCAAATGACAGAAATCATTTTGGTTAGTAATAGCAGTCTGATTTTGCATGAGAGTTTAATGAAAGGGTAACAAATCAATTTGATGTTCTCTCCGACAAAATACGTGGGACGTTTTCGTAATGTGACGTTCCAAATTTTTAAACTGTTCCACAATTAAAACATACCCTGTTCCAGTGTTCCCGTACATCAAAGTTTGTCCGACTAGACACCGTTAAGCCATTAACAAATTTTCAGCTTGCCATTAATCAACTTTTCTTTGGTATGCGTGATCCAGGCCTATAGTATTGGTGGATCTATCAAAATAAACCGGCTGAGGTGGCCAGGCCACTTAGAGAGAATGAATGAGGTAGAGCCATCGAAACACATTTATAGCCAGAGACCGGATATATTGAGGCGAAGAGGCAGGCTCGGAGCAACATTTTGAGGACCAGGTGGAAGACGATTTGAGAGTGTTAGAAGTGCGAAATTGGAAAACCAAGGCGAAGTATAGGAAGGAATGGAAGCTGATTCTGGAACAGCCCATGACCCGCCATGAGTTATAGAGCCAATGATGATGGTGATGAACATTCCAAGTAAATTCACTTCACGGCAACTTGATTTGCTACCTACGGTCTGTATAGAGACTACGTACCCGGGCCAGCAACCCCAATTGCAAAGTTTACATTGCCATGAATTGAATGTATTTAAAATTTTAACATTTTAACATTTTATCAGCAGCCATCTAATATAACATCAATTTAAGAGTATAGGCGCAAAACTTCGAGCCAATGCTTTTTAAATGTATTCATTTAATTCATTAAAATTATTTTAGAAAAATTTAATAACAAAGTGAAAGATTACATTATTACCGAGAGCCAAAAGTCCCTGAAAACTTGTGTAATCATTACTTTAATAATTTACAGGAGTGAAAAAAAGAGAAAATTTAGCTTGTTTTTCTTGTTTATTGTAACCTTTAACTACCAGCGCATCAAGTTATACATTATACATGAACATAACTATACACGTGTGGAGTATTTTATACGCCACAAGAAAATACAGTTAAAAATAACGGATTTAATTTTTTTTTTGAAAAAATACACTCAGTGGTTTGTTATAAACCTTATAGTATGGTATAGTTAGACCCAAACCCAGACATCCAAAGTGAAAGTTATCCTCCAACACCAAATTGTTCTATATGGTCCACATAATGTTCAGAAAAAAGTCACACCATTTTGAGCGTCGGGTTTGAGGGGGAGAGGGGGGAGAAATCTGCAAATTCGTAGTTTTTTACGTTTTTCGTCAATATTTCTAAAACTAAGCGCTTTAGCATGAACAACCCTCTACACAGAATTGTTCCACATTAAATTTGAAATAAAAAAGGCCCTATGCATAACCCTTCTAAAATGAACAGTTCCAAAGTTAAGTAGGTAGTATAATATAATTGGTCCAAAAAAACGCCTAACCCAGACATCCAAAGTAAAAGTTTTCCTTCAACACCAAATTGTTCTATATGGTCGACATATTGTCCAGTAAAAAGTTACACCATTTTGAGCGTCCGGTTTGGGGGGGAGATGGGGGAGAAGTCGGTAAATTAGTAGTTTTTTTAAGTTTTTCGTCAATATTTCTGAAACTATGCTTAAGCGTAAGGAATTTTCTATAGAAAAATATTCCACATAAAATTTAAAACAAAAAATGTTCTATACATAATTGTTATAAAATCAATCGTTCCAGAGTTACGGAGGGTGAAATGTGGAGGTTTTCGATACTTTTTATATTTACCGATTGCTCCCCCCTCTCCCCCCACCCCCAAACCAGACGCTCAAAATGGTGTGACCTTTTTCTGAACATTATGTGGACCATATAGAACAATTTGGTGTTGGAGGATAACTTTCACTTTGGATGTCTGGGTTATCCCATCTTTTGGATCAACTATACTATACTATTATTCGGCATCATCGAATACTTGGAGTTCCTTCTCAGTAAGTCAATTGGGATTTATAACTGGAATCTGATTCCATGATAAATAAAATTACTAATTAAAAATTTTTTGAAGTGTGATTTTTTAGATAAGAATAGGTATTGTTTACAAAGAAAAATATATTTTGTGCCATAATGACTAAAAACAATAATTGAAAGATGTACTTATATTACTACTTATATTATTATAATCGCGGCGTATATTGTCCACCACCGGAAACAACAAATAATGAACTGTAAATTACGATCTTCCCAGTATGCCGATTATAACGAAACTGAAACTAATTGTAAAGCACATTCCAGTGATAGCTTAAATAGATAAACAAAGTCAAAAATTAAATTTTTAAATATATTTGCCGTAGAACTCTTATATCTGGCGTACAAAATACGCCTGCGCATGTAGTTAAAGGTTAAGGGACTTTCGGACCTCAGTAATAATGTAGTCATTCATTTTGCGTTTAAATTCTTCAAAAATATTTATTAGTTTTCTTAGGATTCGAAAAAATGGAATGCATTTTAAAATAGGGCTAGAAGCTGGAAATCTGTTAATAGCTTAACGGTGTCTAGTCGGACAAACTTTGATGTATGGGAACACTGGAACAGGAGAAGTTTTAATTGTGGAATGTGCTATCCTGACAAGTTTATGATTGTGAAAACTAGCAGGATTTTTAAGTTTATTTAACTCGCCGTTACACGCGTCTTCTATTGTGACGTGGTTGCACGCGTATGAGCGTCGCCCTCACCTACATAAATTCGACTTATTTCGAGGAAGAATGAATGTCACCATGTAGAAATATAAAATGGGTTGTACTCAGATATTATAGAAAGTCTCGTAAACCAATTTTTTTTAATAATTTAACAAAACAAAAGTAAAAATAATATAGATCAAAAGCAAATTTTCTTAATTTTCAATTTCAGCAAGCCACTTAAGAAATTAACGTCCTTTACGCGAATTCATTTTACTAAAAATACAAATTAAAATTAACAACTGTTCTGAAGCTATTTCTTTGTGGCATATATGTAATTTAACTATTAATATTTTGTATTTTGATAACGACGTCCGAGGTGGAATTCGAAACGTCAATAAAATCAATTTTTTAAGTTGAATTGTGGCTTATTTCCCAATTAGAATAGGTAAATTTAAAAATGGGTTCCTAACCAGTGGCCCACCTAGAATTTTCCTCTGGGGGGGAGGGGGGTTTGCTTGGGTACCGAAAGTTTTTTGTATTATTTGTGAAAGACAAGTTACATTTTCCTACTTTCTTTTATATATATTTCTATATGCTCTGGGTGGGATTTTAACCCCCAAACCCCCCTCGTTGTGCCACTGTTCCAAACCTAATCCAAACAATAATGTTTTAATTAAACCTACCTAAATATTAAATAAAAACCTAAAAGTTTCTTTGAGATAATAGAAACGTGATTTCACTGTGATTACACGCGCAGTGAGGAATTCCCTCACTTGAAGAGGGATGTCTCTTCTTTCAACTATCACACAGCACACTGACCGCCTGAAATATTCTATAACTTTTTCATACCCTCTCATGAACCATGCTAAAGGCATTCCTGGGTGCTTAAGGTTATCGTATTAGTTTACACAATTTCATTGATTATAAACAAATATGGTAAGGGATTCCCTCATAGCGCGTGTAATGGCGGGTAAAACTTTATATAAAATATGAAAAGATGTTTTTTGATAAATATGTTGGGCATTTTTATAAATCCGGCACGTAGAATTTGTCCAATGATAGGAGTTATATTGTTGGTAAATAATAGCAGTCTGATTTTTGCATCAGAGTTTAATGAAAGAAAGGGTAACAAATCAATTGGAAGTTCTGTCCGACAAAATACATGGGATGTTTTCGTAGTCTGACGTTCGACTCATGTAACCTGTTCCACAATTAAAACTTCCCCTGTTCCAGTGGTATGCGGGATCCAGACCTAAAAGCATTAGCACGAAATTTTGCGCCACCTCTTTAATAATTTAAAGGGTTTTCGCCCGTTTATCTAGTGACTTTAAACATGTTTACCTAGTAGCAGCAATAAAGATGGAACATAAATTCCGAAAACGTTTCGTGATTTAACCACAAAGGGTTCGTTTAAATAAATATACCTTTTATAAAGGATTTTTTAATAAAACCTTATATTTTTTATTATTCGACTTTTTGATAGAAGTATAAAAGTCGAATTGGCTCACATAATTAGTGTTCCTTAGAAACACAAAAAAAGTTTCTTTACCCATTACTTCAGAAATATACATCAAATCTAATATTACAGAAATACAAAAGTTTACACAGCGAAATATCGGCTTAAAAAGCTACGACTCAACAGACATTTTTTTTAAGCTCAAAGCCTTATTTTTTTCCCGAAAACTCTTTCGTAAAAAGCACCGCAATTTCTAATCTTTTTGGGACAACGAAAGAACATGCTTTTTACCCTAATAAAATCCTTAGTGGCAATTTGTCATAAAACCTTAATTTTTCACAACTCGAAAATTTTAACTACGGTTTAGCAGCACCTTGGTCATTTACTTTTAAATACTTTTACTGAATATTAATCTTCTGTTTGCTAAAAGGCTATTAAATTTAAAAATCAAAAAATCCATTAACCCTATATTTTTATCTTTAATTGGATGTGCATTAAATTGGGTGAAGGTTTAAATATTCCTGTCGCCAGGGGGGGTACAACGGCCTCGTTAATTCAGATGGACTTACTCAAGTTTTTTTTATGTATTTTGACCCGTAGAACACGAATTTTTTGGGTAACAGTTGATCCGGATGTCGATAAGATTGTTATAGACCAAGAACTTGAGGAATCAAATAACAGCGATTTTTGGCAAAACAAAACAATATTTTGTATTTTTTGGGCCATTTTAAGTAAAAAATATTTCTACAAGTTTTTTCGTAGGATGCACAGTTTTCGAGATAAACGCGGTTGAACTTTAAAAAAATCGAAAAATTGCAATTTTTGAACCCGAATAACTTTTGATTAAAAAATAAAATAGCAAGTCTGCTTACCGCATTTGAAAGTTTAAGTCAAATTATATCGGTTTTGATTATTTGCATTGGTAAAAATTTATTTTTTTATTGTTTAACAAAGCTAAAAACACGTAGGGTTTCCCGTGCTTTTACATGCGTTTTAACGCATGTAACGTAGAAATAGTCTTGATTGCACTAGTACCTATTCTACCTACTCGTTCGATTTTAAATGAGAAATCATAGAAACATCACTCACGCACTAGTTGTTTGTAGCTTTGTTTAGCAATAACACAATAAATTTTTAGCAATGCAAATAATCAAAACCGACATAATTTGACTTGAACTTTCAAAGGCGCTAAGCAGAATTGCTATTTTATTTTTTAATCAAAAGTTATTCGGGTTTAAAAATTGCAGTTTTTCGATTTTTTGAAAGTTCAACCGCGTTTATCTCGAAAACTGTGCATCCTACTAAAAAACTTGTAGAAATATTTTTTGCTTAAAATGACCCAAAAAATACAAAATATTGTTTTGTTTTGCCAAAAATCGCTGTTATTTGATTCCTCAAGTTCTTGGTCTATAACAATCTTATCGACATCCGGATCAACTGTTACCCAAAAAATTCGTGTTCTACGGGTCAAAATACATAAAAAAAATTTGGGTAAGTCCATCTGAATTAACGAGGCCGTTGTACCCCCCCTGGCGACAGGACTAAAACGTATAGAGTTTAATTTATAAATGTATGCATAAAAGTAACTGAAAGTAGTGGGGTAAAATTGATTAGTTAAAATAAAACCTATGTTTTATTTTATTCTGGCGCATTAGTTTTTAACTTCAAACTAAATTACAATACTTATATTAGTTTATAGGGGCCCGACCTATTATGCACTTAATTTTTCCATAATATGCGCATTTATATGCACACATTTTTGCAAATATATGCATAATTTTTATTTAGGCAATATTTGTTATACATATATTAGTTATTGAAATGACAAACATACCAAAAATTAACGACAGTCAGTAGTTGAATTAAAAAAAATTGCAAATAACATTACTTTAATTTATATAAACATTAACAAACATTTTGGATACAGTATGGTGCAACTGAAAGGAATAAATTCGATTTTTATTAATCGCCATTCCAGAATAAGAATGGCGTAATATCATTTTTAAATATGTAAAATAGGGATTAAATGAGGAGTAATCGTCCAGGAGCACCGGTATGGCATTTGTTCTTACAACGAAGGCTTTTGTTTTTATCCCTGTTTTTTAAATTTAAGTTTATTTAAAAAAAAACTATTTTTAAATATTTAGTATGTCGTTTATTCTTACAACGCTGGCATTTATTTTCATCCCTACTGGTCCGAAATTCATTATCTTAATTTAGTCTCCCCATTTTCAACACTATTTACAGAAGCGTCATTATTCATCTGAAACAAGATCTAAAATGGTGCGTATTTTAATAAAGACACAACTACCCTGTAGTGGCTCAACACATTTACAGTTTTATCGCTTTTGTATCATCTGTACACAGTATTTTAGAAGTTAATTCCGCAACAAACAGGAATTGAAACAATTTGCAGTTAAGTCATTCTTATTCCGGACCAGCGATATAACGTATTTCATTCAGATTACATTATAGGTCTGGATCCCGCGTATGAAAAAAAAGTTGATTAATAGCAAGCTGAAAATTTGTTGATAGCTTAAGGGTGTCTAGTCTGACAAACTTTGATATATGGGAACACTGGAACAGGGGAAGTTTTAATTGTGGAACAGGTTAAAAATTTGGAACGGACAGACCACGAAAACGGCACATGTATTTTGTCCGACAGAACAGACTTAAACTCTCCGAACAGAAATTAAACTCTCATGCAAAAATCAGACTGCTATTTATCACCAAATGGGCGTTTTAATGAGTGGAACATGTAGAATATGTCAAATGACAGTAATTATGACAGGTGATAAATAGCAGTCTGATTTTTGTATGAGAGTTTAATCTCTTTTCGGAGAGTTTAAGTCTGTTCTGTCGGACAAAATAAATGTGCCGTTTTCGTGGTCTGACCGCTCCAAATTTTTAACCTGTTCCACAATAATTAAAACTGCCCCTGTTCCAGTGTTCCCATATATCAAAGTTTATCCGACTAGACACCCTTAAGCTTTTAACAAATTTTCAGCTTGCTATTTATCAACTTTTTTTTCATACGCGGGATCCAGACCTATTATACTGCTCTCAGAAAACATGAAATAGTTTATATGAGAAGTAAACATTGCCTTTAGCTTAAATTAAAAGTTCAAATTGTTACCCTAATTTAAGCGAAAATCAATGTTTACCTATTGTCATATAAATAATTTTTTTCTCTTTTCTGACAGCAACAAAATGTATTTTGAAATAAACAAAATGTTTATAATGGTAATGTTTATATTATTAAATAAAGAATAAAATATTCTTTAAAATGATCTAGCACACAGCCTCTATTCTCATTAAAAAATCATCGATTACGTCATCATGCCCAGGTAAATGACATCATTAGTCTAATGTATATGCCAAGAAATTACAATTTAAAAATAAAAAAGAATGTACCTATGTGTACTTTGTATGCACGTAAGAAGTTATACTTCGATTATATGATTCCAACGAAATTAATATGTACTTTAACCTTTAAGAACCCGCGCATTAAGTTATAAGTTATAACATAACTATAATATAATATAACAAGTTATAATTACGCAATAAACAGGAATTGACAAACTTTGCAGTTACGTCATTCATATCCGGACCGACGAATGTCGATAATAATAAGTCGATTTTGTTTTTAAATTATGATTTTTTTGGCAGATATTTAGTTGCGTTCGCAGAGACTCTCGGCGACTAGCCAGTGAAAAGTTGCCAGAAAATCGCATGCGCACTTAAAAATAATATAAATACTACTGTTAATAAACTAGAAATCAAAGAATTAGGAATGCACGTCATAGACTTAATGACATCGTCACCCACCGGTATAAACTTAACGACAAACAACGGCAAATTTTTCCTCGTATTTTATTTTTTTTCGCTACCGTCAAGTTTGGCAGGACAGCGCTGTTGCCAAATAAAAACACATACCTATTTATTTACCAAATATCTCTTTGTTTTTAAGAGTGTGAAACAAAGATCTTTACTATAAGTGTCAAACTGACATTGTCCGTTATAAGTTTATGTGTTTTAATTGTTTATTTTTTCTTCTTCTTCTTTTATGATCTTTGTGAGCTGTGCCCATTTATCCAGTAATAGTTCTTAAAATTTACGCCCAATTAAACCTACCATACAACAAGACCAATCAAGGATAGGTCAGGAAAATTGAAGTTGGAGAAAAAATTAACTAAAAATATAAATATAAACTAAATAAATATAAACTAAATAAATAAAATATAATTTCAAAACAATAATTTGACATTATATTTAACCTACAATATTATGACAGAGTCAGTTAACATTTACCATCTGACCAAATATAATAATGACGTCATATATCATCATCATCATCATCATCATAATCATACATCTCCAAGTGGAGCAAAGGGCACTTTGCGGTGTTTCAAGTAGCATGAAGAATGATGGTGAGGTTGCTAGTCCCACGCATCATCTGTTGAGTTTCGTCCAATTTTGTTTACTAGTTTTCTCCATTCTCTTTTGTTTTTTGCTATATTTTTTGCATCGTTCCATGTTAAATTATTTTCTTTGAGTTCTTTCTCTATTGTTCTTTTCGACGTATAAGATGGTCTACCCATTCTTCTTTTGCCTTGAGCATTGTAATGTAGAGCTTGTCTAGCAATATTTGTTGCTGGTTTTCGTAAGGTGTGTCCTATCCACATTCATTTCCGTTTTTTTATTGTATGTTCTATCCTTTCTTCATTTGTTATTCTCCACAATTCGTCATTAGTAATTTTGTTTGGCCAAAATATTCTCAGTATAATACGTAGGCACCTGTCAATGAATGATTGTATTTTCTGAAAGAATTTTTTATGGTGTTTCCATGTTTCTGCTCCATATAACAGGACAGACTTTACATTAGTTTCAAATAATCGTAGCTTTGTTCTTCTGCTGATGTTTGTCGAGGCCCATATCTTGCGCAAAAAGTTAAAAGCGTTTTGTGCGAAGCTTATTCTTTGTGTTATGTCCTTTTCTGTGCCTCCTGTTGTGTTTAGCAGACTGCCCAAATAACAGAAATCTTTTACTTCTTCTATTTGTTTCCCTTCCAAATATAGACTGTTTCCGTTCGTTTCCACATTTGATAGTATTTTCGTTTTTTTGGGATTTATTTTTAAGCCGGTTGTTTTTGCTATGTTGTTCAATCTGGTGATTTTGTTTTGCATGTGTTGTCTGTTTGATGTTATGAGGCATATGTCGTCAGCGAACTCTAGGTCCTCTAGTTTTTTAAATGGTGACCATTGTATACCTGTTTTTTTAACTTCAGTTTGTTTCATTGTCCAATCTATGACTATTATAAACAACGTCGGTGACAAGACACACCCCTGTCTTACTCCTTTTTTGATGCTTGTTTGTTGGGATAGTTCCCCTTCATCTTCAACTCTGGCAAAACATTAGTCGTAGAAAAACCTTATTACTCTTATATATTTGTCTGGTATTCCATAGAGTTTTAATATCCTCCACATTATATTAGGATTTATTGAATCAAACGCTTTCTCGAAGTCTACAAAGTTGATATAAACTTCCTGATTCATTTCCGCTGATTGTTCCAGGATAATTTTTAGGGTATTTATATGGTCAATACAGGAACTGTTCGGTCTGAATCCTATTTGGTTAATTCTTAATTTTTCATTTATGGGACGTTTAATTCTCTCCAATATTATTCTTGTCATTATTTTGGTAGCTACAGTGATAAGAGTGATTGGTCTCCAGTTTTCGCATAGTGTGAGATTTCCTTTCTTTGGTAGCTTTATTATAACTCCTTCACCCCAATCTTTTGGTATCTTTTCCTCGATCCAAATTTTTTAAATAATAAGTAGTACATATCCACTGAGAAGTTTAAGTGTGATTTTATCAGTTCTGCGCGAATTCCGTCAACACCAGCCGCTTTGTCGTTTTTTAAAAGGTTTATAGCATACCTTATTTCGTCCTTCGTAAATTCGTCGTTTCTTATGATTAATGTTTCGTTTTTCTCTGTTTCTTCCATCTCTATTTGTGACTCAATTCCTTCTTCATAGATTTCTGCGAAGAATTGTGTCCATCTTTGGGCAATTTCTTTTTGAGTTATGAATGTTTCTCCTTCTTTCCCCATTAGTTTTGTTTTTGCTGGCTCTTGCCCCCTTTAATTTCTTTGGTTATTGAGTAAAGTGTCCTTGTGTCATGTATTATCGCTGCTTCCTCTGCTTTTTCTGCCATTTGTTCCATATACAGCCTTTTATCTGTTCTGGCTTGTTTTTTAACTTCTTTAATTTTTTCTGTGTATTTTTCCTGCATTTCTTTTCGTTTTATCGGGTTTCTTGTTTTGATCAATTCAGTTTTGATTGCTCTTCTTTCCTTGATTTTTGTTTTAGTGTCCAGCGTTATCCATGGTTGATCAGCTTTCTCCTTGCACCCTAATATCTCTTTTCCTGCTTTCATGTACGCGTTTTTATATATTTCCCATATACCTTCAATGCTAGATTTTCCTACTTGTTCCAAGTTCCCCACATGCCTCTCCAACCTTTGTTGGTATTTGTTTGTTATGCTAGTCTCTAGTCTCAGTTGTTGCTGAAAGCATCATTACAGTTGCTTTCCTGATGAGAACAAAAGAGTTCGAAATGGTCCATAGAAAGATGGTAATGATCTCTGAATCGAAATTAAATATAGTGTCCTTTTATATTTCGTAATATTAAAAAACATATTTAGTTCGTTTTCAGTCGTCGATGTGACCAGTTGTGTTTTGTTTTGGTTGTCATCACGACCGACTTACTCAAATTTGTTTAAGTGTTTTTGTTATTGTTTTGGAGTGTTGTGTAACTAAACTCGTTGTAAGTGTTACCAGATTTGTTTGACTATTCTACATTTTGTTTACTTTTTTTACATTCAACGACCCAATTAAATATTGCTTAAGATTGACCACCATGATCTACAATTGTGATATTTGCTTGATTGAATTTTCCGAAAACGACAAATACAAGATACGTTGTCATGGGGACTGTAGACGATATTTTTGTCTCAAGTGTTCTGGTCTCAATAAAACCACCTCAAAAACTCTACTAGATCCAAAAAATGCCCATTTAAAATATTTCTGTACATTATGTGATTCACCTAGCCTCAGATGTTTAAATGAAAAAGTAACAAATTCAAGTAACAATTCTAAGTACTTCAAGTTACTAAAAAACTCACAGATAATTTGCCTGTATTTATAGAGATATATGCTTTATTAGCAAAAAATGACGACAAATTAGACTATCTTACAAAAAAAATTGACGAGATTCATAAATTAAATAACTTGTTAAATCCTGAGTATCTTTTAAAATCCATAAGGCAGATGGAACAAGATATTTTCAATATATCGTCAGTTTTTTTCGGCTGTTCAAATGACACGATTAAAATACAAGTCCAAGATACAAATTCATCTGAGATAAAGTTGGGATTAGAGAGGCTCTCTTCACACATCAGTGAAATATCTAATCAAATGTGTAATCTTTCCAACAAACTACCTACTATACCAACGAAGAAAGAGGTATCGAAGAAAAACATAGTATATGCCACTTCAAGTACCCAAACTGAAGACACCCAGCATTTCGAAACCAGTACAGTCAAAAAAACAAAAATTGCAGAAGATAAATGTCACTTTGTCGTCATTAGCAACTTAGCCCCAATATACACACCTATACAAGTAGTTCATTACATTAAAGGGAAGCTAGTTATCAAGGAATTTATAAGATGTTACGCCCTCCTTAAAGATGCCAACTCAGATACTGGCTCCTCATTTAAAATAGGTATTAAGTCTAAAACATCTATTGACTTATTATTTAATAAAGAAATTTGGCCACCGGGTGTAAACGTTAAGTGGTCTACAGAATCCTTATACTCCGAACCAACGACTTCATCTGAGACAGATATAAATCGGAAGAACATCAGAAGCACGGTTAACTTGGAAAATCCAATCACCATTCCAAGTAACAACAAGAATGAAGTTGATACCACAAATATACTGACAGACAAGCAGGCCATTGCAATGTGCAAATCTAAAGATCCTTTCCGTTCTCATATTAATTTCATTAAGAAGGATACTTTAGAACCATCGATAAATCTGGATCCTTTGACCCCACCAAGAGTTAGATTGACCAATAACTCGAATAGTCGATATCTTTTAGTCAGATTAAGGGAACCGGATATCTTGAAGGCCATTAAAATTCATCTTGCTTTTCTACACGACCAACCTGCCTAAGTATTTTATGATGGGTATACCAACACAAGTGTTAAACTGTTTCTGGCTTCCGAAGGACTTCCGACTAAGAGTGAAGATCTAAGAAAAATTCTTCTAGAATTCAACGATGCTTATGGAATCGGTGCAGATGAAGTAGATGCTGATCTTGCTGCTTTTAGGTCTTTTCTCACTTCGGAAAGAATTATTCACCTGCAAAAATCAAGGGAATGTCACCGAAATTATTATTCCACAAGCTCTCCAAGACGAAATTTTTAAATAATACGACGTGTTCTGAGGAACTAGAAACCTCGAATAATTTTAGTGATGACAACTTTAGTATGGTTCTGATTAATATTCGTTCTATAAGAAATAAAACTGACGAATTGTTTTTGTTTCTAGAGGAATTAGGATTTCCCCAGATAGTTGCTGTTACAGAACACTGGCTTGCAGTCAACGAGCCTTTTTTGTAGAGAAATATACCACAATTGCTAGGTATGATCGTCCAAACTCAGCTCATGGAGGCACCCTAATTCTTTCTGCAAACAATGATTTTTCTCTGATAACAAAATATGACTTTTTGTTGAATGAAGCCTTCTTTGAATTTTCCTTAGTTTTTAATAAAAATCTTAATCTTTACATTATTTGCATATATAGATCACCTGACTCTTCTGTGGAACTATTTTTTCAGAACCTGCTAAATTTGTTAGATGACTTGCCTCACAAAAGCAGAAAAATTCTATGCGAAGACTTCAACATAAATTATGCTGCTGCTTGTGCTACCCAAATGTTCTTGGTCAACATATTTGAATCATATGGTCTCTCAATGCACGTTAATTCTCCTACAAGGATTACAAAAACTACATCTACCATAATTGATTATATTGTCTCCGATTTCTCACCCCTTGATGTTTGCTCTACAGTTATTAATGCGGAACTATCGGATCATGAAGCAGTATATACGAAATTTAACACCTTCAGCAAACCCTCCTCGAAAACCCGACGTTTAGGTAGAATTTTTTCCGCTCGGAATTTTCATAAATTTCAAAATTTATGTTTAACTTCTGACTGGCATTTTCCTTCTACGGACGTGGACTATAATTTCAGTGATTTTTTGGAGAAGCTTGTTTGTATCTTCAATAAGGCATTTCCTTTAATTACGATTAAGCCAAAACGTCGCAAACCCTGGACTACCAAAGGTATCCGCATATCAGCAAAAAATATGCGTTCACTACTTTATATCAAGAAATTTACTACAAACGTCGCTATCACTCAATATATCACCAATTACAGAGTCACATACCTAAAACTCATCAAATCAGCTAAAAAAGCCTACTATCAAAATCGTCTGGGAAGCTCCAAAAGTGTTGCAAAAGAAACTTGGTCCATAATAAACGATCTTCGAAATAAAACCCACGCAGCTCAAACATTTGCTCTTCCAAACCCTGAAAATCTAAACGAATACTTCATTAACGTGAGT
This sequence comes from Diabrotica virgifera virgifera, assembly GCF_917563875.1. Lineage (NCBI taxonomy): Eukaryota > Metazoa > Arthropoda > Insecta > Coleoptera > Chrysomelidae > Diabrotica > Diabrotica virgifera. The sequence goes on along the minus strand of NC_065449.1, from coordinate 60,094,983 downwards.
AAAAATATAACATCAACTATTCAGTCTCAACAAGATCCCATTTCCTATCTCCCTAATTCAGAAATTGTCTCGAATTTATTCTTTATAAGACCAATCTATAAATCTGAATTGATCCAAACGATCAATAGCATCAAAAGCAAATCATCTTGTAGTACTGATGGACTATCCATAAAAATCTTCTCAAATCTCACAGATAATGTGTTAGAACTCCTCGTGTCACTAATTAATGATTCCTTTGAAAACGGTAAATTTCCAGAGTGCCTAAAGACAGCCATTATTATTCCTCTGCATAAAGGTGGCGAAAAATCTAATGCCTGCAACTATAGACCTATTGCCCTACTACCGGTACTCTCCAAAATTATTGAGAGGCTCATAAAAACCCGACTTATGTCCTTTCTCTTTGATAACAATATTTTATCACAAAATCAGTTCGGCTTCTTAACTAATAAATGTACAACTGATGCCATGTTTTCTGTACTTCACGAGGTTTACCAAGCACTAAACAATAATCTTTATACTACCACTGTTTTCTGTGACTATTCCAAAGCTTTTGATTGTGTAAATCACAACATTTTGATTAAAAAACTTAATTACTATGGAATTCGAGGTATTTCTTTGAATTGGTTCAAATCTTACTTAGATAATAGGAAACAATTGGTTAGAGCAAATGATACTGACTCTAGTCTCAAAAACATTATATGTGGAGTACCACAAGGTTCAGTATTGGGTCCTCTACTTTTCCTGATCTTTATAAATGACATCACTAATTTAAAAATCGATGGAAAAATTTTTCTTTTTGCTGATGATACCAGTATCACTTGGAGCAACTCAACTATTGCAACTCTTCATGCAACTATAACTTCTGATCTTCTTACGATGAAAACCTGGTCTGACTCTAATTTACTCTCCTTTAACGTGGATAAAACGGTAGCATTATCATATAAAGGTGCTCTTCAACCCCTGCTTGTGAATAGCAGCCAGATCTCTACCGTTGATTCTGTAAAATTTCTTGGTATTCTTTTAGACAGCAACCTCAAATGGTCCCTTCATATCGATTTGTTAAGTAAGAAACTCGCCTCGGCCTGCTATGCCATAAGATCTGTTTCGAAGGAACTCAATTTAGTATCTTCTAAAATAACATATTTTTCTTTATTCGAGTCTCATCTTCGATATGGCCTTCCTTTTTGGGGGTCTAGTACAGCTGCCCAATTTGATGTTATTTTTAAATTACAAAAAAGAGCAATAAGATATCTGTTTGGCCTCAGAAGCCACTGTTTGACCCATTGCAGAAGTTACTTTAAAGATCACGAAATTTTAACTCTTCCATCTTTGTATATTTTAGAAACTGTTTGCTTAATTCGTAAACACATGCATGTCTTTCCAGCAAGGCCTCATCATGACTACTCCACCAGAAATTCAACTTTTGATGTATATTTACCGATCCCGTCTTCTGAGTTAGTAAAGAAATCTATACTATATTCCGCAAAAAAACTATACAACCATCTCCCTTTACAACTCAAATCTGCAACATCCTTTCTCAAGTTCCGTAAAATGACAAAAGCTCATTTATCTAAAAGACCATATTATTCAGTAGAAGAGTTTCTTAATGACTAACTAAGAAATCACAGTAATGTACAAGTAACTAAAGTGTATTTATATATATTTGGGTGTCACATACAGCAGCTTAAACTTATTAGTTCCTTTGTTTGTGTTTTATTATATTATGTTGTATGTTCAATTTTGCAATTTATAGTAATTTTGCAATATGCTGGTTTTTGTTTTTTTACTTCACTTTTTTAACTTGTTTATATTTTTTTTTATTGACGATGTATCTAATTTTATAAAATTTTATTTGTTATTGTTATGTATATCTTTTTCGTGAATCTATGTTAAGCTTTGTCCATAAAATTGTATAATTTTCAGTGACAATAAAGCATATTTCTATTTCTATTTCTATTAAATTCATAGTAACAAAACAACAATATTCGTCATTAAGAATTCTTATTGCTCAGAAAGAATAGTTTTGTAATGTCAAGAAAATAATATTCCTATGACTAATAGTATCAACTTAACATCAAGTGTAATATCTTTGTGATAAATTGGATTGAATTTTGCAAGAAAGTCGTAGCTTAATCATTTTTAGGATATATTTCTTTCTTAGGGTACATTAAAATTGATTTGGAATATTTTGAAAATTATACGTACATATATGCAAAAATGTATTTGTTACGCAATATGTCAACCGATCTTTCTTAAATATAAAAAAAAATAAAAAAGGATATTTTAAACAATAAAAAAAATATTTTTAAGAAATGCGTTTCTTTAGTTACGAGTGACTAAAATTAAACATATTATAAAAAATCAACCAAAAAGCAAAAACTAAAACAAAATTGAAAAAATCTAACACATTCGTCAAAGAAAAGCGAGTCTTCATCGAATAAACGGTTTTCGCACCACGCTTTTCTTTAACGAATGTGTTAGATTTTTTTATTTTTTGCTTTTTGGTTGATTTTTTTATAATATGTTTAATTTTAGTCATTCGTCACTAAAGAAAAGCGTTTCTAAAAATCTTTTTATTTTTATTTTTTTACTTTTTCTTCTTACACTTTTCAGACATTAAAATATATCGTCATGTTTATTAAAATATATATAAAACTTATGATGTACAAACATGAAAAGTAGGCGGAATCGGCAAAAAGTTTGAAACTTTATTCTTTATTTATGAAGTATAACGTAAAAAATTAACGTAATAAGTGAAATTATGTGCAGTTCATATAATTAGCTACAATCTAAAATTAAAGCTTCAAGTTTCTTCATTGTAAAAAACAAGAGAATTTAAGTATTTTCCGTTAAAATCGTTTTCTATTTAAACAATTAATAAACAAAAAAAATTTTCTATTGACTATCCGTGTATTGTTCCCGCGAATGCATATGCCTGAAAATTTTTAGTTATTTGCATTACAGAAAAGGCAGTCAAATTAACGTCCAAAGATTTGACCCAAACGATTGAACTAAAGGAAAGCGTTTAATTAGTTAATGTGACAAAACAAATTCTAATGTTAATTGTAGCACAAAACGTCTCTACCAGTGGTTTTTCTAAGACTACGATAAAAACACGAATTTCTTGTATTCGAGTTTTGGTTTAAGTTTTGTTTCGTATCGTATTGAAATTTGACACGAATAAACGCCGATGTATATATTATAAAAAAATACATGAGCGTTCAAAATTTTAAACTTTATTGTTTATTTATGAAGCATAACGTAAACAATTAACGTAAAAATTGAAATTATGTATAGTTTATATCATTAGCTACAATCCGTAAAATTTCAAGTTTCTACATTGTAAAAGACAAGAGAATTTAAGCATTTTCCATTAAAATCGTTATTTTTATTTAAACAATTAATAAACATAAACAATTTTTTATTGACTCTTCGTGTATTGTTCCCGCGAATGCATATGTCTGCAAATTTTCATTCATGTGCATTGAAGAAAAGTCAGTCAAATTAACGTCTAAAGATTTGATGCAAAGTATTGAAGTAAAGAAAAGCGTTTAATAAATAAAGTTTCGTTAAAAAAAAGAATTTCTCGGTGTAGTAAACGCTTTTTAAATAATAAGCTTTTGAATTAAATTACCACTCCTATAAGAGTCATTGGCACCTGTGGCAGCAATACATTTTTACCTCCTTCCTATTCAAAATACTGGCGTCGATATTTTTTATCTTATCAATTATTGTTTATTGATTAATCACGTACCATTGTATAGCTCTGATGGGGTTCTTTAGAAGTAAAGTAACTGGAGATCAAATTTTAATTTGTAGGTGGAGCAGTGACTTGCCTGGCAAATTCAATGAGTTCAAAAGTTTAATAATTTACAGCTTCGTTGTTTTCTGAAACGGTATCGATCAATTTTTACGATATACACTGATCAAAACGAAACAGGGCCACATAAACATGTTCGTAGTTTTTAACTTTTTTTCACGATTATATTATTGAAGTTATACTTCTTAGGCGCGATTGGGAGTGAATGTAAATGTGCGTGAATTCATCAAAATTGTTGGTGCTACGCGCAGATACGTTATACGTTTGCTCTAATTGGGTATTTCAATAACATGTCAAAAATTATCCAATATGGCGGCTGTGGTAAAGAATGTGTTGTCATTTTTATTATTATGATTATGGTTGTTAAGTTGCGTTTTAAAAGTTGTGAAAACCTAGACAAAAGTGAGTTTATGCTTGTACTGACTTTTTAAACAGTTTATACAGTGTGTCTTCGTAACTTGGAACCATATGGGAAACTTTTTTAATATCAATTTTACGAAAAAAAGTTATTCTTTATAAAGTGCTCTGCATATTTCAAAAACCTAAGATGCAATCATCAGATATCAAATTTTATCAACAGTATACGAGGTATGTCAAAAAATATAAATTTCGCTCAAGAATAAAGTGCCTTTATATTTCACAATATCGAAAATTGTCATTAAGAAAAGTTGTTTGTAAGTAAAAAATATGTTATAATCTGCATTTACACTCTTCTAATTGAAAAAAAAAAATTTTGAAAATTTTCCTCAAATGACGGACACCCAACATCATTTTTATTTATATAGCTCCGTTATTATTAATTTTACGAAAAAAATTATTCTTTATAAAACGTTCTGTATGTTCTCACAACTAAGATAAAATTATAAGATATTAAATTTTGTCAATTTTATACGAGGTATGTCAAAAAATATGAATTTCGCTGTAAAGTACCTTTAGTTTTCACAATATTAAAATTTGTTATTATAAAAAGTTGTTCAGAATTAAAAACTATGTTTTAATATGCAATTGCATCCTTCTAGTTGAAATATTGTAAATTATAAAGGTATTTTACTCTTGAGCGAAATTCATATTTTTGACATACCTCGTATAAAATTGAAAAACATTGATATCTTATGATTGCATTTTAGTTTTTTGACTATTCAGACATTTTTATAAAGATTAACTTTTTCTCGTAAAATTAATAATAACGGAGTTATCTTAAATAAAAATGATGTTGAAGTATCAGTAATTTGAGAAAAATTTTCAATAAATTTTTTCAATTAGAAGAGTGTAAATGCATATTTATTATAACATAATTTTTAATTACAAACAACTTTTGTTAATAACAATTTTTGATATTGTGAAATATAAAGGCACTTAACTCTTTAGCGAAATTCATATTTTTGGACATACCTCGTATATTATTGATAAAACTTCATATCTGATGATTGCATCTTAGGTTTGAGACAATGCAGAGCACTTTATGAAGAATAACTTTTTTTCGTAAAATGGATATTAAAACTGTTTCCCATATGGTTCCAAGTTACGCAGACACGCTGTATATATATTTTTGGAATTATTAATATAGAAAAAAAGAATGTATGTTTACCTACTTTCTACGCACGTTATAAATTATACTTCTGTTAAAATTTTGTAGAAAATCTGACGTTTTTTAGGTTTTCTACGATTCTTCAGGGGAAAAGCGTTTGTTGGGACGCTCCAATTCGTCAAACAATGACGGATTAACATTACTTATCGAAAATTTACCATTTCTAATGATTTTTAAAATTTGACGAAAATACAGCTGAAACTCGAAACTCATAGAAAATTATAGTATACAGTTTTTGTCGAAAAACAACGTTTTTTAGAGTTTATACAATTCCTCACAAGTAAAGCAATTGCGGGGACGCTCCAGTCCATACAAAATGACGTAATAAGGTTATTTTTAATTTTTGGCATTATTTCAAGTATTAAAATTAGTTTAATATTTAAATAAAAATACAATTTAGTAAAATGTTTAAAATATAATTGTTTCGTTGAAATCATAAAAATGGAAGTATAAGTTCTTACGTGCGTACAAAGTACACACACTTTTTTTATTTATTTACAACTTAGGTTTGTCGCTATATATACAGGGAGTCCAGAAACTCTACCGACAAACGAAAACAGGAGAATCCTCATATAAAATTATATTTTAACCCAATTCATCTAGTCCGGAAATGCTTCCTAAGGGAGCTAGAGCTCTTTGAAAATGGCGTCTTGTAATTAGATTTCCTTAAATACCTCCAGAACGCTACTATTTAGAAAAACAAAAATTGGTACTCATATTTATCTTGCAGAGATAAATCGATTTCATCCATTGTGAATTTCTACTACCGGTCATAGGCGTCCGTTTTGGGTAGTGCAACGGTTATATTATAGCATAACTTTTTTGTCTTTAACTGTTAAGCATTTTTGATACCGGATTATTATATTGTATTGTGGGATATTCTAGTACTAAAAGGTACTCTTGATTTAAGTCGGTAGGACACACCGTTTTCTATCAAAATGGATTTGAAAATCTTAAGATTAACTTTTAGTACTAGAAGACCTCAATTTAATAATCTAAAGTCAAAAATTCTTAAAAATTAAAGACAAAAAATACGATAAAATAACCCTTGGCCTACCCAAAACGGACGCATATGACCAGTAATAGAAATTCGCAATTACTGAAATCGATTCGTCTCTGGAATATAAATAAACGTACCAGTTTTCGTTTTTCTAAATGGTTTTTTTTTTCATTTTTTTTTTTGGAAATTCAAAAAACGAAAAATTTTGAAATCCATTTTTGTAGAAAACAGTGTGTTCTACAGACTTAAAGCAAGAGTACCTTTTAGTACTAGCATACCTCATAATTTAATAATCCAGTGTCAAGAATGCTTAGAAGTTAAAGGCATAAAAGTTATGCGATAAAATAACCGTTGCCCTACCTTAAACGGACGCCTATGACCGGTACTAGAAATTCACACTAAAGTATAATAAATGTAATCGATTTATGTCTAGAAGATAAATATGCGTACCAATTTTCATTTTTCTAAATAAACACGTTTTGGAGTTATTTAAGAAAAACTAATTACAAGACGCCATCTTCAAAGAGCTCTATCTCCCTTAGGAAGCATTTTCGGACCAGGAGAATTGGGTTAAAATGTCTTAAATTTATCTGAGGAATCTCCTGTCTTCGTTTGTCTGTAGAGTTTCTGGACACCCTGTATAGCAAAATTTTTGTTACTGAAGTGTAAATCTTCTTGTGATAAATTGATAAATGTGCAAAATGTTATTTATTTTTTTAATAACAGCGTTGCAAAAAATTATTTTAATATAAAAATGATAGTGTGTATGGCCTCCTCTAACTCACCGAACTTGTGCACAACGCCCAGGCATCAATAATATTTCGAATCGTCTCTTAATCTAGTTGTTCCCATTCTTCCACGAGAACTTCCTCGATATGTTGTAGGATTCTTAATGGCTGACGATCCTTCAAGCGCTTCCCGAGTGCATCCCAAATGTGTTCAATGTGATTTAAATCTGGACTCCTCGCTGGCCAGTTTATAACCTAAATATTTTGGGTAGTCAAAATAATTTACACTATCCTGGCTACGTACGGTCTTGCATTATCTTGCTGAAGGAAGAGCCATTTTTTAGCAAATGGGACAATATGTTATTCAAAAACGTCGTTATTGTATCACTCTGTCCTGATTGCCCTTCGCCTAATTACATGGTCAGAGCAGCCATCCCACCTCAAACCATAATTAAACTTCCTCCAAAAGCTTGGATTTACTGAAATGTGAAATCCTAAATGTACTCGCCTGGTCTCCGTTAAACTCTCACACGTACATTAGTGTGATTTAACCTTTACCTACACGCGCTGGCGTATTTTGTACCCTGGATAAAAGAATTCTACTGCAAATGTATTTAAAAATTTAATTTTTGACCTTTTTTATCTATCTTACCTATGACTGGAATGTGTTTACAATTATTGATTTTAGTTTCGTTAGGATCGGCGTTCTGAGAAGATCGTAATTACCAGTTTATTATTTGTTGTTTCCGGTGGTGTACAAACAATACAATACATTTTCGGTGATTGTAGTAATTTGAGTTCATCTTTCAATTGGTTTTTTAGTCATAATGGCACAAAATATATTTTTCTTTATAAACAATACTTTTTCTCATATAAAAATCACATTTAAAAAATTTTTTTATTCTTAATTTTATTTTTCAAGGGATCAAATTCCAAAAATCAAAATAAACAAAACCGCTGTTTTTAAATGTATTCTCTTGTGGAGTATAAAGTACGCCACGCGTGTACTTATGTTATAACTTGATGCGCGGGTAGTTAAAGGTTAAAAGAAGTCTGGACTCGTCAGTAAACATCACGTTACTCCATGGTCCAGTTGATGTATGTATTCTTCTGCAATCATTTGCAGCTACGAGATATGGGGGTCAAAAGAGGTACTCTAGCTGCCCTTCTTGCATTCAACCCATGTTCTTGAAGCTGATTACGAAGACTTTGAGCATTTACTCTTATATCCATAGGTCCTACCAACTCATTTTGTAGAATTCGAGCAGTACCTCGACGATTTATGACAGCACGTAGTTCTAAAAGTCAATCCTGTTGGCGCTCTTGCACAATGCTTATAAAGTTGTCTTTTAATAACTCAATATATTTGATGTCTGGTCCAGGCCCTATATATCTCAGGACGACTAATATGTAACATTTCTGCTATCCAGCGTCTTAATGTCCTCTCTCAAAGATGCTTAGATATGAACCTGGATATTTATTCCTGTTTCATCGACTTCGAAAAAGCGTTCGACAGAGTCCGACATGAAAAACTAATAGAATTATTGAAAAACAGAGATGTAGACAGACGAGACTTACGAATTATCATCAATCTGTATTGGAATCAAAAGGCCAATATAAAGATAGACGAACAAGAGTCCGAGAATATTGATATAAAGAGAGGGGTAAGACAGGGTTGTGTACTGTCGCCGCTACTGTTTAACGTGTACAGTGAAGCCATATTTCAGGAAGCGATAGCGGAACTAAGTGATGGAATCTCTATAAACGGAAGAACAGTAAATAACATAAGATTCGCTGATGACACCGTTATAATGGCAGACACCCTTGAGTCGCTACAGGAATTATTAAATAGAATTAACGATTATTGCATTCGATATTGACTCAAAATAAACAAGAAAAAAACTAAATTTATGATTGTCTCAAAAACACAACATGGAAATGAAAGGTTAATACTAGAGCAAACCCAAATAGAAAAAGTAAAGACATACAAATATCTGGGAACCTGGGTTGATGACAAAAATGACCAAAGCAAAGAAATTAAAGTCCGAATTGAAACTGCAAGGCAAGCATTTATAAAAATGAAGACACTGCTTACAAACAAAGACCTTCAGTTGCCTCTCAGATTGAGGGCTCTAAGATGCTACATATTTTCTATATTACTATACTAGAAAAAGGTGACATATAAGAAAAATAGTAGCGTTCGAGATGTGGTGTTACAGAAGATTGTTGAAAATTCAGTGGGTTCAAAGGATTACCAATGTTGAAGTGCTACGACGTTTAAATAAGGAGTTAGAAATTATGAACAGTATAAAAACAAGAAAACTAGAATATTTGGGTCACATTACCAGAGGAGAGAAATATGAGCTGCTGAGAGTAATTATGCAAGGAAGGATCCAAGGAAAAAGAAGCATAGGAAGAAGACGCATCTCCTGGCTGAGGAACCTTAGAGAATGGTTTAACTGTAGTTCATTACAACTGTTCAGGGCAGCAGCCAACAAAGTGACTATAGCCATTATGATATCCAACCTCCGCTAGGAGATGGAGCTTTAAGAAGAAGAAGGCGTTTTGAGGAACCTTCTCGAATTAAACCCTTAGCAATTTAAATCATTGTGAGATACACTCTGCGTCTTCGGGGACTTCCAAACACATCAACAGCCATCATTATTTCTTAATAACTTAACGTAAATATCGACAAATATTCAACAAATGAATAAATGTGATTTCAAAATATTGTCAAGTTTTGCTTTTTTAATAAATACAGGGTGATTGATTAATAGGATAAAGCTCAATAGCTCCGCTATAGTAATAGATATCAATAAAAGTTCATAACAAAAATTTTAGCCACCTTTGAGCTTCACATTACAAAATTAGTTAGAATGTTACAGGGTGTTCGATAACACAGTGGCAGACCTAACTTATGTTTTTTTTTTAATAGAACACCCTATCTTTTATTTTATATTCGAAATCCTGTTAACTTCTCCATCACAAAAGTATAAAGGTTTGTAATCCTATACAGGGTATTTATAAAGTTATAACCAATTTTGTATGAAAATCGTAACCAGTTCAACTCCCTGTATAAATAAAAATAAGCACAACAGCAATGGTTTATTAATGCCATATTTTTTTATTTATTGTCAAAATTTTTAGGGATTATTGATATTGCTAATTTTCTTTATATCAAATACAGGGTGAGTCAAAACGCAAGTATATTATTTTCTCAGTAATGTTAAACGTAACACCCTGTATTTTATATCATTATTGAAAAGTAACATTAACGTACTTTAATTTTTGTATAACATTCCCTATGCCCAAATTTATTACTTTTCGAGATATTTTCATTTTTCAGATTAAATTATTTTAATTGTTTAAATTTATCTAAATTTTAAGTAAGCCATGACTGAATTGACAATTGAAGATTACCGATTATCAATCCGTTAATCAATGTAACACTGTAGCAAATAAAGAAATAAAAATAATTTATTAGTAATACATTTTACAAACAAAAACACAACCACTACATGCAACATTTTTGAAACAATTAAAAACTATCTTTTAAACACTAAAACTAGTAATAAATTTTATAAAAAAACACACAAACACAAAATACAATATTTTGTGAAGACAATTAAACACTACTTTTGTATGTAAATGTAACAATGTAACAAATAAAGAACGAAACATAATTTATCAGTAATACATTTTGCAAAAAAACATGTTTGAAAAAATTAGAAGCTACTTTTAATAAAATATTTTTAATATTTAATTACATAAGGTGTTCAAAATTATCTCCTTTATGTACGCCTAAAAACGATCATTGAATGAGGTACTTATTCTACGGAGCATTTGTAAATTAACACATCGAAATACACTTTGTATTCTATTTTTCATCTCATCCCTTGTTATTGGAGGTATTTTATAAACATTAACGTAACCCCAAAAAAATCAGTCCAGTTTATTAAATTCTGGTGATGTGGGTGGCCACGCTACTGGTCCATGGAAAATGAAAATCTCTCGAAAACTAATAACTTTAGACATAGGGAATGTTATCTAAAAATTAAAGTACGGTAATGGTACATTTCAATAGTGATATAAAATACAGGGTGTTCCATTTAAAATTACTGAGAAAATAATGTACTTGCGTTTTGACTCACCCTGTATTTGATATAAAGAAAATTAGTAATATCGACCATTCTTGAAAATTCTGACAATACGTTAAAAAATATGGCACTAATAAACCATTATTGTTTTGCTTATTTTTACTTATAAAGGTAGTTGAACTTGTTACGATTTTCATACAAAATTGGTTATAACTTTGTAAATACCCTGTATAATATAACAAACCTTTATATTTTTGTGATGGAGAAGTTAACAGGATTTCGAATTTAAAATAAAATATAGGGTGTTGTATTTAAAAAAAACAAAAGTTTGGTCTGCCACTGTGTTATCGAACACCCTGTAATATTCTAACTAATTTTTTAATATGAAGCTCAAAGGTGACCAAATATTTTTGTTTTTAACTTTTATTGCTATCTATTACTATAGCGGAGCTATTGAGCTTTACCCTACTAATCAATCGCCCTGTATAAGAAATACGAAGACGAAGATGAAAAACTGATCTTTTTCATTCATTTATAAAAACTATATATGTAAATGTCTACTGGGTGGACGTACATATTTAATTAAATTCAATGCACCTCTACCGTTTCGAAACTTATTAGTCTCTCATCAGGAGGCACATATGCTGCTTTCTCTGACCCAATCAGGACAAGCCCCGGCGTGCAGTTACGGATTGCAACGAATGAAATGGCAGGGATGCCCTAGCGGCAACTGCTAGCAAAAGACTAAGTTTTCAATCTAATGGCACATAAAATAATACTAAAAATATTACTCTACATCCCACCAGATTGAAAACAATGGGAGCCTTCTCTGATTACACCTCCGAGGCTTCTAAAATTTGCAAGCCGTAACGGATGCTGAGACTAAAGAAGATGAGGGAATTTTACAATTTATAATTCACGTCCCATCTGCTCAGCGCGGTAAAGTTCCAACGAGAATGGTTCCCTTCATACTCCAATCAGAGTAAACATGTAAATCAAAAATGAATAACCATTTTTAATTTCGTTGGAACACGAAACTACAGCCTCATTATATTCTAGTTCAATCAGAGAGTGCAGCAAGCACCTCTATCGGTTTCGAAACTTATTACTCTCTCATATTTATTAGTCTCTCATATAATTTACATTTAATTAAGTGAGTAGCCTAGGACTTGAATATCGCTTACTCCATTTGATCATTCAGGAGTAAAATCAAAGGAAAACGCTGGGTTGGAAGAAAACAACTGTCCTGGCTACGTAACATTCGAAAATGGACAGGTCGAACGGTCGAGGAATTATTCCATATAGCTGCCGACCGAGAAACATTTCATCAGCTTGTTAATACGACGACAGCCAACGCTTGAAAACACGCACGGTACACAAAAAAAAAAGAAGTTAGTGGCTACTTTTTCGTTTCGATCAGTGTAATTACTAAAGAAAATCTGTTAACGAAATTATAATTTAGACAAAATACTCATATGAATACAAGCACATTAAATATGAATGTTTATTAGAAACTTATTAGCACGTTTTCCGACAGCCTTTTTCATATTTCGATCTGCATTAAAATCCCTAATGTTCGTTTTTTATCTTAATGGGCTTTCACCAGCGAAAGGGTCGGCGTTTTTATTACAAGCCGGAAAAATTAGCCAGGTGGTAAACGGTAATTTAAAGGCGATAAATGGCTTCCGTCCGGCATTAATATTTATTATAAAGGTTGCATTTAAATAAGAAATTGATGTCTATGAGATTTGTAGAACGTATCAATATTTTAATCCTTAACCACTGGCATGCGGTATGTCATACCGCGCCGAAAATATATGTTGTTGTATAACGGGTTTTACAAAAGATTCCTAGAGCACGATCTGTGTACTTTGAAGTGGTGTGTAATTGTATCTACTTTCAACTGCTGCAGTTTTGTTTTAGTATGCAGTTTAGTTTTTGAGGTACGTTGACATTAAATTTTCTTGCGGTATCATGTACCGCATATCAGTGTTTACGTAAATATATTTAAAAAGAGTCCAGTATATTCTTTCGCTATCAATATGGCAACAAGTTCATTCCGTTGGTCTAGTTTCAAGTGCTTTCAACACTATTTTACTATTTTTTTAGTTAGCATTACTCAAGCTTTTTTATAATTCAGTTTATTAAGGATTTCGCTTCACCATTTTGTTTAATATTATGCATTCGTTCATAATGGCAGCTAATCTGGAAAGCTCAACGTAGGTGGCGCTTGTGTCGTTGGAGGTCACGTCAACTTTTCAAATCAATGTTTTAATTTGAGTCTTTGAACTTAATTTGAGAAAATAAAATGCCTCAATGTTGTGCCTTTGTGCTTATCGAGAACATCAGAATACAGTTTTCCCAAAGATATTCTGATAAGAAAAAAGTGGATTGTAGCAACAAGAAGTGATAAATATCTGCCGACAATAAATGCACGTATCTGCAATACACACTTTGTTGAAACAGATTACGTATTGTCCCTGGATTTGACTGTAAAAAATCGAATACTTCACTATAAAACTCAGATCAACAAAAATATCCAAAGATAAAGATATCCAAAGATATCCAAAAAATAAGATATCCAAAGAAAGAATACAAAAATTAGAAAGAGAGGGAAGAAGGAAAAATATTGTGAATCAAGGAATGCAGATTGACATTGATCTTCCACACTTGCTAGGGAATGAGGTAAAAAAACTCATAGAAAAGGAAATGCGAGTAAAAGTAAACGTTAATGAAGCAAGAAAGCTGGGAGACAAAATATATTTGGTAGAGATGGATAGCAAGACAGAAAAGACCAAAGTAATGCAAAATAAGATGAAACTCGAACAACTGAGAGAAAGAATATACATAAATGATGATCTGACGAAGGGTGGAAAGGGAAATAATGGCCAAAATAAGAAGAATTGCTAAGAAAGAGCAAATCAAAGGAAATAGCACAAAAACAGGGTACCAAAGACTGACAATAAACAATGAATTATAGAAATGGAAGAAAGAAAAGGAGCAGCTGGAAAGAATAGAGGAAGACATTGCAAAACACTAGAATTGAATGCAGTATTCGGAGACCCAGCAAAGATGACCTGGCAAAGAAAACGGAAACGAGAATCGAAAAATAATAAACGAGATAATGGCAATACAGAAGAACTAGCTAAGGAAAACTGAAGCATCTAGTAAACGAAGCAAAAAAATATAAATTTGATCTTGAAGCAACTGGGACAGGTCAGTTAGGAAATAGATATGGCTATATAAACAGTGGAGGCTGTTAAAGGGCTTCCTTTTTTCCAGTAACTCTCGCATTCCTTCTCCTCAATTCGTTTTTCAACGTACAAACAGTCCAAGATCCGTATTTTTTGCCATAATTTATTATTTATTAAATCGTAAACAAAAACACCATATACAAATTTCACGAATTCTCAAAACGTTGCCCCCCAACTACACTAGCGCCGCCAAGCGGGAGCAACGGCGTACATAGCTGCCATTTTCTTGAAAAAATCAAGTTTTTTTTTATTTGGAGCAATATTTTATTCTGCAGTAGTGTGAAGAATCATTAAGTAGTTGATGTAAAAAACAAATACACTAATATAAGACAAATTCACATTGAAATAAATAGGAGAGTACGCAACAGTATGGCGTATCGCATGTCAGAGCCTAGGTCCTGAAACATCCACGTTAATAGTTAAGGGTTAAAGGAAATTGTAAAGAATTTCTAAAATTTACACACTACTTAAAACAGAAACTGTATATCTATCCATCTATGACTCTACAGACTAATTCGAGCCCTGATCTCCCTTAGCAAACATTTCTATTCGTTACGCTCTGTAGCCGTTATCTTCCGTAATTGATTGCAGGTTATTGCGTCCTCATCCACATCGTCCTCCCATCGCTTTTTCGGTCATCAAATAGGTCTCTTCTCTACATTCTTGCATTTAACATCGTGTTGGAGACAGAGACATGTAAAAGGATATACTTGGCATGCTATTCAATGCATCGGGGTGTAACGCCAATACCAAGTACGGTGGTCTAGCTATCTTTGTCTGTCGTGCGAGTTAAGCGTATCTACCAAGAGGTGGGAGTAATGGAACGACAGTGACACAGAGGCGGTGGCCATCATATGCTAGAGAGAGAAAGTTAAGAGCCGGTAGAGAGAGATAGATAGACCACCGACCCGAACTGCTCCACGTTACGCTATTTTTCGGAGCTGGCCAAATCTATGTGTATAACATCTTTGGTTGGAACCACATTTTCATTCATTTTACATACATGGCCCAGCTAAAGAAGACGCTATATCAGAATAGAAAAAAAGTAATACCAAATAAACAGAAAATAAAATTTGGGAGTCGTTTGGGGATTAACGCCATTTTGTAACTAACTCGGTAACGTTATAAATGTCACATATTTGCTATTTATATTTACATAATAATTTTTATCCAATTTCTATTGGTTTTTCATTTCTAAACTTTTGGATTTGATTTACTATTTTTATTTCTAAACATGGCGCTCAATTTTTTTCAGCTAATTATTCTGTACTTACTTTTTCCATGCATTCAAAGGCAATAACTAATTTAATCACAGGCATATAAAAGGGTAGGCACACTACCCCCGTTAAGAAAGGCAAAAGGATCTCACTCCCAAAATTCAAGTTTTTTTACATTATTTTGCGTTCTATGTAAATAAAAAAAAAGAGTTTGTGTACTTGTGTACGCACATAAGAAGTTATACTTCTTTGTCGTCATAAAAGACAGTTTTTTATATACTTCATACAAAATCGATAATATTTGATATAAGATGGTTATATTTTAGGTTTTAGATCATGCAGAACATTCTATACTTGTGTACTTGTGTACGCACATAAGAAGTTATACTTCTTTGTCGTCATAAAAGACAGTTTTTTATATGCTTCATACAAAATCGAAAATATTTGATATAAGATGGTTATATTTTAGGTTTTAGATCATGCAGAACATATTCTTTTCTTTCGTAAAATTAATAACAAAAGTTATCATAATTGAAATAACAGAAAATAATGTTGATTATATATGTTGAGAAAATTTTTTATTTCTTTTTCAATTAGAAGGATGTAATTGCATATTAGAATATAGTTCTAATTCCAATTAACTGTTCATAATAACAATGTTCAATATTGTAAAAATAAAGCTACTTTTCTCTTGAGTGAAATTCATGTTTTTTGACATACCCTGTGTAATACCCATAAAAATTTACTATCTGATGATTGAATCAGAGATTCTAGATATTGCAGAACCTTTTATGTAGAACAACTATTTTTCGTAAAATGAATAATAAAAAAGTTTTCCATATTATGGTTCCAACTTACAGGGACATACTGTATATTATGACAAAAATATTTTTAAATCTGTAGGCAAGTCAAAAGTGTAAACTCAACATTAATTTAACAAGAGTTATAGTTGGTTCGCTGAACTAAGACACAACTGGCTAGTGTTTTTAGCAGATATTTTTTTTGTTTTTGGCCAATTTTGCGAAAATTGGCATCCAAGTGTTTCCAAAATTAATACTTTGAAGAAACTGAGGAACTCTGACCAAGAATACACTTGAAAAACTGTAAAATTAACGTAAATGAGAGAATTGGGACCTCGATGTAACGATAAATGTAACATTAAATGTAAATCGAAATTATATAAAAAAAGAATGACTCAATTCATTTAATAAGTTTTGGGCAATAGCTGATCATTATAAACAGAGTGATTTATGTAGAGTTTGTAGAGCATACTTATGCAGATATAGTCCGTCCGCTATAACTTTTCCCATACGGTACGAATCATTTTCAATCAAATTAAATCAAAACATAAATTGAAACGAATGTCGATGTGTATGTACATTTTGTATACTGTATACTATATACTACACACATCGGCATACGTTTCACTTTCTGTTTTGACTTAATTTGATTTAAAATGAATCGTACCGCATGGGAAAACTTACTGATAATTTGCCTATTTTCATTGAGACTTACGATTTGTTGACAAAAAATGAAGACAAACTGGACTATCTTACGAAAAAAATTGATGAGATCCATAAACTAAATAACCTGCTGAATCCTGAAAAGGTTTTAAAATCTGTTAGGCAGATGGAGCATGATATTTTTAATATATCGTCAGTTTTTTTCGGGGGTTCAGATGAGACTATTAAGGTTCAAATCCAAGAATCAAATTCAACTGATATTAAGTTGGGATTAGATAGGCTCTCTTCAAACATCAATGAAATATCGAATCAAATGAGCAATCTTACCAAAAGTCTATCTACCATACCAACGAAAAAAGAGGTATTGAAGAAAAATACATGTTATGCCACCTCAAGTACCCAGACTGAAGAGCCTAAACATTTCGAAGCAAATGCAGAGCAAAAGTCAAAAATTACAGAAGATAAGTGTCACTTTGTAGTTATTAGTAACTTGAGCCCAATATACACCCCTATACAAGTGGTTCACTATATTAAAGAGAAGCTAGGTATCAAGGAATATATAAGATGTTATGCCCTCCTTAAAGATGCCGAAACAACAACTGGTTCTTCATTCAAAATAGGTATAAAATCTAGAACATCTATTAACCTATTATTTAATAAGGGCATTTGGCCACCTGGTGTAAACATTAAATGGTCTATCGAATCTTCATATTCCGAACCAACGCTTGCATCTGAGTCACATAAGAATCCGAAGAATATCAGAAGTCCTATTAGCCTGGAAAATTCAAATAGCAGTTTATGCAACAACAAAGATGAAGTTCAGAGCACAAACATAAAAACAGACAAACAGGCCATCGAAATTTGCAAAACTAAGAATCCGTTCCATACCCATATTAATTTAATTAAGAAAGATACTTTAGAACCATCTACTAATCTGGATCCATTGACCCCACCAAGAGTTAGATTAACCAATAACTCTAATAGTCGATATCTTTTAGCCAGATTAAGGGAACCGGATATCTTAAAGGCCATTAAACTTCATCTTGCTTATTTACACGACCAACCTGCATCAGTATTTTATGATGGGTATACCACCACAAGTGTTAAATTGTTTCTGGCTTCCGAAGGACTTCCTACAAAGAGTGAAGATCTACGAAAAATTCTTCTAGATTTTAATGATGCTTATGGAATTGGTGCAGATGAGGTACACGCTGATCTTGCTGCTTTTAGGTCTTTTCTAACTTCGGAAAGAATTATTCACCTACAAAAATCAAGGGAATTCCACCGAAACTACTATTCCGCTGCCTCTCCAAGACGAAATTTTTAAACATCACGACGTGTTCTGAGGGACTAGAATCCTCAAATTATTTTAGTGATAACAACTTTAGCATGGTTCTGGTTAATATTCGTTCTATAAGATATAAAACTGATGAATTATTTCTGTTTCTAGAGGAATTAGGGTTTCCACCGATAGTTGCGGTTACTGAGCACTGGCTTGAAGTCAACGAGCCTTTTTTTGTAGAAAAATATTCCACTATTGCTAGGTATGACCGTCCAAGTTCAGCTCATGGAGGCACCCTAATTCTTTCTACAAATAATGATTTTTCTCTAGTAACAAAATATGACTTTCTATTAAGTGAAGCATTCTTTGAGTTTTCCTTGACTCTTCCGTGGAACTATTTTTTCAGAACCTGCTTAATTTGTTAGATGACCTGCCACGCCACATAAAAGCAGAAACATTTTATGCGGGGACTTCAACATTAATTATGCTGCTGCTTGTGCTACACAAATATCCCTGGTCAACATATTTGAATCATATGGTCTATCAATGCACATTGATTCTCCTACAAGGATTTCAAAGACTTCATCTACCATAATTGATTATATTGTCTCAGATTTCTCACCCCTTGATGTCTGCGCTACAACTGTTAATGCGGGACTATCTGATCATGAAGCGGTTTATACGAAGTTTAACATCTTTAGCAAGTCCTCCTCGAAAACTCGACGTTTAGGCAGGATTTTTTCCGGTCGGAACTTTCGTAAATTCCAAAATTTATGCTTAACCTCTGAGTGGCACTTTCCTTCCTTGGACGTCGATAATAATTTCAGTGATTTTTTGAATAAGCTGGTCTGTATCTTCAATAAAGCATTTCCTTTAATCACAATTAAGCAAAAACATCGCAAACCCTGGACTACCAAACGTGTCCGCATATCAGCCAAAAACATGCGTTCACTACTGTATATCAAGAAATTTACTACCAACATCTTTGTTATTGAATATATCACCAAGTACAGGGCAATCTATTTAAAACTTATAAAATCGGCTAAAAAATTGTATTATCAAAACCGTCTCAGATGCTCCAAAAGTGTTGCAAAAGAAACTTGGTCCATAATAAACGATCTTCGAAGTAAAACTCACACAGCTCAAA
Organism: Diabrotica virgifera virgifera; assembly: GCF_917563875.1. Lineage (NCBI taxonomy): Eukaryota > Metazoa > Arthropoda > Insecta > Coleoptera > Chrysomelidae > Diabrotica > Diabrotica virgifera. The sequence goes on along the minus strand of NC_065449.1, from coordinate 60,075,387 downwards.
CATTTTCCCTTCCAGACCCAGAAAATCTAAATGAATACTTTGTTAATGTGAGTAAAAATATAACATCAACTATTGTGTCACAACAAGATCCCATTTCCTATCTCCCTAATTCAGGAAAGGTTTCGAATTCATTCTTTATAAGACCGATTGGTAAATCTGAACTGATCCAAACAATCAAGAGTATCAAAAGCAAATCTTCCTGTAGTACCGATGGACTATCCATAAAAATTTTCTCAAATCTCCCAGACAATGTGTTGGGAGTCCTCATCTCTCTAATAAATGATTCTTTTGAGAAAGGTAAATTTCCAGAGTGCCTAAAGACGGCCATCATTATTCCTCTTCATAAGGGTGGTGAAAAATCTATTGCCTGCAATTATAGACCTATTGCATTACTACCGGTACTCTCCAAAATTATTGAAAGACTCATAAAAGCCCGACTTATGTCCTTTCTCGTTGATAACAAGATTTTATCACAAAATCAGTTCGGCTTTTTAAATAATAAATGTACCACCGATGCCATGTTTTCTGTACTACATGAGGTTTATCAAGCATTAAACAATAATCTCCGCACTTCCACTGTTTTTTGTGATTATGCCAAAGCTTTTGATTGTGTAAATCACGACATTTTGATAAAAAAACTAGATTTCTATGGAATTCGAGGTATTTCTTTGAACTGGTTTCAATCTTACTTGGAAAATAGGAAACAACTGGTTAGAGCAAATGATACAGACTCTAGTCTCAGAAATGTTGTATGTGGGGTACCACAAGGTTCAGTATTGGGTCCTTTACTTTTCCTTATCTTTATTAATGACATCACTAGTTTAAAAATCGATGGAAAAGTTTTTCTTTTTGCTGACGATACCAGTATCACTTGGAGCAACTCAAATATCCCAACTCTTCATGCTACTATAACTTCTGATCTACTCACAATAAAATCCTGGTCAGATTCTAATTTACTCTCTTTTAATGTAGATAAAACAGTCGCATTACCCTATAAAGGAACTCTTCAACCCTTACCTCTTCATAACAGCCAGATCAGTATCGTTGATTCTGTAAAGTTTCTTGGTATTTTTTTAGATAGCAACCTTAAATGGTCCCTTCATATCGATGTGTTAAGTAAGAAACTATCCTCAGCTTGCTTTGCAATAAGATCTGTCTCGAAGGAAATGGATTTAGCCTCTTCCAAAATAACATACTTTTCATTGTTCGAGTCCCATCTTCGATATGGTCTGCCTTTTTGGGGTTTTGGTACAGCTGCCCAATCCGATGTTATTTTTAAATTGCAAAAAAGAGCAATCAGATATCTGTTTGGCCTCAGAAGAACAACACATTGCAGAAGCTACTTTAAAGATCACAGAATTCTAACATTACCTTCTTTATATATTTTAGAAACTGTTTGCTTAATTCGTAAACATCTACATGTCTTTCCAGAAAGACCTAGACATGACTATTCCACCAGAAATTCTACTTTTGACATCTATTTACCGATCCCGTCCAGTGAGTTAGTAAAGAAATCTATATTATATTCTGCAAAAAAACTATACAACCATCTCCCTCTACAACTTAAATCTGCAACATCTTTCCCCAAGTTCCGTAAAATAACAAAAGCCTATTTATCTGAAAGACCATATTATTCAATAGCAGAGTTTCTTAACCAATAACTAAGAAATTACAGTATTCTTATGTATAAGTAGAATCTTAATCTATATTTGAGTGTCATATGCAGCAGCATAACTTATTAAATCACTTATTAAATTTCTTAAGGTAGATTACGCAATTTGCAATTTTTTTTTAAATTTTGCAATAGATTGTTACTGATTTTTATTTGACTTTATTTTGTTTTATTTATATTGACGATTTGTATAATTTTAGTAAATTGTATTTGTTATTGTTTTTATTTATGATTCTTGTAAGCTTTGTCTATAAAATTGTTAAATTTTTCATGACAATAAAGCATATTTCTATTGTCTATATATCTAAAAGTTATAGCGGACGGACTATTCTCAAACAATAGAGAAAAGTTAAATGAGTCCACGTAAAACTGGTAAATATGAATATAATTTGCAGTTAGCAGAACACTGACACCAAGTTCGTAAGAAACATTTTTGGATACTTTACCAGATAATATATGGTTAACTACGCTATTCAAAAAAAGTGGCATTGCAGCTCGACTTAAATCAGAACCATTAATGCTAACAACAATGTGATACATGAAAGCGAAAAGCTGGGGAAAAGTTATAAAATATGGATTAAGCAAATTGTAGTTGGAGCATCACATGAGCTAATGGTTTATTGCATATAAGGAGACAGTCTGTTACCAACGCATTGTACTCAGCTGAGAATATTTTTTAACAAAAAATCAAAAAATTAAATTGTTCTCCATTATTTATTTTTTAGTTGTTATATCCACTTGAAAAAGCATAAGATAAATGTGTTTATTGGATTTACTCACTCTCAATTTACTTCTTTCTTTTCCAATCTCCTCATTCTTTCAACATCATGTTACCTACGCACTTTTTTGAGGCTTGCGTACCATTTCCTGTGATGGAACTTGATCAGGATGATTTTCGTCCTCTAAATAAGCAGGTTCGTCTAAAATTAATAGATTTATGTAAAATATTGTTATTGTGAACGTATGAGATAGCCACTTTACACGATGCAACTAATTGCGCAATTTCTTGCAGCAATTGAAATTGCATCGTGTCACACGAGAATTGCACAGAAAAGGTGCAATTACTTGCAGCAACTTGTTGCTGCAAGAAGTTGCAGCTAAATAGAACATGTTCATGCAATTTTTTCTGCAATTGTTATATATAACACATATTATAATTTTCTCAATAATCTAACATTTTTAATCTAATATCTGATAACTCTACTCAAAAAATCACATTTAATTTATAAAAACAACATAACCTAAAATTTATGGTTAGGTCAAAGTTTCTGTCTATTTCATGTCAGCTTATGCAATTACTTGTACCCTGTAATCATTTTATTGCAGAAATCTAGTTGCAAGTTGCAACTGATTGCAGAAGTTTTTGCTGCAAGAACTTGTGCTATAAATTTCGCAATTACTTGCAATGTGTAAAGTGGCTATGTACAAATGTAGGAACAAAATTCGATTAAATTATTTTTAAAACACTTACCAGTAATCATTGACAGTAATAAAAGACTCCCAAGTACTGGATTCTCCTAGTCTTTAGTTTTGAATAAGTGAGATCGTAAATCGTCCCGGTTGATTGATGTTATCCACAGTTCTCTACACTCAGTACACTCTACCTCTTCGAGCTAATAGGTTTTTATCAGTAATTTTGCGATTGAAAATCGCACTCACACAGTTTGGGCTTCCACAATGACATGCAACAAGCATGTTAATAAGTCCAAAAATATAATATGAAAACTATTTAAAATGGCAGTATAACAATCACTCTATATTTACCAATCAACGACATAACCAAACCGTCCAAACCACCGCTGCGCTACAGCTGCCATATTGGATAATTTTTGACATGTCATTTGAACATCCAATCAGAACAAAGTTATAATGCGCATGCGCCCGGTCGCTAGGTTTTACCATATAAAAATTCACCGTCATTACGCCCGTAAAGAAGTATAGCTTCAAAAATAAAACGTGATTTTCTGTTTTTATTATTTTTTTTTTTTTTAGATGGGATGCAATCAATTTAAAAATTTCAAAAAACACGCATTATTGAGGCTTTTACAAAATATGTGTGCATAACCTCAAAATGCATTTTTATTTTTTGGAGATGGCTGCAGGTCTATTTTTTATTTTGTTTATTTCATCAAAAGCTATATGTTTTCAGATTTTCTCGTAAGGTGAGCTACTTTCAAACTCCCGAAAACAAACCTTTTAGGAGCTTTTGGGATTTTTCCTATTTTATAAACTTAAAAATAGATTCAATCAAGGTTTTTTATAGGATATAGATAATTTAAAATAACTGATTCTTTTAGGATATTCAAAAATGGGAGAAACACGTTCAAACACGGTAAAACGGGCGGCTTTTAAGGATTTTTTGGGGGGTTTGAACGAATTGCACTCAAATTTGTGAATGTTCTAAAGATAAAGGACTCAGTTACTTCACATTATACACTGCGCGTCATAGAAAACGGGCACCCTAAAAAATGGGTCATTTTTGATGTCGCGTATCTCCTTAACCTGTTGTCCGATATAAGTGATTTTTTAAATACGTCATAGCCTTATTCGTTGCCAATATCCCTATAATAATATTTTTGCTAAACAGGTAAATTTTCATTTGATACAGGGTGTACGAATCAAACTGTGTTTTTTCTCAAAGTTCGCAACACCCTGTGGAATATTCTAACCTTTATAAAATGCTGAAATTAAATCCCGACTATAGCCTCAGGTTTTCTGAACATTCTGTTTTTTGATTCATTCTCTTATGTTGGATAATACAAAAGTTATGTACTTTAACAACTAGTCATGTTCTTCATCAGTATAGGTTGTTTGTAAATAAGTGCGACAAACTTTAAGGGGCAATTCTGCATGAAAAAATAATGACCGTTTGCTTTGTAAACTTATGTCCGCAAATGATTCGTTTACGAGATACGGGATGTTGATTTTTTTTACAAACTGACGATTTATTTTATTGCCCTAAAACTGGTTGAGACATGCAAATGAAATTTGGTAGGTTCTAAGAGATAGTTATTGCGAATTTTTTGACTTGCAATCAAGAATTTTATATTCACTATTGGCGTGCATACGGGTAATATGACCGATCATATTACCCGTATGCACGCCAATGGTGAATATAAAATTCTTAATTGTATGTCAAAAAATGTGCAATAACTACGTCTTAAACCCCACCAAATTTCATTTGCATGTCTTAACCGGTTTTAAAGTAATAAATAAATCGTCAGTTTGTAAGAAAAAATTCAACATCCCGTATCTCGCAAACGAAGCATTTGCGGACATACGATTATAAAGCAAACTGTCATTATTTTTTAAGGCAGAATTATCCTTTAAAGTCTGTCGCACTTGTTTAGAAACACCCTGTACCAAAAAAAAAACATGGCTAATTGTTAAAGTACCTAACTTTTGTATTATCCAACATAAGCGAATGAATCAAAAACAAAATGTTGAGAAAACCTGAGGCTATAGTTGGGTTTTAATTTCAGTATTTTATAAATGCTAGCATATTCCACAGGGTGTTGCGAACTTTGAGAAAAAAATACAGTTTGATTCGTACACCCGGTATACAATGAAAATTTACCTGTTTAGCAAAAATATTATTACAGAGACATTGACAAAGAATAAGGCTATAAGATATTCAAAAAATCACTTAAATCGGACAAAAGGTTTAGGAGATACGCAACCTCAAAAATTACCCATTTTTTAGGGTGCCCGTTTTCTATGACGCGCAGTTTATATAAACTATAAAAAAGCAGCATCTGAAGTCTATAAACTAGTAGTATGGTATAGTTAGACCCAAACCCAGACATCCAAAGTGAAAGTTATCCTCCAACACCAAATTGTTCTATATGGTCCACATAATGTTCAGAAAAAAGTTACACCATTTTGAGCGTCGGGTTTGGGGGGCAGAGGGGGAGAAATCTGAAAATTCGTAGTTTTTTACGTTTTTCGTCAATATTTCTAAAACTAAGCGGTCTAGCATGAACAACCCTCTACACAAAATTTTTCTACATTAAATTTGAAATAAAAAAGGCCCTAAGCATAACCCTTCTAAAATGAACGGTTCCAAAGTTAAGGAGGTAGTATAGTATAATTGGTCCAAAAAAAGGCCTAACCCAGACATCCAAAGTGTTTTCCTTCAACACCAAATTGTTCTATATGGTCCACATATTGTTCAGTAAAAAGTTACACCATTTTGAGCGTCCGGTTTGGGGGAGGGGGGGAGATGGGGGAGAAGTCGGTATATTAGTAGCTTTTTTACGTTTTTCGTCAATATTTCTAAAACTATGCTTTAGCGTAAGGAATGTTCTATAGAAAAATATTCTACATAAAATTTAAAACAAAAAAGGTTCGATACCTAATTGTTATAAAATCAACGGTTCCAGAGTTACGGAGGGTGAGAAGTGGAGGTTTTCGATACTTTTTATATATACCGATTTCTTCCCCCTCTCCCCCCCCCCCCCAAACCCGACGCTCAAAATGGTGTGACTTTTTTCTGAACATTATGTGCAACATATAGAACAATTTTGTGTTGGAGGATAACTTTCACTTTGGATGTTATATCATAAATATTGCCCAAAAAATATAAAAAGTATCGAAAACCTTGACTTTTCAACCTCCGTAACTCTGGAACCGTTGATTTTATAAGAATTATGTATAGAACATTTTTTGTTTTTAATTTCATGTAGAAAATTTTTGTATATAACATTGTTTACGTTAAAGCATATGTTTAGAAATTTTGACGAAAAACTTAAAAAAAATACTAATTTACCGGCTTCTCTCCCATCTCCCTCCCAAACCGGACGCTCAAAATGGTGTAACTTTTTACTGAACAATATGTGGACCATATAGAACATTTTGGTGTTAAAGGAAAACTTTTACTTTGGATATTTGGGTTAGGCCTTTTTTTGGACCAGTTATACTATACTACCTCCGTAACTTTGGAACCGTTCATTTTAAAAAGATTATGCATAGGGCCTTTTTTATTTCAAATTTCATGTAGAACAATTTTGTATAGAAGGTTGTTCATGCTAAACCGCATAGTTTTAGAAATATTGGCGAAAAACTAAAAAAACTACGCATTTACCGATTTCCCCCCCTATCCCCCCCAAACCCGACGCTCAAAATGGTGTGACTTTTTTCTGGACATTGTGTGGACCATATAGAACAATTTGGTGTTGAAGGATAACTTTCACTTTGGATGTCTGGGTTATGCCATCTTTTGGATCAACTATACTATACTATAGGGAAAATTCTACAACATCACTAAAAAACAGTTTTCCTGGTTTTCGAATGTGCCGCACCTTACGGAAAAATCTGACGAAAATCATAAATATAGTTCGTGATAAATTACACAAAATAAAAAATAGATATGCAGGCATCTGAAAAAAAGTTAGACGATTCTTTTCTAAAAGAAATAAATAAAAATGCATTTTTAGGTTTTCACTCAACCTACGGATCTGTAAAAAATGTATATGTTTTGTGAAATTATGCGTGTGAGTTTTTTGAAAATTGATTACATTTCACCTAAAAATGAAAAAACAGTCCAGTTTCGTAACATACCAAAAACATTCTAACTTGCGTCTAATATTTTAGGTAGATAAACAATTGATTTCAATGGTGCAATACATGAAAATGTACAAATGACAAAGCACTCTACTAAAATACCATTATTATGCGTTTATGTTCAAATTTCAGTATACGATATAATCTCTTGTACAGCATTATATTTTGCAGTAATATTTAGACAAGAGGGATACGCGTTTATAGCAAAATCAATAATACGTGACAGCTGGTTTTGATTTAATGAATAGGTTTTCGATCCAATAAGTCAGATTTGACAATGGATGTCACAGAGCCGGTACATTTACCATTTATCTTTAACAATAAATTAGGCTAATAAAGCATTTTAGAAACTCTTGCAGCCAAACATTAAATTTTCCATAACGTTGTTATCTAATTTTTTTAAAATATGATAGTAGAGGATCCGATATTCGTTGTGTGCAAGTGCTTGGAGGAGATACGAGAAACGATCATGCGCGTACAGCGGACAAATCTTCCAACTTTTCAACGAAAACATTTCGTTTATAAATTCGCAAAAGTGGGTGTGTGTTATTGCGTTGCCGCTCCTGCAATACTCAGATCAGGTTTATCGATGGATTCTTATGTAGTTTTTTCTTCTGAATCCAAATCTGAAAACGGCATTTCGATATTTGTAACCGTCTTCGAGATAATCGACCTCAAAATCTAAAATTTGACGTCACAATCGTTTTATTTTCTGCCGACACACTACACGTCCAGCTGAAATCGTTGCTATTAAGTAGGCTAGTTTTTTAATCTCGATGGGTTAAGCAAAGCGTAGGTTATTTACATTTGAGTTTGACACTTCGTGAATGTCAAATTAAATTTTAAATTAAGTATTAATAAAACATTAGTGGCAACAACGCATTGTGCGAAATAAAAGTGTTAAACATTTTCACCAGAGTTTATTCCGATTTTTGAGGTAATAGTGCGAAATAAAATATTAACTATATGCGAACATTTGTATAAGGTCATAAACTATCTAAAGTGCAAAAAATAGTGGCAAAAATCGGCCTATAAGTAACTTATAGAACATTTTATGTTAATCAAAACAAACGACATTTTATAAATTCCAGTTCTTTTGACAACAGATAAGAGAACAAGTCTTGATCAAATTAAAAGCGACGTTGCCGGTTTTCCAAAAAGTTTTAAAAATCCAAGAAAGGAAATCAATCAATTAATAATAAACTAAGTAAACAAGATTTCGAAGTAAAAAGAATTTTAATATATTTAAAGTCATACTCAATTATTGCTTGAGAAGTTCTAGAGCCTTCGCCGGGTCGACTGGGGAACTAGAGCTTATCGCTTGCTTTAATATAGAGTACAAATACATAAAAAATGGTGGATAGTGATAATGATTACACCTCAGAAGACAGTAAAAAGAGAAGTCTAGAGATAGATGCAGACAATATTTTTAACAAGAGCAAGAAACTATCCAGAACACCAACCAAACAACAGAAAGATGAAAACAAAATTGATCAGCTTTTAAAAATGATGCAAAATTTAACAGATCAAACACAAAGTTTAACATCGGAGGTAAAAGGAATAAAAGAAGAACAACGAGAATATAGAAATGACCTCCGAGAATTAAGAAAAGAAATAAATGAATTCAAACAAAGTAACCAACAACTACAAAAAGAAAATGATGAAATGAAACAGGAACTAAAGATAGTGAAAATGAAGGTAGAAAAGTTCGAGAAAGAGAGAAAAGCTAACAATGTTATTGTCCAGGGTCTACCGATGGATACAAATAACCCAAATGTAGTCAATGAGGTTATGGCAGATTTCGTGGAAAGAGAATTAGGTATTAAAGTAGAAATAGAAGAAGCTTATAAAATAGGGGACAAAACATGTCTTGTAAAACTAAAAAACAAAAATGAAAAAATAAAAATTATGAAGAACAAAAACAAACTAAGGAATTCAAAGCCGGAAATATATATCAATAACGATCTAACGCAAGAAGAGATGAAAATACAACAAGAAATACGGAGAATTGCAAAATTTCAAAAAGAAAACGGTAAGAACACTAGAGTAGGTTATCAAAAATTAATTATTGACGGGACTGAATGGAAATGGAACAAAGAGAAGAATGAACTGGAAAGGGCAAAGCAGGACACGCCAAAAAACTGATAAAAAAACAAATATTGGATACAACACAAAAAACTGACACGAAAATGGCAAAGGAAAAGGACCTGAACAGATTAGATAAAATAAAACATACGAACACAAAAAAATATAATAAAAAACCGAAAAAATGTGATCAACTAAAAATAAGTACGTGGAACATCAGAACAATGCTTGAACCAGGAAAAATGCAGGATATCGTCTCAGAACTAGAAAGATACCAAATTGATATTGCAGTGATTCAAGAAATCAGATGGGCAGGTCAAGGAGAAATAAATAGAAAAAACTACACACTACAGTACTCGGGACATGAAAAACAAGGTCAATATGGAGTTGCTTTCATAATTATGGGAAAAATAAAAAATAACATTATGCAATTTAAACCAATAAATGAACGTATGGCTTACCTGAGAATTAACGCCAAACCATTTAATATATCAATCATAAACGTATATGCCCCAACTGAAAGTGCTACTGCGGAGGAAAAAGACAAATTGTATGAGGAACTCGAACGAGAAATGGAGAAGTTACCTAGAGAAGACACAATACTGGTAATGGGAGATTTTAATGCCCAAATAGGTAAGGAAGACTACATTAACCAAGTAGCAGGTAAGCACACAATACACGAAAAAACTAACGACAATGGCCAACGATTATGTAATCTAGCATCTAGTACCAATATGATTATCGTTAGTACAAAATTCGAACATCCCAAATACCATAAAGTGACGTGGATTTCCCCAGACCAAAAAACATGGTCACAAATAGACCATATTCTGATTACAAGAAGGAAGCAAACATCGGTAACAGACGTGAGGTCCTACAGAGGTGCACATGCAGACACAGACCATTTTATGGTGACTGCAAAAGTAAGACAAAAAGTCAAAAGAACACTAAAAAACACGACAACAAAAAATAAATGGCACGTAGAAAAACTGAATACTCCAGACATAAGGATTAAATATGCTGATGACATGAACAAAAAACTGAAGGAACAATCTAAACCTACAAAGGATATAGAAACAGAATGGAGAAATATAAAAAAATGTATAAATGAAACAGCGGAAGTACACGTAGGGATAAAAAGAAACAAAAAAAGACAAGAATGGTATAATGAAGAATGCCATAAAATGTTAAAAAAGAAGGTAGAAATGAGACAAATGTGGATAAGAACAAATAGACAGGATTATAGGGAAGAATACAATATAATAAGGCATGTATGTAAGAAAAAAATAAGGAAAATTAGACGTGAGTGGTTGGATGATAAGATAAAAGAAATAGAAAAAGAGAGTAAGAACAGAAACACAAAAGAATTCTATAAGAAAATTAGTGAGCAGAACAAAACGTTTAAAGGAAAGATAAAAAGCATAAAAGATAAAAATGGAAAAGTATCAGAAAACGATGAAGAGTATAAAGAAATTTGGACTAACTATTTTAAAGAATTATTAACAGAACAACAAGATCAAGACCTAAATGAAAACAGAGGAGAAGAGACAATGATGTTAGGAAACCAGCTACAAATACCAACAAAAGAGGAAGTTGAGGAAATTATTAATAGCAGCCGTAATGGTAAAGCCTCAGGATCGGACTGTATCAATATGGAGCTTATAAAATATGGTGGTGAAGAATTAAAAGATAGATTATACAATTTAATAAAAGACATATGGGACGAAGAAAAAATGCCGGAAGAATGGTACAAAGGACAAATTATCACGATTCATAAAAAAGGAGATCAACAGATGTGTAAAAACTACAGAGGACTGACGCTATTAAACACAGCATATAAAATCATGTCCGCCTTAATACAACGAAGACTGACCGAAGCTACCACGAATATCATAGGACACTATCAATGCGGATTTGTTAAGGGAAAGTCTACAACAGATGCCATACATACAGTTAAACAAATTATGGAAAAAGCTCATGGATATAAAATAGAAATTGAACTGCTTTTTATAGATTTTCGACAAGCATTTGATACAATAAATAGATCAAAACTACTGGTAGCTCTGAAAGAAATGGGAATACAACATAAATTAAGAAGATTAATACAAATGACAATGAGTAGAACTGTAGTTAGTATAAAAACTCAAGTAGGCGACACAGAAGAATTTGTCATCAATAAAGGGGTGAGACAAGGAGATTCATTATCAGCAACTCTGTTTAATCTTGCCCTAGAATACGTCGTCAGGAAGATCAACAAAGGCACCCTCCGAACGAGAGAAGGACAAATAATAGCATACGCTGATGATATTGTGCTAATAACAAAAAATAGAAAAACAATGGAACGAATGTTAAACGAAATGGTAACAGAAGGAAAAGTAATGGGATTAAAAATAAACCAAGAGAAAACCAAAATAATGAGATTTGACAAAAACTTTGAAAACAGAAAGGTTAGAGTAGGAGAATACACTTTTGAAGAAGTCGAAAAATTTAAATATTTAGGAATATTAATAACAAACAATGGAGAAAGAGAAACCGAAATCAAAGAAAGGATTATTACAGCAAATAAGAGCTTCCATGCAAATAAAAAATTACTTAAAAATAAGTTATTGAGTAAGAAATCAAAAATGAAAGTATACAAAACAATAATTCGACCGACGATGATGTATGCAGCCGAAACTCTTAGCATGACAAATAAACAAGAGGAAAACCTTAGAATACAAGAAAGAAAAATACTAAGAGCAATATTAGGACCAATAAAAATAAATGACAATGAATTTAGACAAAGAACGAACCTTGAGTTACTGGAAGAAATTGAGGAGGATATAGTATGTAAAATAAAACAGCAAAGAGCAAAATGGCTAGGACACATATGGAGATCCGGATCAACTACGACGATATACTCAATATTGGAATGGACACCAGCTGGCAAAAGAAGACGTGGAAGACCAAGATCTACATGGTTACAAGAAGTAGTAAGTGATCTCAACAATGCGGGCATACGACATTGGAAAGGGAAAACCAGAGACAGGAATGAGTGGAGAAAAATAACAGAGAAAATTAAATAACGAACATGAGGACTGATCTACCTCAAAACATAGATCTAGAGAGCGTAAGCGGCGTAACCCCTAAAGGGGTGTTTAGCCACTATATATATATATATTAATAAAACATTAATGACATTTGATCGTGAATTTAATTATTATATAAAATAAATAAGATGTTCAAAAATACAATTTGAGTATATTTTAAAAGCAATAATTTATTAACAGCTTTAATAAGGTTTATACGAGCATACTGCCTCCCTTTTATGATAAATGGACTCTTCCATTTGCTATTAAATTAAACTATAGTCGGTTCGCTAAACTCGACAAAACTGGCTAGTGATTTTAGTAGGAAATTTTTTTGTTTTTGCGAATTTTGACAAAATTGACAAAATTACTAATTATTTAGTAATTATTAACTAATTAGTAATTATTTTTTTTGCCAAATTGGCAAAATTATTGACTAAAATCGCTAACCAGTTGTGTCTGAGTTTAGCGAAACGACAGTATATGAAATAATATTGTTTGGTATAAAAAATTATGGTCTGATATGTGCAATTACATCCTTGTAATGGAAAAAAAATATTTGAAGATTTTTCTCAAATTATGGATACCAACAACATTTTCATTTATAACTCTTTTATTTTTAATTTGACGAAGAAAAGTTATTCTTCATAAAAAGATCTTCATGTTCTAAGATTTATGATGCAACCATCATATGTAAAAAATGAGGTATATAAAAAATATGAATTTCGATCAAGAGTAAACTACCTTTATAGTTTATAACATTTAAATTAGAATGATATAATTGCACATTAAAACATAATTATTAATTCTAAACTACTTTTCATAACAGCAATTTTCCATATTATGAATTAAAATACGTAAATAAACAAAGTTTTCGTTATGATAATGCTCGCATTTTCAGCTTGTTTAATATATATCTCTTAAATAATTCATATTGTTAATTGAAATTGTCAAATTGACGTATATTTCATACCTACTGTCATTGAAGAAAATGGTATTTCGCAAATGATGTGTTATAAATTTTAAACATTATATCTCTACAATATTGATATTGTAACAAAAGAATGAATCACCGACCGCAAGTAAGAGCTCCAAATGGTTCCATCTCGAGAACATTCTGGCGCCAGCACAATATACATGGAATCAGTGGAGAAAGGTACCACTACCATATATTGGCTCTTAATACATGGGAGTTCATTAAGGGGGTCCGAAAAAAAATTTATTCTTAGAAAACTCGAAATCGTCAGGTTAAGATAATGTAACTTAAGTACATGCAAAAGAGTGTGTGTTTAAAAAATTTGATAATTTGAGCGAGGAAAGGAAATAGGCGAGTCACAAAGTTTCACAAAAAAAGCGAATATTTTGCGAACTGAACGCCAGATCGAAAAACGTAAAAACACGTGTTCAATATTTTTTAAAAATCTATCGAATGATACCAATACACAACCCCCACGGAGAGGGATGGGGGGTAAATTTAACACATTAACCGCCACATTAAAATTTCTTGTCTTTGACTTCAGGCTCCACGTTTAGAGTCTCAATGTTAATGTGAATTATATTCAACTCATTGCGCCTGGGCCAAACAAGGCGTGAGTTAAAATAAATCTCACGGGGCGTTCAACGTGTTAAAATTTTAAATATGAATCCCGCGATATTTCGTGAAATGAACATCAGATCAAAATGCAGCAAAATACACGTATTCAACATTTTTGAAAAATTTATCGAATGGCACCAAACACGACCCCCCCACAGAGATGGGGTGAGGGGTTACTTTAAAATCTTAAATAGGAGCCCCAAATTTTTATTGCACGTTTGGATTCATTACATGAGTAGGGTCATTCCAAAGTGAGTCATCCATTTTTTATAAAAATTAAGTTGGCACTGAATATCGCTGTAACATTGATTTGGACATACTATTATAACAAAATACTGTTGCAAATCGCTTCTTGTTCTATATAAAACAAGTCTAAATATTGCGCATCTTTCCAAAATGCGCGTTATCCACGAGCAGTGTCATCTCAAAGCGAGCCTTATCCTTTCCAGCCAATGGCTACCTCCGATTTTAGCCACGTGATCGTTTTGACGTTTTAACTTGCGTGATTAAGTTAGCTTATTTTACTGTTTATTATTGAAAGAGTGTAAATTCTTTATACTTAATTAGTTAAGTAAAACCCAATTATTGTTCTTACCGACAAAGTACGTGTTTAATATTTTAAACTGTTATGGAAGAAGCACCTAAAGAAGTACTAACAGGTTGTGGCAGAAAGAAGGTTTCTAATCCAAAACTGTGGGAAAAAAATGCTTAAAAAAATAAGAGGTAAAGATGTTTTATTAGTTTGTCAAATCTGTGCTATAAATAACTAGTAATTCGATAAAACTGTTTATTCAAGTAGGTATTATTTTTTCTGTATTGCTTATATCAATCGTTTGTTTCAGATATGCGGCAAGGAGAGATTACTGCGAAAGTTATTTTCCAGAACCTGCTGAATTAAGAGTTTAATAACTAAAAAATGTGTTTAGTGTTTTTGTTTTTTCGCTTATGGGACCATAACATTATTGTTATTTTAGCCAAAATCTGTTTTAGGTATAAGATTACTGTTTCGAATAAAAATATTCGTTCACACTACTTCCTTTGTCTACATTATTGTTATTCCAAAAAGCGTCTTATCCACTGCGTTGTTCCAAAGTGGGTCTTATCCAAATTATATTTAGTTTTTTTGAGCTAATGACGCAAAAACGATTTGAAAAACCTTAACGTATACTAATGTTATGAATTATTAATGAACACTAAAAACGTTCATACAAAAAGAACCATCTGATAATAAAAAAATGGTTTTTTCTAATTTTTCAACATTTTTCTCGAAGGGATAAGATTCATTTTGGAATGACCCTACTCACATAAAAATAATCAACTTTTATTCGAGACACTTTTCAAATCACGGATAGATGGCACTCTAATTGGAAAAAACAATTGTTGGATATGGAAAATTAGATTAAAAAATGGAAAGTCCCCACTTTATGAAAAACTTAACTTTTTTTGGTTTTAGGACCTACTCTTCACAACCCAATAGGTCCCAATAACGCTCCAGTTATATACAGTGCGCTGGAATAAGTGTTACCCCTCCCCCTTATTAACTCATTTTTAAAATAATCATAGTATATTATAGCATCAATGTTTCGAGCTTTACGCGATCCCTCTTCAGGTGACATACATAACTTTGATTTTTTTTAATGGGACAGTACATATATCCTTTTGAAATAGAGATTACAAAAATGTATAATACTTTAATCCTATTTGAGAGCGTAGGCGCAAAATTTCGGTCGAATTATTTTTAAACCCGTGTATTTTTTTTTTTTCGAATGCTGAGAAAACTAATAAGTATTTTTGAAAAATTTATACGCAGAATGAAAGATTGCATTATAGACCAGTAAGGATCTGTTTTTAGGTGGATGTGAGAGGTGGCATTCAGATTTTTGCGGATAAAGTTAGGTGATAACTTCGTTAATAATAATTGATTTGCCCGGAACATTAATAAAAAAAATAAAATATTTAAAAATTTCAAAAAATTTCGTTTTTTTTCTACTTTTTTTGCTTATAACTTAAAAACGATTCATTTTGGAACAAAGTCGTATAGGAATAAAACAAAGATAATTAAATTTTCTATCAGATGCGATTAGTTAAAAATGTCTTAATTCATCACCCTTGCTGCAAAATATCAATAAATATAAAATAAGGGGGCAAAACAAGCCTGTCTTTATTCAATGATTTTCCATTACTTAGGTTACACTTGGAACCTTCCTAATTCGCTTAGAAAATTTTTGTAATGTGCTAAAACCTTTCACCAAATTTCATTAAAATTGACTTACTAGATTTTAAATAATAATTTTGCAATCTAAACTTTTTTTTAAAAATTAAAATTTTTTAAAATCTTGCACAACAAAAACTAGAACATACAAAGATTTGTTAATTTTTTTTTACATATAAAGAAGCACTCCACCTATCTAATGCACTTTACAGAATTGAAATCGGATTATTTAAGCAGCCTCAGCAATGTTTTAAAGTTATAAACAATTTTTTGGCTTATAAACAAATTAGTCCTGTGGCCAGGAGGGGGTGCTATGGGCTCCTTTATTTAGATGGACTTACCCAAGATTCTTATGTAATTTTTGACCCGTAGAACACGATTTTTTTGGGTAACAGTTGATCCGAATGTCGATAAGATTGTTATAAACAAAGAACTTGAGGAATTACATAACATCGATTTTTTCAAAATAAAACATTTTTTTTTATTTCTTGGGTAATTCTAAGCAAAAAATGTTCCTACAAGTTTTTTCGTAGGATGAATAGTTTTCGAGATAAACGCAGTGGAACTTTCAAAAATTCGAAAAATTGCAATTTTGAACGCGAATAAATTTGATTAAAAAATAAAATAGCAATTCTGCTGACAGCACTTGAAAGTTTAAGTCAAATTATACCGGTTTTAATTATTTGCATTGCTAAAAATTAATTTTTTTATTACTAAACAAAGCTATTTGTTTATAAGCCAAAAAATTGTTTATAAGTTTAAAACATTGCTGAGGCCCCATAAATAATCCGATTTTAATTCTGTAAAGTGTATTAGATAGGTAGAGCACCTTTTTATATGTAAAAAAATTAGACAACTTCTAACTGGTCTACTTTTTGTTCAGAAAGATTTTGAAAAATTTGAACTTTTCTAAAAACCTTTAGATTGCAAATTTATTATGCAAAATCTATTAAGTTGATTTTAATGAAATTTGGTACACGGTTTAAGTATGTTACAAAGACTTTCCTAAGCGAATTATTAAGGTTCTAAGTGCCACCAAAGTGGTTAAAAACATTGAAAAACCAAAGGCGTATTTTGCCCCCTTATTTTGTATTTATTGCTATATTGCAGAAAAGGTAATACGTTAAGAGATTTTTGACTACTCGTATATCATACAAAATTCAATTATCTTTATTTTATTTTTGTACGACTTTGTTCCAAAACGAATCGTTTTAAAGTTATAAGCAAAGAAAGCAGAAAAAAATCGACGTTTTTCGAAATTTTTAAATATTTTTATTTTTTTTATTAATGTTCCGGGCATATTTAAGAAGGAGCATAAGTCAATTATTATTACTGAAGGTGTCACCTAACTTTATCTTCAAAAATCCGAATGGCACCTCTTACAGCCAAAAATAGACGTTTTTTCACAGATCCTTACTGGTCTATTATTCTTCTTCTTCTTCATGTGCCATCTCCTCTAAGAAGGTTGGCAACCATCACGGCAATTCGCACTTTCGATACCGCTGCTCTAAAGAGATCAGCAGAAGTGCAATTAAACCAAGCTCTCAAATTGTTTAACCAGGAGATGCGTCTTCTTCCGCGACTCCTTCTACCCTGTATTCTTCCTTGCATTATCAATTGTAACAAGTTATAACGCTCGCCCCTCATAACATGTCCCAGATATTGCAGTTTTCTGACTTTAATTGTATTTAAAACCTCTTTATCTTTTCCCATTCTTCTCAACACCTCGATATTCGTGACTCTATCCACCCAACTTATTCTTAATATGCTTCTGTAGGCCCATAACTCGAAGGCTTCTAATCTGTCCGAAACATCCTTCTTTAATGTCCAAGCCTCCAACCCATAGAATAATACGGAGAACACGTAGCATCTCAGAAGTCTTATCTTTAAAGAAATTGTAATGTCCCTGCTACAGAGTACTTTTTTTAGTTTGTTGAAAGCATTTCTTGCCTGTCCTATTCTTGCTTTAATCTCTTCTGTGTACTCATTAGTTTCATTAATTATTGTACCCAAATATTTATATTTTTCAACCTTTTTAATTTGTTCTCCATGTATTGTTATGCTTTCTTGGCGCTGTTGAACTTTTGTGATTACCATAAATTGTGTCTTTTTTGTGTTTAGGGACAGTCCGTTTTCTTGGCTGACTTCTACCACTCTGTCAACCATTTGTTGTAAATCCTCAAGACATTCGGCTAATAAAATAGTGTCGTCGGCAAACCATATATTATTGATTGGTCGACCATTTACTTTTATTCCCGTGGTTAGGTCTTCTAGTGCTTCCTGGATTATTTCCTCTGAATACAAATTGAACAAAGTAGGAGACAGGACACAGCCCTGTCTGACGCCCCTCTCAATACGTATTTCATTTGAAAAGGCGTTGTTCTCTTTTACCACAGCGATCTGATTATAATAGATAGCACTAATGATCCTGATGTCCCTCATATCTAAGTTTTTCTTTTCAAGTAATTCGATAAGGCGGTTATGTCTGACCTTATCGAAGGCTTTGTTGTAATCCAAGAAACACATATATACTGGCTGATTAACATCCATGCACCTTTGCACAAGTACATTTACAGCGAACAGGGCTTCCCTCGTTCCCATTGCATTTCTAAATCCAAATTGCGTGTCGCTTATGTCCTGCTCAAGTTTGTTATGTATTCTCCGGTGTATAATTTTTAAAAATATTTTGAGTGTATGACTCATTAAACTTATTATCCGGTGGTCTTGGCATTCTTTTGCATTTGGTTTTTTTGGCAGTGTTATGAACGTTGACAGCAGCCAATCTCTGGGAATGATTCCTGTACTGTATATTGTATTAAATAAGTCGACCAATATTCCAATTTGCTGGTCCTCTATTAACCGTATTATGTCTACAGGTATTTGGTCAGGACCTGTTGCCTTGTTGTTCTTTGTTCGCTTTATCGCCTCTAGTACCTCATCTTCTGTTATGTCTGGGCCGTTGTCGAACTTTTCCTGCACTAGTACTATTTCAGTCCGTTCGTCTTTAAATAGCTCTTGAATATATTCCTGCCATCTTTTAAGCCTTTCACCGACGTCTATAATTATTTTTCCGTTTTTATCCAGCAGTATGTTTGATTTTTTCTTAATATTAGTGCCTGTTATTTCACTAATTTTCTTATGAAGGTTTAAGTTATCATGTTTCTCTACCAACTGTTCAATCTCTGCGCATCTGTCACTATACCATCTTTCCTTTGCCTCTCTGATCTTGTAACGGGTAGTTCTTTCAGGACGACAGACTCAGTAAAACACAGGTTGAAAACAAAGCAAATTTATTAACTCTAAATTATAACAATATAACGCAAAATAATAATTTGATATTTTATCCCGTTCCAGCGAAGTCTTCCTCCGGATGGGCGTCTGTAACAGAAGAACCAAAATTAACAGAGGTATTCAAATATATTATATCTATCGGGGCTCGCTCAATACGCTTGCCTCCGTTGAATTACGAGTCGCACATTACCTCACTTCGGTACACCGTGCGTCTCGTCTCGAGTTGGCCTGCCTGAGTTTACGAATCACCTCACGAACGGTGCACGTCGCGATTCAGGTTGGCCGGCCTCGCTCACTTCGCTTGGCTGGTTATGGAGCCCAGAACGGTCGTTCAGGACTGCCGGATCGTCGCTTACGATGCTCTTAAATATCCCTCTGGCGGCGTTGGTTCGGAGAGGTGGAACTTAGTGGGGGCACCTGCGCGATTTGAGAGAATCGCACGGTTCCGAGTGTCGATGTTTGGACGGAGCGTCAGCCTATCATTACACCCCCTCTTCTTCGAAAAAAAAAAAAAGAAGTAACATACCTTTTTTTTTTGGCGTCTATAGTCGTTTGATTCCATCTATCCCTCGTGGTATCTTTATTACAATTTTTCTCCCGTTATTGCATGAAATTCTGTATCTTTTGGTCCCTCCTTCAATTAGTCGCTTTGGGACGACTTCCAATAGGTCAGAGTATTCTGCGGTTTGAGGTTCTCCTGGAGTGGATGCGGCTTGGGCTTCGAGCCCCGTTGGTGTATCTGGGGCCGCCGGGGATTCGAGGACACTCTGCTTCCTTGGCGGGGATGGCGGCGTTCCAAATAGTTCGTGGAATCTCTTTAACATCCGTTCCGCGTCTTTCCCTGGTGTCACGGGCAGACCGGGTCTCTCTGGCGTTCCTAGGGGGGTCATCTGTTCAGGAATTTCTAGAATATCTTCCATGGTGGATGTGGACGAACTAAATTCTGAATGCTAATATTGCTGCTTATATAGTGATTTCCTTTGGTGGGGATGGGATTTCTGTCGAGACGTCTTCCCCCACCCATGGCTTTAAATCTTTCACATGCGCCGTTATCTGCTTACGGCTGTTGCTGTCGGCAAATTTCAGTTTTACGATTACTGGCGATATCACGGATGTTACTGTGTATGGTCCTGAGTACTTTGGCGCTAACTTGCTGGTGAACGCTGCGCTAGCCGATGATAGATAGTGTTCCTTTTTCATGACACGGTCTCCTGGATGTGGCCGCCAGTTTCTTCGCCTTAAATCGTAATGTTTCTTTTGGTCCTCGAAAGCGTGTTCCATGTGTACTTTTGCCAATTCCCTCAACGCTTCTAACTTGCTTAAGTTTTCTGCGTACCCCTGTATACCCTGGTCATTTGTCACATCTGTTGTATCTAATTCTCTTCCAAAATTGAGAAGCGCTGGTGAAAATCCTGTCGAATCATGTTTTGACGAATTTATGGCATAGCAGAATTCTGGTATGAATTTGTCCCAGTCTTTATGGTTATCCTCCACGTAAGTAGCTATCATTGTTTTCAGTACCTTGTTTGTTCGTTCTACTGGATTGCATTGAGGCGAGTATGGTGGTGTCAGAATGTGATCTATATTGTATGACTTCATGAATGCCCTAAAGCTGCTACTTGTGAACTGCGCGCCGTTGTCCGAGATGATTTTCTTTGGGATTCCGAATTGCATAATTACTTTTGATCGTAGAAAGTCGATGAGGGAGTTCGTAGAAGCTGCTTTTATTGGTTGGGCGACGACCCATTTAGTGAACCGGTCTTGCACGACTATCAGGAAAGCGTTTCCCTTTGTAGATCTTGGGAATGGTCCCACTAAATCGATTGAGACAGTATGCCAAGGCTTTTCTACAGCTGACGGTTGCATTTTCCCGGCTGGTTGCATTTGAGACGGTTTATATTGAAGGCACTTCGTACAGGTTCTAACGTAGTCTGCAATTTGTTTGAACATCTTAGGCCAGTAGTACTTCTGCGCTATCCGGCAAATTGTTTTTGCAATTCCTAAATGGCCTGCTGTGGTTGAGTCGTGATTTTCTTTCAAAATCTCTTTCCTTTTATAACTTGGTACGCATAATTTCCATGGGATGTTAAATTCTGGGTCGGCTAAATTGCGGCTGCTCCAAATGTGTTTATATAGTTTCTCGTTTGATATCTGTAAATCCGGGAAATTACCTGGGTTTTGGAGCACATTCCTATATAAATTATCGTACCAATCGCATGATTCTAGTTCCGATGCTAACAACTCCAGCTCTGGTTCCTCATTAAGGGTTTCTTGTGGTTGCCGTGATAAAGCATCTGCTACCTTGTTCAGAACTCCCTTTCTATATATGACTTCGAAATCGTACTGCTGCAGTTCTAAACTCCATCTGGCTAATCGACCTGACGGGTTTTTGAGATTCTTCAGCCATTTGAGAGATTGGTGATCCGATATAACCTTGAAGTTGTACCCTTCTATGTATGGCTTCATTTGCTTTATCCCGTACACTATGGATAGACATTCTTTTTCCGTTGTGGAATATTTTGTCTCGGCTGGTGTGAGGGTTCGACTAGCGTATGCGATTACCTTATCTTGGCCGTCGTATTTTTGTGTTAGCGCAACTCCAAGTCCGCAGTTTGATGCATCTGTTTGTAGGTAGAATGTTTTTGAGAAATCGGGACACGCTAATACTGGAGCCGTCGTAAGTTTCGCTTTGAGTTCCTTAAACGCGTTTTCCTGCTTATCCGTCCATTTCCATCTTATCTTCTTCTTTAGAAGCATGTTTAGTGGTCCTGCTATTGTCGAATAATTCTCTATGAATCGCCGATACCATGAGGTTATTCCTAAAAAGCGACGGAGCTGACGTGCATTTCTCGGTGGTGCAAGTTCGGTTATAGCGCTGGTCTTCTCCGGGTCAGTTTTTATTCCTTCTGCTCCCACAACGTGTCCTAAATATTTGAGTTCTGGCTGGCAGAATGTACATTTTTCGAAGTTAAGTTGTAACCTGGCTTCTTTTAGTCTTCGGAAGACCTCTTGTAGGTGATATAAATGTTCTTGGAATGTCTTCGATATTACCACGATATCATCCAAGTATGCGAACGCGAATTCTACATCGGGCGGTATTACTTTGTCTAGCAGTCGTTGGAAAGTTGCTCCGGCGGAGTGCAGTCCGAACGGGGTAGTTCTGAATTGGAAATGACCTTTTCCGGGTACGCTAAATGCTGTCACTGGGCGGCTTGTTTCTTCCAGGGGTATTTGAAAATATCCCTGCTTCAAATCGAGAGTTGAGATGAAATTTGCTTCCTTAAGTCTATCCAAAATTTCTGATATCCGCGGTAACGGATACGCGTCCTTTTCTGATAGTTCGTTGACTTTTCTAAAGTCAATGCAAAATCTGTACGAGTTATCTTTTTTTTTAACTAGTACAATCGGTGAACTCCAACCACTTGCAGAGGGTTCGATAGTTCCTTCTTTCAACATTTTATCCACCTCTTGGTTGATGATCTGCAACATTGCGGGATTTTGCCGCCTATACGGCTGTTTGACGGGATCGCACCTTTTCTTCAATTTTATTTCGTGCTTTATTAAGTTGGTGGGACCTGTTAACTTCTCGAATTCCCTAAGCTCTCTTCTTAGGAACCTTTCTATCTCTGTATTTTGGGTGGAGTCTTTTAAAATGTTACATGTTTCCTCTTGATGTTGTTCGTACTGTTTGGATGTATCCCTATCGAACTTAAGTTCGATCGAATGTTCCCTGAGGAATTCCACTCCTAGTATTGCATCTTCCGTTAACCCTGGCATTATTATAAATGTTTGTCTTGTTTGTAAATTATCGATCTCGCAGTCAATTGTTAATTTCTGGTTGAGCTCCATTGAAGATCCGTTTGCTAGTCTAGTTCTTCCGTTATAGCTATGTAGGGAGTGTTTGAATATCTGCGCTATTCTATCTCCGGCGTAATTTTGGGTGGTCCCTGTGTCAATTAATGCTTTGTAGGAACTTTGTCCGATTTTCAGTGATGCGAATAGTCGCATGTCGTTTCCTGCTTGTTGTGTAACGGCTAGAACGAGCGGAGTCGAATCTTGCTCCTCAGACTGGGACGACTCCTTGTTTCTCCAGTCTGTTATTCGTTTCCCTGACGTCTGGAACAGCAGTCACTGCTGTAGACCCCTTCTTTGCCGCATCGCGAACAAAACTTTTTCCATGGGTTTTTACAATTCCTACGGAAGTGACCTGTCATCTTGCACCGGAAGCATGTCCTTTTGGCATCGTATTCTGTAGGGTCTGTACGTCTCCAATTTCCGTGAAAATTTTTATTTTCTCGGGTCCTTTCGTCTTCCAAAGTTTCGTACTCTTGGGCCAATTCTTGCAATCCCGATAAGTCTTCGAAATCCCGGCGGCGAGCGTAGAGCTTATATTCTGGCAGCATATTTTTATATATCCTGTCGAGTTCTTGGTTTCTTGACAAAGATCCCTCTCGTCTGATCAATGTTTGAATATCCGTGATGTATCTATCCACTGGTTCGTTTTTCCTTTGCTTCCTGTTTCTGATTTGCTCCTCTAGCTGTAGCAAATATTCTCTGGGATAAAAAGCTTTCTTAAAATCTTTGACGAAGTCCGTCCATGAATCCCAATTTCTGTTGTTGTTTCGGTACCATGACAATGCGTGGTCTCCTAACAATTCTGGTAATGCTTTTAGCAGATCTTGCTTATCGACCTCGTAGGCTAGGCTTAATTCATCTATCCTTTCTATGAAGTCTACTGCATCCGAATGTTTCTTGTCGAAGTGTGTGTTCCACCTCCGCACTTGATTTAGCAAATCTGATTGCCTCATTTGTTTTGTCATTGTTAAGTCTTGTAATTGGTTTCTGATTAATGAAATTTCTTGGGTCAGTGTTTCTGGTTCGGCTTCCTTGGAAGTATTGCTTTTTGGGATTGTTCCTGTCGCTTCCCCGCGATCCTTATAAAAGGTTCTGAGTCTTAATCTTAACTCGTCGACGGTTCCTTTGGAATCCAACCCGCATCTTTCGGCGTCGCGCTGTAATTCCTCTTTGGAAAGACGATTTATCCATGACGTACCCGTCGTGGCACCTGATACTGAGTCTGTGTCTTTATCTGTCGGCATTTTTGTTATTATCTGGGCGTCGAATAACGACGTTTACTTGCGTATATTTCGACTTTTGCTCGGGCGCCAAATTTGTAACGGGTAGTTCTTTCAGGACGACAGACTCAGTAAAACACAGGTTGAAAACAAAGCAAATTTATTAACTCTAAATTATAACAATATAACGCAAAATAATAATTTGATATTTTATCCCGTTCCAGCGAAGTCTTCCTCCGGATGGGCGTCTGTAACAGAAGAACCAAAATTAACAGAGGTATTCAAATATATTATATCTATCGGGGCTCGCTCAATACGCTTGCCTCCGTTGAATTACGAGTCGCACATTACCTCACTTCGGTACACCGTGCGTCTCGTCTCGAGTTGGCCTGCCTGAGTTTACGAATCACCTCACGAACGGTGCACGTCGCGATTCAGGTTGGCCGGCCTCGCTCACTTCGCTTGGCTGGTTATGGAGCCCAGAACGGTCGTTCAGGACTGCCGGATCGTCGCTTACGATGCTCTTAAATATCCCTCTGGCGGCGTTGGTTCGGAGAGGTGGAACTTAGTGGGGGCACCTGCGCGATTTGAGAGAATCGCACGGTTCCGAGTGTCGATGTTTGGACGGAGCGTCAGCCTATCATTACAATCTTTCTCCTTATTTCTGTGTGTATAATATTATACATGTTTTTGTCTTTGGTTTTATAAGATCGCCTTGCTTCCATGAGATCTAGAATCTCCTCGGTCATCCATTCATTTTTATTCTTAATTAGTTTAGGTGTAAGTGTTGTCTCACATGTGCGGATAAGAGCATCTTTTAACATGTGCCATTTCCTGTTCGCATCTTCAGTAGGAATAATTTCTATTTTGGTGAGCTCTTCTTTAATTTTTAGTGTGACTTGCTCTTTTGTTGATGGATCTCTCAAACGAGATACTTGTATCGTCTCTACTTTAGTTTTAACCACAGGCTTCTTTAGATTAATTCTAAACCTTCCTACAACTGGGTTGTGATCTGATCTCACATCAGCTCCAGGGTATGATTTTACTGATTTTATGGAATTTCGGTATCGTTTGCAGATGAGAAGGTAGTCAATTTGGTTTCTGATCTATTATCTATTTGGTTCTGGTCTATTATTACCGAGGGCAAAAAGTCCCTTAGAATAAACAGAAAGTTTCTTTTAAATGATATATTTGAAATTAAAAATCAGACTAAATTTTCTCTTTTTTTCACCCCTGTGAATCATTAAAATAAACATTATAGAAATTCTCAGGGATCTTAAACCATCGATAATACTGTAATATTGTATTCTACGTTTAAATTTTATAAAAAATTTTATTAGTATTTTTTAAAATAAAAGTATTTTTTAAAAATAAACATACTTATTAGTTCCTCAGGATTCGAAAAAAATTAATGCATTTAAAAATAATTCGACCGAAATTTTGCGCCTACGCTCTCAAAAAAGATTAAGGTAATATACATATTTGTAATCAGTATTTCAAAATTTTTAAATGAGGTATCACATGATGTACTTTTGATTTAAAAAAATCAAAGTTATGCCTGTCACCTGAAGAGGGATCTCGTAAAGTTCGAAATTCGAAATCACGTGCTAAAAATATATAAGTTAATAATGGGGGGTAACACGTATTCCAGTGCACCGTATAATAAAATACTGTTCCAAATAAAATAAATTTTATTTTTTCAAGAAAATTATGAACCCATGCATGATATTAAAAAAATGGTAGAAGTTCTTACAAAATCCTTTAGAGATTGAATTACAAAAACACTTCAGCATTGGTAACCCAAAAACAGCAAAATAGTGCTTGCCCTTGCCACTTCAAGGTAGAACCACTCGATGAACTTGCTGCGACACTAATAGCGAAAGAATACAACGGACTGCTTTTAACTATAGAGATGTAAATACTGTGATACCGCAAGAAAACTTTACTCCAACCTAGCTCAAAGACTTCTTGTTCTTCAATGTCATCTCCGCGACGGAGGTCGGCAATAATCATAGCTATTAGGTCTTTAGAGACGGCTGCTCTGAAAAGTTCATTTGATGTACATCCGTATCTGAGGTTGCCCAGTCATGATATTCTAAGTCTTCCTGTGCTTCTCCTTCCGTGGAATATTTCCCTGCATGATGAGTTGAAGCAAGCTGTATCTCTCTCCACGTGTAATATGTCCGAGATATTCCAATTTTCTGGATTTGACTTTATACAAACTAAACCATACTAAAACTGCAGCAGTTGGGAGCAGTTACAATTACACTCCATTTAAAGGTATAGAGATGGTATTTTAGAAATCTTTTATAAAACACGTTTTACAACAAAATATATCTTCGGAGAGGTAGGTATGGCATAGCACATGTCAGTGGCTAAGGGTTACTTAATAATAATTATATTATGACCTTTTACGTAACCAGCCATTTATTCAACACACATTTACACGCTACACTAGGTAGTCTAGGCGCCAGAGGGGTCACCGTGTCCTTTTCAATTCTGATGGACAAACTCAACGGTTTCTTATGGATTTTTGGCTGCTGATTACGAATTTCGAGGGTGGATTTCGATCCGAGTGGTCAAAAAATTGTTATAAACAATTTAATTGTTTATAAATTGTTTATAAGGCTCTGGCTCATAAACTAAAAGAGATAAAAAGGATGTTTCAAGTAAAATTTGTTCGTTAATAAAAACGAAGAAAAAAACGTTTACTTAACTTCAATACAATAATTATAACTAAATATATTGTAAAATTAGTGCACAATGCAAATTGCAAATTGCAAAATAAGTATTTTTCGAAACTTTATCGATTATAACTTGGTTTCTACACATGCAAATGAGCCTGAGAAGGTCTCATTTTAAAGCATCAATAATAGGCTTCTAAACCAAGTTTGTTAAATTATTTATCTTTATTTATTTTAAAGTTATATCCGTTTGAAGTTATAATTTTCTTAAAAAAATTGTACATTAATTTGTTTATAAGGATTTCAAGCAAATTTGAGCTATAAACACTTATACTTTAATTAAGAATAATGATAGAAGAACTTAAAAGGAATAATTTGGGATTACGAAAATGTTCGTAAGTTTATTTTTGGTCAAGATATCGATATTTTAATGGCGAGCTATGTCAAGCAGTCAAGTATTTTTCGACGCTTTATCGATCTTAACTCGGCTTCTACTCATGCAAATGAGCCAATATGTGATATCCATATAAAAATGGATCGAGTTATTTTGTAGCATCATCATTGCATATAAAGCGAGCATTTATGTTGTAGCGGCATACACACAATTAACGTTCCTTGATGATGCTGCAAAAGAACTAGATCCACTTTATATGGATACTATCCACTATCCACTGGATATCTATATGATATAGATTATATCTATGTCATATAGATAATTAGACTCTGAAGCCCCAGAAAGTGTTAGTTTTACTGTCTACATGAACAGACTTAGTACCACCATGTAACTGTAAAAATTGCTCTAAGAACTTATGCAGATGTCAAAAAGCTGAGATTCCCTGTATATCTCGATTCAGATGGATGAAACAAAAAGTTGGTAGAAATAGTATTAATAAATAATATCAACTTACTTTGTAGTTCTATTTCTGAAATATTAGTATTTAATGTTTTTTTTTTCATTTAGTACAAAAAATAGAAGACAAAGTAAATAGAGTGAAAGGTAATACGAGGTACAGGATGATGATTTAATTATAAGAATTATATGATAAAATTTAATTAGGATCTTCAAAAATTAAAAATGAAGATAACGTATATATACATAGAAATTATAATTTGCATCGAGAAGTTAGCGCGTGAACCTTTACGCGGTGAGCCGATCTTGCGCCTCAGAGCGCACTATTAAAATATCGATATCTTGGCCAAAAATAAATTTACAAACATTTTTGTAAGCTCAAAATGTTCCTTTTAAGTTCTTCTATCATTATTAATAATTAAAGTGTAAATGCTTATAACTTAAATTTGCTTGAAACCCTTATAAACAAATTAATGTACAATTTTTTTAAGAAAATTATTACTTAAATTGGGTATAACTTTAAAACAAATGAAGATTACGTAATTTAACAAACTATGTTTAGAAGCTCATTAATGAAGCTTATAAATGAGACCTTCTAAGGCTCATTTTCATGCGTAGAAGCCGAGATAGGATCGATAAAGCTTCGAAAAATATTAATTTGGCAATTTGCAATTTGCATTGTGCACTAATTTTACAATATCTTGAGTTTTAATTATTGGATTTACGTTCGGTAAAGGTTACTTTCTTCGGTTTTTATCAACAAACAAATTTTATTTGAAACATTCTTTTTTATCTCTTTTAGTTTATGAGCCAGAGCCTTATAAACAATTTATAAACAATTAAATTGTTTATAACAGCTTTTTGACCACTCGGATTGAAATCCACCCTCGAAATTCGTAATCAGCAGCCAAAAATCCATAAGAAACCGTTGAGTTTGTCCATCAGAATTGAAAAGGACACGGTGACCTCTATTTGGCGCCTAGACTAAGGTATCTGATTGCAAAATCAACTGTACCAGGCGAATGGCCATTAGTTATCGAGACATTAAGCTAAATAACAAAAATTATATTTTTACTTATTACGTTTTTGATCCTTGAAAATCGTCATCTTTCTTTTTTTAGTTTTAAATTATGTATAACTCAAAAACGATTAACTTAAGAAGAAATTTAAAAAGGACCTTTTTTGTTCTGAATGATCCAAAACATTTTAAAATTGTATCTTCTTGTTGTAGTTTCTTCTCCTATCGGAGTTTAGCTATCATTGCAGCTATCCGTACCTTATTGGCGACTGCTCCGAAAATAGCTAATGAGCTGCAACTACAACACTCTCTTAGGTTCCTCAGCCAGGAAATTCTTCATCTTCTTTTATGGATCTTTGACCAATAATTTTACTTTGCATTATGAACCTTAATATCTCACATTTTGCATATCTAGTAACGTGGAATAAATGTTCTAGCTTTCTTTGTTTTTATATTATTTATGACATCGCAATCTTTTTGTAGCCTTCTTAACACTTCTGCATTTTTGAAACTCGTTGGATCCGTGGTATTCTCAAAATCCTTCTATAGCACCACATCTTAAATGCTTCCAACTTCTTTATCTCTAATCTTAGTGCCCATCTTTTATTCGATACAACAAAGTCGAGAACACGTATCATCTTAAAGCTCGTATCCTCAGCTCCAGAGGAAGTTCTCGATTAATAAACATTTTAAATTTTTTAAATGCTTTTCTTGTTATTTCAATGCGCGGTCTGACTTTGCTACTCTGGTCATTTTTATAACCGAACATTTACCGAACGGACAGATACAATAATATATTATATTATTGGTCTAATGCCAAAACCACGAATGTGCAAATTTGTTGTTTTTCACCTATGGGTACGGGCAACTATGTCTATTTTGAAGGCTATCAATGCCAAACGCATAGATGTGTAAACGAAGCTATACACACCTCAGCACCAATTGCTTGTCTCACGAAAGTAGGGATTTTGGTTTTGCTTCCATGCGAAAAGAGCGAATGTGCCACATTCGTGATTTTGCCGTTGTAGTTTATATAGGTCGAGACATTTGCCTACACATTCGCGAGTTTACCGAAAATTGATTATAACTGGTTAATAGACTGGTTCTACGACCTTTAATTTAGTTACAACACGAAACCGCAGTCGCATTATATTTCTAGTTCAATCAGAGAGTACAGCAAGAATCTCTACCTATAGTCTCAGAATCCGCATGGCTTGTATTTTTAGAAGTCTCGAATGGTATTACCAGAGAAGTTTTCCATTGTTTTTATTCTGGTAGGATATAAAATGGTATTTTAAATATCATTTTATGTGCTGTTAGATTAAAAACTTTTTGTGTTAGTTTTGTCGTAAAATACCCTGATGGAAGGTAAGCTGTCTGCGTTATGTCAAGGAGAACCAGTCAAAAGTGTTTTATAAAATTGTTCTAAACTAATTACGTTAAAAAGTCTACGAAAGTACATTACTTTATAAGCGACGCAAAGTGGTAGGACTTACAGAATATGTACTTAGATTTTCAATATCTCGCGCATACCACAGTTTTTATCAGGCACTAAAAACAAGCAACAATGTTCGTGATAATTTACCACAACCTGATGCAGAGGAAAGCAGCAGCGACTCAGATAATGATTAATATTTTTTTTAGATGAAGTTAATTTTAAAACTCACTCGAGGAATTGAAAATAATGGCACAAAATAGAAAACAATGGAAAATATGGATGGATGAAAACTAAAGTAGCGAGCCCAAATCCCGGAGTAGGCTAAAATGAAGGGGAAAGAGAAAGAAAACAAGTTAATTTCAGTTTTTGCATTCAAATTTACATAAACACGAATCTCGGAAGTATTCAAAACTGAAATACCTAAGTATACCATCTGTTACCAGAAGACTAATAAATTTTAATAAAATCCTAATTCATCATTATTAATATTATTTTCGTCAGTTTTTAAATTGGAATTCACGAATCGGATTCAAAATTGAAATTAGGGTTTCCATGATTTATTAAACATAAAGAGTTTATTTTATTATAAAATGTTATTATAAATAATTTTTTCGTTGTTACCATAAGACTGTTTATCTGACTTAGGGCCGGTTTCACCAACGACAAATAGTAGTTTATTTTATAATTAAAGTTATTCAACCAATAAACTGACATTTCTTCACTTTACTAACGTCAGATAAGATTTATCTTATTTATTTGTCAAAAAAATACTTACTCTTCGAGCAAATGGGCAATTTAATCTGGCTGTAAATATTTTGAATAAGGTAATTTCGCCAGTTCAACTTAAAACTACCAAAATTAAATTGAAACAAAACATAAATGTAAACGTCTAATAAATTTTATTCGACGAATAACTATTCATTGATTTATTTGTTGTTGGTGAAACCTGACCTAAGTAAAATTTTAGTTTTGACCTACGAATTTTTTAATATTAAAACCGAAATGTGTGAAAATAAAGCTCTTGTGTACCTTAAGCTTTACTTTGGTGTCTGCGCGTAAGTGTTTTAAACATATATACCGCGGAGCCACAACAACGAATGTGCTATTTTTCAAAAATTTGAATCAGAATCGAAAGTATAATTTACGCTTTCGAAAATGTTTAATAATTATCCAATATCGTAATAAAAGAAATAAAATATAAACAGCCCTTCCATTTTTACCAGTTGCACAAAACCTTTAAACGCGATTTTCTCAAAACTGTTCAATGGCACATTCGTGGTTTTGGCACTGGGGTGACGAATGTGCCCGGACCAAAAATTTTTTTAATTTATAAAAAGGTTATTTTTTAATTATAGAATAATTATTATAGTTAGGACAAAACTATATCTGGCACCATTTCTTTTTTATAATTTTTAATATACTAAATTATATGTCAAATAATTTTTATCCATTAAATAGATCGGTACAGGTCGAAATTTTATCGTCTCTTAGACAACTATAACTTACTATCTGTATAAAATACCTATATAATTAAAATTGTAATTTAGAATATTACCAGCGTTTTTTGATTAATATTTCAACCACAAAAAATATTAAACGCTCCTGTCTCAGTTTTCAAATTTCTCTTAATTGTTTCCTACTTCACCAAATATTTTTGGTTTCTATAAATGTTTATTGCTCAAACTTCGGTCATGGTTGACCACTTAGAAATTAGCCTTCTAACAGTAGCATAGTGGTTGTCGTGTACGAAAGTGTCGTTTATATTTAACACAACAGTCGTTAAATGCCCCGGTAAAATGACACTTTAATTTCAGAGGAGTAAAATTAGACGTCTCTACCAGTTTTACTGCACGAGTTCACTTAATCTTAATAGTTATTTAGTACAAAACTAACCATTTTGCACCCTAGGTTTAAAGGTCTACACAAACAGAAATACAAGTTTAAACTGAAATGATTGACAATAAGATAATTACACTTTTATAAAAAAGAACTTTTATAATAAAACCTTTTCATTATTTATAGAACTCAATATAAAATTTTAAACGATTTTGTTGTTTCAATTTCTATGTCATGAAAGAATTTTGTAATCGACTTTTTTAGAGGCATAATTTCTCTAGCGGATTTAAACTCGTATACTTAAAACAAAGAAAATATTTAAAATGGTATATATAATATTTATATATAATAATTAACTCATAAAATATGAATTTTAACTATACTAACTTTAAATAAATTAAAAAAAATTAAAAAAAGATACGTAACAGACGGGCTTCGAACTCAGGACCTCTCGATCTCCAGTCTACCACTCTGCTACTGAGCCACCACGTATCGATTCGTTAACGTACTTTAAAATGGTATTTAAATGTTATTGCATTAGTCACATTTTTAAAATAGTTTGAAATTAAAAAAAATCGATTTATCCATATAATAGCAATAATTACATATTGCATCGTTAGTTAGTTCTGAGCTATTCTGAAAATTTCAGGTGTCTAGGAAACATAAAACTATGTGTAAAATGGAAAATTTGTGGATAGAGTGACAAATACCAAGCCAAGTAGGTATATGAAAAGATTTTAAAATAATAAAAAATTTGGAATGGACATTGCACACGTTTTATATAAAATGTAATGTCACTCAAACGAAATAAAATATATACAGGGTGTTTCACTGGGAAACGGAAATACTTTAATGGTAAATAGAGGTCACCGAGGCCGTTCTAGATACACTAAATTTTTTGCCCTACCGACTTTTATATCCGAGTTACATAGTGTTTTATCGATTTTGCTCATTTCTTTTCTAAGCCATAACTTTAGAACCACCGTGTATATTTTTTTAATATTTGGTACACATATGTCTCATTCAAAACCCAAACGACCGACATACTAATCATAAGAAAAATCCAGGTCCGGATTAACAAAAAATTATAAAGTAATTGTGACCTTAAAACAACACCCTGTATTGCAATTTTGAAAATCTGTTTGCATATTTGAAAAGACCACAAAAAACTAAGTCTAATGGTTCGCTTCGATTTTTCGGTTAGACAATTTGTTGACTTTAATTTTGAAATTATATTGAATTTTTTAAGAACTTAACATTAAATATTGAGTAGTTATTGAATAAACATTAAATAGTTATTGAATAAATACTCATTCTAAAAAGAATAAAGACTCATTTACCACATTGGAAATACCCAATTACTAATCACAAGAAAAATCCAGGTCCGGATTAACAAAAAAATCATAAAATAATTGTGACCTTGAAACAACACCCTGTATATTGACATTTTCAAAATTTGTTTGCACATTTGAAAAGACGACAAAAATCCGAGTTTATCGGTTCACTTTGATTTTTGTGCAAAAATTTATTAACTTTAATTTTGAAATTAAATATAAGTATTCAAATTTTTAAGAACCCTTAAATTAATAAGCAGGGTTTTAAAGCACGTTTAATAATAAATCACTTACGTTAATGAATAAATACTAATTTTAAAAATAATCAGTTATTATTTACTGCGTTAGAAGGACTCACTTACTAATCACAAGAAAAATCCAGGTCCGTATTAACAACAAAATACAAAGTAATTGTGATCTTGAAAAAACACCCTGTATATTGAATTTTTTAATACGTTTGCACAACTTAAGGGAGCACGAAAAACTAAGTTTAATGACCCGCTTTAATTTTTTGTGCATACAATCTTTAATGACATTACTTTTGAAATTATATCGAAATTTTTATTATGAGTTCCAATAGTTCTTAAAAATTTCGACATAATTTCAAAATTAAATTCATTAAATTGTCTGGCCAAAAAATTGAAACGAACGATTAAACTTAGTTTTTTGTGCTCTTTTCATACCTATGTGCAAACGGATTTTGAAAATTTCAATATACAGAGTGTTGTTTCAATGTTACAATTACTTGATATTGTTTTGTTAATCCGGACCTGGATTTTTGTTGTGATTTGTAAGTGGGTCGTTCGAATGTCGTAAATAAGTATTGATTATTTTTAAAATGGGTATTTATTTAACAACTTAAATAATTTATTGTTAAAAGTGCTTTAAAAATCTGCTTTTTAATTTCAGTGTTCTTAAAGGTATCAATATATTTAATTTCAAAGTTAAAGTAATTAAATTTCCTTCACAAAAAATTAAAGCAAACCAATAAACTCAGATTTTTTGTGGTCTTTTCAAATGTGCAAACAAATTTTGAAAATGTCAATATACAGGGTGTTTTTTCAAGGTCAAAATTACTTTATGTTTTTTTGTTAATCCGGACCTGGATTTTTCTTGTGATTAATAATTGGGTCGTTCCAATGTGGTAAATAAATATTGATTAATTTTAAAATGAGTATTTATTCAATAGCTTTAATAATTTATAATTAAAAGTTAATAATACCTGCTTTTTAAGGTCAGAGTTCTTAAATAATTCAATAATATTTCAAAATTAAAGTCATAAAATTGTCTGGCCGAAAAATTGAAGCGAACGATTCGACTTAGTTTTTTGTGCTCTTTTCAAATATGCAAACAGATTTTCAGAATTTCAATATACAGGGTGTTGATTTAAGGTCAAAATTACTTTATAATTTTTTGTTAATCCGGACCTGGATTTTTCTTGTAATTAGTATGTCGGTCGTTTGGGTTTAGAATGAGACATATGTGTACCAAATATCAAAAAAATATACAGGGTGGTTCTAAAGTTGTGACTTAAGAAAGAAATTGGAAAAATTGATAAAACACCCTGTAAGCCGGTTATAAAAGTCGGTAGGGCAAAAAATGTAGTATACCTAGAACCGCCTCGGTGACCTCTATTCACAATTAACATATTTCCGTTTCCCAATGAAACACCCTGTATGAGTAGACTGGTCTCAAAATTATAATCATTTCATATCATTGCACCAACATTAAATTTTAGTCAATAACGGCGTAAATTTTAATTAAATTTTATCCAAATCAACTTTTTGAAGTCCGTAAAAGTGTAATTTATCAATACATTCTAGTGACTATTGAAAAGAACTTACCCAGCGTGAAGTAAGCCTATTAGAGGAACTATATACTTTTGTATGACTGATCAATGTATACCTACTTCATTACCTATAAGATAAGAGCAAGCCTCTGCCTTAATACCTGAAGCAAGATTTTATGAAGTGGTCATGCACAAATTCTTTTCTCTCTCTTTGACTCACATATATTCCCATTTGATTTTATATTTATGTAATATATCAATTTACGCCTTTCTTATTTAAAACTCAGAGTTGGCGAAATGATATGAAATGATTGTAAATTCGGGACACGAATCTATTCATGTGAATTTTATTTCATTTGAGTGACATTATATTTTCCATAAAACGTGGGCGGTGTCTTTTGGATCAGGGGTTCTCAATCACCACCAATCACCCCTGGTGGTACATATTATCACTATTTGTGGGGGTACATGAAACTAAAAACACAACCAAAATCCAGCATATTTGTAGTTAGTTAGATTACCTATCTCGATAAGTATTCCAGTTGGGTGGGACCAAGAAAAATTTTAAAGGACTTATGTGGTACATTAATCAAAAGCATTGAAAAATACTGCTTTAACCCGCCATTACACGCGCTATGAGGGAATCCCTCACCATATTTGTTTATAACCAATGAAATTGTGTAAACTAATACGATAACCTTAAGCACCCAGGAATGCCTTTAGCATGTTTCATGAGAGGGTATGAAAAAGTTATAGAATATTTCAGGCGGTCAGTGTGCTGTGTGATAGTTGAAAGAAGAGACATCCCCCTTCAAGTGAGGGAATTCCTCACTGCGCGTGCAATCACGGTGAAATCACGTTTCTGTTATCTCAAAGAAACTTTTAGGTTTTTATTTAATATTTAGGTAGATTTAATTAAAATATTATTGTTTGGATTAGGTTAGGAACAGTGGCACACCGAGGGGGGTTTGGGGGTTAAAATCCCACCCAGAGCATATAGAAATATATATAAAAAAAAGTAGGAAAATGTAACTTATCTTTCAAAAATAATACAAAAAACTTTCGGTGCCCAAGCAAACCCCCCCCCCCAGAGGAAAATTCTAGGTGCGCCACTGGTTAAGAACCCATTTTGAAATTTACCTATTCTAATTGGGAAGTAAGCCACAATTTAACTTGAAAAATTGATTTTATTGACGTTTCGAATTCCACCTCGGACGTCGTTATCAAAATACAAAATATTAATAGTTAATTACATAAATGCTACAAAGAAATATTTTTTATTATTTTATTATTTTTACTTTTGTTTTGTTAAATTAATAAAAAAATTGGTTTACGAGACTTTCTATAATATGTGAGTACAACCCATTTTATATTTATACATGTTGACATTCATTCTTCCTCGAAATAAGTCGAATTTATGTAGGTGAGGGCGACGCTCATACGGGTGCAACCACGTCACAATAGAAGACGCGTGTAACGGCGGGTTAAATGGTTGTTCTACTTGGAGGTTTTCATGTCGTCAAAGAATAATATCATACCGATCACACTTTCTAAGCTACATGTTGCTCAAGGTGGAGCTTTTCTCTTGGAATTTTTTGTTAATTTCATTCAAAATCGCTAAAAAGTCATTACTCGATTGATTTTTGTGGTCACTGAACACGATTCTCATGACGGCGATGGCACCGAGGTAATTAGTGCACAAATTGAACCTAGTCTCGTGCTGTTGTGTATTATTTGTATTCTAATTTGGTCAAAAGTCATTGCTCGGGGGTTTTTGAGGTCATTTAATCTGAATATTTCTAATAAGCCAGTCATTTAAAAAAAGTCACACCTTTTTGTTGTACATAATATATGTTTTACATTTGTTATTTTCTCACACATACTAGTATACGGATATCCTCAAAGTTACTAATTTTACTTACTGTATTTTTCTCGTTCATATAGGTTTAGAATATATATAGTCCGTCCGCTATAACTTTTCCCATGCGGTACGATTCATTTTCGATCAAATTAGGTCAAAACATAAATTGAAACGAACGTCGATGTGTATATACATTTTGTATACTGTATACTATATACTACACACATCGGCGTACGTTTCACTTTCTGTTTTGACTTAATTTGATTGAAAATGAATCGTACCGCATGGGAAAAGTTATAGCGGACGGACTATAATATACCTAATGACTATTGCCGCTAGTAAAAAATATCGATCGGCAAAATTCTTCTAACAGAAGATGCATTCACGCAGCATCTGAAAAGAGTATATTTGCAAGTGCAAAATTGGTTGTACAGAGAAATAGTTTTAAATGCAATGGAATGGGGAAAGAAACTAAAGAAAATTCTTACGTTGCAGTAAAGATGACCCAGCCTCCAGACCATTCAAGCATAATGAGTATGGTTTTTGCAGTTGCAAAAAATATTGCAGTATTCATCTTTTTCTTCAAGTGCTATCTCCGTCAATCATCATAGCTATTCTAACCTTCGAGGCAGCTGGAACAGTTGCCTTGAGCTGCAACCAAACCATGTTCTCAGGTTCTTCAACCAGAAAATGCATCTCCTTCCTATGCTTCTCCTATCGTCTATTTTTCCTTGAATTCTTGTTGTTATTGATTATTTTATTGTGTTTTCCATTTCCCTGTCTCTGGCTATTCTCCTTAACACTTCTACCGTGTGTCTGCGTAACTTGGAACCATATGGGAAACTTTTTTAATATCAATTTTACGAAAAAAAGTTATTCTTTATAAAATGCTCTGCATAGCCTAAAACCTAAGAAGCAATCATCAGATATAACATTTTGTCAATGTTATACGAGGTATGTCAAAAAATATGAATTTCGCTCAAGAGTAAAGTGCCTTTATATTTCACAATATCGAAAATTGTCATTAAGAAAAGTTGTTTGTAATTCAAAATTATGTTATAATCTGCATTTGCACTCTTATAATTGAAATTTTTTTTTTGAAATTTTCCTCAAATCACCCAAGATCATTTCTAGAGCTCGGGAAATATGCACTTAAAAAACCCTAAAATATGCGTGCAAATATGCACAAAAAATAGTAAAATACATTTTATGCATATAAATAAAAACGCAAAAATCCTTGTTTTGAAGGTATTTAATTATATATTTTATGCCAATGGCCGTAGCTATCCAGGCATTAAGTTAAATAAAAAAATATTTATTTTCTGCTAAAGTCACCAAAAATATTTATTGAAATTTCTATTAACTAAGTACATCATTATATTTATTTATTCTTCATATTTATCATCATCATTCTTTATTATATTATTATTAAAGTTAAAACTATACATTATTAAACGTTTTTCTAAGATTTCTACAGAAAAAGTGAGCCGTCCATCTGATATCTGAATAGGTAATTGTTTATACACGGAAAAACTTGTTTCTACTTCACGTGAAGTTAAAGGAGCAAATTTAGATTATTGTATAATTCAGGGTTATACCTCTAAAATTAAATTATTTTCAAATTTACCCATCTTAATAATATTATTTATTTGAATTATTATTTAATATCCCTCATTTTTCTTTAACAGCGTGCAGAATTTTTGATACACTTTGTTGGTTTCCCCAAGGTGTTTAATTTTTTCATTTAATAAATAATTGATAATTTCAATAGTTTGGTATAATGAAATGTTTTGCTTTTCTAATTCAGTAGTTGGTTCAGCATTATTTAGAAAATTGGTTTGGATATTTATATGTTGAATTACTTTTTAATAATGTTTTTATTAAAACATTCACACATTTTTTTATAGCATCTGAGTTATCTACATCGAAACTACAAATGACATCTCTACTCCCCTCAAAATTATCGGTTATAAAATTTACAGAATTTAACCATGTTCCCCATCTAGTTATCACAGGTTCAGGTGGTAAAGGCACATTAGGTAAACGATCTTTATACACTTGTACTCGCAGAAGGGATTTTAAAAATATTTTGTTGTATTTGATACAAGAGTATTGACCATTTGGAAACTCTGTCCTTACAGTTTCTGCTACTATTTGTAAAGCGTGCGCTGAACATGTAACAAATTTGAAAAAAATATTTTTAAATGTTGTCCACCTTTGGTCATAATATGGCGCAGCATCACTTAACAATAACAAAATGCTTTCACTAACAAAATTTGACTGCATACTGTAGAGTCCCCTTCGCTTTATTTATTCGTCGTTTCCTTGCCTTATAAATTATAAAAGGCAAAGATTAAGGATATTACCAGAAAGTGGTACCACGAGGATTTTCAGATTTATTGTTTAGACTTCTCATTTCTCTTTAAAAAATTTTTTGTTGGTATCGTTTCAGGTAAAGAAAATCTGAAAATATGCAATTTTAATAAATGCATATGCACTTATAAAATTTATCCAAAATATGGAAATATGCACTTAATATGCATTTTGCATATTTCCCGAGCTCTAATCATTTCTATTTATGATAGCTCCGTTATTATTAATTTTACGAAAAAAAGTGAATCCTTATAAAAAGTTCTGCATAGTCTCGTAACCAAAATAAAATTATTAGATATTAAATTTTGTCAATTTTATACGAGGTATGTCAAAAAATATGAATTTCGCTGAAGAGTAAAGAACCTTTATTTTTCACAATATTGAAATTTGTTATTTTAAAAAGTTGTTCAGAATTAAAAACTATGTTTCAATATGCAATAGCATGCTTCTATTTGAAATATTGTGAACTATAAAGGTAGGTATTTTACTTTTGAGCGAAATTCATATTTTTGACATACCTCGTATAGAATTGAAAAACAATTGATATCTTATGATTGCATCTTAGTTTTTTGACTATTCAGACATTTTTATAAAGAATAACTTCTTTCGCAAAATTAATAATAACGGAGTTATCTTAAATAAAAATAATGTTGGTTATCCGTAATTTGAGGAAAATTTTCAAATTTTTCTTTACAATTAGAAGAGTGTAAACATAATTTTTAATTACAAACAACTTTTCTCAATGACAATTTTTTTCGATATTGTGAAATATAAAGGCACTTTACTCTTGAGCGAAATTCATATTTTTGGACATACCTCGTATATTATTGATAAAATTTGATGCCTAATGATTGCATCTTAGGTTTTAGACTATGCAGAGCACTTTATGAAGAATAACTTTTTTTTGGTAAAATTGATATTAAAAAAGTTTCCCATAATATGGTTCCAAGTTACGCAGACACCCTGTATATTCGTGACTCTATCTACCTATGAAATAATCCTTAGCACTCTTCTGTATTCATGTTGAGCCGTAAATCATGATTGCAGTGTATAATTTCACGAGTATTCCAATAAGTATAGAATAACATTAAGCATCTCACGTAGAAGATATGAAATTACAAACTTTAAATAATTAAATATAAATTTTTTTTAATAACAATTTTTTAACTAAAACAATATTCTTTATTTAAACTAAAATATTCCATTTTTTCATTTTATATTCACATTAATATCTAGTTTTCCTCATAAATTCATGTATATTTTTCATTTATTTAGCTTAATACCTTAACAAAAACTAATAGGTCTGGATCCCGCGTATGAAAAAAAAGTTGATTAATAGCCAGCTGAAAATTTGTTAATCGCTTAACCTTCGAAGTACGGAGATTATTTGACTTACTTAGATTACGGTGATGGGTCAAGCGTGACCCATTCTCATTTTATTTATAAGGATGTTTTAAATAGTCAGTATTATTAAACAGTATCTTTAATTCAACAAAAAACAAACAAAATCCTAAATTATTGTATTTAATTTTTTTAAGATGGTTACCCATGGGCATATACTAATTCGCTCCGGCGGCCAGATTTTAATACCTTACAGAAAACGGGCATAGGTAAATTTGCTCCGGCCATATATTTGAATACAGTGGAACCTCGATAAGTCGGATTAATCGAGACTGCGGCCGATCCGAGTTATCGAAAATCCGAGTTAGCCGGAGAATATGGTAAAAATTAATAAAACACGGTATACTTACAGATAAACTCCATTATAATTGCAAACACATCATGAAATACATAAAATATGCACAATACATCTAAATTACGTATTGTTTATTTCTTGGTAAAAAACTTGGTCAAAGTGAAAAAATGTCTGTCTGATGTTTTGTCTGAAAATGTTTTGTCTGATGAAAATTGGTTCGGGTTAGCCGGACTTCCGGGTTATCGGAGGCGGACTTATCGGGGTTCCACTGTACGTATACCCGTAAACAGAGACGGCTGCGATTTACGTGTACCTACAAACATATTGAAAATATTCTTCGAAATCCGAAGACCGGGACAGGACTGACCCGGCATCATATATGTTACGTAGAGGAAAAACTGTAATTTGCATGTTCACGAATTATATACGAAAAAATAGATTGAAACAAATAAGGAGAACTTACGATCAATCGGATTTGTAAAAAAATTATTTCATAAAGTATTAAGAAATAACTGAATTTCGGGTCACGCTTGACCCAGTCTTCGTACTCCGAAGGTTAAGTAAGTCTAGACTTACAATCTTTGATATATGGGAACACTGAAACAGGGGAAGTTTTAATTGTGGAACAGGTTAAAAATTTGGAACGGTCAGACCACGAAAACGTCACATGTATTTTGTCCGACAGAACTTCCAATTGATTTGTTACCCTTTCATTAAACTCTCATGCAAAAATCAGACTGCTATTTATCACCTGTCATAATTCCTGTCATTTGACATGTTCTACGTGTTCCACTCATTATAACGCCCATTAGGTGATAAATAGCAGTCTGATTTTTGCATTAGAGTTTAATGAAAGGGTAACAAATCAATTAGAAGTTCTCTCGGACAAAATACATGTGACGTTTTCGTGGTATGACCGTTCCAAATTTTTAATCTGTTCCACAATTCAAACTTTCCCTGTTCCAATGTTCTCGTATATCAAAATTTGTCCGACTAGACACCCTTAAGCTATTAACAAATTTTCAGCTTACTATTAATCAACTTTTTTTATACGCGGGATCCAGACCTATAATGACCATTGGTACAGTTGGTTTTGCAATCAGATACCTAGTGTCATCTGTACATAGTAATTCGGCTGCCCCAAGTAGAAACACTGTATATCCATTTTTTCAAAATGATTTTATTGCATTTTTGGATTTAGGGTATTGTTATTTACCAATTACCAAGGAAGAAAAAAATAAAAAATTAGTAGAACCACAATTTAACATTGCTATGAAACACATTATATCACATTCCATCTTCCCTTCACCGATTGAAAACGCATTATATCCATATCCCCAAGTATAAACACTGTAAATACGGGATATACAGTGTTTTTATTTGGTTTTTGGGATTTACAGTGATTTACCGTGGGAATCGCATGAATTACATTTTACATTCGCCAAGACCATTGATATTTCCAAGGCAATTTTTATTTGTTTGTTAGTTATTGATGGTTATTGTGCAGTAGAAATTTCTCGTGTATAAAAATATTTAAGTTTATTTTATTAATTATTTAAAATATATTTTTAAAATTAAACTGGGTGTTACATATTAATAATATTTTGACCTGCTGAATTCGAATTTATAACTATTTTTATATATTTCTTTTGCGCCCAAAGTGACGAGAATTTATTATAAACAATTTAATTGTTTAAGTTATTATAATTCGTAAACTAACAAATAAAAATAGTCTTTACAAAATGAATTTTGTTTTTTAAAAAATCTACAAAATAATGTTTGGTAAACCTTGACCAATAATTAGAATCACAGAAGCTGCAAAAACATTGCAAAATTACAGAATTTAGTCGATTTTTCACTTGTAAGTAGGCTGAATTTTGAGTAAGATAACTTTAGAATAGCCCAAGTTAATAAAAAAAGCTACAAGCTGTAAAACTAAACCCTAATATAAATATTAAATATAGAAAGTTATAACAATAAACGAAAATTTTTTATTAAAAACTGCATAATATAATTTGTTTATATAGAGAATTTAATATAATTTTAAGTGAATGAAGTAAAAGTCAGACTTACTCTCAATCTTTATTATAACTTCCGACGACCGGTTTCGCTCTTTAAAATTTGTAGAGCATCTTCAGGTCAAAGGTAACAAGTTACAAAATGCTACAAATAAAGACCAGAATTAGGACATTGTCTGGTTGTAAAAGATGCTAAAGATCCATATGATCAAGCCAATGTTGAATAACATACATAAAAGTAGCGAAATAGCATACCAATGCACATGCAAGCATTCATGGGGGTGGTGGTACAAAACTTCCCTCAAACGCAACAACATGCGCAGAAGTATGCTATATATAATCATGCAATCATAACGTGTCGTACTTACATTCGAATACAAGGTGCTATCAACTCAGTTTTCATTATCATGATGTTTCTTTTAAAGTTATGTTAACGGGATATGGTGGAATAGACGGACGATGCAGCAAAGGTAAACAAATCTATGAGACTTAGGAGTTCTTGAGGGTGATGAGATAGTTGGTGTAAGTTAACCAGCAAATCTATGTCTGTTATTATGTTTGTGTAAATCAAATTAGTGAATGACTTATTTACAATTTTAATGTGTGTTAATTTTAAAGATTTTGTTTTTATTTTATTTTAATTTTATTTATATTTATATATATTAAAGAATTCTATTTATTATTAATGTAAGATTGACAACGTTTGGATCGTAAATGTATTGAGTAATTATTGTGTATGTTAGAACTTGATTGTGCAGTTGCAAGCTGATTATTTAAGGTCAATACCTGATCTGTGACGTGTACTGCTCGTGTGGGACTATTGTTCTAATAAGAGTAGGGTGATCGAAAGCTTTTAAATTGTAGTTAAAATGCCATATCGGCAGTCATATAATAAATAGCAATACAAAGTAAAAAGGTGGATTTAAATTAAAACAGCAATGTAGGTAAACAAAACATTACAAAATAATGTTACATTA
Organism: Diabrotica virgifera virgifera; assembly: GCF_917563875.1. NCBI lineage: Eukaryota > Metazoa > Arthropoda > Insecta > Coleoptera > Chrysomelidae > Diabrotica > Diabrotica virgifera. The sequence goes on along the minus strand of NC_065449.1, from coordinate 60,030,954 downwards.
CATAATAATTGTAATGTTTTGTTTACCTACATTGCTGTTTTAATTTAAATCCACCTTTTTACTTACTTAAAGAGCGAAACCGGTCGTCGGAAGTTATAATAAAGATTGAGAGTAAGTATGACTTTTACTTCATTTAAAATGAACTCTCACATGCAACCCATTCAAGATTTTAATATAATTTGTATAAATATGTACCTATACAGAAATAATAGAGAAACTTATTTCTTTGATGCCTGAAAACGGATGATCGTTTTGGCGTAATTGGTCAGTCTCAGAGACACTAGTGGACAAGCTTTTCCATAAACCTTTATGACAGCAATTACATGACCCAGACACTGACCATTAAATTGTTGCAATTTGTTATATATTTGTTAAAGGAACTTAAATAAAGTATCATTTGTGGTACTTAATGTCTTTAAAAAGTGGGAAATTTTATACTATATTTTCAGGTTTCCCAAATAAAAACACTGTATGTGTTCAAAACCTAGCCGGGAAATATAATTCAGGTCAAAACGGCAAACAGGTGTATGTTTTCAAAAAACTTTTGATAGTGTGTAAAAAATATATTTTATAATATATCAGCTAAGTACTTTCAACACATAACGTGCCATCATCAGAGCTTCCTAAGAGGACATATTAAGATAAATTTTTTTTTCCTATAAAAAATGAGTGAAAAACTTACGTCCTCTTTAAATACCTTCGTAGAAGAACAATTGCTCAACAACACAACAAAAAACATGAATACTGGGCAAAAGCCACAGATATAGGGTAATAACCCTTTACAGTGAATATAATCACATCTAAATTCTTTTATTAAATTATAAAGACAACATGGCTGAGTCAGACCATTTTGAGCCCACGTGAACAGCAGATCAGCTGAGGAACACTGTCATTTATTAAAATGGTAAAGAAGGAACTACAATCTTACCTTCCTTCTTTACCATTTTAATAAATGACAGTCTTCCTCAGCTGATCTGCTGTTCACGTGGGCTTAAAATGGTCTGACTCAGCCATGTTGTCTTTATAATTTAATAAAAGAATTTAGATGTGATTCTATTCACTGTAAAGGGTTATTACCCTATATCTGTGGCTTTTGCCCAGTATTCATGTTTTTTGTTGTGTTGTTGAGCAATTGCTCTTCTATGAAGGTATTTTAAGAGGACGTAAGTTTTTCACTCATTTTTTATATGAAAAAAAAAATTATCTTAATATGTCCTTTTAGGAAGCTCTGATGATGGCACGTTATGTGTTGAAAGTACTTAGCTGATATAAAATATATTTTTTACACACTATCAAAAGTTTTTTGAAAACATACACCTGTTTGCCGTTTTGACCTATTCAGAAGTGTGTACAAGTCTTGCAGTCTTTTCCAATTTAAATATAATTCAGACATAAAAATATTTACTAAAAAACAGGAGTATTTTTTACTAAATTAATATGTGTTCACTTTTATTTTAAACAAAGTAGAAATTTGAAAAGTTGAGTCCTTTATGTTTTCTACTCTGGTGAACATTTTTCGAATTGGCGCTTACAGTGTTTCTACTTGGAACAGCCGAATTGTGTGTGTGTGTGTGTGTGTGTGTGTGTGTGTGTGTGTTAAGTAAATGTCTTGTTTTTTTGAAAAGTCGCCTTTATTGTCTTTACAAAGAGACGCTAATTGTATCCGAATGCCCTATTTTCGTGATATGCATATTTGATCATAAGATACCAACTTATTCCGTATTTTAATTTTTAGTAAATGTATAGAGCATTACAAACTTAATTACAAAATATATTTTTTTGCAGGTAAGTACACTTCAACACAAATAAGAGAAAATATTAAACAGGTAAGTGATTGAATTTTGTGAAAATGCTAAAATCGGACATCTTTTAACCAAATAGGTAAATACCATTCAGCAACCCTCTCCCTTTCAGTAACATAACCTTTAATGTTAAATAGGAAACATGTATGTATGTATACACCGGTATTTTAGGCGTTAACGCCCTTCGGGTAGGGATCTATGGGGGAGTATCACCGAGCCGCAAGCCCTTATCCCTTGCCGTACTGCTCCCTCATAGGCCACTCAGACGCCCGCATATTCCAGTCTAAGCGCCAGATTCATATTTAGAAGTTTATACTGACGCGTTAGCCTTTTTGTTTTCCGATGACCTGGCTGGGCTCGAAATCACATACCTCATGGCGAAGTGAAGTGGCGGTCAGCCGCTAGTCCCACTGAGCTGTCCGATCGACAAATAGGAAACATACCATGTGTTAAATAAGGATCGTCATTAGTCATTACTGAATAATTCAGACACCCGTTTTTTTATATTATTTTTTTCTACTCTTGTGAAAAACTATCAGTTTACTCGTGTAACCCTACCTTTACTTTCGGCGGGGTTTGGGCTTTAAAGCACTATTTGGAAAAAAGAATATTTAGCCGAAAAACAAGTAATAAATAGAAATTTTAGATTGCTATTTTTTATTTATATCTTCATCCCAAAGTAATCAAGAGGGGAAAGATGCTCGATGGTGAGAAAAGTACTTCACCGAAGAAAACCATAGCGACGACTTACTAGAGGTGAACCGAAACTTAGGTATCTGGAAAGCTTGTAAGATGACTTAAAATCCATCAAAGTTCAAGGATGGAGAAGATTTGATACAGATACGATGGAATGGAGAATGTTCTAAAGAAGACATTGACTTATAATGTTTTCTGTAATGTCAATGATGGAAGAATAGCAGAAGGTAGTATGTAGATTTGTTGAAATTTATATTAGCAAAAAATATTTATTTGGTACATGCCAATATTATTACTACATGCCAATACACAATGATGTTACACCAATGTTACTGAAGAAATAAAAGACAGAATCCAGTCGGCAAATCGCTGTCTATTCGCACTGGTTAAGCTTATAAAATCAAAATTTTACAAGAAGTTTAAAAATTAAAATCTATAAATTCATCACCAGACCTGTAGTACTAATATATGGATGCGAAGTCTGGACCATAACCAAACCAAACGAAGAAAAGTTCGGACGTTTTGAACAAAAAATAAGTACTTCGAAAAATTTTCGGACCTCACAACGACATGACCTTAAACCAGTATTTATAGGATCATAACCAATATCTAATTAAAAGCACTCTACAATGAGGCCGTTGGTCGATACGCCAGCGACTGAGATGGGCAGGTCACGTATACAGACTTCATAACGAGAGACTTGTAAGACTGGTATGGGAGGAGATTCGTACATGCAAAAGACACTTGGACGTCCCAGAATGCGATGGTGAGATAAAATCCAAGCAGATCTCCGAAAAATGAACATTTTATTTGACGCTAGGTTGATGGAAGACCGAACAAATTGGAAGAAAGCTGTACAGTCAGCCAATGCCCACCCAGGTTTGCAGTGCTACGTGATGATGAATACACAATAGTACATTGAAGGTAATAAGTGAAATTGTTATTATGTTTACTAATACTCTGGGCTAATTAGCAAAATACAAGGAAAAGTTATTTACCAGCAATTTTATTGCTGGAATCGAATCTTATTATTGTATGTATTAATAATATAGGTATGCAAAATCCGCAGATAGTGTGCTACTTTTTTTATAAACAAAATGGCGCCGAAAAATCGTACTTTTTTCAATTATTGCTCTATAACTCCGAAGATTTTAACTTTACACCAAAAACACTCAAATAAAAATTCACCGCAATTAAATTCTGCATAGAGACGTGTTTTTTCCGATTTACTTCGATGAAAACTTTCCCCGGAAAAAGCTGGTTTTTCCAACAAAATCTTTAATTTTCAACTAAACTTTTAGATAAGTAATTGTTAATCAATGATTAAATAACTTGGTAATGTAAAAGCCCTTTTCGCATAGATTATAATTTCAGAAGCAGATGGAAATTGAATGAACAGTTTAGCAACAATTAAATTGTTAATTAAAAATTTATGGCCGCTATAATAACGACAATAATTATGTTGCATAAGAATAACTATGATTTTTTTATAAAAAGACACTATACCTATCTAATGTACTTTACAGAATTGAAATTTTGCTATTTAAGCGGCCTCAGGAATATTTTAAAATTATAAACAATTTTTTGGCATAAAAACAAATAGAATATCTCGGGAACTGTTAAATCAAATTAAATTGTGAAAACGGTATTCGAAAATCAGTGGCAGGACACTTATTATAAAAGAAAAGACGTTTAATTATGATGAGTGGTTCCTTAGATACAACCGGTCAAAGTTGACCGGAATTTACGGCAAATATATAAACAATAGGATCATAATTTTCAAACCATCAGCTTTTTATTTTTGTCCTCTTTCTCCACACTAACTTTCATATTTTTAAAATACTTATAACATATATTATTATAATAAAAACTATCGATAATACGTGTGAAAATTGCCAAAAATACAAAATTCCAATCAAAAATTGGGTTGGAGAAAATGTAACCCTCACAGTTCAAAATCGGTATACGTTAAAAAAATGCATTTTTTCGGCTTCCCATGGAGCAATTTCCTTCATTCTTTTTTTGTTCCCTAATAACTCGAGTAGAGCCATTAGAGCCATCGAACTGACTTATTATTAAATGTCACACTTGCTTCTGTTTTGTTATAATAGATTAATTTATTTATAAGAAGAGAAAACTACATATTTTTTTTCCAGTTGTAGGCTTTTTTTAGATAAACTTACTACAAGTGTACCTTTTAAAGTTAAAAACATAAATATTCTCATTTGAAAGCTGTATAATTATTTAAACAATTTTTATTTAAACAAATTAAAACTTTGTGTTATAATAAATAAATTAATTTATTATAACAAAACAAAGGCAAGTTTGACATTTAATAATGCGTTAGTTCGATGGCTCTCCTCGAGTTACTTGGGAGCAAAAAAAGAATGAAAGAAATTGCTCCATGGGAAGCCGAGAAAATGCATTTTTTTAACGTATACCGATTTTGAACTTTGAGGGTTACATTTTCTCCAACCTAATTTTTGATTGGAATTTTGCCATTTTTGGCTATTTTCACACGTATTATTGATAGTTTTTATTATAATAATATATGTTATGAGTATTTTAAGAATATGAAAATTGGTGTGGAGAAATAGGACAAAAATAAAAAGGTGACGGTTTAAATAATATGATCCTGTTGTTTATATCTTTGCCGTAAATTCCGGTCAAATTTGACCGGTTATATCTCAGGAACTACTCATCATAATTAAAAGTTTTTTCTTTTAAAAGGAGCGTCCTGCCGCTGTTGTTCGAATACTGTTTTTACAATTTAATTTAGTTTAATATTTCCCGAGATATTCTATTTGTTTATAAGCCAAAAAATTGTTTATAATTTTAAAATATTTCTGAGGCCGCTTAAATAGTCCAATTTCAATTCTGCAAAGTACATTAGATATGTATAGTGTCTTTTTATAAAAAGATCATAGTTATTCTTATGCAACATAATTATTGTCGTTACTATAGCGACCGTAAATTTTTAATTAACAATTCAATTGTTGCTAAACTGTTCATTCAATTTCCATCAGCTTCTGGAATTATAATCTATACGAAAAGGCTTTTACATTACCAAGTTATTTAGTTATTGAATAACAATTACTTATCTAAAAGTTTAGTTGAAAATTAAAGATTTTGTTGGAAAAACCCGCTTTTTCCGGGGAAAGTTTTCGTCGAAGTAAATCGGAAAAAACACGTCTCTATGCAGAATTTAATTGCGGTGAATTTTTATTTGAGTGTTTTTGGTGTAAAGTTAAAATCTTTGGAGTTATAGAGCAATAATTGAAAAAACACGATTTTCGGGCGCCATTTTGTTTATAAAAAAAGTAGCACACTATCTGCGGACTTTGCATACCTATATTATTAATATATAAAATAATAAGATTCGATTCCAGCAATAAAATTGCTGGTAAATAACTTTTCCCAAAAATGGCCTATTCTCCAATAATCAGCCCAGACTATAACCAATAAAGATTAAAATACAAGTACATACGTAAGTATTTATATCGCAAATACATATCCACCATCAGTAGAATTAGATTTGGACACGCATGTTATCCTGCACATTTATTTAAAATAAACCTAATAGTTTCCAATATTTGTCAAGAATGTGAGGTTAAAAGTGACTTGAACCACAATGTGTCATATTTTTAGAATGCAAGAAGCATAAACACCTAACCAATCACCTAATTAAAAGAATTATAGACCAGAACATCCCACTCCCTCTAAATATTCTCTTTATTCTGTCACTGAATAAAAATAAAATTTTTGACTGTTTGGTATCTTTCTTGTCGGATACTAAAATATTATTGTAATTAATTATAGGTATTTCTAAATACCTATGTATGTTTAAAAAAACATCAAAAAAAAATAAAAAAAAAATAATAAAAAAATGAAACAAAAAGATTAAAAAAAATGATTAAATTAAACAAATCTACTATCTAAAATATTCTAATAACTCAAAAAATACAAAAAGATTAAAAAAAATAAAAAAATAATTAAAGAAAAAAAATCACTAAAAGGATTTAAACCTCCGAGGGCTTGAACCGGGTTGACATCTTATCGTAGTGACAAAAAAAAAATACAAAAAAGAATGCATTTATTTTAAATAATTAACATTAATATTTTAATATTTTTATTTGTAAAATGTATACACTATGTCTGTGTTCTTGATAAACATTAAGTATAATATATTGATAATATTTATTAACATAGTATGTAGGCTGTACATTAGCTGTAATGAGTAGGTAAAATGAGAAGTAAAATATTGTAATATTATTATAATAACCATGTTTCACTAATTGGCAATATCTTTAATACATTTACTTTTGATTGAGACTGGCTGAATGACTATAGTCTAAGATAAAAAAATAAGTATTTTATTTGTACGTAAGTTTTATTCATCAGCATCATCACCAACCGGATTCGTCTCTTGTCCACTGCAGGACATAAGCCTCCTCAGCACGTCTCCAGGAAGTTCGATCTTGTGCTAGTTGCATCCATCTATATACCATCTATTCTTTTTACGTCGTCTGTTCAGCGTGTTGGTGGTTTGCCTCTGCCTGTCTTGTCCATATGAGGTCTCCATTCTTACAGTCTTTTCGTCCATCTGTTGTCATCCTGCTTGTGCGGTAAAACTATATTTCCAAAAATTGAATTTCGCCGAAGTTTTATTCAGTAAGATTAACTCAATTACATATAAAATATAGGAAACTAGATCCAATTAATAGAAATAATTAATTGCTAAAGAAAAATTACATAACTAAACAGCAATAAAAATGTACAAAAGAGTTAAGATTAATTAACGGATATAAAAATAACTGCACGTAATTCTGATTGTTGGTTCTAATTATTTCCGAGCAAATTAAATACAGCAAACAAGAAATAAGAACACGTTGTTGTGCTATAATTGATTAAGATTTTCTCTTATAATTTAAGGTTGTTCAATACGACGTAGTATACTGCATAGCACACCCCCACCTAGGAATGCAAGTTTCGTGTTAACGATTGAAACGACGATTGTCGCATAAGCCAGTGGTAGGGCGCGTAACTATATGCCATATATGGCGGTAAATTCAAAAAATGAGAACTCATTTTAATGTAAAGGAAAATCAATATAACCTTAAAATAACAAAAGAAAACAAAATCCTTATCCTATACGATAATACTTATTATATCGTTGATTGATAAAATATAACTGTATGTATTTATCAATCAACGTTTATAATTCGTACCTATACTATTTAGATTTTTTTGTGTTATTTTGAGGTTATATTTATTTTCCATTACATTAAAATGCCAAAGTGGTTAAAAAATTAAAAAATAAAACATAGAATACAATCTTTATTTATAAAAATGTTTATTGTATGTTCATAAAATAGGTTTGTTATCAATTATCAATGTAAAAACTTAGAACACAACTACCTTATTACACATATATTTTCACAATATTGTTATTTATTCATATCGATCGGATAGCTCAGTGCGACTAGCGGCTGACCCACACTTCACTTCGCCTTGAGGTATGTGAGTTCAAGCCCAACCCAGGCCATCGGAAAAACAAAAAGGCTAACGCGCCAGTATAAAATTCTAAATATGAATCTGGCGCTTAGACTGGAATATGCGGGCATCTGATCGACCTATGACGGAGCAGTACGGCAAGGGATAAGGGCTTGCAGCTCGGTGATACTTCCCCATAGATCCCTACCGAAAGGCGTTGACGCCTAAGAACGGTGTAATACATACATTATTTATTCATCAGTTTAAACCACACCAAAATTGTATACATTTGGAATAAAACAAAACTGCTGTAATTCACTTTACACTTTTTGTTGCTGGATGGACCATTTTGCACTATTTAAACGCTATTTATGAAAAAACGAAACAAATAAATATGGAGTCCTATTTTTCTCAAGGAAATTAAAACTGATAAAGAAAGTGACAGAATACAGAACGAACTGAACGAACGACGTGCAGAAACTTGCAGAAATGAGACTAGCAGTGCCATCCCGTGCAAGGGCGCAAACTAGCAAACGTTCGTTGACCTTGAATATCCCTGTTACATTGCTAGGTGGGGGCGTGCTGGTGCTGTGGTATACTGTGTTGAAGATATTCTTTTTCTCATGAGCATCTTTCAGTGCGTCACAGTTTTTCGATTTCTTTCTAACGCATTAAATTGCATGTGACAGAAAAAAAGGCACGTCTGTGATTAGAGACATTTATAACATTAAGGGCCGGTTGTTCGAACGCTAATCAACAATGATCACTATCAAATATTTAATTACTGTCACCAAAACTGTCAATGTCAACTTTTATTGGGTTGCTGAAAACATAATTGATTAAAATTATAAGATTAGTTACTCAATTAACATAACAATTATTAACATAATTGATTAAGTAATTTCATATTATGTTTTCAGCAACCCAAACAAAGTTGACATTGACAGTTGGGGACAGTAATTAAATATTTGATAATGATCATTGTTGATTAGCGTTCGAACAACCGGCCCTTATTCTAGTTGTCGATAGATGGCGCTATAATCAAAAAAAATATTTAAGGATTATATAATATATCTACGAATATACGAGTATTCTGTACAATTTATAAGACTATACAAATCAAAGAAAATACAATTTTATAAATGCAATAAACACAACTGATTTGTTTTTCTGACAAATTGCAAATAAAATGTGACAACTGTCAAATCTAAGTAAAATGTCATGTTAAAATAACTGTTATAAATTTGTATTATCACGGACTTTTTTTCTATCATTTGTGATGTACTGAAAAATGCTCATGAAAAAGACTTCCATAATAACAACGAAAATTGAAATGGCTTCTACGAGATCGCCTATTAAATTTATAGTAATAAACATCGATATTTTATTGACTGATGTTTTAATTAGGTTAAGGCTATGGGTACATAATTCGCAAATATTTTACGTGTATCCCTACTTTTTCTGTCTTCACACGGCAAATTACGTGTAGTAAAATTCACACTGGTATGGATATGTAAACATTACTAGAATGTCATTCTACTTGAAAATGTCATAATTAATTTAAAAAGATGGCTTTTGAATGTTCTTGGATAACTGTTATTTTTATAATTGCAAATTATTAATTCAGTTAATAAATGTGATAATTTTTTCACTAACTATATTTTCAGTGATTGTAATAATTTATTTGTACAACAAAAACTAATAATCAATCGAGAAAAGAGGAAAAGTGTTAAAGTGATTTTTTAATTAAATATTGTTATTATGGAACGCTTACAATTTTGAACATCTCAACAAAAAAATACTTGGATCACAGGATATATCTGATGTATTCTCTGCTTGGATCTTCCACAAATAATACACAATAAATAACTTTTTATTAAGTTCACGTCTTTAATCAATTATTTATTAAATACACTATATATCAATAATATTTAATCAATTTCTCAAAATATTCCCGATGCAATGTCAAATATTTAAAATTGTCACTGATTGTCAGTGTGTGACTGACAATATTATATGCTGACAATATTATATTCGGCTGAGTGCGTTGTAAGACAAAGACAGATTTGGAAAAATTACCACGGCATTGTGTTCATTTTTTTCGAATCCTGAAAAAACCAATAAATATTTTTGAAAAATTTAAACGCAGAATGAAAGACTAAATTATTACCGAGGGCCGAAAGTCCCTTAGAATAAATAAAAAGTTTATTTTGAATGAGATATTTGAAATTAAAAAGCACACTAAATTTTTCCTTAGTTTTTCACCCCTGTAACTTATTAAAATAAACATTATAGAAGTTCTCAGGGACTTTCGGCCCTCGCTAATAACGTAATCTTTCATTCTGCATTTAATTTTTTTCAAAAATACTTATTAGTTTTCTCAGGATTCGAAAAAAATTAATCCCCATTTGAATAGCATTGCAGCCGAAAATACGTACCGATCCTCTTAATAAAACCAAAGCTTCTAAAATAATTGCGTAATGTGTCTTTATTTACTCGAGCAAAACAAAATTGTAGAAACAATGTGGATGCAATGGTACCTATATAACATTTTACACCTAAAAGCAGTTCTGGACCTCGGAGGTAAACTACATTTTTGTCGACATGGTGTTGTTTTGTTTTTTTTTTCCTTTAACTCACTCAGCTCTCCAAGAGCTTTCTAGAGGTATAATACACTTTGTAATAATGACCACGAAAACGAAATTACCAAAAAAAATAGAAATAAAAAGGAAAGAATCCCTCTCATTGGCTGTATACCATAATAAAAATTACTAAAGAATTGCTATATAATTAAATTATACCATTAACAAGAAGATATTTTTACTTCTTTAGTAAAAAAATAGAACACTATGTTCAAATAATTTAAGAGGTAAAAAGCGCCATGTAAACTTGTGTGTTTTTACCTCACAGTTACTGCAACGGCAGGCTGATGGCAAACACCTCTAAGTTGACTTAGTGCACTGAGCACCTAGTAGGGATGGGAAAAACCTACCGGTTATAACCTAAAACCAGTATTTTTAGTTCGCCATAACCGGTTTTAGCGGTTGTTTTTCTCTCCCGGTTATAACCAGTTTTTTACAGTAATAACCGGTGAAAAACCGGATAAGTTACTTCTGAAAAAAATAAGGAATTCGAAGAAAAAATATTGTTTGTATAAATTTGTCAATAATTGTTGATGTGTTTAATGTTTATACATATTCGTTAATTACTCTCGCAATTACTGAAATATGTTTTTAGATGTTGTTCTGAAGCTATTTTCTTGTGGCATTTTTGCAATTAACTAGTTTTGATAGGAAAGCCACAATTTTACCAAAAAATGATTTTATTAACGTTTCGACGCCCAAATCGGGTGTCGTTGTCAAAATACAAAAAATATTAATGAATTAAACAAAAATGTTGTTGCTTAATAAAAAAAATTCTTCTAGTAATATAAATGAGTCAGATTAAATAAATTATTATAAGAATTTTTTTTACTAAGCAACAACATTTTGGTTTAATTCATTAATATTTTTTGTATTTTGACAACGACACCCGATTTGGGCGTCGAAACGTTAATAAAATCTTTTTTTAGTAAAATTCTGACTTATCTCCCATCAAAACTAGTTAATTATGTTTTTAGAAATGTGATAAGCAGAATTGGCTATTTTGATGAACTTGAGAATAAGCATGTCGTGCTTGTATACCTACACAAACGAGAATAAACTTACATTTATAAATCCAGGAGAAAAAAGAATTCCTCTGGAATCACTTAAAATAAAATGAAAATAATAAAATTGTTTTGTATATGTTGTGCAAAAAGGATTTTTTTTTAAATACGATACACATACAAATTTTAAGATTGATTTCATAAGTTTTACCATTTTGATGATACATTTTTGTTTTTATAATTCATAGGTATTATACAGGTTGTCCCGAAAAGATTGGTCATAAATTATACCACAGATTCTGGGGTCAAAAATAGGTTGATTGAACCTCACTTACCTATATACAATAGTGCACACAAAAAAAGTTACAGCCCTTTGAAGTTACAAAATTAAAATCTATTTTTTTCATATATCGAAAACTCCTAGAGATTTTTTATTGAAAATGGACATGTGGCATTCTTATGGCAGCAAAATCTTATAAAAAAATTAAAATTAAATTTGTGCACCCCATAAAAATTTTATGGGGGTTTTGTTCTCTTAAACCCCCCCAAACTTTTGTGTTTGTTCCAATTAAATTATTATTGTGGTACCATTAGTTAAACATAATGTTTCTAAAACTTTTTTATCTCTTAGTACTTTTTCGATAAGCCAGTGTTCATCGAGATATTTTGAATATTTTTCGAATCCACCACATATTTGTATATGGTTATGTACGATTATAGACACCTGTTAATAATCTGAAAATTTATTTATAATTTACATGGTTAGGTATATTTTGAAAAAGAAGCCACATCTCGATAAAAGGTGACTTATCAAAAAAAGACTAAGAGGCAAAAAAGTTTTAAAAATAATGTGTTTAACTAATGGTACCACAATAATAGTTTAATTGGAACGTACACACACCTTTGGGGGGTTTAAAGGAACAAAACCCCCATAAAATTTGTATGTGGTAGACAAATTTCACTATAATTTTGTTTTAAGATGTTCCTGCCATAAAAAGATACATGTCCATTTTCAATAAAAAATCTCAAATAGTTTTCGATATATTTAAAAAAATCGATTTTGATTTTGTAACTTCAAAGGGCTCTAACTTTTTTTGTAACATTTGTACTAAGGTAAGTTAGGTGCAATCGAACTATTTTTGACCCCAGAATGTGTGGTATGATTTATGACCAATCTTTTCGGGACACCCTGTATACACCTACACGTTATAGTATAATTTGCTTCCTAATTTATTACGTTTATAATCATATAACTAATTTCACCACCATTTGTATTTTGCAATTATTTGATATTATTTGAAGCCGAAATTTTCATTGCGTTAGTTTATTATAAAGGGTGTAACAAAAAGGTAGGTCAGGAATTAAATCACATATTCTGGGACCAAAAATAGATCGATTGAACCTAACTTACCTTAGTACATATGGGCACATAAAAAAAGTTACTGCCCTTAGAAATTCCAAAATGAAAATATATTTTTTGCAATATATCGAAAATTGTTAGGGATTTTATATTGAAAATGGGCATGTGGAGTATTACAAACTAAAGTGCAATACAAATTTGACGTTGTAACCTGTTGGGTATTGAATATTGATTCAAAAAACCGAAAACCGGTTTTTGGAATAACCGGTTTTTGACCGCTTATAACCGCCGGGATAAACCGTATGTAAAAAAAAACGGTATAACCGAAAACCGGTGTTTTGACAAAAACCGCCATCCCTAGCACCTAGCGGCAAACGGGTCATAGATGGGATGACTGTTCTTCTTAACAGAAATAAATCTATTTGTTTTCATCTTTTCTTTTTTATAATCAAATATTTTTGTTGTTATTATAAAAATCGTGGTTATTAATACATTGTAATAAACAATCAACAAATATTGTGTACTCTCTCTTAAAAATTGGTGTTTATATTTCGAGTGATATATTATACACATAGTTTTAAAAGTTATGCATCACTTCAAATTATGCTAAATTTAAAAAAATTATAAAAGAAACAGAAATAACAACAAGTATTATTAAATGCTATTATTTTGTCGAGCCACAATATGACAACAACAAATTGACATTTTTTTTATTCACTTACGCTGCAACCACAAGGGTTATTAGCGATCTAAAAAATATAATAAAGATAAAGTTAGTAAAAATTACAATAATTGATACAGTCCAGAGTCTTTAACTTATTGTATTTACATGTACAAAGATAAAGTTATTCTATTTTTTCTACAACCGTGTTAAAAATGCAATTTTTAGCACTCCATGCGAGCGTTAAAAATTCTACTTTAAGGCACTAGTGCTTTAATAGTATATTATGCAACAAGTGCAGAAAGATACTAATTTCTCACGAGTTTGAAAAGTTGCGTTACGAGCGCAAGCGAGTGCCGCAATTCAAACGAGTGAGAAATTATCTTTCTGCACGTGTTTCACACTATACTTTTTCTACAAGCACAGTTTTTCCTAAAAATAAAAATCACAATTTCCAAACGACGATTAATTATAATAGGTACCTATGTGATAAATTTTAAACTGTATTTAATTAATACCTACTAATCAATTTAAATTCCTTATACCTAAATAAATTACACAGAAATCAGTTAAAAAATTAATGCACTGCCTTAATTTGTTTAAATTTAAACAATTAATACACACTATTGACATTATATTTATGCAGTCACGGATTTACACAAAACCTACTTCATTCGACGTCTCTTGCACAGGTTGCTAAATCCTTATTGGTTATTTGATAATTATAAAATGTTTAATAAGAATAAAATTGTAAAATAAAACAGTTGTAACATCCATAATTTAGTTTCTATGCTATAGTTAAATATAATAATTGTCTTATAGGTTATATATTTGTCTAAAATTTAACCACGGATGTAAACAGAATATAACGTTACTCAGAATGCGGTAGTCCACGGATGTAAACAGAATATAACGTTACTCAGAATGAGGTAGTCAACTGTGCAGAAAAGAACTTTGCGGCACAGAAACGTCACTTTTCTGCACACTAATGTCAAATATCTTATACTGTGAGAAAATATCAAGTTTGCTAACATAAAACCGTGCAGAAAAGTGCACTTTGAATAGTGGTTGTAGAAAAAAATTTTATGGCACTGCAGTTCGTATTGACCGTATAGGCAATTTTGAAGTAATGTCAAAAAAATATAAAAATGGAATGTCAGTAAAGTTCAAGTAAAAGTTTTTGTAGATATTATCCTGTAATTAGGTTTGTAGAAAAAATATTGTATGATATGCGTGTTAAAAAGTACATTTTTAAGGCACTTATGTGAATTGCAGAACTCGCTTCGCTCATTCTGCAAACTTTCACATGCGTGCTTTAAACATGTACTTTTAACACTTATATCATAAATAACTATTTAACGTTCATATTTACTCCTAAGGCTTCCTTTATATTCTTTGGGATAGTTTACTTCTTTCTTGTTGTTTCATATATTTTGCACTCAGTTAATAATATTATGCTTCACGGAGAGTGTCGTTTCACAGTTTTCACACATAGGCGGCACAGTTCGCGTAAAGAGGTGTTTATGTGTTAAGTTGCTATGTCCCAGCCGCAAACCTGTTATTCTCACATGGTCGGGTCTGTTCACTGTTGGTTGGAACCACGGTTTCAATAATTGTTTTATTTCCTTTAGTTTATTTTGCGATTCACTACACTTATTTTGCCACGCAATGAACACTTTATATTTTATTTCCGACTTTAAGTTATCGGAAGAAACATCATTAATAAGAATGGAGTCCTTGCTGGTAGATCTGCTTTTTCATTTCTTTGTATACCTGAATGCGATGGGACAAACTTAAAGTCGACAGTGATCTTATTTTTATTTAGGATTGCTATTTCTGATTGGATATGTGAGGCAATTGGATAATTAATAGAAAAGTCTGTTTGACTTGTACACACTTCTATATAAATCAAAAGGGGAACTGGTGTATGTTTTCAAAGACTGATAGTGTGTAAATAAATTTATTAAAATCAGCTAAGTACCTACTTTCAGCATTTTTAATGCCATCATCAGAGCTATCGTCTTATGGTTGTAAATACCTCAAATGAAGAGAAAACTTCGAAGAAACACATTCTACTATTAAAAAAAAAGATCCACCCAGTGGTTAGATCCCTGGGTTAATTTTTTAATAGTAGAATGTGTTTGTTCGAAGATTTCTCTTCATTTGAGGTATTTACAACCATAAGACGATAACTCTGATGATGGCATTAAAAATGCTTAAAGTACTTAGCTGATTTTAATAAATTTATTTACACACTATCAGTCTTTGAAAACATACATCAGCTCCTGTTTTGATTTAATTGGATAATTTTTGGTGTATAGACGTTTGATAGTGTGAAGTGAGCTTAGTGAATCGGTTATTATGAGAGACGGGGACTGTTTCGACTCTTTTATGTGGATAAGTGCTTGTAATATTGCATACAACTCTGCAGTGAACTGACGAAGTAATGGGATTGAATTTAATTGGGTTTAATTGATGTATTGGGTGTGAGGATGGCTGCACCAACACCGTCTGATGATTTGCATGCGTCAGTCTACAGGGTGATCAACTTCTGTGACAAAGTCCAATATATCTGTTATTATAAAATTTATGAAAAAAAGTTGTTAATAAAAGTTATAGACACCTTTAATATACCCATTTTAAAATTAGTGAGAAACATACAGGGTCCTCCACAACACCGTGTCAAACCAAAGTTATGTTTTTTAAATGGAACACCCTGTATTTTATTTAAAATCTGGTTTCTCTACATTTTTCTGATTCTAGAGATATAACACTTGTCTGGGGCTATACTGAGTGTTTCAAAGTTATGAGCACTTTTATCAAAAAATCATATTGATTTGATCGCCCTGTATGATTCTAACAGTATAATAAAAACTTATGTTTTTACTGCTGTTGACTGTCAACATTAAAGTAGTTTTGCAACAGCGTACAATTTTTTTATCACTACACAAATTGTATACAGGGTAAGTCAAAATGCAAATAAAAGATTTTCTTCATATTTTTAAATGGAACACCCTGTATTTTATATTACCATCGAAAATTTCTTTCATTATATTTGCATATCTTTTAAATACTCCCTATACCTAAAGTTATTAGTTTTCGAGATATATTAGTTTTATTGTTGAAAACTCATAGATACGTTTATTACAGTAAATTAATTACCCTTAATATTAGAAACCGCCAATGAGTTTGTTAATGATAATTAAAATTAGACTGCATTTCATTTTTTCTCCAAGTTTATGGTAAATTCTATACAATAACGACAATTTTATATTTACTAACAAAATGATATCAATTAATTTTCCGCGAAGAAATGGGAACTATAAATTGCTGCCAGTTCTTGTTTAAGGTGGCTTTGAAATAATTGACACAAGAACTGTCAGATGTAAGATTTTAATTATCTGTACGTTTTTATTTTTGTTATTGATTATAATTGTTTGCCATATTGTTATAATTGTTACCTAACAATGAATTTTAGTCGTGAAGAAATGACAGACATGATATGGATTTTAGGAGAGTGTTTCAAAAACTCATTAGTTGCCACAAGAATTTATAAAAAAAAAAACGGTGTCCATAGCGTCAACAACCAAATAAGATAGCATTTGGCAACTTATTAAACAGGTTTAATCGTACTGGTTCTGTTTAGGAAGCAAAGGAAAAAACAAAAATCATTATTACGGATGAAAATGAATTAAATGTTTTACTGCCTGTTACAGAAAATCCTCATACAAGTATTCAAAATATTACAAGAGAGCAAGATATTAGTTATGTATCTATCGAAAACATACTCAAGAAAAACAACATGCACCCATGCCATATACAATTACATCAGGAACTTGTTGGAAATGATTCCGAACGAAGAGTACAATTTTGTCAATAGTCACAACAACAAATATTTATACAGAGAGATTTTTTTGAGTTTGTTCTTTTTTTTTGGAGACGAGGCAACATTCCACAAAAATGGTAGTGTAAACAGACACAATTTTCATTATTATTCCACAACCAATCCGTACTGCGCTCAGATATTAAATATTTGGGGTGGAATCATAGGTAATTACGTTATAGGTCCTTTTTTTCTTTGAGGAATCGGTAAATGGTTAGGCTTATTTAAATTTTCTAGTGAATCGTTTACCTATTCTACTTGAAAATGTACCAGTAAATATCCGCCAACATATGTGGTACCATCACGACGGAGCCCCTGTTCACCACAACGAACTTGTCAACGGTGAACTCGATCAACTATTTCCTGAAAGATGAATAGGAAGAAATGGGCCAGTTCACTGGCCACCCAGATCACCAGAATTAAACGAAGTTGACTTCTTTTTCTGGGGTTATATTTTATTAAAGACGTAGTGTATAGGACACCTCCAACAATAGTTGACGATATGAAAATAAGGGTTCAAAACGCCTTTCAAAGTGTCACACAACAAATGCTTACAAACATCATTAGGTCTCTTGAAACTAGTTTCCAGGCTTCTGTAGACGTTATGGGAGGTCATTTAGAACACCTTTTATAACAAAAGAAGTACGTTGAACATATTTTTTATTTAATTTAGTTTTTTAATAAATTTTAATAAATTAAAGTATTGTTATTAATAACTAAGTAATACATGTTGTTATCAACAATGAAACTAAAATATCTCGAAAACTTATAACTTTAGGTATAGGAAATATTTCAAAGATATGTAAGTATAGTGATAGACCTTTTAGATAATAATATAAAATACAGGGTGTTCCATTTAAAATTATGAAGAAAATCTTGTATTTACTTTTTGACTTACCCTGTATACAATTTGTGTAGTTATAAAAAACTTATACATTGTTACAAAACTACTTTAATATTGACAGTCAAAAGCATTAAAAAGATAAGTTTATATTACACCGTTAGAAACATACAGGGCGATCAAATCAGTATGATTTTTTAATAAAAGTGCTCGTAAGTGTTATATCTCTAGAATCAGAAAAATGTAGAGAAACCAGATTTTAAATAAAATACAGGGTGTTCTAGTTACAAAAACAAAACTTTGGTTTGGTACCGTGTTATGGGGGACCCTGTATATTTTTCACTAATTTTAAAATGTGTACATTAAAGGTGTCTATAACTTTTATTAACAACTTTTTTTCATATATTGTATAATAACAGATATATTGGACTTTCTCACAGAAGTTGATCACCCTGTATACCTTATAGTCCAGAGAAATAAGGTTTTTCTCGTGACACTTCCCCCTCCAGGCCGAAACCAAATTTTTTGAGTAGTATGGACATCTATATTATTAACCTATATGTTTCCTGCAGCCGATTTTGATGATATACATAGTTCTGTATCTGTAGAGTAGGGAGTGTGAGTCAAGTCCCACAGCACTTAGGCCACAATTGACCCATTGTACATCCTCCCAGGGGGTTGTCGTCCTTAGTTCATTATCCATCCTGCCATTTCCAGGAAGGTGGACAAATCACCTGGTGACATCTCCCCTATATCGGCAGGTGTAGGCCAAGGCTCGCCGAACGCATACTCTCGTATTGACGATAACTCCGGACATTCACATAGGACATGCTCGACAGTTTCGTCATCTCGTTCACACCTCCTGCATAGAGATGTGTCTACTAGCCCCAGTGTGTGGAGGTGTTTTCTTAGTTGACAATGGCCAGTTAAAAAACCAACGGTCAAGCGTAGGTTTTTCCTGGTCATTCTCAAGTACTTTTCTGATGCTGACTTCCCAAGGTTCCTTAGTGTTACCCTGGCAAGTCTACATCCTGGCCCTTCTTCCCATCTTCTTACGGTTTGCGAGTGGGAGTGACATTTGACAGTTTCCGCGATTGTTGTAGTCGACAAGCCAAAAAGATCACAAGGTCCTAAGAGTCTTAGGCCTGCTGCCCTTCTAGCCAGCTGGTCAGCAATGCGGTTGCCTTTATTTCTGTTGTGTCCTTTAACCCATCTCAGGATGATGTTGTTACCATCCGAAGCTTGGGCTAGTGATTCATGACACTCCATTACTAGCCCTGATATGACGCGTGGTCTGTTCAGGGTTAGTAGCGCTTGTCTGCTGTCTGTGCAGATTATTACAGTTTTGCCGGCTATACCTTTCCCGATTATCTCTTTTGCAGCTATGGAGATACCAGCCAGTTCAATCTGAACTACGCTGGCATTTTTGCCCATGCCCCATTTTATACTAAGGTTCAATGATCTGGAGTATATTCCACATCCTGAGCCTTCTTTCGTTTTGGAGCCATCGGTGTAGATGCAATATGCATTTGCCACGTTTGACTCCCTATGTTGACTTGTTTCGATTTTGTAGGGTTTGTCGAAGACAAACGTAGGTTTAATTGAGTCGCATCCATGGCCCGCATGCAGCTGGGGCAGTGCCTCCAGCTCACCCCGCCAGAAACGACATCTCAATTGTCCCATTCCTACATCAAGGTTTGCACCCGCTGAGCGTAACCTCATCATCGTCATCAGCGCCACCTCTCTGACATATATGTCTAAAGGGGTAATGCCAATGAGCAACTCCATTGCAGCAGTTGGTGTTGTTTTCATGGCACCTGTTATATTTAGGCAAGCCATCCGTTGAATATGGTTTAGTTTGTTGATCGCTGTTGCCTGTAGCACTTTTGGTACCCAAGCAATGGCTCCGTAAGTTAGCATTGGCCTAATGACAGTAGTGTAGATCCAGGCGACCACCCTGGGCGAAAGGCCCCAAGTGCGTCCGACCGTTCGCCGACACTGTTCATAGGCAATATATGCTCTTTTAGCTCTACTATCTAAGTGAGAGTTCCATGTTAACTTCCTGTCAAGGGTAATACCAAGGTATTTCACCTCTTCAGAGAAATTCAGACTGCAGTTTAGAATCCTAGGGGGTATTAAGCCCGTGATCCTTCTTTTTCTGGTGAAGAGGACCATCTCTGTCTTTTTTGGATTTATAGACAGTGAGTGTTCCTTACACCATGTTTCTATTAGTCTGAGAGCAACTTGTAATCTCTCGCATAGTGTGTTCTCAAACTTACCGCTTTGCAAGACGGTTATATCGTCTGCATAGGCTATTGTGTAGAAACCGTTCTTGCTGAGTTGGTAAACCAGGGTATCCAACACTATGTTCCAGAGGAGTGGTGATAGCACCCCCCCTTGTGGACATCCCCTCGTAACCATCCCTCTAACCAAAACGTCTTCTACATTTATGCTTATTGCTCTATTTGACAGCATACTGAATATCCATTCGCTCACGGCCAGGGGGACATTCCTGACATTGAGCTGTTGGGTGATGGTTGGGAAAGTTGTTTTATCAAACGCTCCCTCAATGTCTATGAATATACCTAGGGTGGATTCTTTATTATCCAGCGATCTTTCAATTCTTCCCACTACTTGATGAAGTGCAGAATCGGTAGATCTTCCCGAAGTATATGCATGTTGATTTGGATGAAGTGGATTATGAACCAGAACTTCATCTCTTATGTACCTCTCGCATAGCCTTTCCATCGTTTTCAAGAGAAAAGATGTCAGGCTAATTGGTCGGAAATCCTTCGGTAGGGTGTAATCCATCCTACCTGGTTTTGGTATGAAGACCACACGTACCTCTCTCCACTCTCTAGGAATATATCTCAGAGCCAAGGAGGCTCTGAACATTCCCACAAGGTGCGGCAAAAGAATATCCAGTCCCCACCGTAGTAGGGCTGGATATATGCCGTCAGGCCCTGGTGATTTAAAAGGGGCGAAGCACGATATGGCCCATCTTATCTTTTCCTCACTAATTAATGTTCTGGCAAGATGCCAGTCATTTGGTGTGGGTATGATTATTTCTTCCGTCCAGTTTGGTGCTTTTGAAATACTAGAACCGGGGAAGTGTGTTTTCATCAGGACCTCAGCACTTTCGCAAAGGTTGGAAGTTTTGCTTCCATCTTCCTTTGTTAGTATGCTGATATGCCGATGTGGATCTTTTGAGAGCGCTTTTTGTAGCCTGGAAGCTTGCGGAAAATCTTCGATTTCCTCACAGTAGGCTCTCCAAGCAGCTCTTTGTTTTTGTCTACAGACTTTCTTAAACTCTCTGAGGTTTGATTGATAAATATCCCAATCCTCTTTGAGTTTGGTGCGTTTTGCTTTATTAAAAGAAGTTCTTGCTGTCTTTCTAAGGTGTTCCAGTTCAGTGCACCACCAAGAGTTGGTTTTGCGACTTTCCTGGACCATCCTTATCGGACAGGATTTTTTATAAGCGTAGCTTATTTTATTTTGGATAGATACCGTGTACCTTTCCAATTCTGTATTAGTTCCTGGAGTTAAAGCCTTTTCATTCCGCAGAGCATCTTCTAAGAGGCGGTTGTAGAGTTCTACATCCGTCCACCTAGGGTCGCGAGATTTGATAAGGCTTTTTTCCAGACTAATAATATAGGTCAACCAGCGGTGATCAGACATAGAGATGTCCTCTGAGACCTGCCAGTTCTGAATTTTATTAGATATTTCTGCTGTTGCTAGCGTGATATCTATAACAGTTTGGCTACGAACATTAATAAATGTAGGTTCCGTGCCTCTATTTAAGATATACAAATCTTTACTAATAATATAGTCATAAAGAGACTTACCTCGAGAGTTGTTATCTTTGCTGCCCCAGCCTAGATGGTGAGAATTCGAATCGCAGCCGATAATAAGTTCTACCTTCTGGCTGAGAGAATGGTCTACCAGATCTTCCATCTCCTTTGTTGGTGGTAGGGTGGCTGCATCTGAGGGTAGGTAGACCGATGCTAGTATCAACTCTCTGCTTTTGCCTTTTCCCCATGGGCATTTTACTTTAACAGCAGTTACGTCTGAAGTACAAAACTGCACCAGGGGGGAGGCTTTAATTTTCCTGGGAACATATATTGCTGTTCTCGGTTGTTGGTTGCTTGGTAAGCTGAAGATTTGACCATTTAGACTGCCAAAACCAGTTATTTTGGTCTTAATTATCCAAGGTTCTTGGATTAATGCTATTGCATCCTCCTTTACATCCAGGTGGCGGCAGAGTGTCGCTGTTGCCACCTTTTTGTGCTGGAGGTTGCATTGAATAATGGTTACCTTTTTCCTGACGTCTTTGCCCATGGCGAAGGTGTCGTATTGGTTCTTTTTAGGCGTCCATTTCCTCCTCACTTGAGGAGGCGGCAGCCTTAGTCGTTTCGGTGCTTCCTCTGCAGGGTTCGTCGACCACCATCTGATGGTCGTCGTCCTGCTGTGGAACCACGGGTGTTTCAGTCTCAGTGACCGTATCCGGTTGCCGAGTATCTGAGGTCCCTGGTTCCGAGGAGGTGCCCTCCATTTTTTGTTTGCTTGCTTTTAGAGTCAATGAGGTGAACGCGTAGCTCAGCCTCATTGCTCTTTTCCTAAGGACAGCCATGTCCTCGTCTCCGATTCCGAAGACGAACAGGTGTCCGTCAGGATATACATAGTTATAAACAAATGAAGATCGAAAAACGGTAAATTATCGCTTTTCTCGTCTATTACCAAAAAGTTAAGCACTTTAAACAAATTTGAGAGTAAGAAACTCACAAATCGTATAAAAAACTTCAATATGGCATTCGCTGAATATGTCCATCCTTATTGGTTGCTTAGAAAATTGCAAAATAAATCATAAATATTGAGTTTTTATAAATATTCATAACTTAGGTAAAAAATAACTTAGAATCTTCTTATTACACGGAATGCCGAGACTTCTTGTACTTAAATTGTATTTTAAATTTCAAAGCAATTGGTCAAATAGTTTAAAAGTTATTTAATTTGTTTTTCCCAAATTAATTTTTTTTGCAACACTATAAGTCAGAAAATTATGAGGTTACAATAATACTTCGGACAGTTTATGAAAGAAGAACATTTATACTATTACCTTAATTAAAAATAAATGACAAAAAATAATTTTAAACAGTGTAAAATTATTTTGCAAAAACATGTCGATTTTTTGCTTACTTATAAACAATTAGAATAACTTTTTAACCGTTACCCGTAGAAAAATTATTTTTTCATATTTAGAAAGGCTGAATTTTTATACACATTTAGAAAGAAAAACAACTGTTCTAGGAGATTTAGGGACAAAGTTAGCCCCCCCATTTTTTTAATTCACATGTTTTTGCAAAATTATTTTGCAATATTTATAATTATTTTTTGTCATTTTTTTTAAATTAAATTAATACTGTAAATTTTCTTCTGTTATAAACTATCCAAAATATTACTGTAACTTCATCATTTTCTGACTTACAGTGTTGCAAAAAAAATTAATTTTGGATAAACAAATTAAATAACTTTTAAACTATTTGACCAATTGCTTTGAAATTTAGGGTATAATTTAAGCACCATAAGTCTCAGCATTCCGTGTAATAAGAAGGTTCTAAGTTAATTTTTACATAAGTTATGAATATTTATAAAAACTCAAAATTTATGATTTATTTCGCAATTTTCTAAGTAACCAATAAGGATAGACATATTCATCGAACGCCATATTGAAGTTTTTTATACGGTTTATGAGTTTATTACTCTCAAATTTGTTTAAAATGCCCAATTTTTTAGTAATAGACGAAAAAAGCGAAAATTTACCGTTTTTTGATTTTCATTTGTTTATAACTATGTATATCATCAAAATTGGCTGCAGGAAACATATAGGTTATTTTTATAGATAACCATATTACTCGAAAAATTTGGTTTCAGCCTGGAGGGGGATGTGTCACCAACACGATATTTTTTTTCCTTATTTCTCTGAACTATTATAGTGGATTTCTATTTGTTTCCATTTCTATTAAGGATGACTGTTTGATAAGGTCTGTTATAGTCTCACTTTTTTGTATACACTAAGGTTAGTATTAAATTTGGGAATTGGTATTAACCAAGGTGGAGAGGTTAGGAAATTTGTTGGGAGAATTTCAGGAAATTAAAGATGTAAGTCATAAAGGTTTCTCCTAACTCTTTCGTACAATGGTGGATCTAATATAGTTGCAGAAAAAATGTCTTGAAATCAATCTGTGAACGTATTGGTATAAAAGTAGGGTGTTATTTATTACTGGCTATTTTAGAAGAATATTATGTGAGAGAAAGATATTTGAATCATAAACTTAGGGGTGGTTCCCCTGTTAAGCATTGTAAACTTTCAACTGGTGTCGTTCGAACCGCACCTGTAGCTATTCGTAGAGCTGTGTTTGGAATAGTTTCTAAGGTTTTCAATGCTGATACATACTTTCCTTGATAAACAAACTATCGCACCATAGTCGAGTGTGGATCTAACTAAATATTTATATACATGAAATAGTGTATTTTGATCTGCCCCCCAGTTTTTTCTGGAAAGAGTTTTCATAAAATTGAATCCTGCTTGGCATGATTTTTTAAGTTCTTCTGTGTGTTTTTTCCATGATAACTTTTGGACGAAAACCATACCTTAAAATCGGACATTATTTCTGAAACTGAGGGTTTGTTTATATAGCTTCAGCGATTTTTCCTCATGGATTTTTTGTGTTTTAACGGACAATTTAGCGGCCTGTTTTCACGTATTTTTCTAGTTACAAATTATCCTTGTTGTCTTATACAGGGTGTTAGTAAATAAGTATGAAAAATTTTAAGGGCTAATTTTACATGAAAAAATAATGCCGGTTTGCTCTATAACCATATGTCCGCAAATGCTTCGTTTGCGAGATACGGGGTGTTGATATTTTTATTTCAAACTGCCAATTTATTTATTGCTCTAAAACTAGTTGAGGTATGAAAATAAAATTTGGTGTGTTTTAGAAGGTAGCTATTGCGCATTTTTTGACATACAATTAAGAATTTTGTATTCGTCATTGGCGCGCATACGGGTAATAGTCTGAATTTTTTTAAAGAAAAAAAGAGTACGCCGCTGGGATATTTCAAATTAAAAATTATTTTTAAATTCCACGTTTAATTTTTCATAAAAAACTTTTCTTGCCTTTTTTTCATATAATGCACTGTTTCTATGCAGAAAAATAAAACATCTTGGCGCGTATTTTTCATTTCTTAATACATGCATCATCAAGAACTATCCAATATAATAATACTAAACTACAACAATAACAGAAAATATTACTAATAAGGTTTCAACTAGGTGCAAAGCTGCAAAAAATGTTTAAAATGATCTCCTTTAGAGGTAACAGAAGAATTTTTTATTCATCATTGGAGCGCGTACGGGTAATGGTCTGAATTTTTTGAAGAAAAAAATAGTACGTCACTGAGATATGTCAAACTAAAAATAATTTTTGAATTCCTCGTCCAATTTACGATAAAAAATCTTTCTTACCTTTCTTTCACACGAGGCGCCGTTTTTATACAAAAAAATAAAACATCTTAACACTTACAAAGTATTTGAGGTAGTTTCCATATGCATAGAAACTTAGTTCAAATACTTTGTAAACGTTAAGATGTTTTATTTTTTTACATAAAAACGGCGCCGCATATAAAAAAAATTCAAGAAAGATTTTTTGTCGTAAATTGGACCAGCAATTCAAAAATGATTTTTAATTTGACATATATCAGTGGCGTACTATTTTTCTCTTAAAAATATTCAGACCATTACCCGTATGCGCGCCAATGATGAATATAAAATTCTTCTATAACTTCTAAAGGAGGTCTTTTTAACATTTGTTGTAGCTCTGCACCTAGTTAAAATCTTATTAGTAATATTTTCTGTTAATGTTCCAGTTTAGTATTATTATTGGATATTTCTTAATAATGTATTCAAAAAATGAAAAATACGCGTCAAGATGTTTTATTTTTCTGCATAAAAACGGTGCACCATATGCAAAAAAGGCAAGAAAGGTTTTTAATCATAAATTAGACGTGGAATTTAAAAATAATTTCTAATTCGAAATATCTCAGTAGCGTACTATTTTTTTCTTTAAAAAAATTCAGGCCATTACCCGTAGGCGCGCCAATGTTGAATACAAAATACTTAGTTGTATGTCAAAAAATGCGTAATACCTACCTCCTAAAACTCACCAAATTTCATTTTCATAGCTCAACTGGTCTTAGAGCAATAAATAAATTAGCAGTTTGAAATAAAAATTTCAACACCCCGTATCTCGGAAACTAAGCATTTGCGGACATATGTTTATAGAGAAAACCGGCATTAATTTTGCATGTAGAATTAGCCCTTAAAATGTTTCATACTTATTTACTAACACCCTGTATAAACTAACAACTTATAGCTGGTAAATAAATTATCAACATACGTCTTGTGTGCAGACTTGTTTTCCACAACTTTTAAAAGATTAATAACAACTCCTTCACTCATACTAAACTTTTTAAATTAGGTTAGTTTGATTTTCCAGCTTAACCCATTAACGCCTACTGGTACCATATGGAGCCAACAACTTGCGTACGGATCAAACTCTATTTACCATATTATTAGGTAAAATTTCGCAGAGAGATTCGGCCTATTTTTAGTTCAAGGTTACCTCTTCTTGAATGAACAACTCAAATTTAGTTTGATACCTATTTTCCAGTGTAAATTTTTTGAATTTACGGTTGGTTTTGTTTGTACCAAAATATGGAAATTTGTCTCGTGTAAGGGTTTTTTTTATTACTTTTTGCACTAGCATCCTCGTTTTTTTTTTTCAAAAGATTGTCTAAAAACTTTGATAAACAACTTGTACATATTTTCGTAATATTTTATCTTTTGGCTTTTTCGTAGTTAGGCCAAAAATATGGGTGTTCCCAAATGGAACTGCTAGGCGATTTGCTGGACATATTGTTTTCACTATTCTTTTTTACTTTTCTTATTTTTAGAGGAATTTCTTTGAAAGAAGATCTTGATATAGGTTTGGAGGAAAACGAAATTAATAACGATGTTTCTGCCGTTTACATAGAATCTCCATATAGGTACTAACATTTTGGCAGATGAAGATGACGCGGGTTTTATTGATAATTGAAATCGGAACTAGCTGTCTTCAGGTGCGGAAATTGTAGTTTCGAATAATACCAGGGTCGAAGGCACCGATGATGACACGATCATAGAAGAAACCACTTAGATTCACCCCGTACTAGCAGAGCAATTCCATCTTCGCCAACTGATGGAGGTCTTATTATGTTCACGCGGCAGCAAAATGCAGATTTTACGAAGACAGGGATTTGGTTCCTACTGTGTATGATTTTCCAGAGTCTGATTACTCAAAATATGCTGGTATGCTGGTTCAAGCCCTTCAGAACTTTTTAGATTACATCAACTAGACCTGTTTAAAGGTTTTCAAGACAAGAGAAAAAACATTGTTGTTCCGAGGTCAAAAATATTGTTTCAAAATACAATAATAATATGGGTGGCACTGATTTGATGGTTAGTGATTTATCTTGCTATCGAATTGGAATCCGTTACAAAAAATGGTATTGGCCTATTTTTACATACCTAGTGGACGCGAACATTAAAAATGCGTGGAAGTTGTATAGAAAATCTGGTCGTAACATTAGCCAATTGGAATTTACACGGGCTATCATCCAGATGTATCTAATAAGATATAAAATCCCACCGAAAGCACCAGGAAGAGTGTCCGCAGCTGCAAGAAATGACTCTCGAATTGGAGATATTCGGTACGAGGGATTAAATCATTTTGTGATTTATGTACCAGAAGAAGATGCGTACGGATTGGATTTTTAAGCCGAGGGAGAAAAGTGGGCTGCAAGTATGATGTGGTCCTTTGTATTGACTGTTTTCGCAATTTTCATACCAAGTAACTCTTAACGAACATCTATCGGGTTCGCGCCTAGTGGTCCCATATGGGAACAGTTTTTTTCTCAATAATTATTTCATTTACAAACAATTTGCTTCTTACGTTTTGTACAGAATACTGTTACATTTAAAGATTTTTAATAAATTTTGTTGAAAACAAAATATTTTTTCTCGGCGTTAATGGGTTAAGGGACAAAGTATTGTATAAATATCCATTGCTAGACACAAGGCACTATATTATATTCTATCGGAAATGAACACCCTTGCCGAATGGCCGCCAAAGTATGGGACCATTTGTTCGTCTATTGATTAAGTATTTATTGTTAAGATGCAGGTGGGTGACAGCTTGAACATTGAAGCAAAAAGCAATGTTAAGTTGTCAAAAAATATTTTTTTTATTTTCTGACAGCACTAAAGTGAATTTTGGATTAAATAGGCTAAAAACATGCTTCTTTTTGTGTTAATTAATTAAATTAAAAAAAAAATTCTGGACAGCCATGTATTAATAATTATGTTAATATTTATATTATTAAATTGACAATTGAATAAACTATCAAACGAGCTAGCACAGACTTCTATTCTCGTTTAAAAAAATCATCGATTAAGTCATCACGCCCATGTGGATGGTGTCACTAGTACTGTATATAGGACAATATTTATTTATGTACCAAGTCACTAAAGTGACTATTTATCAAACGAGTCTGATATTACGAGAAGAGCGAGTGTAGCGAGCGAGACGCGTAACAGACGAGTTCGATAAAGAGTCTTTACTGACGTGGTGCATACAAAATTTTATCGCCAACATAACTTGATTGAAAATCAACTTGGAATTTGCATTCCGATGATTCACACCTTAAAGTTGACTACGTAAGAGTTTGGGCTCTGTAATTATTTAAAAATAATATAAAATATTAAAAAAAAATTGAATAAAAATCTGTCGTTTTTTTAACTTCTTTAAAATCTCATTATAACACTACACATTTTTTTTAATTAATTATCTTCATTATTTCATAAAATTAATCATCTTTAATTTTAATAATCCCTGAATGAAAAACTGAAGAATGAAGTACTGAAAGTTTCGCAGCTTGGACAATGCCAAAATATATTTTATCTACAATTTCACTTTCTACAATAATTTGATATTGGTTTTAACACTTACCTGCAATTTACAATTTAAGAACCGTTGAAATTTTAGACATCATAATATTTTCATGACAATGATGACAGGTAACTTTTGCAAGATGGCCGCTTTCGATTTTTTTCGATAGTTATCAATATTGAATAATTACGAAATCGGTAAAGTTTTATTTTTTTTTTATATGAATATAATTACAAAATACTACAAAATTTCACTTTTTGACATAAATTTAATTGATAATATCGCAAATTGTGTACAATATTTTTAATAATTAAAGTAAATACATTTTAATTTCACTCAAACACTCGCCATTCGATTACTGGCATCGATCACTTGCATTCAATCTTAGTTAATTTGATTAATCGCGGCAGGTAAAGTAAAATTCTTCTTTCAGTGCAATAAAGTGTTACTTTACTGCCGCAAATGAGGGCAAATGAGTACAATAATGAATGACTTTAGTGTCGGTTGGCGATAAAAATTATAATTTGAAAATGAAAATCGATCTGTTGATTTAAATCCAAAACTATCAAAATTTTATTCAGGCGTGCATTTCTTTTAGTATAGTATAGTTGATCCAAAAAATGGCATAACCCAGACATCCAAAGTGAAAGTTATCCTTCAACACCAAATTGTTCTATATGGTTCACACAAGGTCCAGAAAAAAGCCACACCATTTCGAGCGTCGGGTTTGGGGGGAGAGGGGGGAGAAATCGGTAAAATCGTAGTTTTTTAAGTTTTTCGCCAATATTTCTAAAACTATGCGGTTTAGCATGAACAACCCTTTATACAAAATTATTCTACAATAAATTTGAAATAAAAAAGGCCCTATGCATAATCTTTCTAAAATGAATGGTTCCAAAGTTACGGAGGTAGTATAGTATAACTGGTCCAAAAAAGGCCTAACCCAAACATCCAAAGTAAAAGTTTTCCTCCAACAGCAAAATGTTCTGTATGGTCCACATATTGTTCAGTAAAAAGTTACACCATTTTGAGCGTCCGGTTTGGGAGGGAGATGGGAGAAAAGCCGGTAACTTAGTAGTTTTTTTAAGTTTTTCGTCAATATTTCTAAAACTATGCTTTATCGTAAACAATGTTATCCACAAAAATGTTCTACATGAAATTTAAAACAAAAAATGTTCTATACATAATTGTTATAAAATCAACGGTTCCAGAGTTACGGAGGGTGAAAAGTCGAGGTTTTCGATACTTTTTATATTTTTTGGGCAATATTTATGATATAACTATACCAAAAACCCAGACATCCAAAGTGAAAGTTATCCTCCAACACCAAATTGTTCTATATGGTCCACATAATGTTCAGAAAAAAGTCACACCATTTTGAGCGTCGGGTTTGGGGGGAGAGGGGGGAGAAATCGGTGAATATAAAAAGTATCGAAAACCTCCACTTTTCACCCTCCGTAACTCTGAAACCGTTGATTTTATAACAATTATATATACACCCTTTTTTGTTTTAAATTTTATGTAGAACGTTTTCCTATAGAACATTCCTTACGTTAAAGCATAGTTTTAGAAATATTGACGAAAAACGTAAAAAATTACTAATTTACCGATTTCTCCCCCATCTCCCCACCAAACCGGACGCTCAAAATGGTGTAACCTTTTACTGAACAATATGTGGACCAAATAGAACAATTTGGTGTTGAAGATAAACTTTTACTTTGGATGTCTCGGTTAGGCCTTTTTTTGGACCAATTATACTATACTACCTCCGTAACTTTGGAACCGTTCATTTTAGAAGGGTTATGCATAGGGCCTTTTTTATTTCAAATTTAATGTAGAACAATTTTGTGTAGAAGGTTGTTCATGTTAAACCGCTTAGTTTTAGAAATATTGACGAAAAACTTAAAGAACTACGAATTTGCAGATTTCTCCCCTCTCTCCCCGTCAAACCCGACGTTCAAAATGGTGTGACTTTTTTCTGAACATTATGTGGACCATATAGAACAATTTGGTGTTGGAGGATAACTTTCACTTTGGATGTCTGGGTTTGGATCTAACTATACCATACTATTTCTTGAAAAAATAAAGTTTGTTTTATTTTAGTGCAGTGTGAAGAATCACTCCGTAGTTGATGATGATTAAAAAACGAACACAATGATAATATAAGACAGGTTCATATCGAAAACAAACGATAACAAGCAATTATATGATATACCGCATATCATAATCTACCTCCTGAAACATCCACGTCAGTAGTTAAGGGTTAAATATTAGAGAGATTTTAAACCCTCTACTTACTTTAACGTACGTTAAACGTAAAACGTTATACTTGTCACGCGCACTGAGTGATAAATAAGGGATAACGTGTTTCCTTAAAATAGTTTTTGAAACCCTTCAGAAAATACGCACACAGGTTAACGTTAGTTGACATCTGGCAAACGTAACCTACAAAACGGCAGTTGTGTGCTATAACTTATTTTATTGAATTATTTGCCATAATGGAAGAAAATGTATTAAGACGTTCACCAAAGACTATTTACTACTTTAGGAACACAAAACATCCATCCTAAATTGAACAAGACAATAATAATTCAATCAAGTGTCAGATTTCTCAAGAAATGGTGTAATTTAGAATTATTCTACCAGGGTTGCCAAGCAGATTATATTCAATTAGTTAGTACCTTAATAAGAAAAACAAATTTTGATTACAATTTTATACATCGTTACTATTATTTTTTATTCTAATTGTCTTTGGTTCAGCTCATATGACCTTTTTTTCGTATTTTATGATTTAGATATATGACATTTGGCAATCTTACAAATACGTAATCCCTTAATAACGTGAACCTTACTTCTACCTAAATAAGGGGATACCTTATCCGCTAATAAAATAATAGGTTATTTTTCAGTTAATGCGCATGAGCAGAATAGCGTATAACGTTTAACGTTGTTGAAATAAGGGGCTTAAAAACTCTCTATTATGTTTATATGGGACGTACCACAATTATACCTTTTTTATACAGTTTTAAATCCTTTTTGGTTTAAATACTTTGATGGTATCAGTGACCATATAATTTCCCTATATTAATCGACAAGTTAGCCCGATCAAAGAACAATCTGGCCCCAAAAAAATAAAGGAAGGATGAAAATTTGGGAATAGGTAGTTGAAATTGTCTATTATTGTATAAGAAAAAGTTTACAATTCTACATCCCCTCCATTTTACAAAAATATAGGGGAAGGCCCCCTCTTAAAGGTAAAAAAATACATTTAAAATAAGACCGGAATTAGATAAAATGACTAATTCTAAACAAATTTTGTTCTATAGAGTTTTTTCACTAAGTCAATGGGGAGTTGGGTGCCGACCGCAGACGTGAACACATGTATGTTGTTAATTATAGTGCGTAAAGTCAGGAAATTTAACAGTTCTGTATTTAAAAGTGAAAAAAGGCCACTCAGTGTGCTGCACTACAAACTGTAAGTTACACTTTTCTTACTACAAGTGAAAACCATTCGAATACCAAAAAGGAAACCTGGATTTAATTTAGCCAAATCAAAATTGTTGACATTTTATACTGATATCAATCATTCATTACCATTATTATCAATTCATGGTCAACCACAATGCCTCCCACTTGTTTTGTTTGCTCGAACTCGATTCTAACAGGCCCCGATGAAGTCTCATGTTCAGTATGTAAAAGCGTCGCCCATAGAAAGTGTAAATCGCTTAGCCAAAATCCGTCAAATAAACTCGTACAGGAGCATATTTGCAATCATTGTGAAGTTGATTGTACACAATCACTCAATATATCCCATTTTAATGCACTTATGGGGAGACTTGATGATCTAAAAAATGGAATTTCGGAATGTATACAAAATATTAGTGCTTGCCAACAATCTATCTCGAGTCTAAATGAACAAATTGCAACACATGCCAGCCAAATTGCTTTATGTATCAATAATATATCTGAATTAAAAATCGAACACGATCATCTAGCTACAAAAGTTGAAAAAATAGCCAATAGTGGTTCTCCCGAGGGGTTTTCTCTGCCTGAAATGTATGCTGAAACTTGTGAAAGGATTAAGCGAGAAAACAACATAATAGTTTTCGGACTACCAGAGCTTAATGCAACTTCACATTCAGATATGGCTAACACTCTAGAAATTTTAAATTTGTTAAATATCGGCAAAGAAGTACAAATTTCATCAGTTAGTAGAATTGGAAAACCAGTGCATGGTAAAAATCGACCAATTCGAGCCGAAATGAGTAAAAAATATATTGTTAGGGACATACTACGCAATAAAAATAACCTCTGTCGTAAAGCATACCCAAATATATCTATTAAAGCAGACCAAACACCTTTACAAATGCAGGAACTGAACAATTTAAGAAAAGAACTGGATTCTCTCAAGCGAGATGGAAAATCTGTTACCATACGCTACATTAACAATGTTCCAAAAATTGTCGCAGCCAATGAAAACGTTAACAGCTCCAAAAGTAGCAGGGATGAAGAAATATCACCACCAAGATACCGAGGATCAAAATCATCAAAAAATACCACAA
Source organism: Diabrotica virgifera virgifera (assembly GCF_917563875.1). Classification (NCBI taxonomy): domain Eukaryota; kingdom Metazoa; phylum Arthropoda; class Insecta; order Coleoptera; family Chrysomelidae; genus Diabrotica; species Diabrotica virgifera. The sequence continues at coordinate 59,996,965 of NC_065449.1, read as the reverse complement.
CTTCACAGGAAAAATAGCAATCATTACAAATTGCTTTTTGGAATTCTACTGGCTTTTCCCATATTGAAGATTTCGTGAATTCTAATTTTTCTAGGGACATCTCGGTTTTTTGCATATCTGAAACATGGTTGTTGTATCAGCCATCATCCATATTTTTGGACAATTACAATGTTTGTTTTTCTAACGCCGTTCGTGATAAATCTCGCGGCAGGGCCAGTGGAGGTTTAATAACTTTTGTGAAAAAACGTTTAAATGTGTGTGTTTTAGATAAGTCACTGTACTGGTTAACTTGTTTAATATCCTGTAACAGCTGGGAGATAATTATAAGCAATGTTTACTTTAAGCCTAACTTAGACATTGATAGCATTTTAGAACTTTTCAATTTTTCTTTGCAAGAAGTAAACAATGCGTATCCAAACACTCCTGTTTTGATAGGTGGAGACTTTAGTTGCCGAATGGGGTCTTCTGGTGAAGTACCACTAGAACTAATTTCTTACAGTAATATTTTCGCTAATAGAATAAGTAGTGACGGTATTTTTAATCGCAAAGGTGAAATTCTTCTCAACTTTATGGACGAAAATTCATTCACTCTCTTGAATGGGAGAACTAAAGGTGACATACCGGGTCAATTTACTTACTGTGCTTCTGCAGGTAATAGTATTTTCGACTTGCTATGGATGCAAAATATTCAAATTTCTTTAGTAGAAAGTCTCCAGGTTTTGGAATATTTTGCCTCCTTTGGAAGTCACTTCCCTTTAAGGCTGATATTAAATTTACCGTCAGCTATAAATAAAAAATGTACACAGCAGTCCAACAATCCAGAATACACATTAATTCCATCTTGGAATGAAAACTACGCATTAGCATTTTATCATACTTTAAAAAACTCACTAAACTGTATGCTTGAGCCAGACTTGGAAAACTCATACCAAAAGCTTGTTGAAACAATTACTAACACCTCTTTGCTTCTTGGCTTATCGAAAAAATTATTTAATACTCCAAAAAACTCCAGAAAAAATAATAAACCTTGGTTTGATCAGGAATGTTACAACTCAAAAAAGTTTGTTCAGCAAAATTTGAAAATAGCAAAAATCAACAACTTTCTACCAAATTATAAAAATGCTTATTTGGTTAGTAAAAAGCAGTATAAGACAATGATTGATAACAAGAAAAAATCTTATACAAACAATTTTACGCAGGCTTTAAGTAACGTTCGCGATCAAAAAAACTTTTGGAAAACGATCCAGTATTTTAAGGGAAATACAGTTAAAACTAATCTAGATATTCACACGTGGGAATTATTTTTAAATAATATTTCGCAAGAGAAAATTGTCGATAATACTCTTTTTTTTGACGTTCGTTGTCCTATTTTGGACGCCCCTATATCTCTTGAAGAAATTAGCAATACTCTAAAACAATGCAAAAATGGCAAAGCCCCCGGACTAGATAATATTACATTTGAGTTCTTGAAACACCTCCCAAATAATTGGCTATTATATTTAAATTGCTTGTACAATCGTATTCTAGATACCGAAACTATGCCTTCAGCCTGGTCTAATATTATATTAACAATGTTGCACAAGAAAGGTTCCCGTGAAGATCCAGAGAATTACAGAATAATTGCTCTAGTAAACTGTTTAACTAAACTATTCACGCAGATATTATCTAATCGATTAACGATATGGCTGGACAATACTTCCGTTATTCCAGAATGTAAAAATGGGTTTCGTCAAGGCAGGGGATGTCTAGATAATATATTTACCCTCACTTCAGCTGTTCAGCTACAACTGCGACTTAAGAAAAGAAAAGTCTTCGCTGCTTTTATAGACCTCCAAAGAGCATTTGACTCAGTCGAACATATCTTGTTATGGAACAAACTTTTTCAGTGTGGCATTAGCGCTAAATTTATTAGATTAATTAGATTCCTGTACGCATCGGCTACCTTCCAGGTTCGCTCAAATTCACAATTGTCACGACAATATAAAATAACGGAAGGTGTTCTTCAAGGAGAATGCTTAAGCCCGACTTTGTTCTCAATTTTTCTTTCAGATGTGGAGGCCTTTTTTAGGGAGGCAGGGGCAAAGGGAATTAATATTGATGGTAATACTGATATTGTTCTATTACTCTATGCCGACGATTTGATAATATTAGGAGAATCAGAAGTTGACATGACCCGCAAATTACGAATATTGGAAACCTACACCTCACAGAATAAACTGACTATAAACACTTCCAAAAGCAAAATCTTAGTCTTCTCGAGGGGTGGCCATTTCTCCAAGGAGCGAGGATTCCTACTAAATGGTCAAAAACTTGAAAGCGTTAATAAATTTAATTATCTGGGTGTAACGTTTAGTAGTTCCTCGTTATTTCGAGAGATGGCCGTTACTACGATTGCTAGAGCCAAGCAGTCTATAGGAGCAGTAATGAACCTCTTGTCTAATGCAATAGTAAATTCATGGGAGACGAGAATTACATTATATAATTCCATTATTTTAAACTGTCTTTCTCAGTGTATATCTGTCTGGGGTCTGCGCTACTCAAATACTCTAGAACAAATTCAAACTAATTTTTTTAAGAGACTGCTGCATCTACCAAAAAATACCCCCAATACTTATGTTAGGCTAGAAGTTGGCCAAGTTCACTTAAAATAGTTAATTTTTAAAATATCACTTAATTGGCTTGAGAGAATTTTACTTATGGACTCCTCTAGGTATCCAAGAATTTGTTATAACCGTCTTCGTCAGCTATGTAACAATAATGACAATAATGAGAATTATAACTGGGTAGTTCAGCTAATAAATTATTTTTCTGAAATTGATGCAATAGAAACTTGGGAAAATTTATCATGGGGGTTACTGAGGCATCAAAGAAACGGTTTGTTATTAAAAATGAAAGAAAAACTCTTCCAAGATGACTTATCAGCATTAACAAGTTCTCGCTATTCTTTGTACTATAAACATTTCTCACACAATAGGCAACCGCAAAGCTATTTACAAATAAAAACTCCCATATATATTACAAGACTTTATTCACAAATCAGACTTTGTTCTAAACTTTACATAAAATTTTATTATAAAGGGATTTCGTATCACATCGACCAAACTGAAAATTGTTCAATATGTAATTTACACAAATTAGAGACTCTTTCCCACATTTTGTTGGAATGTCCATTATACTCGTGTTTTAGATCACCCCTTATTCGATCATTTGTAGAGAATACCGAGAGCTTTTTTCTGTTTTTAAATACAACCCATTCTCCCACTGAGATTAAGGAACTGTGTACATTTTTTATTAATGCACTCAGATTGCGTTCATTTATATTAAATGATTAATTGTAACTAAATCTCCATTAAGCGTCGACTATTTATGTGTAATAATTTGTACTCAACCTTTTGTTATATGATTTTTCATTAGAAACAATAAACATATCTATCTATCTATCTATCTATCTATCTATCTATCTATCTATCACTAAGTCAATGATTTTCGAGTTATTTGCAAGTGAATATGTTCATGTTTAACAAAATAAAATATGTTTTTGAACGGTTTTTCGGAGATAACTCAAAAAGTAAGTATTTTAGCGAAAAAAATATTCCTAGCAAAAATATAGATCATAAAAAATTTAAAAAAAATGGTGTATAAATGAGGTTTGAAGACCCGGTAGAAGAAGAGTTGCAGCTAATGAAAAGTTGGTTCTTCTTCGTCAAATTCCAAATCGAATATTTCAATGTGAAATAACCCAAACACCAAGCACTTTTCGGGGAAAATTCATTTTAACTTTTTTAAAGTGTCTAAATTTATTTTTGTTTTTTTAAAAAAACTTGTAACATTAAATGTAAGTGAGTTAGGCTCAAAATATTGTTGCTCCCTTTTATTTTTTGCCAAAAAAATCAAGAAAATCCCGCCTAATTAGCATCACAAATAAAATTTATCATTACCACTTCATAAGTTACTTTGTTTATGTATTATATGATTTGTAAGTTTCATCGGTTCAAAGCGCTTCTTTTTGAAAAAGATGTAGTAAAAATGGCTTGAGCGAGTAACTAATCACGAGTTTAGGCAAATTTGGAACAGCCCTAGCATAACCAATTTTTGTCTAACAAGAAAACAAAAAATCAAAAATATTTAGAAAAGCAAAAGGTACATTTTACTACTTCTTAAGATTTTTGGTATTACTAATAATTTTAAGTTAATTCCATAAACAATTCCGATTTTTTCAAAGTAAAAGAAAATGTTTTAAATTAAACCCCATTTTTTTTTCAAAAATGAGCACTTCAAACCATTGAAACTAGATAATATAAATAATACATAAATAAAGTAACTTGTGAAGCGGTAACGATTAATTTAATTTGAGAAGCTAATTAGGGGGTGATTTTCGCCACTTTTTTACCAAAAAATAAAAGGGACCAACAATATTTTGAGCGTAAATCACTTAATTTTAATATGGGAAGTTTTTTTAAAAAACAAAAATAAACCTTTTTTTAAACACTTTAAAAAAGTTGTAATGAATTTTCCCAGAAAAGTGCTTCGTTTTTTGGTTATTTCACATTGAAATATCCGATTTGGAATTTGACGAAGAAGAACCTACTTTTCATTAGCTGCAACTCTGCTTCTACTGTGTCTGCAGACCTCACGCATACACCATTTTTTTTTTTAAATTTTATAAGCTATATTCCTACTATATATTTATACAATAATATCATTTTCGATAAAATACTTACTTTTTGAGTTGTCTCCGAAAAACCGTCCAAAAAAATGTTTTTGTTTGTTAAAAATGAACATATTCACTCGCAAATAACTCTAAAAGTATTGACTTTGTAAAAAAACTCTATAGAACAACAGTTGCTTAGAACTAGTCATTATATCCAATTCCGGACTTATTTTGAACGTATTTTTTTCACTCCCAATAAAAAAATTTTCACAGCGCATTTTCCAATTTTTGTAAAATGGAGGGGATATAGAATTGTAAACTTTTTCTTATACAATAATTGACAATTTCAACTACCTATTACCAAATTTTCATCCTTCCTTTATTTTTTTGGAGGTTTTCTTAAAATTTTATGTTCCTTGATCGGCCAAGTCCCTTTATTTTTAATCCGTATAAATAAGTGGATTAAAACTTTCTAAAACTACATTTTTTCAGCAGTTTGAGTATTCTCTCAGACAATTTGTTATAATCCCAGAATGTTATTATTTTAATGTTTTATTTAATGTTCCTTAAGATATTTAATGAACTTTCTTACCTCTGTTTATGGAGAATCTTTGATGCCTTTATACATAAAGGAGCTCTATTGTAAACCATGAATTCCGGCTTTAAATCCAACTTCACTGCCTTATCAAATATTTTATTACGTTATCTCATATTTCATTACTCAAAATTACTTACCACAAAGGAGAAATGAATTTTATTTCAAAATTATTTAAAGCATACCAAGTAGAGATACAGTAATACTGTACAATTACAATATACTTTTTTCATTTTCGTCTTTGTAATTTTTCGTTCAAAAATATGTAATAGTATTTGTTTTTGTGTACAGTTGAGTCCATGGTTATTTACCCGTGCGTCTTCATTTAAAGCATAATAATATGAAATAAGTCGAAAATTTACTACACGCATAAATTTAACATATTATTATATATTATCACAAATTAATAATACAGAATTATTGCAATTGTTTATAGAACATATTAAAAATATAAAAATCAAATTATAAACTAACTAACGTAAAGGCCGAAATTAAAAGCTATTATAATATACAGGGTGTAACGAAAATGCAGGTCATAAATTTAATCACATATTCTGGGACCAAAAATAGTTTGATTGAACCTAACTTACCTTAGTACAAATGTGCATATAAAAAAAGCTACAACCCTTTGAAGTTACAAAATGAAAATCGATTTTTTCCAATATATCGAAAACTATTAAAGATTTTTTATTGAAAATGGACATATGGCATTTTTATGACAGTAGCATCTTAAGAAAAAATTATAGTGAAATTTGGACACCCTATAAAAATTTTATGGGGGTTTAGTTCCTTTAAACCTCCCAAACTTTGGTGTACGTTCCAAATAAATTGTTATTGTAGTACCATTACTTAAACACAATATTTTTAAAACTTTTTTGACTCTTAGTACTTTTTCGAAAATTCAGTTTTTATCGAGATATTTTAAATATTTGTCAAATCCACCACATATTTGTATATGGTTAAGTACGATTATGGAGACTTGGTAAAAATATGAAAATTTATGTATGATTTACATTTTTAGGTATATTTTGAACCGTATTAAAAAAGAAGCCATATCTCGATAAAAGTTGCCTTCTTGAAAAAATACAAAGAGGCAAAAAAGTTTTAAAAACATTTTGTTTAACTAATGGTATCGCAGTAATAGTTTAATTGGAACGTACACAAACATTTGGGGGCTTTAAAGGAATAAAACCCCCATAAAATTTTTATGTAAACATATTAAAAAAGAAGCCTCAACTCGATAAAAACTGCCCTATCGAAAAAATAATAAGAGCCAAAAAAGTTTTAAAAATATTGAATTTAACTAATGGTACCACAATAATAATTTAATTTGAACGTACAGAAAAGTTTGGGGGGGTTTAAGGGAACAAAACCCCCATAAAATTTTTATGGGGAGCACAAATTTCACTATAATTTTTCTTTAAGATTCTCCTGCCGTAAGAATGCCACATATCTATTTTCAATAAAAAATCTGTAATAGTTTTCGATATATTCGAAAAAATCGATTTTAATTTTGTAACTTCAAAGGGCTATAACTTTTTTTATGTGCATATTTCTACTAAGGTAAGTTAGGTTCATTCGAACTATTTTTGGTCCAAGAATATGTGATTTAATTTATGACCTGTATTTTTGTTACACCCTGTATAAGTAAACCTGTGTTTTTGCCTAATGTGGTATTCCCACTGACCAGTGGTCAATCCTTATAAAGTATGTAGAATAAGTAGGATAGAAAATGTTAAGTAGATAGGTATAGGAAAATATATTGTAAAATAAATGAGTAAAATTGGTGAATCGGCGAATGAGCCTTGAAGGGCCCGTAGTCATACAACTCCAAAGGAAAAAAAAAAGAAACAGCAAGTGACAGAAAGTGGCTACTGCTACGATCACGGATTGTATTACAAAATTTGACGTTATGAAATAAATAGACTGCGCGTCAGAAAAAACGGGCCACCCATAATATGTAAGAAATTTGTTATCTTTGTTTATTCTTTTTTAATTTATTTCATATTACATGTACTGTATATTGATTCAGACTCTTGTAGCAGGTAACCCGGCATTATTATTAGTAACTAATGGAAAACAATGAAAACGTTAAAAAAATAATTAATAATGTACTGAAAATTTCGATGTACTATTACAGTTACAGTTATAACATTAATATTACGTCAATGAAAGGCAAGTTTCACTCGTTTCAATAATGGTGTTGCCAGCAAGGTTCTGGTTAACACTCACCATTCGAAAAATATTCAGTTGCAATGGGAAGGCAAAACAATATTATTTTTCACTTAGAACAGGGAGCGCAGTCCAGCATTCTGAATCGACGATTTTCGACTCTTGTTGGAGTCTCATCGGAGAGACGTAAGCCTGCTACTCCATACTCTAAGTGACCAACACCGAGAGTTTATCTCCCACACCGCAACTGACGTGAATGGACTAGGTGACTAGCGTTATCTGGCAATTGAAAGATGAAGTAGTTTTCAATCCTAATAGCAATATTAATAATATTTAAAAATATTTAAATATTACTAAAAGATTTTTAAATTGAAAACTTATTGGTCCATTTCCTTCGTAACACATCCATGGCTTCTAAAATTTGCAAGCCAGATGGATGCTGAAGCGAAGAAGACAAGAGGGAATTCAAAAATCTTACAATTCACGATCCCGTCTGTTCAGCTGGTAAATTCCAACAGAAAATGGACCTAGTTACTCAAAGAAGTAACGACCAATATAAAAATAAAATAAAAATCCATTTTTATTCAGTTGTAATGCGAAGACAAAACAATCTTATTTTTCAGAAAAATAACTCATCATTCGATTTGGCATAGAACTGATCATGTTTTGGATGTCCCTTTGGGAAAAAGTGGTCACATCCTAAAAGAGAGCCATTAGAAGCTCTTCACATGCTGTTGGAGCGGGAATGCAACGTCTGATATGCTTTTGGAAAGAACAAATATATGCTCAATATGATTGGTCTGGACTTGGTGAAGGCTATTCCTTTTTTGGGATACCATTATTTTCAAGATGCTGTGTTACAATCCTTGCCGTGTGCGGTCTGGCATTATCTTACGTTAGCAGAATATCGTTACCTATAAACCCAGCATATGGCATCACATGATGTTGTAGGATCACTGTTATGTATAGGCACAGTTATGAGCGCGCTAATAACCGCCAAAAAAGCACAAAAGATGGAAAACCTATTAAGTTGTGAGATAAAAAGGAATGAAACTAGTCGAACTTGAAAAATTAACGATATTAACCTATAAATTTACATTATATTGATTGTTTCCCACCTTTACACTTATCAGAGGAGTATGTCAACTAAAACTGTCACTGTGATAGTGGTAGTTGCCAAATTCGTGCGATACGTCTTAAGGTGGGAAACAATCAATATAATGTAAATTTATAGGCGAATATCGCTAAATTGCGCAGCTTGATTAATTTAATTTCTTTTTGTCCCACAACTTAATATATTTTCCATATTTTGTGCTATTTTGCCGGTTATTACCGCGCTCATCACTGTATAAAATGTGCTGTTAGTGCGTCCCATCCAATCAAGGCGGGACCTGTATGTGTTTCAAAAAATCCGTGCCCAAAATTTTACTAAGCCTTCACCAAAAGCAACCCTGTGTGGCCAACTGCAGGTAGATTAACGTTTTTTAGCCCTAATGTACACGTACACCTTATTTCGACTAGATTTCCATAAAATTTTCTTTTTGATCATAAATTACTTTTTTCTAATCGTCTATTATACAATTGACGTGTTCTTAATCTCACGTCTTCTGTGAGCAACAGTAAGTCATGGCCCCGTTGCTGAATTTAAATCTGTCAAACCCTGTTCTCTTAATCTTTGTCGAACAGTAGAAATTGTCCATAGGCTTGCTGAATATGCCTTTGGAGCATTCTAACAGTTTGCGTCCGGTTTCGCAATGCAGCAATAGTAAGACGGCGATCTTCTCTGACTGCTGTCTTCCCCTTGGCACCCCTTCTAAGTCGCTGTTGATGAGATCGAGTCTCAAGAAATTGTTGGCAATTTTCCACACAGCTGAGTGACTAGCATTCAATTGTCTTGTCTCATCCCTTTGGCTTGCCCCATTTTCCAGCAATGTAAAAATCTGAACAGACTTTCGATAATTTTCCATCGTTATTAAGAAATATACTTCACTCTAAGTAGGTCAGTGTAACACTAAAAAAACTTTTAAAAAGTCTTTAGAACACTACAATACCTCGCTGTGCGTGTACAATGTAATCTTTCATTCTGCGTTTAAAATTTTTAAAAATATTTATTTCGATTAACATAAAACGAACTAAAAGAAAATGGAGACACGTAATAACTTCTTCTTCTTCTTATGCAATCCACTAATGGATCTTCGCGATCACGTTTGACCATTTTTCTCTATCCCTTGCAGTATGTATTTGGTCTCCTATGTTTTTTAGTCCTGTCCATTGTTTGACATTACGGAGCCATGACATTTTCTTCCTGACCACTCCCCTTCTTCCTTCGATCTTTCCTTCAATTAAGGTCTGCAGAAACTGATATCTTTCATTTCTAATTATGTGACCCAGGTATGCCGTTTTTCTTTGTTTAATTGTGCATATCAGTTGTCATTCTGTACCAGTTCTTCTCAGGATTTCTTCATGTGTTATTCTTGCGGTCCAGGGAACTTTAAGGATTCGTCGATAGATCTACATCTCAAATGCCTCTAGCTTATTTATTGTGTTTATTTTTAAAGTCCATCCTTCCATGCCATATAGGAGCACCGACCATATATAGCATTTTGTGAATCTTAGTCTTAGGTTTAGGTCAAAGTCAGAGTTCGTAAAGACGTTTCTGAATTTCATGAATGCACTTCTGGCTCTTTCCATCCGACATTTAATTTCCATATCCGACATCCAGTCTTCACATAGCCAGGTTCCCAGGTACTTAAACTTTCTTACGCGCTCTACATCTTGGTTGTTATATGCTAGTCTTGCATTTTGATGTTGACATAATTGACGGCTGATTATAAGGAACTTCGTCTTTTTTATGTTAATGTTAAGTCCCATGTTCTCGCTATGCTCTCCAATTTTATTCAGAAGGTTTTGGAGGTCTTCTATATTGTCTGCTAGCAAGACCGAGTCATCCGCATATCGTATATTATCGACCCAGGTACCATTTACCTTGATGCCGCTTTCGCATTACTCAAGAGCTTCCTGGAAGATACTTTCTGAATATAGATTGAACAGTAGTGGGGAGAGAATGCATCCCTGTCTTACACCTCTGAGAAATTTTTGAGCTTGCGTTGTTTCATTATCCACCTTGACGACAGCTGTTTGATTCCAGTAAAGAGCCTCTAACACAGAGAACGTAATAACAAAATATCAAGTTTCCTAAATTTTGAGGGTGGCCCGTTTTCCCTGACGTGCAGTTTAGAATGTACATGATAGTTTTGCTTTAAAGGCGTAGGCTCAAAATTTCGCACGGATGTGTTTTAAATGCATTCATTTTCTTCGAATCCTGAGGAAACTAATGAGTATTTTTGAATAATTTAAACGCAGAATTAAAGATTACAGTATTTTCCAGGACCAAAAGTCCCTTAAAATAACCAAAAAGTTCCTTTTGAATGAGATATTTGAAATTAAAAATCCCAAATTTTTCCTTTTTTTTCACCACTGCAACTTGTTAAAATAATTATCATAAAAGTCTTCAGGGACTTTCGGTCCTCAGTAATAATGCAATCTTTCATTCTGCATTTACATTTTTCAAAAATAATTATTAGTTTTCTCAGGATTCGAAAAAACGAATGCATTGGCGCGAAATTTTGAGCATACGCCCTTAAAATTTTGTTGCAGAAATACAGCTAGAATTATTGTAGTAGCTTAATAAAATCTGTTAGTATAATTGGTGATTAATAAATAAATAAATAATTTATTAAAAAATTATAATTAAATATCTTTTTTTCATTCGTCAAGTGTGTGAATGGGGTTAACTTGTTCTGTTCTCACATGTGGTTTACTATTGTAATTTGGACGGCCGATATAAAATGGACCGTCCAAAATCGGTGTGTGTATGTGAGTGTGTAATTAGCGTTACTTACTAAATACTATAAAAATCGTGCCAGTCGTTTCCAAGATAATTGAGGCGTTCCATATATAAAACTCACTCTGTATTATTTTCTGATATTTTTATATTTTCCCAAAATTCATTCTTACAGCTTGCAAAAAATTTAAATCTTTCTCACCCTACGTTTTATGTCGAAATTTTGCAAATAGCTCCTTTTTACTGCAAGAAGTACATAATTTGTAAAGCTCAACAGCTCGTGAGTGCGCTATAAAAATGTCAACAACCAGCCCCACTCAAGCATGTGCAACGTTCATTTGTTTACTGTCTCAAGATAGTATAAAATACGAAATCCGTCTGAGGCCTCCTGATTGATGACGTTTTACAAACCCTAAATTTGCTAACGAAAGGGCTACGTTTTCGCATCGTTTCACTAAATTCGGGCCGAGAACAGGATCGGAGTTAGTCCGAAATAAAAAAGTTTTGGACTTTTATGTTTAACTTTCAAGAAATTCTTTTCTAATAAGGTGATAATTATTATATTAACAAAAATGACAGATATTATAATTACGTAATTTAATGACTTACCTTGTTACCATTACGTGTGACGGGTAATTCTATCAAGACGACAGACTTAGTAAAACCAAGGTTAACACTAGAAGCACCAGAGCGGTCATTTTGACTGCTTTCTATTTTTGACACTCTGTTTTACTCATTCATAGTTATTTTAGAAACTTGATAATTTATTACTTTTCCTAGATCTATTTGAAGATTATAATTTCTCTTTTACAGCTACTTAGCGGAATTACTTTTTAAGATATGCTAATGTCTACCTAGAAGCACCAGAGCAGTCTTTTTGACTGCTTTCTCTTTTTGACCCTCTGTATTACCCATTCATATTTATTTTACAAAATTTATAATTTGGGAATTTAATATTTATTTGAGGATTTTAATTTCTCTTTTACAGGTACTTTTACAGTATAATTACATTTTGAATATAGTTAATGTCTACCTAGAAAAATTTGGTAGTAATGACAAGGTATTCTACATTTTGTTCTATTTTTCTGGGAAGTTTTCATTTATTTTATGTATAAAATGCATCGAAAATATTTGTTATGAGGTAATTTTAGTATACTCTTTGCAAGTGCGTGCTCAATGTATTTTAATTTTTCATTGTGATCTTTCTCTTTTCTGCTGTTATCACGTCTCGTCCATATTTGACTGAGCAATAACTATTGGAGTGGTTACAGAATTTGTCAGATAACGAATATGAAGTAGAGTTATGTGATGAAAATGTATCCAATAATGAAGAAGACGAGTAAATGCCTGAAGATGAAGTTGAGATTGAGGATATGCTCAGTACTTCTGCTTCAACTTCGAATGCTGACTTCAATACCTCTTTAGGAATTATTACCAACCAGGTAAGAGGAATTCGCGGAAACAGTTTAGAGAATTCCTCCATCGACACTATAGGATGGGAGTTACTTTGCAATAGCGCTAGTACACCAGGTTAGCAACTGTATTATATTAGTAGCTTAACTAGCTTATATTTATGTATTCACTTAGGCATATAATATTTTTGAGCATATTATTTTTTTTATGTGCCTATCCGTGATGAATGTTGGCGACCATCATGGGAATTGTTATCTTATCCGCAGGATGTTCTTCTTCCTGGGCCCCGTTTTCCAAATATTTTTCCTTGCAGGATGGCTTCTAGAAGGGTATATCTGGATTCATTTCGCATGATGTGTCCAAAGTACTCGGACTTTCGAGATTTGATGGTGGAACCTCGCGGTTCTTCTACATTCTTCTGAGGACCTCCTCATTTGTGACACTCCGAGTGGCTGTTCTCCGATATAGCCACATTTGGAATGCTTCCAATTTTCTGCACATATTCTTTGTTCAAGGTCCACGATTCAACACCACAAAAAACAACAGAGAAGACGTAGCAGGTGAAAGTGAAAAAGATGTGAAATTTGTCATGTATGAATGTAAATAAAACTTGTGTCGGTCTTGTACAAGTGAAATTGAAAAATTTTGCTACTGCATAAATCGTGCTTAAATAATTAAATAATTCATTTACATTAATTAAATATGTCTTTTATTATTAGCTATTAACTCAATATAGGTTTTAATCAAGTAAAAAAGAATTCAAAAACGGCTGGCAATAGAAATTCTAATACCCGTCATTTTGACCGCTGCGGTACTTTTAGGTAAGCAGAAATGTTGGTGCTTCTAGTGTTAAAACAAAATACGTATATTCAATGTAATTATGTACCGGTTAAAAAGAAATAAAAATAAAATACAGAAGTCCTCCCCGGGATAGACGTCTGTAAAAGAAAAGCAAAATTAATAACAATCCATAATATTTTTACACCTCAGTGCAGTGTAAGTTGCAAAACAGTCACGCGATTAAAATATATAAATTTATCGGGAGCTCGCTCACTTCGCTTACTACCGTTTAATTATGAGCCGTGAATTACTTACACGTTACACCTTTCTGCTCAAGTTGGCTGTCAGTACGGTGACTCGCAACTCAGGTAGGCCTGCCTCGCTCACCTCGCTTGGCTGGTAGTGGAGCCCAGGGATGTCGCTTCAAGACTGGAGGAGTTCGGTTCGCTGCCCTCCTTAAGTATTCCTTTGCCTGTGCTGTTTCTGAGAAGTGTAAATGAGTGGGCCATCTGCGCGGACTGTGGAACTCGTACGGTTCTAGTGTTGGTTCGTGTTTGCGGCGTATCATTACATTAAGATAAGATCTTATCAAAGTTCTTTCACTCTCCAATTCACACTAGTCCGCAAAACATAAACACAACAGCAATTTTGCAGTTTAAAGGTATGAACTATGGCATGAAGTAAGGATTTTTGCTTTAGTACTAATACACTTAATTAATAATAAGCATTTGCGAAGGATGTAGCATTTAAACTATAACCGATATATAAAATAACTATCAATTGCATCCAAACTTATGGATAACTAAGCGATTGATTTTTTCAAAAATAAGCTAGAGTTCTTCTTCTTCAAGTGCCGTCTCCTAATCGGAGGTTGGATCATCATCACTATCTTTACTCTATCCTCCGCTGCTCTAAAGAGTTCTATAGACCTGCATCTAAACCAGTCCCTTAAATTCTTTAATCATGACACTCTCCTTCCTATACTCCTTCCGCCTCTTATTTTTCCCTGTATTATCAGTCTTAGCAATTCATATCGCGGCCACCTCATTACGTGTCCCAGATATTGTAACTTTCTTATTGTTATTGTGTTTATTATTTCGCATTCTTTACCCATTTCTCGCAATACAATGTCCAGTTTTAAGTCCATATTGTAGTATTGAAAACACGTAGCATCTCAAAGCTCTTACTCTCAGTTCTAAGCTAAGGTATTTGTTGCAGAGAACTGTTTTCATTTTTACAAAAGCATTTCTTGCTATTTCTATCCTGGTCCTTTTTTCTGTTGTTTGATCATTTTTCTCTGAAATCCAAGATCCTAGGTATTTGTATTTATCAACCCTTTCTATCGGTGCTTGTATCTATTACTTGCTTATCTATTTCCCAAATGTATGCTTGTTTGTATGTTTGTTTTCTTAGTTATTATCATGTATTTGGTCTTTTTTATATTCATTTTTAGTCCATATTCTTTAGAGAGTGTTTGTTTTGTTTTGTTTAGTAGTATTTGTTTTGTATGTGTTTGTTTTGTTTAGTAGTAATTGGAGTTGTTCAGCAGAGCTTTCCATAATCACGGTGTCATCTGCATATCTTATGTTGTTAATAGATCTTCCGTTAATTATTATTCCTTCACTTTGAGATAGCAATGCTTCTTCAAAAATGGCTTCACTATATGCATTAAAGAGTAATGGAGACATAATACATCCCTGCCGAACTCCTCTCCTGATTTAAATATCTGGACTGGGTTCGTTATCTATTACAATTTATGCTCTTTGATTCCAGTAAAGGTTTGTTATTATTCGTAAGTCCCTTTTATTATTCGTAAGCTACAGTTGTAAGTCTAAAACTAACAAAAGCGTCCAGCTACGCTGAATTCTAATTTTAACACAAATCTTCTTCTTTAAGTGCCATCTCCGCGGCGGAGGTCGGCAATCATCATAGCTATTCGTATTTTAGAGATGGCTGCTCTGAAAAGTTCATTTGATGTACATCCGTACCACTCTCTCAGGTTGCGCAGCCACGATATTCTGCGTCTTCCTATGCTTCTCTTTCCTTGAATCTTTCCCTGCATAATCAATTGGAGCAAACTGTATCTCTCTCCACGTGTAGTATGTCCGAGATATTCCAATTTTCTTGTTTTGATGGTACTTAGGATTTCCATTTCTTTATTCATCCTTCTCAGAACCTCTTTGTTTGTAACGTGTTCTGTCCACGATATTTTCAGAATTCTTCTGTACACCCACAGCTCGAATGATTCTAGTTTTTTCATTGATGCAGCATTCAAGGTCCAAGCTTCCATTCCATAAAACAGAGTCGAGAAAACATAGCACCTAGCCAACCTAACTCTTAGCTCCAACTTCAAATCTCTTGTGCAGAGCACTTTCCTCATTTTGTTAAAATTTGCTCTAGCCTTTTCTATCCTGATTTTGATTTCCTGTAAGTAATCTCCTGTGGAGTTGATCATTGTTCCAAGGTATGCATATTGATCGACTCGTTCGATATTGGATCCGTTTATGACGAGATTTTCGTTATTTCTTTGAGTTTTCGATATTCTCATAAACTTTGTCTTCTTGACATTCATTGTTAGCCCGTATTCTTCTCCAAACTCTGCTATTCTGGTCACCAGCCTCTGAAGATCCCCAATATTTTCAGCTAAGATGACAGTGTCATCCGCATATCTAATGTTGTTAATGGGAACTCCATTTACCTTTATTTCAGCTGTTTCACCCTCAAGAGCTTTTTTCAAGATCTCTTCCGAGTAGGCATTAAAAAGAACCGGCGACAACACGCATCCCTGTCTCACTCCACGTCTGATTTCAATTTCCTCTGACAGCTGATCGTTAACACGTACTTTTGCTCGTTGCTTATAGTATAAATTCGATATAATCCTGAGGTCATTGTAGTCCAGCTTCTTTGATTCCAGGACATGCATTAATTGTTCATGTCGTACTTTGTCGAATGCTTTATTATA
Source organism: Diabrotica virgifera virgifera (assembly GCF_917563875.1). Lineage (NCBI taxonomy): Eukaryota > Metazoa > Arthropoda > Insecta > Coleoptera > Chrysomelidae > Diabrotica > Diabrotica virgifera. Next base: position 59,980,548 of record NC_065449.1, on the reverse strand, counting down.
GTCAATAAAACACGCATATATATCTTGATTGACGTCCAGGCACCTTTGTATAAGTATGTTAAGTGAAAAAAGAGCTTCACGAGTTCCCAGGCCTTTGCGAAACCCAAATTGCGTATCATTAATGTCTATGTCTAGTTTATGATATATTCGGTTATGGATGACTTTCAGTAGCAACTTTAGCACATGGGACATCAAACTAATGGTGCGGTAGTCGCCGCATTCTCTTGCGTTTTTCTTTTTAGGGAGGCAAATAAAGATCGACGTCAACCATTCTTTGGGTAATGTGCCTGAGCTATAAATTTTGTTCAAGAGTACCACTAAAACATCAATATGCTGCTCATCTATAATTTTTAAAAGGTCGATAGGAAGCATGTCAGGTCTTCGGCTTTTTAACACAAATACGCGAGAGTTAAACTCTAAACTAATAAAGGCGGCGTACACTCTGGGTTCTCAGTTAACCCATTCGCTGCTGATCATGCGCCAGCGCGTGATATGGTTACTTCAGTCAGGCGCCGTTCAACAGAATGGCTTCTAGCCGAGTTCCATCCTCTTCGATAGGCAGCAAATGGGTTACGATTGACATTCTGCATTCAAATTATATCTCCAATATCTACCAGGCGTTGGCGAGGGACAACCTCTTCGAAATTTCTATTAGTTGGGTAAAACCACCTTTTGAACGCATAGTAGCCGGGATTTCTTGGTAGCAATTTACTCAGTAGGTTTTATGAAAGTAGAACTTATTCTACTACCAATTCGTAATCTGGAGTTAGTTGGTAATTATTTTCAGGTAAAGCAAAAGAATACTGCTAAGTTATTTAAAACCTCTAACATCTGCTATAAATTATAAAGAATCTGGTGGTCTGCCCTTTTTCGTAATCCCTACTGGAAGATGTGAAGACACTATCAAATGGGTCATATTTTTACTTAATTCAAAGTGCATCGGAAAAGATTTGACGTAGGTAAGCGTTTTCAACGGTGACAACAGACAGAAACGTATTTAAAACGGTACACATAGAAGATAAACGAAGGCAGAGCCACCGAACCAATTTATTACATAGATATGTTTATGTTAGAATAGCGTTGCCAAATTAGAAAATTAACAAATTAGAAATAGTAATATATTATGTATTTAATTTTTGAAACTAATGTAATAAACAAACAATCTTTTGCATCGTCTGTAGGTTTTGAGGATTAGGGGGCAACTTTGACATTGGTGGTAAAATACTTTGGCAACTGTTAAAGTTAATTTATTTAGAAGGTTTATCTTGCCCATGACTGGATCTGTAAAATCATTTTTTTAACTTCTATACAAGCTGTAATCAAGAAACGCCTGAAACTTTCGTAAAAATATTATTTTAATTCATCGTCTAAAGCAATAAAATTAATATGCACACCTCTCAACCACCTCCACTTCTTTAATACAAACTTTTAATGATTAGTCCAATCGCCCATCTTCTTCAGTTTGTTTTCAAAATTAATGCACACTTAAGTAAAAAACTAAAAAAACTAAATGCATGGCAATAAGAAAGGCCGTACTTTTAAGAGTATGTACAACTGCAAGTCGATAATGCTTCAATCGAGCAAGTGGAAACATTCAAATACTTGGGAATAATAGATAATGACTAATGGGGTCCTCAACAAGAAATAAAATTCCGTACCAAAAAAGCAAGACAAGCTTTTATTAAATTTAAACCACTACTTTGTAACCGCAATTTTTTCTTCAATCTCCGTTACAGAATGGTTAAGTCCTATTGTATGGTCCATATTGCTATATTGCATGGAGATATGGACGTTGGAAATATAGTCCATTAATAAGTTGGAAGCCTTTGAAATGTGGACCATGCGAAGAATATTTCGCGCCTACTGTGGACAGATAGGGTTATAAGACAGATAGGGTTGAAATACTTAAGAATAGTAAATACTGAGAGAGAATTGCTTAACTTGATAAAGGCACAAAAAATTGGATACCTGAACCATCTCCTGAGGAAAATACGCCATCTCTCAATTAATCATCCAAGGAAAGATTGAGGGTAAGAGGGGAGTAGGTTGCAAACAAATGTCGTGGTTGCGAAATATCAAGAACTGGACAGGCATAAATAACACTGTTTTGTCCGTATAAATTGCAACGTTTGCTTCCATTAAAACGGTTATACTCATTTCAGGCTAACAGCAGTGATAACGAAATTTTTAGTTCAAAATCGTTCTGTGGTGCAGCACTTTAAGGGATTTTTAAATAAAGTAATATATCTTTTTAATATCACAATTTTTTGTGATTGACATACAGCCATCTAAAGAAATTTTTTTTTCATTGTAGATTTCAATTTATTAATGTTTATTATTAGTATATTATAGTTGATCCGAAAGATGGCATAACCCAGACATCCAAAGTGAAAGTTATCCTTCAACACAAAAGTTCTATATGGTCCACACAATGTCCAGAAAAAAGTCACACCATTTTGAGTGTCGGGCTTGGGGGAAGAGGGGGAAGAAATCGGTAAATTCGTATTTTTTTAAGTTTTCGCCAATATTTCTAAAATTATGCCGTTTAGCATGATCAACCTTCTATACAAAATTGTTCTACATTAAATTTTAAACAAAAAAGGCCCTATGCATAATCTTTCTAAAATGAATGGTTCCAAATTTACGGAGGTAGTATAGTATAACTGGTCCAAAAAAAGGCCTAACCCAAACATCCAAAGTAAAAGTTTTCCTCCAACACCAAAATGTTCTATATGGTCCACATATTGTTAAGTAAAAAGTTACACCATTTTGAGCGTCCGGTTTGGGAGGGAGATGGGAGAGAAGCCGGTAAATTAGTAGTTTTTTTACGTTTTTCGTCAATATTTCTAAAACTATGCTTTAGCGTAAACAATGTTATACACAGAAATGTTCTACATGAAATTCAAAACAGAGTTTTGCACTTCCAGAGTTACGGAGGGTCAAAAGTCGAGGTTTTCGATACTTTTTATATTTTTTGGGCAACATTTATGATATAACTATACCAAAAACCCAGACATCCAAAGTGAAAGTTATCCTCCAACACCAAATTGTTTTATATGGTCCACATAATGTTCAGAAAAAAGTCACAACATTTTGAGCGTCGGGTTTGGGGAGGAGAGGGGGGAGAAATCAATAAATATAAATAGTATCGAAAACCTCCACTTTTCACCCTCCGTAACTCTGGAACCGTTGATTTTATAACAATTATGTAAACAACCTTTATTGTTTTAAATTTTATGTAGAACATTTTTCTATAGAACATTCCTTACACTATAGCATAGTTTTAGAAATATTGACGAAAAACTTAAAAAACTACTAATTTACCTATTCTCCCCCATCTCCCCCCCAAACCGGACGCTCAAAATGGTGTAACTTTTTACTGAACAATATGTGGACCATATAGAACAATTTGGTGTTAAAGGAAAACTTTTACTTTGGATGTCTGGGTTGGGCCTTTTTTGGACCAATTATACTATACAACCTCCGTAACTTTGGAACCGTTTATTTTAGAAGGGTTATGCATAGGGCCTTTTTTATTTCAAATTTAATGTAGAACAATTTTGTGTAGAGGGTTTTTCATGCTAAACCGCTTAGTTTTAGAAATATTGACGAAAAACGTAAAAAACTAGGAATTTGCAGATTTCTCCCCCTTCTCCCCACCAAACCCGACGCTCAAAATGGTGTGACTTTTTTCTGAACATTATGTGGACCATATAGAACAATTTGGTGTTGGAGGATAACTTTCACTTTGGATGTCTGGGTCTAACTATACCATACTATATGTTGATAACGATTTTCGAAGTTAAAATCAAAACTTCAAATAAATTTAATGTCGAAATAAAATTATAGTTTATTCCCATAGTAAATTCTAAAACAAAGACACTAAATAATAACCGTCTCCAAAAGCACATCAGAATTCCAAAATCATGTATGGTTTTGGTATTATATTATAATAGTCTAAGAGCTAGGGCCGAGAAATCATGGAGTTTGGCATGTGAAAAGTGTCTGTTGTATATTGATAATTATGACCCCTTTCAGGCTGACACCGCAGTGGATACAGGAAGTAGCAATAAAGGACGAAAGGGGAAAGTTAGTGCAGTCATTAAAGGTTTTCAGCTCCTATTTTGTTAAACCTCCATCGATTTGCATTAAAATTGGTGCCTAGTTAGAGCTTACCTTAAGAAACAAAACTGATTTGGTGCCAACTTGCACTTTTACCCTGGGGATGGATACCACCCCTTCTCGGGCGTGAAAACTATTTTATTAAAAATAACCCCACAAATCGATAGAGGGACAAATTTTAAGTAAAATTTGTTATATCATGTTATCAAAATAAATCAATACTTTTTGAGTTATTAAAGATCAAAGATTTGAATTTTTCGTGAAAAAATGCATGGTGTAAAGCGGTTTTTTCATAAATAACTCAAAATCTATGCGTTTTATTAAAAAGGTTATAATTTTCAAAATTGAATATAATAAAAAATAAAATAGATTTCTTATTCGAAAATCCTTTGGGAATTAATTAAAAGTGAGTTATAGATGATTGAATGTATATTTTTTCAGCTAATACTCAGATCTAAGTATTCAAGCTTAAATAACAGGAAAACGATACATTTTATAACATATATTTACTAAACACCTGTCAAAGTACTCAGAAATATGTATTAAATGAGCTCCCGGAGAAATTGATACCATTAAACATTATGCTACAAACATTTTTCAAAGTTTAGGCTCCAAAAAATTGGAGCTTAATTATTATATTATTTAGGTAAATAAGTTTTTTTAAATTGTTTTAAGACATTTATGTAAAATTTAGCAAAAATATATAGACCAGTAAGGATCTGCGAAAAAACGTCTATTTTTGGATGTGAGAGGTGGCATTCGGATTTTTGCAGATAAAGTTAGGTGACACCTTCAGTAATAATAATTGACTTATGCTCCTTCTCAAATATGCCCGGAACATTAATAAAAAAATTAAAATATTTAAAAATTTCGAGAAACCTCGATTTTTTTCTGCTTTATTTGCTTATAACTTTCAAACGGTTCATTTTGGAACAAAGTTGTAGAGAAATAAAATAAAGATAATTGAATTTTGGATGATATACGACTGGTAAAAAATGTCTTAAGGTATTACCTTTTCTGCAATATAGCAATAAATACAAAATAAAGGGGCAAGGTAGGTCTGTTGTTATTCAATATTTTTTAACCACTTTGGTGGCACTTAGAACCTTAGTAATTCGCTAAAGAAATTCTTTGTAACATACTTAAATCGTGTACCAAATTTAATTAAAATCGACGTAACAAATTTTGCATAATAAATAAGTAAATTTGCAATCTAAATGTTTTTAAAGAAGTTCAAATTTTTTAAAATCTTTCTGAACAAAAAGTAGACCATTTAGAAGTTGGCTAATTTTTTTACATAAGGTGCTCTACCTGTCTAATACACTTTACAGAATTAAAATCGGATTATTTAAGGGGCCACAGCAATGTTTTAAATGTATAAACAATTTTTTGGCTTATAAACAAATAGCTTTGTTTAATAATAAAAAAAGTAATTTTTAGCAATGCAAATAATTAAAACCGGTATAATTTGACTTAAAGTTTCAAATGCTGTCAGCAGAACTGCTATTTTATTTTTTAATCAAACGTTATTCGCGTTCAAAAATTGCAATTTCTCGATTTTTTGAAAGTTCCACCGCGTTTATCTCGAAAACTATGCATCCTACGAAAAAACTTGTGAAAACATTTTTTGATTAGAATTACTCAAGAAATACAAAAAAATATTTTATTTTGCGACAAATCGATTTTATGTAATTCCTCAAGTTCTTTGTTTATAACAATCTTATCGACATCCGGATCAACTGTTACCCAAAAAATTCGTGTTCTACGGGTCAAAATACATAAAAAACTTGGGTAAGTCCATCTTAATAAAGGAGCCTGTAGCACCCCCTCCTGGCCACAGCACTAATTTGTTTATAAGCCAAAAAATTGTTTATAACTTTAAAACATCGCTGAGGCTGCTTAGATTGAAAAACTATTATGCAAAATCTAGTAAGTCAATTTTAATGAAATTTGGTGTATGGTTTTACCACATTACATAAATTTTTTAAGCGAATTAGGAAGGTTCCAAGTGCAACCTAAGTGATGGAAAATCATTGAATAAAGACAGGCTTGTTTTGTCCCCTTATTTTAAATTTATTACTATTTTGAAGCAAGGGTGATAAATTAAGACATTTTTAACCAATCGCATCTGATAGAAAATTTAATTAACTTTGTTTTATTCTTATAGGACTTTGTTATAAAAGGAATAGTTTTTATGTTATAAGCAAAAAAGTAGAAAAAGACGAAATTTTTTGAAATTTTTAATTATTTTATTTTTTTTATTAATGTTCCGGGCATATTCAAGAAGGAGCATAAATCAATTATTATTAACGAAGTTACACTAACTTTATCCGCAGAAATCTGAATGCTACCTCTCACACCCATCTAAAAACAGATCCTTACTGGTCTAATATCCGAATATGTCAAATGTACCCATTATTGGACACCTCCGGTTTCTGTAAATATTCAGTTTATATTGACAGAAAAAATTAAATTAGGTACCGAAATAATATAAAGCTAATATTTTACTAACATACAATTAATTAATATGTTTTTTTTATCATCCGTAACTTCACGCATGTGCTCTTAAATAGACGCTATTTAGGTACTTGCTACTGTCATTTCGGAGTCGTCGTTTGTATTGAATAAACATATATTATATACTCCAAAAAATATAACTTTTCAACATGGCAACAGGATACACTTGGATGCTTAAAATAAATTGTACAATTATTGATACAGATACTGCTGTGAAATTAGTTAATGAATAAACATTGAAAACTACAAAAGAAAAATTAAATATTATTAAAAACTAGAATTCAAATTTAATTAATAAATTATAATCCCAACTTCGTTCGCTAAATTACTTTGAAAATTATTCTGTTAACTAATTTCAAAATAAATATATAAATAACGTATGTTTTGATTTTCATTTTTTCCTAAAGAAATCGAAAAGGTTCTCTTATTTTCATCATCACTTGCTTAGCTTTAATGTTATCAACTTCATCTGGAGCTCACTTGATAGGTATTCTTAAGTACTTTGACAAGTGTTTAGTAAGTATGTATATGTTATGTAATGCATTAGTCCAGAAAGCCACTGCGCATCCGCTAGGAAAAATTCTAATTCGGATTTTTTGCACAATCTTGCTCAAAAAGGACCCCTTCTTACAAATTTGCATGTTGCCAGGACCAAAAGTTGGTCAAAAATTTTTTAAAGGTTTTTTTTTTGTTTTTTTCCTAAAATTATTTTTTTTTGCATGGAACAAAATTTTTTTAGGTTTTTTGGATCATTCCAAACAGGAAAGGTCTTAAATGACTTTTCTCTAAAGTTGATAGTTTTTGACATACAAGCGATTAAAACTTGAAAAATTGCCAAATCGGCCATTTTTTAACCCTCAAAAACTATGTGAAAAACTGAAAATTTGAATGTTACCAAGGTAAGTAAATATTCTTTAAACATCGATTGATGAAATTCCAAAGAGCTTTTTGCAACACAATATTCAAAACTCCTTTGTTTTTTAATTGTTAATCAAGCGTGCGCGACACTATTTTCCACCGTTGCATGTGTATTTGTGTATACAGTTATGGTGCAAATGAAAGAAATAAATTAGTTATTTCGTAAACCGGCGACTTTAAGGGAAAATCCCGAAACAGGTCGATTTTTATTTTTAAGTTATGATATTGTGGCATATATGGTATACTAGTGACGTCATCCATCTGGGCGTGATGACGTAATCGATGATTTTTTTAAATGAGAATAGGGGTCGTGTGCTAGCTCATTTGAAAGGCTCTTCAATTCTCTATTTAGCAATATAAACATTTACATAATTGTTTATACAGGGTGTCCAATAGTTTAATTTTTTTTTCAATTTGTCAAATAATTTAAATTAATAAAAAAAATTTTTTGGACACCCTGTATAAGTAATTATGTAAATGTTTATATTACTGAATAGAGAATTGAAAGACCTTACAAATGAGCTGTCACATGATCCCTATTCTCATTTAAAAAAATCATCGATTACGTCATCACGCCCAGATGGATGACGTCACTAGTATACCATATATGTCACAAAATCATAACTTAAAAATAAAAATCGACCTGTTTCGGGGTTTTTCTTTAATGTCGCCGGTTTACGAAATAACTAATTTATTTCTTTTATTTGCACCATACTGTATAAACATGCAACGGTGGAAAATAGTGTCGCGCACGCCTGAATAACAATTAAAAAACAAAGGAGTTTCGAATATTGTATTGCAAAAAACTCTTCGGTATTTCATCAATCGATGTTTAGAGAATATCTACTTACCTTGGCAACATTCAAATTTTCAGTTTTTCACATAGTTTTTGAGGGTTAAACATGGCCGATTTGGCAATTTTTCAATTTTTAATCGCTTATATGTCAAAAACTATCAACTTTAGAGAAAAGTCACTAAAAACCTTTTCTGTTTGGAATGATCCAAAAAATCTAAAAAAAAAAATTTTGCATGCAAAAAAATAATTTTAGGAAAAAAAAACAAAAAAAAAACGTTTAAAAAATTTTTGACCAACTTTTGGTCCTGGCAACATGCAAATTTGTGAAAAGGTGTCCTTTTTGAGTAAGATTGTGCAAAAAATCCGAATTAGAAAATTTTTCTAGCGGATGCGCAGTGGCTTTCTGGACTACATCGTTTTACTACAAATCGTTTGACTACAAATCGATTGACGTTTAACGAAATAGGAGGTGAAAACCCTTAATGACTGCACTAACTTTCCCCTTTCATCCCTTATTGCTACTTCCTGTATCTTCTGAGGTGTCAGCCTGAAAGGGGTCATAACTGTTAATATACAGTGGACACATTTCACAGGAAAAACTCCATATTACTTATGACGATGATTTTTCAGCTCTAGCTCTCCGTCTATAATAACCAACATTGGAAAAATCACATAATTTTATTAAAGAAATTGATGTTTGAAAACAAATAAATAATTTTAATGAAACACTGGAAAATAAGCAGATTTGTATGTGCCCCATTTTTGTTGCCCCAATCTCTTTCAAAAGTAATATCTTTCTGAAACATAAAATCCCATTCTCATTTTTCTGCACACTCTAATGTAAAAAATGTGTGTAAAGATTATTGAAGAAGATTTAATGTCAAAATAAATTTTCAATCTGAGGTAAAGGCTCTCGAATTCGGTTCTGACAAGGACACATTTTCCAGAACGCTGTTAGTATTTGTATTGTAGGAAGTTCGTGTAACGTTTGTTGATGTTTAACTGTATTCAGAATTTCAAAGGATAACTAATTCGCTGTGAAGCATTTATAGAGGATGGTGTATGCTCCAAAAGGAATATCTTTAAGCTTCATATAATTCTATTCCATGGTGGTTAATGGACGTTTGTTAGTCAACGATTGTTGGCTTTGTAATACTATGTATTTTATAGGCCTGGATCCCGCGTACCAAAAAAAAGTTGATTAATAGCAAGCTGAAAATTTGTTAATAGCTTAACGGTGTCTAGTCGTACAAACTTTGATGTACGGGAACACTATAACAGCGGAAGTTTTCATTGTGGAACCGTTTAAAAATTTGGAACGTCAGATTACGAAAACGTACCATGTATTTTGTCCGACAGAACATTCAATTGATTTGTTAACCTTTCATTAAACTCTCATGCAAAAATCAGACTGCTATTACTAACCAACGTACTTCCTATCATTTGACATATTATTCGTTTTTCACTTATTAAAATCCCCAGTGGGTGATAAACACCAGTCTGATTTTTGCATGAGAGTTTAATGAAACGGTAACAAATCAATTAGAAGTTCTCTCCGACAAAATACATGGAACGTTTTCGTAGTCTGACGTTCCAAATTTTAACCTGTTCCACAATTAAAACTTCCCCTATAGCAGTGTTCCCATACATCAAAGTTTGTCCGACTAGACACCGTTAAGCTATTTGCAAATTTTCAGCTTGCTATTAATAAACTTATTTTTGGTACGCGGGATCCAGGTCAATTATACTTTATGTCTATAAAGTAAGAAGATAAATCACTTATACAGGGTGAGTCATGAGGAACTGTACATACTCCTTCCTCATATAGAGGCCCCTCTGGGGAATAACAAATGACCATTAAAAAGTGTCTGCTCCCATTGTTTAATAATATACAGGGCGAGTTTCGCATTTTGACACAAATTTGTATTCGTCATAATTTTTGAACGGTCGGATCGATGTGTCTCTTATTTTGGTCAATCGATACACTATTGCCACCTAATCAACTGATTTATTCAAACTAGAAAAAAATCAGGTCCGGCTTTAAAAAAATTAGTTCGTTTGGGTCTTAGAAAAAATTTTCACCCTGTATAAGCTTTTTGAAAACTCTAATATGAATTTTACAAATTAGACAAATAGGCAATTAAAATAACATATTTATTTTTTTCCGCACATGATTGCTTAATTTTTTATAAAAAAATCAAATTTGATTATGAATTAAAAGTTTGGTAAAGTGAACCATAGATTTAACAAAATTAACTTTTATTACCAAAATTAATTTTTTTTGAACAAATATTTAATTTATGTTACCACCAATAAACTGATTTATTCAAAAAAGAAAAAAATCAGGCCCGAATTTAAAAAATAAATTCGTTTTGGTCTTAGAAAAAATTTCACCCTCTATACGCTTTTTGAAAACTCTAACACGATTTTTACAAATTAGACAAATAGGCAATTAAAATGACATATTTATTTTTTCCCCACACGATTACTTAATTTTTTATAAAAAAAATCAAATTTGACTATGAATAATTAAAAGTTTGGTAAAGTGAACCATAGATTTAAAAAAAATAACTTTTATTACAAAAATGATTTTTTTTTGAACAAATATTTAATTTATGTTATCACCCAATCAACTGATTTATTCAAACTAGAAAAAAATCAGGCCCGGATTTAAAAAATTAGTTTGTTTGGGTCTTAGAAAAAATTTCACCTTGTATACGTTTTTTGAAAACCCTAATATGAATTTTACAAAGAAGACAAGTAGGCAATTAAAACGGCATATTTATTTTTTCCCCACACGATTACTTAATTTTTTATAAAAAAAAATCAAATTTGACTATGAATAATTAAAAGTTTGGTAAAGTGAACCATAGATTTAAAAAAAATAACTTTTATTACAAAAATGATTTTTTTTTTAACATATATTTAATTTATGTTATCACCCAATCAACTGATTTATTCAAACTAGAAAAAAATCAGGCCCGGATTTAAAAAATTAGTTTTTTGGGTCTTAGAAAAAATTTCACCTTGTATACGTTTTTTGAAAACCCTAATATGAATTTTACAAAGAAGACAAGTAGGCAATTAAAACGGCATATTTATTTTTTCCCCATACGATTACTTATTTTTTTATTAAAAAATCAAATTTGACTATGCATAAAAATTTACAAAAACAACGTTTTTCTTAAAATTAAAAGTTTTACCATTTTTTTTTCTATAACATGTCTAGATCTAAAACTTCCCATAACACTTCGTTTGGACTCTATAGTTTAACATAGACGTGATCAAATTGATAAATTTTAAATTTTTCCACCTAATTTTTGCGATTTACAAGTTTGCAACTTTTACAAGGAGAAGACTGAAAGTCTACAACAACTTTCATAGTCTTCACAATGGTAAGAGGTATGTGCTGTAAATATTTCAGAAAAAAAATATTAAAATGGAACAGAGTTGTAGCGAGTTACACCGTGAGTTCATTTTTTTTTTTCATTTTTAGGTTAAAATTCCGATTTTGACAAATTTGATTTTTTAATAAAAAATTAAGTAATCGTGTGGGGAAAAAAATAAATATGCCATTGTAATTGCCTATTTGTCTTATTTGTAAAATTCATATTAGAGTTTTCAAAAAGCGTATACATGGTGAAATTTTTTCTAAGACCAAAACGAACTAATTTTTTAAATCCGGACCTGATTTTTCTCTAGTTTGAATAAATCAGTTGTTTGGATGGTAACATAAATTACTTATTTGGGCAAAAAAAAATAATTTTTGTAATAAAAGTTATTTTTTTTAAATCTATGGTTCACTTTACCAAACTTTTAATTCATAGTGAAATTTGATTTTTTTATAAAAAATTAAGTAATCGTGTGCGGAAAAAATAAATATGCCACTTTAATTGCCTATTTGTCTAATTTGTAAAATTCATATTAGAGTTTTCAATAAGCGTATACAGGGTGAAATTTTTTCTAAAACCAAAACGAACTAATTTTTTTAAAGCAGGATCTGATTTTTTCTAGTTTGAATAAATTAGTGGATTAGGTGGTAACAGTGTAACGATTGGCCAAAGTAAGAGACACATCGATCTGACCGTTCAAAAATTAAGACGAATACAAATTTCTGTCAAAATGCGAAACTCGCCCTGTATATTATTAAACAATGGGAGCAGACACTTTTTAATGGTCATTTGTTATTCCCCATAGGAGCCTCTATACGAGGTAGGAGTATGTACAGTTCCTCATGACTCACCCTGTATAATTACTAGATAACATAATATTTAACTAAGTCAGTTTTAAGTTTCAACAATTTTCTACTTAAGCAACGCAAATCAAAAAGCCAGCTTAGATCACAACATATATTCATCATCATTCAGCTAATCGTGTCCACTGCTGGACATAGGCCTCCCTTAGTTCATTCCAGTGTTCTCTGCAATTGGCCAATTGTAGCCAGTTTCCCGCTACTCTTTTTATATCGTCGGTCCATCTCGTCGGTGGTCGTCCTCGGCTTCTTTTATGTTTTAACTTCGAATATTTCTTAAAGGATTTTTAAATGTAACAATGGTTCAGTATATTTTTTCCTCTTGTATATACCTTGTTTACTATTATGAATTTTGACGTTTATCATTTTCAGTGACAGTGACATTAGCGTATTTGCTGTGTTTATTTGGAATTTAAAACATATATATTATTAAAATAAAAATGTATTGTTGGGTTATTACTGTACTGATTTATTTGTTTGTGAACTATTACGCGAGTTGACTTTTAATTATTATTATATAAATAAAAGACTTACTTGAAATTGTGTAATTTATAACACTTACAATTTAACACTTAATTTTACAACAATATATCTAATTTATTTTACACTTACATAATAACTTATTTAATTCATTTGCAAACATTTATTTATCTACTTTAAAAATACATTTCAAACCCGTTCACAAAAACGTAACAATATAATATCGCGTCGAAATTAGTAACTGACTGGCCTGCGGACGAATTTCGGTTCTTTATATATATTTCGGCAGCGCTCGCCTCGAACGCCCTGGCAAGGTCTGGCCTTTTCTCGTAACGCCGAGAAGCTTCGGAAATAAATAGGCCGGGTTGTGAGCAGCATCATAAATAATGTCACATTGCCCCCTCCTTAAAAGATGATTCCTCCTGGAACCTTGGCGGGACTCGAACTGGATGCTGGTATCTGCAGCTGAACCCTCTTTTACAACTCCCAGTTCTATAAAAGTGACAGGGAACGGTCTTCGCTCCGCACCAGTAACTATGCGGATTGCAACAGACTAACACCTGGACCTCGGTGTCTTGGAAAATTTCTTCCACCATATTTCGGATAACTCTCCAGTCTAATTGGCTGCATTCTAACTTTGGCATGGCTAACTTTTGCACGTCGGACTCCAACACGTGCTCTCTCAATTGAATTAATGCATCCCATACATCTTGGCAGGTAGGTTGGTCATGGACAGTGTCTTTTGTTACCAGATAGAATAGGTAACGTGATGCATCTTGGAGTTTCAATGCCTTGCCAGGAGCTGGCAGTTGGCGTTGAAGTTCTGCAACTCGATCAAACTTCCTTCGGAAGGCGGATGCCAACCCTCGCGCGTCTTTGATACTGGCCGGGATGGTATGAGCCAGTGAATAGTCATCGGGAAGTGCGGACCTTCCCAGAGAACTGCTGCAACTTGGGAGAACAACCTGTTCGCTTCTTTGGATTATAAAGCCAGACTTTGTCGTTCTCCTTGAAACATCCCTTCTCGGCTTGGGTATCGTATCGTTTCTTCATTCGGTCGCTAGCGATCTGAAGATTAGAACGGACCAACTCATGTATATCGTCCATTCTTCTTCGTAATTCATTCACGTAATCCTCACCAGCAACATCTTCTCCAGGTCGACATCCAAACTCTAGATCACAGGGTAGACGCATCTCACGTCCAAATAGGACTTTTGCTGGTGTTTGGCCAGTTGATTCATTAACAGCAGATCTATAGGCCATTGCGAAGAACGGAAGGTACTGGTCCTAGTCTCGTTGATGATTGGACACCATCTTTGTCAAATACTTGCCGACTGTCCTATTCATACGCTCCACCATTCCATCCGATTGCGGGTGATAGGCCGTGGTTCTTGTCTTCTCCATGCCTAGTTTATCACAGATTCCTTGAAATATTGGCAATCACCTGCCAATTTACTTCCAGCTAATGTATCCAACGTGTCGTCGATCCAAGGCAGATAACTATCTTTCTTGGTAACATTGTTCAACAAACGGTAGTCCACACAGAACCTCGTAGCTCCATCTTTCTTCTTGACCAGGACCACCGGAGAGACCCATGGACTCGTAGAAGATTCTATCACCCCGTCTTTCTTCATTTCTTGAACAATCCTTTCAGCTTCCTCTCTTTTCGCCTGTGGTAATCGTCGAGCTGTTTGACGAATTGGCCTAGCGGTACCAGTGTCAATTTTGTGTTTGACAACTGTCGTTCTTCCTGTTTTTCCTCCTTTCGGTACGAATATGTCACGATATTGCCGAAGAAATTCCCTTAATTTCTTTTTTTCTACTTGGTTTAGAGACTGGCCTGCAACTGCAACCATTTGGTAGAACTTAACGTTGGAATTATCTGATGTTGTCGTCTGACGGATTATGGACGTTACGGGTACACAAGTTCCTACTTTTGTCTCCTTCTTGATGGTCACCGGGTAGTCATTAACATTAATCAATCTCACGGGAATTTCTTTAGCAGAAGTAACCAATTCCTTTCCAATTATGATTCCTCGGCCAACCTCCTCGTCGTGGTTCCATGGCTCCATCATAACAGGTGTTCCTTCTTCTACAATTCGCTGTAGCCGCGCTACGATGATCGTTTCACTCCTCGCAGGCACAACTGTATCTTCTCTAATAGCTGCTAGCATAGTGCTGTCATCATGTGGATGAAGAAATACCTCCTCGTTGCCAACTTTGATTACCCTGTTCTTAAAATCCAATTGAAATCCACACAAATTCATTACGTCCATTCCTAATATAACATCTTCTTCGATGTCTGCAACTATGACAGTATGGACGAACTTTTCTGCTCCAATCCCCAATTGTATCTGGATTTCTCCGTGGATGTTGGCATTTTCACCTGTGGCAGTCCGCAGTCGCAATCTTGTTGGTGAGAGTTTCTTACGACTGTTTATAACTGACGGTCGTATAATGGTCCTGGTCGCTCCGGTATCCACCAACAATACTTTTTACCATTTATTTCTCCATCTACATATACATTATCTTCACGACATTTCAAAGAAGCTATTAGTATTAGATGGTCTTTAGAGGAGTTCTGAGTCGAGGCTGCCCCCTAAGGTCTGTGCGTTCTCTTATTTCCTGCTGGCGAGTTTCTTGATTTGCGTCCTTCCGTAAACTCCGTGCGTGCCCATTTTCACCACAATTGCAGAAATTCATGGTCTTCGTTTTCTTCTATGTAAAGCCTTTCACCATATTTACCAGCTGGTCAAGTTTGTCTTCATCCTCTCCTTCTTTCACAGTTCGAACTGCACTGTACTCACCAGAGGCCTGCGTAGCTGATTCGAACTCGAGGGCCGCGGACAATACATCGACCAGCGTCTTTTGACGAGCTAATCGCAGTGTTCTCTGTATTTCAACATCACGAAGACCATCCATAAATGTTTGAACAGCCAATATTTCCCTCATGTCCTCGGGAGCTGTTGGATAAGCGAATCGTACTAGCCTGGCAATATCTAGCTCATATTCTTGAAGAGCTTCATCTTTCTTTTGTCGTCGGTTTTTAAGCCGCGCCTGATAGACATACTCCAAATGTTCGTGCCCATAATGCATGTTTAGTCTCTTTCTAAGCTGCTCGAAGTCATCTGTCTCCTCTACGGCTATGGTCTGGAGGACATCCAAAGCGTCGCCTCGAAGAGCAATAGTGAGGTTTACAGCTTTTTCTTTTTCGGACCATCCGTTCGCTCTGGCCGCCGATTCGAACTGTTTCATGTAGTTGTTCCATGATGACTTTCCGTCGAAATTTGGCACCTTAACACGAGCATGCCCTACACTCCCTTCAACCATCGACCGCGGCTCCAATTTGTATTTGGTTTCATCATCTTTAATGTCTGTTAAGATGGGTTCCATCCCTTTGTCTACTTTTTCCGTTTCCTCCATTTTCTTTTCTATTTCCTTGATCTTTTCTTCAAAAGTAGATTTTATGGACGATATCTTGTCGTCAAAATCCGAAGTGACTTTAGAGATCTCGTTAGTCATTTTGCTGTCAAGGCATCAAATATCACCCGAAACTTTCTTCTCTAACGGTGCAATGTCTGTCGAAACTTTCAAAACATCCGAGGAAACTTGGGAAATTTCACTAGAAACCTTTTTCTCTAACGATGTAATGTCTGTCGAAACTTTGTTCTCTAGCGATGTAATGTCTGTCGAAACTTTCTTCTCTAACGATGCAATGTCTGTCGAAACTTTCAAAACATCCGAGGAAACTTGGGAAATTTCACTAGAAACTTTTTTCTCTAACGATGTAATGTCTGTCGAAACTTTGTTCTCTAGCGATGTAATGTCTGTCGAAACTTTGTTCCCTAGCGATGTAATGTCTGTCGAAACTTTCAAAACATCCGAGGAAACCTGGGAGATTTCACCAGAAAACTTTTTCTCTAATGATGTAATGTCTGTAGAAACTTGGGAGATTTCACTAGAAACTTTGCTCTCTAACGACGTTATTGACGAAATTAAAGCAGCATGCTTGTCTTCAAACACGTAAGTTTCTGGATCATGACCCTCTTCTTTTAGTGCGTTCTTCAGACGTTCAACTAGATCAGCCTTTTTTCCAGTAGAACTCAGGTCCCTTTCTTCCAATTCAAGTCTCAGGTCTGTAATTGTTAGCTTACACAAGGAAGGCATGATCACACACTTTATTTATTACGATTTATATTTAGTTATTATTAAAGATTCCACACTGTATTAAACCGAGCTTATATTTTACTTATTTATTTTTTATCCACTTCTGACCCATTTGTTGGATTATTACTGTACTGATTTATTTATTTGTGAACTATTACGCGAATTGACTTTTAATTATTATTAAACAAATAAAAGACTTACTTGAAATTGTTTAATTTATAACACTTACAATTTAACACTTAATTTTACAACAATATATCTAATTTATTTTACACTTACATACTAACTTATTTAATTCATTTGCAAACATTTATTTATCTACTTTAAAAATACATTTCAAACCCGTTCACAAAAACGTAACAATATAATATCGCGTCGAAATTAGTAACTGACTGGCCTGCGGACGAATTTCGGTTCTTCATATATACTTCGGCAGCGCTCGCCTCGAACGCCCTGGTAAGGTCTGGCCTTTTCTCGTAACGCCGAGAAGCTTCGGAAATAAATAGGCCGGGTTGTGAGCAGCATCATAAATAATGTCACAGTATACTATTTTTATTCAGTTGCAATGCGAAGGCAAAACAATCTTACTTTTCAATTAGAATACGGAGCGCAGTCCAGTCCTCTGAATCGCGATTTTCGGCTCTTATTGGAGCCTCATCGAAAAGAACGCAGGCACTGTTCTCCATACCCTAATTGACTAGCGTCGAGAGTTTTTCCTACCCATTGCAACCGAAGTGAAGGTATTAGGTGACTAGCGTTATCTGACAATTGAAAGATGAAGTTAGTTTTCAATCCTAATAGCAAAATTAATAATATTGAAAATATAAAAAATATTACTAAAAATTTTTATATTGAAAACTTATTGGTACATTTCCCTGGTGACACCTCCAAGGCTTCTACAATTTGCAAGCCAAATGGATGCTGCAGTGAAGACAAAGAGAAGGAATTCTACACTATGCAATTCACATCCCTCGTCTGCAGCTCGGTAAAGTTCCAACGGAAAATGCACCTGGTTACTCTACGGGGTAATACGACTATAAAATAAAAATGTATACCATTTTTATTCAGTTGCAATGCGAAGGCAAAACAATCTTACTTTTCAATTAGAATACGGAGCGCAGTCCAGTCCTCTGAATCGCGATTTTCGGCTCCTATTGGAGCCTCATCGGAAAGAACGTAGGTACTGTTCTCCATACCCTAATTGACTAGCGTCGAGAGTTTTTCCCACCCATTGCAACCGAAGTGAATATATATTATTGTGTTTATTTTATAAAGTTATATTGTAGTGTATTGTATTGTATTGTATTATATTTGAAATATATTAAAACATATATAGTTATATTATTATATTATACAGTGTGTCTGCGTAACTTGGAGCCATATGGGAAACTTTTTTAATATCAATTTTACGAAAAAAAGTTATTCTTTTTAAAATGCTCTGCATAGTCTAAAACCTAAGAAGCAATCATCAGATATAACATTTTATCAATGGTATACGAGGTATATCACAAAATATGAACTTCGCTCAAGAGTAAAGTGCCTTTATATTTCACAATATCGAAAATTGTCATTGAAAAAAGTTGTTTGTAATTCAAAATTATGTTATAATCTGCATTTGCACTCTTCTAATTGAAATTTTTTTTTTCAAAATTTTCCTCAAATCACGACACCCAACATCACTTTTATTTATGATAGCTCCGTTATTATTAATTTTACGAAATAAAGTTATTCTTTATAAAAAGTTTTTCATAGTCTCTTAACCAAAATAAAAGTATAATTATTAAATTTTGTCAATTTTATACGAGGTATGTCAAAAAATATGAATTTCAATGAAGAGTAAAGTACCTTTATTTTTCACAATATTGAAATTTGTTATTATAGAAAGTTGTTCGGAATTAAAAACTATGTTTCCATATGTAATGGCTATTTGAAATATTGTGAACTATAAAGGTATTTTACTTTTGGGCGAAATTCATATTTTTGATATAATACCTCGTATAGAATTGAAAAACAATTGATATCTTATGATTGCATCTTAGTTTTTTGACTATTCAGACATTTTTATAAAGAATAACTTTTTTCGCAAAATTAATATTATCGGAGTTATCTTAAATAAAAATGATGTTGGGTATCCGTAATTTGAGGAAAATTTTCAAATTTTTATTTGTATATAAAATAAGGGCACTTTACTCCTGAGCGAAATTTATGTTTTTGGACATATTTCGTATATTCTTGATAAAATTTTATACCTGATGATTGCACCTTAGGTTTTAGACTATGCAGAGTACTTTATGAAGAATAACTTTTTTTTCGTAAACTTGATATTAAAAAAGTTTCCCATATGGTTCCAAGTTACGCAGACACCCTGTATATAGAGAAATATATGTGTACATTATAACTTTATAAAATACGTCCACCGATAATAGCCATTTCCTCTTTGTTACAGTGACAGTAGGTACAAATTTGTACTTATAATTTTTCGGAAATTAATATAACTTGAATTAACTATTTCTTGTTGTATTTTTTACATTATTTTTTTACAGCAATACATAATTAAGGCAGAATTGGCCAATAGTAAACCACCAATCATTGAGCCGTGTACTATTGATAAACATTATTTATTTTTGTATATCATAATTTTAATCTCGAGTAGTTGATAAATATATTTTTTTACTAATTAAAATAAAAAGGACGTAGCAAAAGTATAGTATTCTACTTGCATGTAATGGCTATTACTCACTCTGATAAATTACGACACTCGCCTACGGCTCGTGTCGCAAATTTCATCATCGTGAGTAATAGCCATCCTTACGTGCTCGTCGAATAATATACTAGAACATAACGACATTAAGTCGATATTAAAATATTAGGTATAAGGGGATATACACATCCCTGTCGGAAAACCAGGTGCCACTATGGTGGTAGGTGAACATCAGCTGATTAAATTAAATAGTGACAGTTACATTTGAGTGACAGGACCTTCAAGATAGGCGATAGATACTTTTGGAAGGATAGTCCTTCAAGGAAGGCGATAGGCGATAGGAACTGCTTTGATTGAAATTTATGTTACAGTTAAGTTAGTCAACAAAATAGTGGTAAACTGAAATATGTTAAATAATTATAAGTTAAAATTAAAGATAGTAATTAACTTAATCCTATTTAATGGCATACCATCAACAGTTTAAATACAAATAACAATTATTTTCAACGAAAACTTTTCGTTTATAAATTTGCAAAAGTCTGTGTGTTATTGCGTTGCCGCTCCTGCAATACTTAGAGCAGGTGTATCGATGGATTCATATGTAGTTTTGCCTTCTGAATCCAAATCTGAAAACGGCATTTCGATATCTCGAACCGTCTTCGAGATAATCGACCTCAAAATCTTAAATGTGGTGTCACAATCCGGTTATTTCCTAACGACCGACGCACTAAACGTCAGCTCAAATGGTTGGTTAGGAAGTAGGCTACTTTTCACAAAGCTAAACATCAAACTCAATAAGTTACGAGTAGACTTAGTAATAATTATCTAGTAGTTTTACAAATGTTTGACATTTCTCTTCCAGAATTGAACAAGCGCTGTCGTATTTTTGTGTGACTATAAAAAAATCAATTTATTACCTACCTTCTTACATCTTACATCAAATATCGAATCTTGTGTAAGTAAACCGTTTATTCCTTTAATTTATTTGTAAATTCAGGTTATATATTGTACTTATATAAATTATTTTTGAAATTAAAAACCATTGACATAATGCACAACAAGGTACCTATATTATGTGACGTTTGTAATTAATGAATTTGAATAATTTTAACAATATTTGGTTATTTTGAATTATTATTTAATCTCAATTTGTTCAGCAAAGCGTAGTTTATTTACATTTGAGTTTGACACTTCGTGAATGTCAAATTAAATAAAAAATAAGTATTAATAAAACATCAATGACATTTGATAGTGAATTTAATTATTATATAAAATAAATAAGATGTTCAAAAATACAATTTGAGTATATTGTAAAAGCGATAATTTATTAAGTAGGTATATATTTACGAGTATACGGCCTACCCTTTATGATAAATGGACTGTTCCATTTGTTATGAAATTAAAATACAGGGTGTTCAGAAACTCTACCGACAAACGAAGACAGGAGGTTCCTCAGATAATTTTAAGACAATTTAACCCAAATCATCTAGTCCGAAAATGCTTCCTAAAGGAGCTAGAACTATTTGAAGATGGCGGCGTCTGGTAATTAGTATCTTAAATATCTCCAGAACGCTTCTATTTAGAAGAACGAAACTTGGTACACGCAATTATCTTTCAGGGATAAATCCATTTCATTAATTGCAAATTTCTAGTACCGGTCATAGGCGTCCGTTTGGGTAGGGCATCAGTTATATTATCGCATAACTTTTTTGTTTTCAATTTTTAAGCACTTTTGAGTCTGGATTATTAAATTGTAAGGCATTATAGTACTAAAAGATGCTCTTACTTTAAGTCGATAGGATACACCGTTTTCTAGAAAAATCGATTTGAAAATTTTTCGTTATTTGAATATCAAAAAAAAATTTCAATAAAAAAACTATTTAGAAAACCCAAAATTGGTACATTTATTTATATTCCAGAGATGATGCGATTTTATTAATTGTGAATTTCTAGTACCGGTCTATGCGTCCGTTTTGGGTAGATCAACGGTTATTTTATCGCATACCTTTTTTGTCTTTAATTTTTAAGGATTTTTGACATTAGATTATTAAATTATGAGGTATTCTAGTATTAAAAGTTACTCTTGCTTGAAGTTGGTAAAATACACCGTTTTTTTTTTAATTTTCAAATTTTTTTTCAAATTCAGGAAACGAAAAATTTTCAAATCGGTTTTTCTAGAAAACGGTGTGTCCTACCGACTTAAAGCAAGAGTACCTTTTAGTACTAAAATACCTCACAATTTAATAATCCAGTATCAAATGTGCTTAAAAGTTAAAGACAAAAAAGTTATGCGATAAAATAACCGTTGCCCCACCCAAAACCATCACCCAAAGTCACCATAGATTGAATCGATTTATCTCTGGAAGATAAATATGTGTACCAATTTTCGTTTTTTTCTAACTAAAAGCGTTCTGGAGGTATTTAAGAAAAACTAATTACAAGACGCCATCTTCAAAGAGCTCTTGCTCCCTTAGGAAGCATTTTCGGACTAGGTGAATGTGGTTAAATTCTTTTAAAATTATCTGAGGAGTCTCCTGTCTTCGTTTGTCGGTAGAGTTTCTGGACACCCAGTATAGTCGGTTCGCTAAACTCGACAAAACTGGCTAGTGATTTTAGTAGGTAATTTTTTTGTTTTTTGCAAATTTTGCCAAAATTGGCAAAATTACTAATTATTTAGTAAATATTAACTAATTAGTAATTATTTTTTTTATTATTGACTAAAATCACTTGCCAGTTGTGTCTGAGTTTAGCGAACCGACAGTATATGAAATAATATTGTTTGGTATAAAAAATTATGGTCCGATATTTGCAATTCTAATGGAAGAAAATATTTGAAGGTTTTTCTCAAATTATGGATACCAACGACATTTACATTTATAACCCTTTTATTTTTAATTTGACGAAGAAAAGTTATTTTTCATAAAAAGTTATTCATGTTCTAAGATTTATGATGCAACTAACATATTACATAAAGTTTTATTAATTTTATACGAGGTATAGAAAAATATAAATTTCGATCAAGAGTAAACTACCTTTATAGTTCATAACATTTAAATTAGAATGATATAATTGCACATTAAAACATAATTATTAATTCTAAACTACTTTTCATAATAGCAATTTTCCATATTACGAATTAAAATACGTAAATAAACAAAGTTTTCGTTATGATAATGCTCGCATTTTCAGCTTGTTATTGTTTTAAAGTCTACAAAATAGCACAAGAGATATATTATTCGACTCGCCTTACGAAGGCGAGAACAAACGTATACATTTCAGGTTTCGTGCTTCTCTGTTCGTCCATCTGTCTGTCTGCTATTATAACTTCTCTGTTATTAAAACAGATACACTGACAAATAACGTGTCAAATTAGAGCTTATAACCCGAATACGGTCTAAGAGATGAGAACTTTGACCCCGGACTTCCGGTTTTATAGTTGCAACCAGAAGTACTGTTTTCTTCTTCTTTTAGTGCCTATTCGTTTCGAATATTGGCGATCATTCTGGCTATAATTATTTTATTAGCTGATGCTTTAAATAGATTAGTTGTTGTTGTGGAGAACTATTTCCTCAGATTATTTGACCATGATATTCTTTTTCTCCCAATTCCTCGCTTTCCGCATACTGTACCTTGAAGAATTACCTTCAGTAATCTGTATTTGCGATATATTATTTGATGCGGATTAGCAAGATGAAAACAAATATAATATACTTCCGTATTCATGCTTGTCTGTCCATCATTACAACCGATAGAATGGAAAATGAGGTGTCGAATGAGTGCTTATATCCCAAAGGTGATAAGTATTAACTAATTTTGATGGGAAATAAGCCACAATTATACTACAAAAATGATTTTATTAATGTTTCGACGCCCAAATCGGGTGTCGTTGTCAAAATACAAAAAATATTAATGAATAAAACAAAAATGTTGTTGCTTAGTAAAAAAATTCTTCTAATAATTTATTTAATCTGACTCATTTATATCGGCAATTCAAACATATATTATACTTTTTAAAGCAGACGACTTTAAAATGATATTGCCAATATTTATTAGTTGCGTTCTTGGGACGACTTTATTGAAAGATAAATCATTCGATTACATGAAATCAACCCCAACTCAAGAATATCCGTCACAAAAAAAATCATAACACGTGATCTGTCTTTAAAAAGACAACCACATGCAATGGTGAAAGTAAAATTCTCGCGCTAGAGATTTCATAGTAAATCACGAAGGAAAACCAGGAACAAACCTCGTGATACTATCCCGACATCGTAAGTATTAGGTATTACTTTAGTTTACTCTCAAAACGAATACCAAATTCTGACCTTTATATGTGTAAATTACGTTATTTTAAATTATAAATAATATTAATAATACATAGATATACACTCAGATGCAAAAAAACGCAACGGAGAAAACCTTGGCCAAATCCAAAGTATTTCAGTTCTTCCATTTCCAGCCCTACTTCGATGATCCTTCCGGCACACTGTATAAAAATCTACAAATTCCAACCTGGTATAGTGAGCTTTTTAATAAAATCCCCCATTTCACCCATTATACGGGGTTAATCGAAAGGTGGTGGTCCTGCATCCCAACTTTGAAATATCCGTGGAACAATTCCTAAAGTTGTTTTGCTACTAAAGGTGAACCAATCCATATTTTCACATGAGGCAAGGGACATAATGCTTAGAAGAAATGGTTGCAGCCAAAAGGCGGGGTTTTGCGGGGATCCGCTAAAGGAATTGTTCCACGGGATGTTTCAAAGTTGGGATGAAGATTAACCACGATTAACCCCGTATAATGGGTCAAATAGAGGATTTTATTAAAAAGCTCACTATACCAGGTTGGAATTTGTAAATTTTTACACAGGGTGCCGGAGGGATCATCGAAGTGGAAGAACTAAAATACTTTGGATTTGGCCAGGGTTTTCTCCGTTGCGTTTTTTGCATCTGAGTGTATATCTATGTATTACTAATATTATTTATAATTTAAAATAACATATTATGTACATTTTAAGGTCAGAATTTGGTATTAGCTTTGAGAGTAAACTAAAGTAAGACCTAATACTTACGATGTCGGGATAGTTTCTCGAGGTTTTTTCCTGGTTTTCCCTCGTGATTTACTATGGGATCTCTAGCGCGAGAATTTTACTGTCATCATTGCATGTGGTTGTCTTTTTAAAGACAGATCACATGTTATGATTTTTTTTTGGACGGGTATTCTTGAGTTGGGGTTGATTGCATGTAATCAAATGAACTATCTTTCAATAAAGTCGTCCCAGGAACGCAACTCATAAATATTGGCAATATCATTTTAAAGTCTTCTACTTTAAAATGTATAATATATGTCAGAATTGCCGATATTAATGAGTCAGATTAAATAAATTATTAGAAGAGTTTTTTTACTAAGCAACACATTTTTGTTTAATTCATTGATATTTTTTGTATTTTGACAACGATACCCGATTTGGGAGTCGAAACGTTAATAAAATCATTTTTTAGTAAAATTGTGACTTATTTCCCATCAAAACTAGTTAACTGCAAAAATGCCACAAAAAATAGCTTCAGAACAACATAAAGGTGATATTAGTGATAAGAAATTTGACCTCAGACTACCGGTCATAGTTGCAACCAGAAAAACTATTTTATAGTGGCCGAAAGAATACAAGCAATTTAGTATTTAACGCGCATTCGAAAGTTGGGAAGAAATGTATAACTTTGGTTTTTATATTATTATTTTCGGTTAAAAAGTTCCTACCAGAGGTGCTATATTATAGTCGCAGAAACAGTATGTAAATACATGATATATTAATAACTTGTATATTTAGTCCTGGTTTTGACATCAATTCCAGATAAAAAATTATGACCAAAAGTTTAGCAAAAATGACTCAAAATTAGTGGAATCATATATCTATCAATCTACATAAAACTAGACGAAGAGTTCAAATATCGACTTCCGGTTCTATTTCCGATCTCTATGAGTGAAAACCTATGACTTGAGGAAGCCCAATTGCTTGTTTAAATTATATTTAAATTATTTTTGATGTAAATTTATTAATAAATCTAATATAAAAAAATGTATTCACCATTTAAAATATTTATAAATTTTTCTATAAAATATAATATTAAAAATTGAAAATAAAGACTTATAAAATAATAATTCCTGCCACTTTAGTACATGATTTATTAACAAACATGGAAGCGCTAAGAAAGAGCCGCTAATGTAAGAAAGCATTCAAGAGCTTTTATCATTTAAAGTATCATTACTTTAACAAGAGCTGTTTTCCACTGAAGCATGTGTCATAAAACGATAAAATTACTGCAATAAAAAGCCGTAAGGTAATAAACTAAGTTGTTAGACGCGTTTTTGTGGGTTAGCAGAAACTGTGAGACATAAAATACATGAGAGAAATTAATATCAAAATGTATGTGTCGTTAAATTTCTTTTACTGCAACTGGATGTTTAAAAATAAAACTTATAGTCCATTTACTCACGGT
Source organism: Diabrotica virgifera virgifera (assembly GCF_917563875.1). NCBI lineage: Eukaryota > Metazoa > Arthropoda > Insecta > Coleoptera > Chrysomelidae > Diabrotica > Diabrotica virgifera. The sequence goes on along the minus strand of NC_065449.1, from coordinate 59,954,098 downwards.
TTTTGCTGTTAGTTGTAAAGAACCGCTTGGATTGACATGAAATTTGAAAAAAGTGATATTGGGCCGATGTGTGCTTTTTCCCTGCGGGTGAGTTTCGCCCCTTCTCGGGGGTGAAAAAACATACGTTCAAAATAAATCCGGAATTGGATAAACTGACTAATTCTAAGCAAATTTTTCTTCTATAGTTCCTAGAGTTTTTTCCCAAGACAATACTTTTCGAGTTAGTATTTGCGAGTGAATATGTTTTGACGGTTTTTCGTAAATAAATAAAAGAGCAGTTATTCTATGGAAAACAATATTCTTAGCAAAAAATATACGATATAAAAAACTAAAAAAAGTGGTGTATACCTATATGAAGTCTCTAGACCGAATAGAAGTAGAGTTGTAGCTGATAAAAAGTAGGTCCTTATTCATTAAATTTTAAATCGAATATTTCAACGTGAGGTCACCAAAAAATGTAGTACTTTTAAAGTGTTTTTTACACATTTATTTATTTACACATAAAAACATTTATTTTTTTTTATAAAACAGTTTCTAGCATCAAAAGTAAGCTACGCTTAAAATTAAGTTGGTCCCGTTTTTTTTTATAAAAAAAACTCGTAAAATTCACCCCCTCACTAGCATTCCAAATGAAATTAATCATTACCGCTTTAGAAGTTACTTAACTTATATATTTTTTATATGATCTGTAAGTTTCATCGGTTCAATGTGCTCATAGTATTTGCTAAATTTGAAGTAAAACGCGCCACAAAAGAGTAACTTTGATCAATTTTGCAATTTGAGACTCTTTTTTGACGCGCTTTACTTCAAATTTAGCAAATACTATGCAAAAATCTTTCAAAGTAAAACTAGAATTTTATTTTCCATCAAAATGAAAATACATTTTTGCGCTACGTAATATTCATATCAGATCTTTTGTAGCTGAAATATTGAGTGCTCCACTCATTTTTACCCCCTTTAGAAGTTTTTATTCTGGTCTTAAGAACTAAATGTAACTGAATCATGAAAATTGGAATGAAGGGGTTTTGAACAGTGAAGTGTTTAATGAAAATATTTTATCTCTTTGCGACTTTCGGTTATACGCGAAGTTGCTTATAACTTCGTATTTTTAATGGAACACTGTGTATATTTTTACAATATTGGATTCTCATCGATGGCTTCTTAAAAAATGATGTTTTTTAATGTTATACGATATAATAATAGTCAGAAATCAAATAGATTATATTATCGTCAACAGAAGATATAGAAATTCTATAATATCATGTAAAACTTATCCAGGAGCGGACATATCCTCCGATCACAACCCGGTTGTTTTGTCTATGAGAGTGAAACTAAAGAAGGTAAAGAGCCCTAGCTCCAATAAAATCATGGATACAAGGCGGCTCAAACAAGACAAGACCTATGCGGAAACGAAATTTAAAATAAACGAGAACTTAAGGAACGTCAAAGAAGATAGTGCGGAAACTCTGACTGTTGACCAAAAATGGGGAAAAATTCTACATGCCTTAGTATCAGTTGGAAAAGAAACACTCAAACCACTTGGAGAAAAAACAAAATCTTGGATGACAGTAGAAATTCTTGAACTTATGGAAGAACGAAGAAAACATAAAACAAAAGACCCGAATAAATACAAAGAAATTCAGAGAAACATCAGAAATAAAATTCGAGAGGCAAAAGAGAAGTGGCTCTCCGACAGATGCAAAGAAATAGAAGACCTGGATAAAAAGTATGACAGCTTTAATTTACACAAAAAAATTAAAGAAATGACAGGTTCTAGAAAAAGCACAAGAACGAATACCCTTAAAAATGAAAAAGGGGATATTATTACTGACGTGAAGGAGAGATTGTGTCAATGGACCAATTACATCCAACAACTCTTTAATGATGAAAGAGGAGAACTGTCATTAGAAATCACAGAGGATACCGGACCACCAATATTAAGAGAGGAAGTCATCTATGCTATTAAAAACACGAAAGAGGGTAAAGCTACTGGACCAGATGATGTGCCCATCGAATTATTAAAACTTATTGATGAAGATTGTATTGATGTAATGGTTGAACTCTTTAATCTAATATATCAGACTGCCACAATCCCCAAACAATGGCTGCAATCGACCTTTGTAGCAATTCCCAAAAAGTCAAGTGCAATAACCTGCTCGGATCACAAAACAATATCTTTAATGAGTCACACACTTAAAACATTTTTGAAAATAATACACAGTAGAATTGTTAAAACTCTCGAATATGAAATCAGTGACACACAATTTGGCTTTAGAAATGGTATGAGCACACGAGATGCTTTGTTCGGCTTGAATGTGCTGGCCCAGAGATGCAAGGACATGAATCAGGATATGTACTTATGTTTTGTAGACTTTGAAAAGGCATTTGATAAAGTTCAACATAAAAAGCTTGTAGATATATTAAAAAGCAAAAATATTGACAGTCGTGACATGAAAATTATATCTAATATATATTGGAATCAAACTGCCAAGATAAGAGTTGACAACCAGGACACCCAAGATATCAAAATACAGAGAGGAGTCCGTCAGGGTTGCGTGCTGTCTCCACTACTTTTCAATGTCTACAGTGAAGCGGTATTTCAAGAAGCGCTCTCAAATTCAATAGAAGGTATATCTATCAATGGAGAAGTTTTGAACAACTTACGTTTTGCAGACGATACAGTAATAATAACAGATAACAACAATGATTTACAGAACGTAATGCAACGCCTTAATGAACGCTGTAATGAGTACGGACTGAAGATGAATTTAAAGAAAACTAAATGCATGATCATAACTAAATCAGCACACGTAAACATCCAACTAACTATTGAAGATACTGTAATTAAGAGTGTGGATAACTACAAATACTTAGGAACATGGATAACATCAAATGTAGACCAAACCAAAGAAATTAAGACACGTATTGAAATAGCACGTGCATCATTCATTAAACTTAAAAAGTTTCTTTGTTGTCGGGATATAAGATTAGAACTACGCCTAAGGATGCTTCGATGTTACGTGTTCTCTACTCTTCTTTATGGCTTGGAAGCGTGGACGTTGAAACAAGTCCATTTGAATAAGTTGGCCGCCTTTGAATTTTGGTGTTACAGAAGAATTCTACGAATATCATGGATTCAAAGAATGTCGAACGTGGAAGTAACTAGAAGGATAGAAAATCAACCGGAAATAATACTAACTATCAAAAGACGAAAACTTGAGTACTTGGGACATGTGATGAGAGGGCAAAAATACTCATTATTACAACTTATTATGCAAGGCAAAATCCGAGGAAAGCGAAATGTGGGAAGACGAAGAACATCCTGGCTTAAGAACTTACGGGAATGGTTCGAATGCAGTAGTGCAGAGATATTTAGAGCGGCAGTCAACAGGGTCCGCATTGCCATGATGATTTCCAACCTTCGATAGAAGATGGAACTTAAAGAAGAAGAAGAATGTTATACGGGGTAGAATAGAAAAAATATGTTTTATTGTTATTGAAAATTTTACAATTTTATAGACAAAGTAAGAATAAGTTTAATAATTAGTTAAGCTGCTATATATAGGGTGAGGCAGATAACTGGCCTATTAGAAATATCTCGAGAACTAAAGGCAACACATCCATGAAAATTGAAATAAAGGGGTTTTGAAGGATGATCTATTAAATGAAAATATTTTCATCTCTTTGCAACTTCCGGTTATACCGGAAGTTGCTTATAACTTCGTTTTTTAAATGGGACACCCTGTATATTTTTACATTTTTCGATTCCCTTCGATGTCTTCTTTCTTAAAATATGAGGTTTTGTAATATTATACAGTGTATTTTAAAATATAATTACGTTTTTTATTAATTTCGTAGCAACATTCACACCCTGTAGAATTGTAGTAGTTTGACATCTGAAACTCTACTTACGTTCAAATATTTTTTAATATACTCTACTATTGTTAAGAATTATTAGTATAGCTAAATTTTTAATTTTACTATACAGGGTTGGTCGAAACTCGGAATGAGTGTTTTCTGAGTTTTCTTAAATGGAACGCCCTGTATTTTTGTATTGTAGTGAAATGATATTTTATAGTACTTTTTTATTTCTTAAGCATTCCCTATACCTAACTGCTTTAATTTGTGAGTTATTGGTGATCCAATCTAAACATTAATTGCAACAAAAAATACGTAAAATTTTATTAGGTTGGCCGTGATAATACTCAATCCCAAATAATTTTTCAGAAATAAATACATATTAATCCAGATTGGTCCTTAGAATTACCAATAATGGTTTAGCTATCAAAATAACCCGTGTTGAGCTGGCCCCCCCCACTTGCAAAAATTAAAAAACAAATAGCCCTGATTTATGAGCTATTTATGAGCTCTCATATTCCGCAAACTAAAAATTTTGAGCTCGTTCCATTGAGCAGGAATTTAATACCCTAGTGGGGGGGGCTGTGTCAGCCCCCCCCCACTACTTAAAAATAGGAATATTGAATCGGTTTTTGCGGCAGAATTACGAGCTATTTATGAGCTCTTGAAATTATATAGTTTCGATTTTTGAGCTCATCCCCTTCACCCCCAAACAACCCTTTAATTGATTTAACTTAAGAGAAAGATGCTGAGAAAACTTAAAATATATCGTATTGCGAATATAATTCCTATAGCTTATATACTCTAAGAATAAACTATTATATCAAGAGCATTTCGATTATTGAGCTACAACCCCTTCGCCAGAAAACCACCCTATCTTCCCGGCTTAAGAGAAAGTTGTACTTAAAATGCGTTAAACTAATTATTTGGCGACTACATATCATTTAATAATTTATAAGCTTCCAAATTACGCGCATTTAGATCAGTAAATTGCAATTTATTTTGTATAGTGCAGTCACTGAAGGTAAAAATAAACGATTACCTTCAATTCCGGTGAACCTTCATCGATTTTCACGAAAATTGGTCAGTGGTTAGAGGATACGTCAAGAAACAAAGGTGACATGGTACCACCTTGCGCCTTTACCCTGAGGGTGGATACCGCCCCTTCTCGGGGGTGAAAATTATTTTATAAAAAATAACTGCACAAATCAATAAAAGAACAAATTAAAAGCAAAATTTATTATATAAAGTTAATAAAATAAGTAAATACTTTTTAAGTTATTAAAGATCAAAGATTTTAATTATTTGTGAAAAAATGCATGTTTTGAAGAGGTTTTTTGTAAATCACTAAAAAACTGTAAGTTTTTACAAAAAAGTTAATAGTAGTTTAATTCGTATAGCTTATATTCTAAAAATAAACTCTAAAATCACGCGCCTTTCGATTATTGAACTACAACCCCTTCGCAAGAAAATCATCCCATATTCCCGGCTTAAGAGAGGGTTGTACTTAAAATAATTTAAATTAATTATTTGTCGACTATATATTGTTTAATAATTTATGAGTTCGCAAAATATACGCATCTCAATTATTGAATTGCCATTTTCTTTCTATAGTGCAGTCGCTGAAGGTAAAAATCAACTATGACCTTCGATTTCGGTAAATCTCCATTCATTTTCACGAAAATTGGTGAGCGGATTTTGATACTATCAACTTTTTCTGGATCTTATTTTTCATAGGTATTTCTTAGTACTTTGACAAGTATTTAGTACCTAAGTGTTATAAAATGCATCTCTTTCCCGTTATTTAAGCTTGAACCCTTAGATTTGAACAGTCGCGGAAAAAAATATACATTTAATTACCAATAACTTACTTTAAATTAACATTAAAGGGTTTTTCAAGTAAGCAATTTATTATATTTCTTATTAGCTTCAATTTTAGTGATGAAAACTTTTTTGTAAAAACTTACAGTTTTTGAGTCATTTATGAAAAATCGCTCTAAAGCATGCATTTTCTTTCCAAAAATCAAAATATTTGATCTTTAATAACTCAAAAAGTATTGATTTATTTTAATCACATTATATAACAAATTTTGCTTACAATTTGTCCCTCTCTCGATTTGTGGGGTTATTTTTAATAAAGTAATTTTCACTTCCGAGAAGGGGTGACATATACCCCAGGCTAAAACCCCAAGTTGTTATTGTCAATTCGTGAAAATAAATGGCGATTTGCCGAAATCGAAGGTAATAGTTGATTTTTACCTTCAGTGACTGCACTATAGAAAGAAAATGGCAATTCAATAATTGAGATGCGTATATTTTGCAAGCTCATAAATTATTAAACGATATGTAGTCGAAAAATAATTAATTTAAATTATTTTAAGAACAACTCTCTCTTAAGCCGGGAATATGGGGTCGTTTTCTTGCGAAGGGGTTGTAGCTCTATAATCGAAAGACGCGTGATTTAAGAGTTTATTCTTAGAATATAAGCTATACGAATTAAACTATTATTAACTTTTTTGTAAAAACTTAAAGTTTTTCAGTGATTTACAAAAAACCTCTCCAAAACATGCATTTTTTTCACAAATAATTAAAATCTTTGATCTTTAATAACTTTAAAAGTATTGACTTATTTTATTAACTTTATATAATGAATTTTGCTTTTAATTTGTTCTTTTATTGATTTGTGCATTTATTTTTTATAAAATAATTTTCACCCCCGAGAAGGGGCGGTATCCACCCTCAGGGTAAAGGCGCAAGGTGGTACCATGTCACCTTTGTTTCTTGACGTATCCTCTAACTACTGACCAATTTTCGTGAAAATCGATGAAGGTTCACCGAAATTGAAGGTAATCGTTGATTTTTACCTTCAGTGACTGCACTATACAAAATAAATTGCAATTTACTGTTCTAAATGCGCGTAATTTGGAAGGTTATAAATTATTAAATGATATGTAGTCGCCAAATAATTAGTTGAATGCATTTTAAGTACAACTTTCTCTTAAGCCGGGAAGATAGGGTGGTTTTCTTGCGAAGGGGTTGTAGCTCAATAATCGAAATGCTCTTGATTTAATAGTTTATTCTTAGAGTATATAAGCTATATGAATTATATCCGCAATACGATATATTTTAAGTTTTCTCAGCATCTTTCTCTTAAGTTAAATCAATTAAAGGGTTGTTTGGGGGTGAAGGGGATGAGCTCAAAAATCGAAAGTACATAATTTCAAGAGCTCATAAATAGCTCGTAATTCTGCCGCAAAAACCGATTCAATATTCCTATTTTACAGTAGTGGGGGGGGCTGAGTCAGCCCCCCCCCACTAGGGTATTAAATTCCTGCTCAGTGGAACGAGCTCAAAATTTTTAGTTTGCGGAATATGAGAGCTCATAAATAGCTCATAAATCAGGGCTATTTGTTTTTTAATTTTTGCAAGTGGGGGGGGGCCAGCTCAACACGGGTATCAAAATACATATGTAGTTAAGATTTTGGTGCGATTAACAATTAAGCACAAATTAAAGCAGTTAGGTATAGGGAATGTTTAAGAAATAAAAAAGTACCATAAAATATCATTTCATTACAATACTAAAATACAGGGTGTTCCATTTAAGAAAACTCAGAAAATACTCATTCCGAGTTTCGACCAACCCTGTATACTAAAATTAAAAATTTAGCTATACTAATGATTCTTAACAATAGTAGAGTATATTAAAAATCATTTGAACGTAAGTAGAGTTTTAGATGTCAAACTACTACAATTGTACAGGGTGTTAATTTTGCTACGAAATTAATAAAAAAACGTAATTATCTTTTAAAATACCCTGTATAATATTACAAAACCTCATATTTTAAGAAAGAAGACATCTAAGAGAATCCAAAAATGTAAAAATATACAGGGTGTCCCATTTAAAAAAACGAAGTTATAAGCAACTTCCGGTATAACCGGAAGTTGCAAAGAAATGAAAATATTTTCATTTAATACATCATCCTTCAGAACCCCTTTATTCCAATTTTCATGATTCTGTTGCCTTTAGTTCTCGAGATATTTCTAATAGGCCCTTTATTTGCCTCACCCTGTATATATGATACCCAAATATAGATAAAAATACTACTTTTATGTAAGGTACTGTAATTTCGTAGTTATTGATAAAGAAATTCTTCAACTGAATAATATGGTCTTTCAGCTAGACAGGTCATTTACGGAACTTGGGTAAATATTTTGAAGATTTAAGTTGCAGATGGAGATGGTTGTATGGTTTTTTTGCAGAATATTTTTCTTTACTAACTCGGTGGATGGGGTGGGTAAGTAGAAATCAAAGGAGGAATTTCTGATAGAATAGTCATGATTAGCTATTGATGGAAAGACATGTAGATGTTTACGAATTAATCAAACAGTTTCTAAAATATATAAAGAAGGAAGTGTTAAAATCTCGTGATTCTTGAAGTAACTTCTGCAATGGGTTGTTCTTCTGAGGCAAAAGAGATATCGTATTGCTCTTTTTTGTAATTTAAAAATAACATCGGATTTGGCAGCTATACCAGAATCCCAAAAAGGAAGACCATATCGAAGATGCGACTCGAACAAAGAAAAATAAGTTATTTTAGAGATTTAATTGAGTTCCTTCGAAACAGATCTTATTGCATAGCAAGCTGAGGATAAATTCTTACTTAACACATCGAGACAATTTAAGGTTACTATCTAAAAAAGTTCCAAGTAGTTTAAAAGATAATTTTAAACAAAGCTTTTTAGTAATTTCGTAGCAATATTCACGTCCTGTAAAATTATAGTGATTTGACATGAAGGACTCTATTAATGTTCAAGTGATTTTTAATATGTACTTACATGCTATTGTAAAAATTTATTAATATAGCTAAATGTTTAATTTTAGTATACCGGGTTTGTCGAAATAAGAAATGAGTATTTTCTGAGTTTTCTTAAATGGAACACACTGTATTTTACTATTGTAATGAAATAATATTGTATGGTACCTTTTTATTTCTTAAGCACTTCCTATACCTAACGAGCTTAATTTGTGAGTTGTTCGCGATTATTTAAGTCAAATATTAATGCAACAAATAATACTACGTGAAATTTTATTAGGTTGGCCGTGAAAATAGTCAATCAAAAATAATTTTTAAAAAAAATTCATATTAAGCTAGCCTGATCCTTACTTTATTAATATAGGACGATATATCAAAATACCTACGTAGTTCAAATTGCTGGTGCGTAAAATATGAATAAAAACATAAGTACAATATTCTACCTAGTTGGCTATGACTTTGACACTCAACCCGCTTAAACATTTGATATTATACTATTTCTATAGTTCCAGTTGCTTTTTTACCATTACTAACATTAATTTTTCTAATGAGTAACTGATTAATATGGTTTTCGTTATAACAAAAATTTGCAACTAATAATAAGAACTGTTCATCAGCAATTCACCGATAGACAACAAACAAGATGGGAAACTTTTTAAAGTTTACTAGAACGGTTTCGACGGACTAGACACTTAGATTAGGAGAACGGTCTTACTAATACGCAGATTCTTGGTGATATTAAGAATTATTCTTCTTCTTCTTCTACGGCACTACAGCCAAAATTGAGCCTTGGGCTCCTTTATTTTTTGCCTCCACCCTTGCCTGTCTGTGGCTGCTCTTCTCCATACACAAACTCCTAAAAGAGCTTGTGCGTCGCTGTTTACTGTGTCTTTCCAGCGCTTTCGTGGCTTCCCAACCGGTCTCCTCTTTCCTTGCATTCTAGCATTCAGTGCTCGTTTTGGTAGCCTATCCTCTCCCATTCTTATCACATGTCCGGCCCATTGCAATCTTTGTATTCTAATGAAGTCTGACAGGGGCGTTTCCTTATAAAATTGATAAAGCTCGTTGTTTTATCGACTTCTGAAGATTCCGTTTTCCCTCACAGGTCCTAGTATTCTCCTAAGTACTTTCCTTTCGAATGTGTCGAGTTTGTTTTTGGATGTTTTTTTCAGAACCCAGGCTTCACTGCCATAGCATGTTATTGGTCGAATTAAGGTTTTATAGATTCTCATCTCTGTATTTCGGTGGACACTCTTAGACACTCTTCGGTGGACACTCTTAGACGGAGCATCTTCTGCTCCGTCAGCATATATTTCTACTCCCAGGTATGTAAACTTTTCAACCGTTTCAATGTCATCTTCATGTATGATGCTTTCTGGGGCTATATTTCTTCTCGTCTGAGTCATTATTTTTGTTTTTTCTGTGTTAATTTCCAGATCTAGCCTTTTTGTTTGTTTTTAACTCTGCATATGTTTCCTGTGCTCCTGTTGATGTTCTACTCATAATATTAATATCATCAGCATAAACGGCCAGTTGAACCGTTCGGTTGGTCAGTAGATTTCCTCGTCCAGTTTGCATTTGCCTAACCGCATACTCCAGTGCCAGGTTAAACAATGTTGGGGTCAGCCCATCTCCCTGCTTTAGTCCCTGCGAAATGTTGAAAAAGTCTGTCCGCTGGTTTGTATTCGTACACATGCCTGAGTTTCATCCATTGTGGCTCTAATGAGTTTTATTAGCTTGTGTGGTATTGCCAATTCAGCCAATATATAGTATAGTTTGTTCCTTTTGGCTGAGTCGTATGCCTGTTTGAAGTCTACAAACACGTTGTGAACATCAACATCCTGTTCCCATGCTTTGCTGGTATTAAGAATTACATTTAATTTATTTTATTTATTTGTAATAATTTGTGCTCGATCGGATTTCTCCTAATCTAAGTGTCCAGTCCGTCGAAACCGTTCTAGTACCTAAACTTTTAAAAGTTTCTTTTCTTGGTTGTCATCTTACAGGGAATTTCCGATGATATATTCCTATTGCTAGTAGCACATTTTTATTATATTCTTCTAGCACAAAAACCATGTTAGTCAGTTTCTCATTAGAAAAATTGATGTTAGTAATGGTTACAAAGCAGCTGGAACTTTAAAAATAGTATAATGTCAAATTTACGTATGGTGGTACTTTATGGTGGCTCAACACCGTAAGGTATGAGGACAGCTTAAGTAAGTTAAATATCAAATTTTTAAGCAAGTTTAGTGTCAATGTCAGAGCAAACTAAATAGAATATTGTATGTTTTACTTAATATTTTACGCACCAACACAATTATGTAGGTATATTATGTATGTAGTTAATTACGTAGGTATTTTGATATCTCATTCAATATTAATAAATTAAGGATTACCCTAGTTTAAAATATTTAGGTATTTGTTTTGAACAAATTTTTTTATTGAATATTTTCACGGCCAACCTAAGAAAATTTCACTTAATTTTTGTTGCAATTAATGTTTGGCTTAAAGAATCACAAATAATTCACAAATTTTAGCAGTTATATATAAATGCTTAAGAAATAAAAAATTATCATACATAGTTATTTATGAAATAGTTATTTATGAAACAGTTCGTCATGTATGCTTTGTGCGAACGCACGCGATGTTTAAAGCACGAGCGACAACGGAGCGAGTGCTATACATCGCGTAACTTCGCAAAAAGTACTTCGCGCACAGTTTCATACAATATTTTATCTACTCTACCATGAACAAATAAAAAACTGTAACTTTTCGTCACTGGAGTTTATTTATATTCTACAATTTTTAGAACTGTGACATTTAAAAATTCTAACTTCGTTCAAACCACAAAACTGTCAAAACTTTTGTCGTAATTTATTGCTCATTATGTCATCACCATGACAACGTGAAAGTTAAGGATATTTGATTATAGTATTTTTACTACAAAAACGTTATTACGTAGGTCAAAATTTTTGACGTAAGAGAACTGTCAAAACATTAGAATGTGACTTTTCATTATTGCCATGATTATTATAAACATGGCAATAATGAAAAGTCACATTCTAATGTTTTGACAGTTCTCTTACGTCAAAAATTTTGACCTGCGTAATAACGTTTTTGTAGTAAAAATACTATATATGAAAGTGTGTCAAAACAGTCCGAAAAAGTAAGTCCCATTTAAAATACATTGTTACTTCAAGCACACTTTAAACACTTCACGCACTGCTATCTATAATGACAGTTTTCACAAACTAAAAACTTATACATAATATGACATAGAGTAGATAAATATCATTTCAGTACAATTCTAAAATACAGGTTGTTTCATTTAAGAAAACTCAAGAAATAATCGTTTTGAATTTACACACATTTCGCTAGATTAATAAGTTTTAACAAGAGTAGACTATAAAAAAATTATTTTAAGATAAATATCAAACCACTACAATTCTTCAGGGTGAGACTGTTGCTACGAAATGAATAAAAAACGTAATTATCTTTTAACATACCTCATAATTACATTACAAAACCTTATATTTTAAGAAATTAAACATTGAGAAATAGTATATTATTCAACGAGCATGTAATGATGGCTATTACTCACGATGATGAAGTTTGCGAAACGAGCCGTCATTACATGCGACTAGAATTCTATACTTTTTCTACGACCTTATTTATTTTAATTAGTAAAAAATATAATTATCATCGACTAGAGATTGAAATTATAATAATTTACAAAAATACCTAAATACTGTTTACCCCTAGTACGTGGCTGAATAATTAAAATACAACAAGAAATAGTCAAATAAAGTTTTATTCGACTCCGGCCCTGGAACTCGTTATAAAAGTATCGATACATTTCAGCTCCGATTAAACGTGTTTTTTGTTGGTTTATACCAATAATTAGAAAACAAGTTTGTAATAAGAGTGAAGTTTAAAGTGGTTTTTAAGTGCAGAGAAGAAAAATTGTAAGTACAATTTTCATTTCGACCATATCAAACCATTTCTTAAAGAATATTGCTGAAACCTAACCAACAGAAAATCCATTTTTATTTAAAATAAAAACGCCGAATAACCGGCTTATTTAAATTAAGTCAGGAGCGGCTCTAGAAAATTTCCTTCAAATGAAGAAAGCAAAAATTAAAAATGGATAGCGATAATTTAACTCATACCAAACCACTATCAACACAAACTACCTCTTCAACATCTTCAACAATTACTTATTCCAACGCCGTAACGAATTTTAACTTCCCCACCAAGCAACAAGCAGTCGTTTTGTCATCTGTACCAGACATAAAAATACATGAATACATAACAGCAATAGGAACTTTAGTACAACCAAAAAATATCATCTTCGCGTCCAGAATCTCAAACAACCGAGTATGCATCTATCTTAGTAACACCACAATCGTAGAAAATTTACTACATAATCACAAATCCGTTTCAATACAAGGAAACGACATAGAGATCAGAAGATTAATTACTCCTGCAAGCCGACTAGTGATATCAGGTGTCTGTCCCAGTATTCCAAATACTATAATCGAAGAAGAGCTTAAAAAATTGGAGCTTACTGCAGTGTCTAAAATAACATTTTTAAAAGTTGGCATGCCTGAATCTGAATACAGTCATATATTGAGCTTTAGGCGTCAAGTATTTGTTTCTCCAACAATTAATAAGTCTATCCCAAATTCACTTCTAATATCTCACGACAACACCGCTTACAGAATTTATCTTTCCTTAGATGGTCTAAATTGCTCTAAATGTAATACCACAGGGCATAAAGATGAAAACTGCACTACTGAATCAATTAATGAACAAAATCTTGACCAGTTATCTCAACCTATGAATGTTAATATTTCTGAAACAGAAAATTATCCAATAAATAAAAAATCCATTACATCAGAGTCTCCAACTGCTCATCAATCCAGTACTCCTCCTACTTCTATAACCAATCCACCACCAAGTGCCTCCTCCAACTCACAAAACCTATCTGAATCATCATCTAATACTACCAACATAGTAGCACATACTTCTATCAAAAGACAAATTTCAACATCTCCTGAAATAATAGAGTCAGAAAATCAAAAAATAATACTTCCAGCTCCAAAGCAATCTGCACCCAAAAGAATAAAAAAAGCACTTAACATCGAAACCTCAATGAAACCTATAGAAGCCATTTTATCGTCAGCCACTACTCTTTACCCACTAAAATATACAGAACTATGTGACTATATTACAAATGCTATAGGTTCCAAATTGCCTGAAACAATAGCAAAGGATTATACTAATGACCTACAAGGACTTAGCGCTGAATTGCAAATGGTGCACGCAAACGCAAACGACCGACGCCTTAAAAACAATATTTCAAGGATTTTAAAAAAGATAAACGGAACAGACAACTACTCTTCTGTTACTGAGGAAGAAAGCGACTGTAACCCTATTCAATAACAAATTCATAGTTCAATGGAATTTAAATGGCTTCTACAGCCATATCGAAAACTTAAAAATACTAATCAATGAATTTTCACCTTTAGTAATATGTTTACAAGAAACGCGACTTTCTAATAATAAAGTAAATTTAAAAAACTATACATCTTACACTAAATGTAGACCGGTGCAGCAGATAGCTAGCGGTGGTGTAGGTATCTTTGTGAAATCTACTGTCGAGTCCAAAGAAATTCCGATAAACACAAATTTAGAAGCGGTTGCAGTGTCAATACTTCATCATTTCAAAATCAACATTTGCAGTATATATCTACCACATCCAGACGAATCCATACTCCTAGAACTACAAAAAGTGATAGAACAAATTCCATCTCCTAAATTAATTCTGGCTGACACAAACTGTCATAACGAATCTTGGGGATCTGAAAAAACTGACAAAAATGGCAAAACTCTATTGGAAATAATTAACAACCTCAAACTAGTACTATTAAATACGGGAATGCCTACCCGTTTCAACGCATACAATGGCACGTTTTCAACCATTGATTTATCCCTCAGCGATTCAACTTTAGCACCACTACTTGAGTGGAATACGCTTTCACACTTATATGACAGCGACCATTTACCAATTTTAATCACTCATATTAAAGACGCAAACATTAATACAAAACCATATGAAACATGGAAATTAAAGTCAGCAGATTGGGAAAAGTACATTAGTTTAGTAACTGCACGAATGGAAGACTTCAAAATATTAGAAGATGTAGACACAACAATAACAAATTTTAATAATGTTATAGTTGATTCAGCAAGAGAAGCGATTGGAAAAACTAAAGCTACCACTAAAACACCCATACCCTGGTGGAATATCGAAATAGAGACTTCTTTGAAACAAACAAAACATTCATTTAATATATTTAAAAAACACAATTCTGAAGACAACTTAGCTAGATTTAGAGCCTTAAGAGCCAGATCCAGATTTCTAATCAAAAAATCTAAGAAAGAAAGCTGGGCCGATTATGTCTCGTCAATAAATTCATCTACACCAATAAGTGATATATGGCAGAAAATAAGGAAAATAAAAGGCTCAAACAAAGTTAATCATATCGACACCATTACTACAGATAACTTAATTACTTCAAATAAACTAGAAATTGTAGAAATCTTAGCAGATCACTATCAATTACATTCAAGCAATGACCAATATAACTCTATTTTCTTAAAACACAAAGAAAAATCCGAATTGTCACAGATCGAAATAGAAGATATTTTATGCCCTCTCAATATGCCTATTACACTAGACGAGCTTAACGAAAGCCTAAGTAATGCTAAAAAAACTTCTCCAGGACCTGATGATATTCCAACTATATTTATTGAGAAATTACCGGAATCGGCAAAGAAAATTTTAGTCGACATCTTTAACAATATTTACACAAATAAAAAGTTCCCTTCAATATGGCGTCAAGCAATTATAATTCCATTTTTAAAAATGAATAAGCCAAAAAACTTACCATCCTCATATCGTCCAATATCGCTCACCAGTAATATATGCAAAGCAATGGAAAGAATATTAAGTAAAAGACTGAAATGGCACTTGGAAAACAGAAACCTTTTTACTCCAATACAAAGCGGATACCGTTCAGACAGATCGACAACTGATAATATAGTCGCACTAGAATCGGAAATTCATAAAGCATTTACAAAACAACAAAAAGTAATCGCAATATTTTTTGACATTAAAAAAGCTTTCGACACGACATGGACGCATTATATTCTCAAAATGATGAAAAACTGGAAAATAGATGGTAAGTTTCTCGCTTTTACCAAAAATTTTCTTCAAAACAGGTCCATACAAGTAAAAACCAATGGATTCATATCAACATCGAAATCACTCCATAATGGAATTCCTCAAGGATCGGCCTTAAGCCCAATATTATTCCTAATCGCAATTAATAATATAACAAACTATATAGAGCTTCCTGTAAAAGCTAGTATTTATGCTGATGATCTAGTAATATATGTTAAAAGTAAAAATATAGGTTTAGCTAGGCAAATTCTACAAAGAACATTAAACAGCCTGGAAAAGTGGTCGTTAAAGACTGGTTTAACATTTTTAACTGAGAAGACTAAAGTAATAATCTTTGACAAAAGAAGAGAGGAATACAACTTAAACCTGTGTCTAAATGGATACTCTCTGAAACAAGTCCGTGAAATCAAATTTTCAGGTATAGTATTTGACTCACAACTCACATGGACTTTACATATCAACAATTTAATTCAATCCTGTCAACAACGAATAAATTTACTAAGAGTGTTATCCAATCATAAATGGGGTTCAGACACTAGAATTCTCCTAAAGCTATATCAAACTTTAATAAGAAGCAAACTCGACTACGGATGCATGTGTTATGAAACAGCAAACAAAAATCAACTAAAAAAACTGGATATCATTCAAACCACATCTTTACGACTAATCTTTGGAGCCTTTAGAACTACTCCAATAAGAAGCCTTCAAGTTCTAGCAGGAGAAATACCATTATACCTCAGAAGACAATACCTATCACTATGCTACAATTCAAAAATTCTAAACGCAAAGGAAAATACCTTTCTCGCAAGTTTAGTATCGGAAGAACCACCGGAACAATACAGAAATTACACCACCAAGGCAATACCATTTTACGAACGCATTAAACGATTACCGTATAGCATCAATCAAAACACCTTAGCATCCATAAAAAAATATCAGACACCCCCCTGGACAGTTTCTTTACCAATAGTAGACCTCTCCTTACATAATTCTAACAAACATTCACACACCTCTGCTGAGATCAGGCTTCAATATCATACAAATTTACTCAAATACTCTTCTTACAAACTTTTCTTTACCGATGCCTCCAAAAGTTGCAACGGAATAGCTGCTGCTACTGTATCAGAAAACGTAATTTCCGCCACTAGATTATCTGATGGCTGCAGTATTTATACCGCAGAACTTCAAGGAATACTTGACGCACTAAATCATTGTAAAAATACAAATGAAAACCAAATACTAATATTATCAGATTCACTAAGTTCTTTACAGGCCATCAAACATGTTTACCCTACCCACATCAATCTATTTCTAATTAAAGACGCGTTGCATCAGCTCCAATTTTCTGGGAAAACCATCTCATTTATGTGGGTCCCATCCCATGTAGGAATAACTGGTAATGAGTTAGCAGACAAAACAGCGTTCGAAGCGATAAACAATGTGAACATTCCGACTACAACAGGCATACCAATCTCTGACACTAAACCTTTATTCAAGAATCATGTAAACAAAATCTGGCAAGAAATATGGGATCAAACAAACACAAATCTGAAAACCATTAAACCAGACGTATCTTCAAAAAATCTTCCTATGCCACCAAAAAGAAAAGACCAAGTAATTATCAGCAGACTCCGGCTCGGACACACACGACTTACCCACAGCTACGTAATCTCCAAGGAACCGCCACCAATGTGCCAAAGATGCCAAATACCTCTCACAGTTAACCATATAATAATAGAATGTCCAGAATACACTTCAGCGAAAACAATATTCAAGATACCCAACAGCCTGAAAGAAGCACTGGTCACAAAATTCAATGAAGTTTTATCTTTTGTAAATCATTGTAAACTGTATAACAAATTATGATTCATTTCTATTTTTCTTTGTAAACTCTAAATAATTTCCATATTTTTGTCATTCTTATATATATTCTAAAAATGTATCTTTTGCTCTATCTATTTTGTATTATAAATATACCGCTAATAACCCGAGTGGTTGATGCGGATAAATAAAAATAAAAAAAAAAAAAAAAAAAAAAAGTTTTATTCGTTTCCGAAAAATTTTAAGCATAAATTTGCACCTACTGTAAGTGAATCTAATAAATAGGAAATGGCTATTGTCGTTGGACGTATTTCATATAGTTATAATGTATATTTACATTTAATTATATATAATATAATAATATAACTATATATAATATGTTATAACATATTTAACACAATATAACTTAAAAAATAAACACAATATTAGTTATAAATTCCAATTAACACAAACAAAATGCGCTAATGTCACTGTCACTAAAATAAATGATAAACGTCAAAATTTTTAGTGAACAAGATATAAACGTAAAAATATACTGACATTGTTACAGTTAAAATTCCGTTAAAAATTTTTCGAAGTTATTTATTGATGTAAATTACAATAATTATTTTATTAAACAAACACGTTTAAGGTATTTTATTTTCAATTTATGTATGAATAATATTAAAAGTGCACTTGAATCTAACTTCAGCCCGTGAATATTGACCCGTGTGTAACTTCAGCCCGTCAGTACTGAAGTGTTACTCACGTTTACAGTAATGGGTGCTATTATCTATTAAAAAATAGCGAATAGTGAGCATGTTATTGAACGGTCGTATAAAAAATCCAAAATTGTAAAAACATGGGTGTTCGATTTAAAAAAAAAATAAGTTGTGTCATCCTGTCAATACGGGTGGTCCTGTATATTTAAAAATACTTTTAAATTATGGTCCCATTTATGCCCCATTTACCTAAATAATTACAATTACAATGCATTTTACGACAAATCAGAAATTCGACTTCTTCGTACTCATGCCGCAGCCTGTATAATAGAAGGTCTCTGTTCAGATTATCGACAGTCTCCATATTCCAGTTTTCTGTATATTTGTGAACTA
Organism: Diabrotica virgifera virgifera; assembly: GCF_917563875.1. Taxonomy (NCBI): domain Eukaryota; kingdom Metazoa; phylum Arthropoda; class Insecta; order Coleoptera; family Chrysomelidae; genus Diabrotica; species Diabrotica virgifera. The sequence goes on along the minus strand of NC_065449.1, from coordinate 59,935,262 downwards.
GCTAATTCGTCATAGTGTTCTAGATTACCTACATAATCAATACTCAAAGAACATGTCATTGAATTTCATACTCTGCACGTTGTTTCCCACAACTCTACATAGATGGCGCAGGCTACTTTCTGGATGATCCTTTCAGTATTACAGTATTCTACATACTGGAAAATATTTATTGATTTCCCTGTGCTACAGAAATCAATACGTAGTATATGAGACTCCTTTTCATATGGATGACTCTGGAGCATGTTAAATAGTTAATAGCAACACAATGGGTTGAATGCACCAGGAGCGAAAGGAGATCATTAAGTTTATAAATATATTAAGGGATTAGGTTTCAAGACATCTCTGTCTTAAAAAGCTGCACTGCTTTTCGCTAAAGCAGGTTTTTTAGCAACAAAAAAGGTTTTGAATTTTAAATGAACAGGAATTATTAAAAGAAGATAGGCTTGAAAATGTGGATATAAACTGTTTTCGTTTAGAAAATAATTTTCTTGTCGAAACGAATATACAGAGTTCTGGTTTTGTGTGGTTAATATCTATACAGGTAAATCAATAATTATTTGAGAAGTTCAAAATTTTATAATAATTTTTTTCTATTCTCATACTATAATATATCAATTATTATGATGTTACTACATGTATCATAATGAACTTCATTATGATACAGATTTTCATTAAGATACAGATTTTTAGCCAATAGAATCGCGATATGGCATTCGCGATAAAGGTGGTACACGCGCAGTGACCAATGGCGAGTCAAATACATACGCTTTGACAGTTCTCAATATGTAAACAAACCGTCAAACTGACCAACTACTGAATTTATTTGTGTTACAAAATTAATAAATTTGAATATATATTTTGTTGTGAATCATCATAGAAAAAATAGTGTGTACAACTTGCATTTAATTATCATTATGAAGCTCGTACTCTATACGAAACTCGCCGCATACCTCGCCGCATACGGCTCGTTTCGTAACCCACATACTTGCTTCATAATGACCATTATTAAATGCCTGTTGCATAATATACTATTTTCTATTCTCATACTATGATATATAAATTATTATGATGTCACTACCTGTATGGGCCATTCCACGAACATACGCCTGTTTTGGATTACTTCGACAAAGAATATTTTACTGTGCAACATAAGAAGTACGAAAGTAAATGGCGCTAATAATTATTCCAATAAACAACAATGTAATTTGCAATTTACTTTCGTTCTTCTTATTTTGCACAGTAAAATATTCTTTATCGAAGTAATCCAAAACAGGCGTATGTTCGTGGAATAGGGTATATCATAATGAACTTCATTATGATACATATTTTCATTACATTACAGATTTTTAACCAATAGAATCACGATATGGCATTCGCGATAAAGGTGCCACACGCGCAATGACCAATGGCGAGTCAAATAAATACGCTTTGACAGTTCTCAATATTGTTCTGAAGCTATTTTCTTGTGGCATTTTTACAATTTTAACTATTTAGAATGGGAAATAAGCCACAATATTATTAAAAAATGATTTTTTATTAACGTTTCGACGCCCAAATCGGGTGCCGTTGTCAAAATACAAAATACTATTAATATAAACAAAAATGTTGTTGCTTAGTAAAAAAATTCTTCTAATAATTTATTTAATTTGACTCATTTATATCGGCAATTCAGATACATATGAAAGATATGGATATAAATAAATATGGACATAAATACATATGGATACCCATACTGAAAGAGGAAGTCAATAGAAAGAAAATACCACAATTAGTAAGTCAATAGTCGAGTTAGTACATATTTTATATTTTAGTATTACTTATATACCCATGTATTATTGATATTATTTATAATTTAAACAAAATTATAGTAAAGTCAGAATTTGGTATTAATTTTGAGAGTAAATTAAATGTAAGACCAAATACTTACGATGTCGGGATAGTATCACGAGGTTTTTCCTGGTTTTCCCTCGTGATTTACTATGAGATCTCTAACGCGAGAATTTTAATGTCACCGTTGCATGTGGTTGTCTTTTTAAAGACAGATCACATGCTATGATTTTTTTGTGACGGATATTCTTGAGTTGGGGTTGATTTCATGTAATCGAATGAACTATCTTTCAGTAAAGTCGTCCCAGGAACGCAACTCATAAATATTGGCAATATCATTTTAAAGTCTTCTACTTTAAAATGTATCATATGTATCTGAATTGCCGATATAAATGAGTCAAATTAAATAAATTATTAGAAGAATTTTTTTACTAAGCAACAACATTTTTGTTTATATTAATAGTATTTTGTATTTTGACAACGGCACCCGATTTGGGCGTCGAAACGTTAATAAAAAATCATTTTTTAATAATATTGTGGCTTATTTCCCATTCTAAATAGTTAAAGTTCTCAATATATAAACAAACTGTCAAACTAACAAACTACTTAATTTATTTGCGTTACAAAAATAATAAATTTGAATATAGTTTTTGTTATGAATGATCATAGAAAAATCGTATATATAACTTACATTTAATTATCATTATGAAGCTTGTACTTAGGGGGTTAATTTTAGGTTTAAATGACCGCTATTCTTCAGCCAGTTCTGAATTCTTGTATTAGAATTCAGAATCTCTCATATACCTACCCAAAATTGTCTACTAGCTCTCCTACTATTAGCCAAAGTGTCTACTTTGGTCTGGAAATGTGTTGCCGTTTTTTTTTAAACGACTCTCTGGCTGTTAGTATTGGAGTGCCCCCGTAAGAAAAAGTAGCCAATTAACAGTGTTTCCCAAGAAGAGTCCCTTGGGGGACTCATCTCATATCATTCTCTTTCATGTATGACTGTATGAGTCTATTACCTAAACGTATTGGGTAAGTAAAATTGTCTTTTAATTTTTATTACCTAGTCCTTGTTTCACACTTTATCAAATTATTTTGAAATTTCTAAGAAAATATAATTTATTTTCTATGAGATACATCGCTATAATATTTCTTATCCAGATTTAGCCATACGGCTCACACTCCCTCTAAGGGGAAAATTGACTCATCCCAGATACCTACGGTATCAAAAGGATTGAGCTCTGGTGGGACTCTTTCCGTGTTATCGTGCCCTAGGTGACTTGGTATGCAGGTGTATCTCCCAAAAATTTTCGTACACATCTGGCCGTTGCGAGTAGTACTGCTTTCTGCATGGTCTTATAAAGATGTTCATTAAGACCCAGCTTTTTTATGCTTTCGAGGAGGGTCTTCGGAATGACTCCAGTAGTAGACATAATAATCGGTATCGTCTGGGTACTTTGCATTCTCCATTGTCTCCGTATTTGAATTTCCAGATCTCTGTACTTGGCGATCTTTTCAGTAAATTTAGTACGTAGATTATTGTTGTTAGGAATCGCCACATCAATGAGGGTTGTTTGTCTCGTTAATTTATTGACTAATACGAGATCTGGTCTGTTATGCGCCACTGTTTGGTCTGTGAGCACAGTGCGGTCCCAGTATAGCTTGTAGTTGCCATCCTCAAGCATACTCTCAGGGACGTATTGATAATATGGGAGATGGTCGGTTTGGAGAAGTCCCAGCTTGATAGCTATCTCCTGATTAGGGATTTTTCCCACTGGTCATGCCGTTCCTTGTACTCAGCTGCAGCAAATGCCTGGCAGCCCCCTGTAAGATGTTGGATGGTTTCTTGGGCTTGACATCCATATCGGCATCTGTCGTTTTGAACATGAGGGTCTTTGATGATATATTTCAGGTAATTTCTGGTTGGTATAACCTGATCCTGAATGGCCAGTAATGAACCCTCCGTTTCAGGGAACATCTTTCCTGATGTCAACCAGTAGTTCGACGCTATATTGTCGACATAATCTTGGCTGACCTCATTGGGATGTCGTCCGTGCAGAGGTTTACCCATCCAGGCGCGCACTTTTTCGTCCTTTGTAAGGTGGTTTATGCGAAGTTCTGCTGTGTCATCGGTGTTGTGTCATCTACTGCGCAGATAGCGCGATGTAGAGTAGATGTTTCAGCCTGCATCTGAAAATAAGATCTTAAATTAGCAATTTGTTTGTCTAATTGCTTACCTATATCCATAAGTCCTCTTCCTCCTAAATTCCGTGGTAATGTCGTTCTTTCTACTGCACTTTTTGGATGGTGTTTTTGTGCCTTTGTGAGGTGCGTCCTTACTTTCGCATTTTGCATATCGAATCCTCCGGGCTGTACTTTTCCTCTGACTATATTTAAAATACGGCACTTGTCTAGTCCGAAGTGCATGCTAATATCATTAGAAAAAGTTTCTACAGTTTTTAGCATCTCATCGAGTTGGTTTCGAGTGGAAGCCTTTAATATATATATTTCTTATATTATTATTATTATTATTAGGTTATTATATTCTTATATTATTATACATTATTCTTGACCTATTGTCAAATGTTTATTATGGAAACAAAACTGATAAGTAGAAATAGTTCTTATCGCTAAATAGTTTGAAGCTAGTAAGTAATAATGATACTGCCTTGATCTGATTTTACTTTATTAAAAAATGTTCATTGAAAATTGAATTTTCGTTTATAAATTTGCAAAATTCGTTCGTTTGACGTCGCCGTCTCTGCAACACTTGGAGCCGATTTACCGATGATCGATAATATGTAGTTTTGTCACCTGAATCCAAATATAATAATATAATAATGTAAACATATATTCCCGTGGGAGTTTTTGTCAGTTCTTCTATCAGGCGCGGTCCGCTGCGAATCGGGGATGTTTTCTGAGTGTTCGTAGCGCCAATACCCAGAGGGTAGCAGGGATACCTGCCGTGGAGCAAAAACTGACACCTGGCAGTAGGTATAAAATTCAAACCCATTAATATGGTAAATAGTGATTTATGTTTACGGTCGCTGCCAGGGGATCACCAGGGCACGTCTGGAGCCGGCGCTGGACGTGACAGCATGCGGGACGTCGGTGGCAGGGTGTTGAGGAGGCGGCACCCTGCCATACAAACAGCTAGAGCTCAACAACAATAACCACCACTTTTACTATAAAGTGACCAACCTTTGTCTAGAACCAATCGGCTACTGACAACAACTGTATGCCGAATTTTGCACGGAGTACCAAAATATTCAAGTATCTGAACAACGAGTAGCAGACCAATACCGGGTAATCATCAGAAATAATCTTATTGCTGAGGTTAGACGCGATGCCATCAAAAGCAAAGTCGAACGGGAGATTAATAGCCAAAAGCTAGTTGTGGATCAAGTCCTTACATGAGCATATTCCTGAGCCTGCCATACAAGGAACTTGACCTGGGAACACACATGAGAACAACAACGAGTTGCGCGATAGCCCGTTAAACGAAATGGCACGAGCCGTACAAGAGTTTAGTGGAACAAACCCACTTAGCAGACCACCGCTACCAAGAATAAACTCTTGTTACAAACTAGGTGCGCTGTTACAAATTATGAACAGTGAAGCCCTACCCAATTATGTCGTAGATGCTCAAACATTAGAATATTTGCATATGCTAATTTACAGTGCAGTAACAGCAATTTCTAATGTACTGGGCATTAAGATCAGAGAAGGACTGGTGACAGAATTGCCCCTTGGGAAAAACGGCTGCAAAGAAAAACTGAATCAAGACTAAGTTTTCACTCTAATGGCATATAAAACAACATAATGCTATTCTACACCCCACCAGAATGAAAACAATGGGAACCTTCTCTGTTTACACCTCCGAGGCTTCTACAATATGCAAGACATACGGATGCTGAGACTAAGGAAGATGAGGGAATTCTACAATTTACAATTCACGTCCCATCTGCTTAGCACGGTAAAGTTCCAACGAGAATGGTTCCCTTCGTACTCCAATCAGAGTAAATGTAAATCAAAAATGAATAACCATTTTCAATTTCGTTGCAACACGAAACTACAGCCGCATCATATTCTAGTTCAATCAGAGAGTGCAGTAAGCACCTCTACCGGTTTCGAAACTTATTAGTCTCTCATCAGGAGGCACATAAGAAGATGACGGAATTTTTTATCTTTAGTCCCAGCATCCGTTATGGCTTGCAAATTTAGCAATAAATAAATCGTCAGTTTGTAAAAAAAATTCAACATCCCGTATCTAGGAAACGAAGCGTTTGCGGACATATGATTATTAAGCATATTGTCATTATTTTCTTATGTAAAATTACCCCTTAAAGTTTGTCGCACTTATTTAGAAAACACCCTGTACAGATGACGAACATGGCCAGTTGGTAAAGTACCCTAACTTTTTATTATCCAACATAAGCGAATGAATCGAAAGACAAAATGTTAATAAAACCTTAGGCTATAGTTGGGTTTTAATTTCAGTATTTTCCAAATGATAGAATAATCCACAGGGTGATGCGAACTTTGAGAAAAAGCATATTTTGATTCGTATACCCGGTATACCATGACAGTTTGACTGTTTAGCAAAAATATGATTACAACGATATTGTCAATGAATAAGGCTATAACGTAGTAAAAAATCACTTAAATCGGACAACAGGTTTAGGAAATTCGAAACATCAAAAATGGCCAAATTTTTAGTGAATCGATTTTTTTGCACCGCAGTGTATAATAAGGCATAGAAACCTACCGTAGGACAAAAGCCACATATCTTATTGACAAATTGCTTGTTAGCGAACAACCTTGTACACATTATCCCTGACCTTGTCAAATAAGACAGAGAATGCCACCGGAACGTGCACCTCGGGAACATTCTGCAGATCGTAAATACTCAGCTACACTCCGACCTGTATTGGAAATCATCCTGCCCAACAACGGAACAGCCATAAGTCCTAAATGGCCCCAAGTGGTCGAGCAAATTGCCAGCTTGTATGTTGAATGCCAGCCAAGGAGTGAATTGCTCAGCGAGGCTTCCCGCTCGGAATTTAAATTTTACGGCAACGAACTGGGGCTTAACTTGATTATTTCTACCTCGTCTGGTCTGCAGCGATTCAGAGCTGGGCTAAGATAATTGCAGGGAACGAGTCCCAAGGTTCGTTCTGTCTGAAAACGCTAATTATCTAAACAATGAAAGATGTATTGTACTTTGTTAATGATAACAATTTTATTTATCTCTGACAGATGGAGTATATTTAATAAATATATATATATATATATATATATATATATATATATATATATATATATATATATATATATATATATATATATATATATATATACAGAGCGCCCGAACGAAAACGAAACAGAGGTATTACAGTGTAACCTCGATAAGTCGGATTAATCGGGACCGCGGCCCATCCGGGTTATCGAAAATCCGAGTTAGCCAGAGAATATGGTAAAAATGAATATGAAATGGTATACTCATAGATAAACTACATTATAATTGCAAAAACATGAAATACATAAACACAGTACATCTAAATTACGTACATTTGTATACAGTATTGTTTATTTCTTGGTAAAAAACTTGGTCAAAGTGAAAAAATGCTTGTTTTGTCTGATGAAAAACGGTCCGGGTTAGCCGGACTTCCGGGTTCTGGGAGGCCGACTTATCGGGGTTCCACTGGATTAGGAACTACGACAACGTTTAAAATAAACTCAGCGACAAATAAATTTTTGATTAAACAGGGACATATATTTTAGAGATATATTCGATTTAGCCCAGTAAATGAACAAGAAATACAGCGATAACGTGTAATTTTCAGGGGCAACTCCAAATTGCATGAAAATTTGGATTTAGGTTCTACTTACCCTCCACTTCAAAGTTTAATTTGTGCCGTTGGTTGCTTTTAGTTAAAGGGGTTACAGTCTCGGGAGTTAAAAAACATAAGTTCAAGATATGCCCGGAAATGGATAAATTGCCTGATTATAAGCAACTTTCGTTTTATAGACCTTTTTAAGTAAATACTTTTCGAGTTATTTGCGATTGAAAATATTTATTTTTCGACAAAAAAACTACGTTTTCAGGCGGTTCTTTGCAAATAACTCAAAAAGTAAAAATTTTTTTAAAAAAACATTTTTAGCAAAAATGTAGCTTAGAAAAAAACGAAAAGAGTTGTCTATTCTTGAAGTCTATAGATGAAGCTAAAGCAAACTTGTAGCTCACGAAAAATACGTTTTTATTCATCTATTTCCAAATAGAATATTCCATCGTAAAATATTAAAAAATAAAGCAGTTTTAAGGAAAACTCTTCTTAAATTTTTAAGTATTTAAAAAAAGCTTTATATCCATCGTTCAGAAAAGTTTCTAGCATTAAAAATAAGCGAGTTACGCTCCAAATAAAGTTGGCACCCTTTCTTTTGGTAACAAAATCATGAAAGTCTCCCCGTGTTTAGCTCCCCAAATGAAATTAATGATTACCGCTTTACAAACAATTTACTTTACTTATGTATTTTTTCTATTTTTTATATGATCTGTCAGTTTCATCGATTTAAACGTCTTGAAACGGCTTGAACGAGTAACTAATCACGAGTGTATGTAAAATTTTGAACAGCCATATCTCAACCAATGTTTGTCTTACAGAAAAACAAAATGAAACTATCCTATTTATAACAGCAAAACCTACATTTTTTTCTTTTTAAGATTATTTGTGTCACTAATACTTTTTAAATTATTTTGAAAAAACGAAATTTTGCCTAAATTTTTAGAAAAATTTTTATTTACTATAAAACTAAATTTTTTCAAAAAGAAGCACTTTAAACCAGTTAAACTTATAGATCCGATAAACAATATACATATATTTAAAGTAAATGATAAAGCTGTAACTATTAATTTTATTTTAGAGTGCTAAATAGCGGGAGCTTTTCACGATTTTTTTTAAGAAATAAAAAGGTGCCAACTTTTTTTTCAGCGTAACTAGTTTATTCTTGATGTTAGAAACTTTTGTAAAAATTCTAGAAACTCATTGTTATTAACTAACTTTCAAAATTTGCAACTGTCTCAACTATTAACGAATTTGCACTTACGTCAGTGTTTCCCAAAGGTGCGATATCATTTATTTAGGGCGACAAAAAATGACAAAAAGCAAGCTAGGCAAAGAAAGAACTTGAAATCTGTACCATTGGCATACTCATTCAACTAATGAAGAAATACAATTAAAAGTAAATACAATTTAAATTTTACAGTCATTTTAAATTAGCAAATTAAAATATCTACAGACTTGAAGCTACATACTAGCCAACACTTTCAAACAGATAATTTTAATGAGTGAAAATAATTTCGACCACGAGTCAGTAATCTGTTAACCGAGATACATTAGTACCAAGCGGCGCCGCTAGGAGAACACTCCAATAATGCGTCGCAGATTACTTTAATGAAACGTGGTTATTTGTACTCTAAAACCGAGTAAGGTATAACAAAAAACAAAATAATCGTTTCGTTTTGATTCAGTTCGAGTCTCTTGCCATCCCCTGACACCTGGTGTTTCGGAATGAATCCCTTCTCAAAGAGGCTTTACAAGAAGACTGAACTGCACCATAACGAAACGAAGAAGAACTGCAGATATTAAAATATTTGCAGCGGAGTGTGGTTAGACTGTCCTCTAACGGGGAATGACGAAATGAGTGAAAATAATTTCGACCACGAGTCAGTAATCTGTTAACCGAGATACGCCGCTTGGTACTACTGTGTAGTAAGTACTAAGCGGCGTACCTCGGTTAACAGATTACTGACTCGTGGTCGAAATTATTTTCACTCATTTCGTCATTCCCCGTTAGAGGACAGTCTAACCACACTCCGCTGCAAATATTTTAATATCTGCAGTTCTTCTTCGTTTCGTTATGGTGCAGTTCAGTCTTCTTGTAAAGCCTCTTTGAGAAGGGATTGATTCCGAAACACCAGGTGTCAGGGGATGGCAAGAGACTCGAATTGAATCAAAACGAAACCATTATTTTGTTTTTTAGATAATTTTAAGGCTCAAAATATAATAGATGTAATATTGGCGAGATATGTGTTGCTATTATTTTGAAACCATAATGTTAAAGCTAGAAAGTTAAAACGCTAGTGGTATTCATATCATCTTAGGAACGTGGAGCTGTAATAATGGCATGTGTGTCGGTTAGTGCCGTGGTAAATACTATATCTCCAATATTCGTCTTCCGACAGCGACGTTCTCAAAATTACTTTGTTAGAGATGGGCCAGATGCCAGTTATTATTATTTGTGATAATTTATTCGTAGAGACCTATAACTTTTTTCCAGGTTCTGCGCTATTTTGATTCTAGAGCTTCCCATATACAGGAAGTGTTCCAACGAAAATTTGACCCCTCCCCCAGAAACTCAGAACCCAAGAGTTTCTTCACAATTTAAAAAACACGTCAATTTGTATTGGAAGGGGGATAGAATTTTCATGCAAAATTCATGCCCTCAAATGTAACCCCCTACTGCCACGCGTCAACCCCCACTTTTTTTTAAATAGCAAGTGTGGTCGAGTGGCACATTATTTGAAAGGTATTTTTTTCTCTACACGATCCTGTATTTTTTTTAATTTGCAAAATACCTTTAAAGACAATTTTGGATTTAACTAATTTATAATACACTTGTTGAGTCCAAAATTATCTTCAAACTTATTACGTACATAAATAGAGTGTCGTAGAGAAAAAAATTACCTTTAAAATGATGTGCCACTCGACCATACTTGCTATTAGAACAAAGGGGTTTGTTGCGGGGCAGTAGGGGGTTACACTTAAGGACATTAATTTTTCATAAAAATAATTCATCTCCTTTCCATTAAAAGTTAACTTGTTCTTTTTTTAATTTTGAAGCAGCTCTTTCTGAGTTTCTGGGGGGGGGGGTCATATTTTCCTTGGAACAGACTATATATACAGTAGTTTGGCTCTCCAGGCCTAGAAGGTCCATGGATTGGTTTACTATTTCTTTACACTCTCTCTTATTTGCTGCTTTATTTTATTTGTAATTTTAAGTTCTTCTATGTCTCTTTCAACATCTTTTTCCATCGGGTTTTCGGTCTACCTTTAATCTTCTTTCCTCCTATTCCTCTCGTTAGTATTCTTTTGGGACGTCTAGTGTTTGGCATCCTTTCGATATGTCCCAACCATCTCAGTCTTTGTGATTTAATGATCCCCACTATATTCGGTTCACCATACATCCTCTTCAGTTCTGCATTTGGTCTTCTTATCCACATTCCATTCCATATCTTTCCGCCAAATATTTTTCTTAGGACTTTTCTTTCCCACACTTTAAGCATGACTTCTTCGAATTTATAGATTTTTGCTTCCGTGTTTATTGTCAGGTATTTTTCTTCTATGTATTCTCGTTCTGTCCATTCCAGATATTTAGTCTTTTCTGCGTTTATGTATATGCCTTTCTTTCTTCCTATCACCTCTAGTCTTTTTAGTATTTCTTTTAATTCTTGTTCACTTCTGGCTATCAGTACAATGTCATCAGCGAATGCCAAACATTGGTGTTTTCGTTGGTATACAAGTCCTCTCCTGTTAATTTCGGCTTCTCTGATGACCATTTCAAGAAGGATACTGAACAGCAATGATGACAGTGGGTCTCCTTGTCGTACCCCTTCACCGACCTTAAACTTATCTGTTTCCTTTCCATTTATTTTAACCATGTTCTCTGTTTCTCTGACTGTAACTTTTATCATCTTTATTAATTTTTCACTAATTCCAATTTCACATAGTGCTTTGTATATTTCTTTCCGTTTAATTTTGTCAAAAGCTTGTTTAAATTCGATGAATAGAGCCACTGCAGATTTCCCGTATTCTTAGCTCTCCGCTTGTATCTCACGCAGCAGGAAAATTTGATCCATTGTGCTGAGTCCTTTTCTGAATCCACATTGATATTCTCCTATGCGTAATTACGCATAGGAGAATACAGACTTTTATAAGCAGGAATTAAAAATGCAATTAATTTATTTACAACCGATAAATATTAAAACATTTATGGAAAAACCCCCGATACCATGGAAAATAAAGTGAGTACGAATAGGGATACAAGTAAGAAACTAATAACTGTATACCCTAACTTTTGTTGGTGACCAAATAGTGATCGCACAATACAAATATGACGAGAAAACTGTAAAGGCGGAGATACATATCCGCGCCGTGTGAGCGCCGCGCGTTCGTGGCGCGGTTAATGTTCGTTAAAATTTTTCATTTTGACGAACCTTCCGCGATCCAGAGGAAACTTACGAACATTTAGTAATTGTAGATAATTAGTATTAAATGTGGGTGCCTACATTGGATCCGTTTTTCTCCGACCAGATCAGATCCGATATCGGCCGACGTCGGGAGTAGCTTCTCCTATTCTCATCGAGAAGTGTTTGGTTTCATTCCGATTGGTTGCAAGTTGAGTTGCAAGTTAGTTGCAAGTTGGTTGCAAGTCGGTTGCAGGTTGGTTGCAAGTTGGTTGTAAGTTGGTTGCAAGTTGGTTGCAAGTTGGTTGCAAGATGGTTGCAAGTTGGTTGCCAGTTGGGGGTTGCAAGCTAACATGTTTAAATATATTCAATGTCATCATCTCATTTTCATTTTCCACGGTAAACATCAATAAGTTTGATATTTTCTTCCGACCACTCCATTAATAACAAATATTCAACTCAGGCGCCCAAAAACCAACAAACCACTCGCAAACCCGTCCAAATACGTATTACGAACCATCAAAGCATTTGTTGAAAAGCCGACAGAAGTTAGATCGTGGTGCGCCGTGTTCGAGCCGTTTATGTGCCACTTGAAAACACGTACTAATCTAACAAATATGCTGCGCGCGAGCGGCTCGCACACCGAGCAGAGCGCATATGTATACCCGCCTTAACAGAAATATACAAAGAATGGAAGGGAAATAAACCTAAACAAAACTAACAACGGAAAATACGGAAATAAAGTAGCTGGAAATAGACGAAGGTAAACAAATCAGAGTTACAGACAAGAACAAGTATTTAGGCTTCATAATATCAAACAAAGGAACAACTGAAGATGATATAAAAAGTATACTAGGACAAACAAGAAACTGCATACGAAAATTAAATCCGGTACATAGTGTGGGATAAGAACATCAGTATAAAAACAAAGAGAAGAATACATGTATAACGCCACGACAAGATGTTATCCTAATGTTGTTCTGAAGCTATTTCTTTGTGGCATTTTTATAATTAACTTTTTTGATTGGGAAATAAGCCACAATTAAATTGAAAAAATAATTTTAATAAAAAGAAATAAAAACCTTATCTTGTAAAAGGTATATTCAAAATCGCTAAAAACAATAAAACGTTTTTGGAATCAATATTCCATCATCAGTGTTATCACAGGTTTCATGCTTTAAGCCACCAAAATATACGGGTAAATACCCTTGAGTTGTTTTTAAACAGTTGAGGTTAAATTGTACTATCCGATTTTAAAGGATGTTAAAAATATTTCCAGATTAACCCCTCGCATCACATGACATCAACCATATAGGTTGGAAATTTGTAGGTAGGATTTTACATGGCAGAGTTTAGGTGACAACTCTGTTGTCAACTCTCAAGTTGCCACCTAAACTCTGCCATGTAAGGTCGTACCTACAAATTTTCAACCTATATGATTTAATTGATGTTATGTGATGCCAGGGGTTAATCTGGAAATATTTATAACATCCTTTAAAATCGGATAATATAATGTAACCTCAACTGTTTAAAAACACCTCAAGGGTATTTACCCGTTTATACTAAACCCGATTTTAAATATACCTTTTACAAGATAAGGTTTTTATTTTTTGTGATTTATGGTATACAGCCAGTTAGAGGAATTTTTCCTTGTGATAATTTTATTAACGTTTCGACGCTCAAATCGGACGTCGTTGTCAAAATACAAAATATTACTAAGTTAAATAAAATGTTGTTGCTTAACAAAAAATTCCTCTAATAATTTATTTAATCTGACTCATTTATATCGGCAATTCAGACATATATTGTAGATTTTGAGAGTAAACTAAATGTAGGACCAAATACCTACGATGTCGGGATCGTATCACGAGGTGTTTCCTTGGTTTCCCTCGTGATTTACTATGGAATCTCTAACAAGAGAATTTAACTGTCACCGTTGCATTTGGTTGTCTTTTTAAAGACATATCACATGCTATGAAATTTTTTGTGGTGGATATTCTTGAGTTGGGGTTGATTTTATGTAATCGAATAAACTATCTTTCAGTAAAGTCGTTCCAGGAACACAACTCATAAATATTGGCAATATCATTTTAAAGTCTTCCACTTTAAAATGTATAATATATGTCTGAACTGCCGATATAAATGAGTCTTAAATAAATCATCGGAAGAATTTTTTACTAAGCAACAACATTTTTGTGTAATTTAGTAATATTTTTTATTTTGACAATAACATCCGATTTGGGCGTCGAAACGTGAATAAAATTATTTTTTCAATTTAATTTTGGCTTATTTCCCAATCAAAACAAAATTAGAAACTCAAAACCAAAATAAGAGTAACAGATGTAAAATTCCTAAGGCGAGTCTTCAGGATAAAAAGAAGAGATAGAATAAATAACATGAAGATGGAATAAACTCAGGTATAATATAACGAACTCGAGCTAACAGTTAAGTGAAGGAGTGAAGGAATACAGTGGAAACTGTGTCCTTAGTAAATAAATATAAACTTTACAAGTTTGATCACATCTACTTTTAACTTAGTTGCAATTACTATTATATTATACACCAAAAATAACAGGTTATACTCCATCTCTACAAGAAAGTGCCCTGCAAGTTGCCTTCGCGCAATGTGTCCTAATCAGGGTTGGTAATGAAGGGGGTTTAATTAGCAAGTTGACTTTTGGCAGATGATGTTATTTAGAGAATGGACTGCGACAATTTATCGATTCAATAACCTTTATGGAAAACTTTACCTAAAAGTGGGTGGTTTATTTGAAGTTGCTTTATGAGGTAAATGGAAAGTTGTTTTACCTATAAAATGTATTGGCTACTAACTTAAATGAATTTCCTTTAAAAATTTTAAGTTTATTGACAGATAAAATTCCTTTTAATCAAATTAGACTCACAAGGCGTGTTTTGTTATACAAAATGTATAACCATATTATGTAAAATATGCATTTAAGAATTAACCGTTAGTATGAAGGATCCACATCTTATACATTGTGATATTCATAACATAAAAAATAGAAAAAACTTGAGCTACCTATGAAAAAAAAAATGATTGAAACAAAAAATTCAAAAATATTTTATTAGCTTATGAATTTCTTGATGTAAAACTGTATAGTTTTAGTCGATGTATAGTTTTTTAGTTTCAACGATTTTTGACTTTTAGTATCACTCAAAAATCAAAAGAACGAAATTTATTGCAAAAAATTTTGAAAATCAACTGTTATTCTTAAAAAAAATAAGCATAAAACAAAAAATATATTGACAGCTTTATTTCACGAAATGTCTAAAAAATATATTAGTATGATACAATTGATCCAAAAGATAGCATAACCCAGACATCAAAAGTGAAAGTTATCCTCCAACACCAAATTGTTCTATAGGGTCCACATAATGTTCAGAAAAAAGTCACACCATTTTGGGCATCGGGTTTGGGAGAGAGGGGGGAGTAATCGGTAAATTTGTAGTTTTTTAGGTTTTTCGTCAATATTTATAAAACTGTGCGGTTTATCATGCACAAGCCTCTATACAAAAATGTTTTACATTAAATTTGAAATAAAAAAGGCTCTATACATAATCCTTCTAAAATAAACGGTTCCAAAGTTACGGAGGTAGTATAGTTATAATAGGTCAAAAAAGGCCTAACCCAGACATCCAAAGTAAAAGTTTTCTTCTAACACCAAATTGTTCTATATGGTTCACATACTGTTCAGTAAAAAGTTACACCATTTTGAGCGTCCGGTTTGGGGGGGGGAGATGGGCGCGAGAAGTGGGTAAATTAGTAGCTTTTTAAAGTTTTTCGTCAATATTTCTAAAACTGTGCT
Source organism: Diabrotica virgifera virgifera (assembly GCF_917563875.1). Lineage (NCBI taxonomy): Eukaryota > Metazoa > Arthropoda > Insecta > Coleoptera > Chrysomelidae > Diabrotica > Diabrotica virgifera. The sequence goes on along the minus strand of NC_065449.1, from coordinate 59,919,359 downwards.
TTAACGTAAACAATGTTCTAAACAGAAATGTTCTACATAAAATTTAAAACAAAAAAAGTCGTATACATAATTGTTATAAAATCAACGGTACCAGAGTTACGGAGGGTGAAAAGTGGAGGTTTTCGATACTTTTTATATTTTTTTGGGCAATTGATGATGATTTTGGGTGTTGAGGTTGACATTTCTTCAAGGGCTTATCACTAACATACCATCGGCCACTAAAATACCAAATTTTATTTACAAAACACAATCCTGTTAAAGAAAAATTTCTTTCATCAGTAATAATATTATAAATTGCCCAAAAACTTAAAAAGTATCGAAAACCTCCACGTTTCACCCTCCGTAACTCTGGAACCGTTGATTTTATACCAATTATGTTTAGAACCTTTTTTGTTCTAAATTTTATGTAGAACATTTTTGTATAGACCATTGTTTACGCGAAAGCATAGTTTTAGAAATATTGACGAAAATCCTAAAACAACTACCAATTTACCGATTTCTCCCCCATCTCCCACCCCCCAAACCGGACGCTCAAAATGGTGTAACTTTTTACTGAACAATATGTTGGCCATATAGAACAATTTAGTGTTGGAGGAAAACTTTTACATTTGATGTTTATGTTACGCTTTTTTGGACCAATTATACAGGGTGTTTCATTAATAATTGTCCATATAGTAACTGTAGGAACCCTAGCACAAAATACGAAGATTTAACCTAAAACGCTTAAATAAAATATGTTTCCTTACTGAGTTACAGGGTGTTTCATCTAAAAATTTAAAAAATATTTTTGCTCAGCATTTTAAAACTATTCGACGTATCGTTTTCATACTTGGCAGAAAGTGCGACTACTACATACCCTACCAAATTATTACAAACAAGCGTTTATAGCTACTACCAGAGGCGTACGACAGGGGATAGTGAATGGTTGACCCTTCTCAAAGTCTACGCCACTGAAGGAATTACTATTTTAGTGCCATTTTTAGATTCTTCAATACTTTCTACATACATAATATACTCTTCATTGGTAACGATAAAGTCATTAGTTTTCGATATATTTGAAGTTAAATATAAAACGGCACAGTTATTTTGATTAATTTACGATATCATTCATATGATTTAAATTTAAAAATTATTTGTACCCAGTACTTTAAAACTATTTAGCGTATCCTTATCATACTTGGTACAAAGTGTAGGTACTGTATACCCTACTAAATTAAGATAAACAAACGTTTTTAGCTACTACCAGAGGCGTATGACAGGGGATAGTGGCTGGTTGACCCTTCCCAAATTCTACGCCACTGACGAAATTACTAATTCAGTGTATTTTTTGATTTTCCAATACTTTTTAGTAAACAATATACTGTTCATTCGTAACGATAAAATGATTAGTTTTCGAGATATTTGAAATTAAAAATGAAGCGACACAATAATTAATCAAAATAACCGTGTCGTTTCATTTTTAACTTCAAATATCTCGAAAGTTAATGACTTAGTCGTTACGAATGAAGGGTATATTATTTTCATAGAATGTATTGGATAATCCAAAATTTGAACTAAAATAGCAATTCCGCCAGTGGCGTAGAATTTGGAAAGGGTCAACCGTTCACTTTCCCCCGTCGTACGCTTCTGGTAATAGCCAGAAACGTTTGTTTAACATAATTTCCTGCCAAGTATGAAAAGGGTAAGAAAATAGTTTTTAAATTTTTAGATAAAACACCCTGTAACTCGGTAAGGAACCACATTTTATTTAAGTGTTTTAGGTTAAACCTTCGTATTTTGTGCTAAGGTTTCTCCAGTTACTATATGAACAAGTATTAATGAAACACCCTGTATACTACCTCACTAACTTTGGAACCGTTCATTTTAGAAGTAATATGCATAGGGCCTTTTTATTTGAAATTTAATGTAGAACATTTTTGTATAGAAGATTGATCATGCTAAACCGCATAGTTTTAGAAACATTGACGAAAACCCTAAAAAACTACGAATTTACGGATTTCTCCCCCTCGCCCCCAAACCCGACGCTCAAAACAGTGTGACTTTTTTCCGAACATTATGTGGACCATATAGAACAATTTGGTGTTGGAGGATAACTTTCACTTTGGATGTCTGAGTTTGGGTCTAGTTTTACCATACTATTTTAGTTTATCATGATTCATTAAAAGCCATTAATATGTTTAAACCGTTATCTATTAATAAGGTTGTTGAAGTAAATTTATGATTTTTAGAAAATTACTAAACCGTTTAAGATATCCATATTAGAAATAATTCATATTACAAATTTCAATTATGCATGAAATGTGGGTTAGATCTTTGATGATTTTATTATAAAAAGATAGTATTTTCGCTTGGAAGGTTTCTGCACATTACAGAAATAGAAATTTTGTGCTGACTGGTATTAAATTCTCAATTTTGAAAGTTTTTAGTAGGTTGGATGGTTTCTGCTGAACTACGTTAATAGACATATTTCAAAATGTTAAATGTTATAAGTAGGGAGCGGATTTTATGCTAAATGCATATTGCTTGCATATTTCGCATATTTAAGAACTTTACTAAATTTTTCATATTTTTAAAAAAACATGCATATGTTGTGCCTATTAAAAACATTTAAGTAAAAAAAATTTAATTCGACACAAAATATTTCCCCGCACAGGCTGTTTATTAATTCGAGAACTATCTGAAGAGAGACGGCTCGTTCACTGCCTTTTCATTTTTTCTTAGAAAATACCGGATCTTTACACAAAGTACTTATTTATAGTACGCCGTTATAAAATGATTGTAGGATGTAAAATGATGAAGGATGGTTTACCGGGAAATCCGAATTTTATTTAGGTACTTTTATTATATTTAACAGGTACCTACAATTCTGGTGATTCTTTTAAATCCCCTATGGTTAAGATAAATTACACATTTAACCATGACCATAGTTTTACGATTTTCTAACGGGAATTGAAATATTCATGCTTTAGATCATATCCCGTCTTTAAACGGCTTTAAAACTTTGGAGAACATATTTATGCGAAATCTTTAAGGAACATTTTGAAATTGATTTTGGTGCAGAATATTCGGCTTTAACAAGTTATTTTAAATACGCCCCAATTACTTCTATTGATGTTGAAAGGAGTTTTTTAAGTTATAAAAATATCAAAGAAAATGTTTCCTCGTAAAAAATTTGGAAAAACACATTGTAGTGAATTATAATGGAAGATATGTACAGTCGGAAAAATGAAAGAATACCCATGAACGATCACATCAATCACTTATTTTATAATATGCTGCCTTTTTCTATAAATAACAAACGGTTGTTATAGAAAAAGATAGCAAATACAAAATAAGTGATTGATGTGATCGGTCATGGGTATTCTTTCATTTTTCCGACTGTATAGTGATATTCTTGTTTTATTTTAAATAGGTAACTATCGGTATCAGTTTTTGTAAAAAATGTGAATAAATTGCATAATATATTTAAAATAATGATTTTATTTGAAAGATAATAAATAAGATTGCCGCCCCCTATAAAAGAACCCGCTAGAATAGAATAGAACAGAAAATTTGTGGTTTCTCGAAATGCGCATTTTTTTAATTTTTGTGCATATCTTGCGCATATTTCGTAATTTTTTACTGCATATATATGCGCGGAGAATTGTTAGTAAGTACGTAACGAACAAATTATACGAACATATTCGGCATCTATTTCCAGAATACATAAACATAAGGGAAATTGCGAATACGACGGAAAAATATAAATGGAATAAGACGGGAGATAAAAACGCAATTGTGAAAATTACCGAGGAATACATATCTAACCGGATCTGTTAGTAGAATATATGGGAAGGTTTTGAAATATCGAATCAAGAGAGAATATTTATATTATGAAGCAGAGGAACAAGGAGGATGTCACACATGTTATGTCGATCCACTATTGACCACATTTTCTCCTTTAACCCTTAAACGCCCAAGGGTGGGTAAAAAATGTCCACCTAATGCGTATTCCCTTGTAACATACTTATTACGTGTTTAAAAATTTTCCAAAAATTATTTATTGTTAAAAAGACAGCCTTTTATCGGATGTTAAATTGTATCTACCGATATTTTTGAAAATAAAAGTAATAGCTTGAGTTAAATATGGGTGGGCATAAAAAGTACACCCTTGGTAAAACGGGTTACTAAAGGTTTCTATATAATTTCTCGTTGGTAGGAACATAATCCATATAATTATCAACGTATAATTACATAATCGACATAATTATTCGCCAATGAGGAGGCTGAAAGGAAGAATATGGAGAAAAACGACAAATTTGAATTACTGGCTTTTACTGGTATGTTAATTTTGATGTACATTGTAATTTTGTTGTAAGGTTTGTAAATTGTTTATATTAATATTTTGCAAGATGCTGTGTTTATTAAGCATAAGATCCTTAAGTTTAATCCATTTCCAACAACTCTCAATAAATATATTAGCTATTTTCGAGGTGGACATCTTTTACCCACCCTTGGGCGTACATGGAACCTAAAAAAGTTTGGGCGTTTAAGGGTTAACCCACATAAGAGAGCAAAAAGGCATGGAAAAGGTTCACTTAAGAAACTGTGACGACCAATATAATGTACAAATAATAATATTTAATGAATTAAAGCCATCATGGTACTACATAATACTAAAAATATAAACATGGATATGAATAACAACAGAATTTGTAACACCAAAGGAAATGAAGCAAGGATGTTGAATGTTTACCGCTGGACTTAAAATACAGTGATGCGCGTGCTAATAACCGGCAAAATAGCACAAAAGATGGAAAACATATTAAGTTGTGAGATAAAAAGAAATGAAACTAGTCGAGCTGAGAAATTGAGCGATATTAACATATGAATTTACATTATGTTGATTGATTCCCACCTTTAGACGTATCGGATGAGTTTGGCAACTGCCATTGTCACAGTGACAGTTTCAGTTGACATACTAATCTTGTACGTATAAATTTATAGGTTAATATCGCTAAATTTCCCAGCTCGACTAGTTTCATTTCTTTTTATCTTACAACTTAATATGTTTTCCATCTTTTGTACTATTTTGTCGGTTATAAGCGCGCTCATCACAATACAGTGATGAGCGCGTTAGTAACCGGCAAAATAGCGCAAAAGATGGAAAACGTATTAAATTGTGAGATATAAAAAATAAAACTAGTAGAGATGTTAACTTTAGCGATAGTAACATATAAACTGACATTATATTGATTGTTTCCCACCTTTAGACGTAGAAGACGAGTATTTCAACTAAAACTGTCACTGTGACAGTGGCATTTCTCAAACTCGTCCGATACGTCCAAAGGTGGAAAACAATCAATATAATGTAAATTTATAAGTTACTATTGCTAAATTTAACACCTCTACTAGGTTCATCTCTTTTTATCTCACAACTTAATATGTTTTCCATCTTTTGCGTTATTTTGCCGGTTATTAGTGTGCTCATCACTGTATATCTCGAACATGATTTTTAAAGAGATGGAACAACAAAAATGTAGAATAATGGAAATACTCACCAACAACACTGAAATTAATTAAAAGATATACTATATTGGGTTTAGAAGTCAATAAACAAAAAACCAAATATTGGAGGACCTGGGCATTGGGGGGCAAAAAAGGTCTTGTATTAGATGACATAACTACTATGTATTATAAAGCATTGCTTGATGGATCATTAGACAAACCCACAAGAGAAAGAATTATTTCATGTAGAAAAGCTATCACAGTGTACCTACCTATATGTATATCTAGATCAATTTCCATTTCTCTCCTAATATCTCCGTTTCTCACCCTATCAAGACTAGTGAATCGGAACCGTCTCCAGCAGTTCATTTCCATGGGCTTCAGAGTTCGACGCCGTACAACCCAATATTTTCTATTATTTTATTATACATTTTTATTTTCTTTTGTTATTTTATTATTCCACAATAGTCCGTGTAGCTGTCTGGTGGCTGATCTTGCTTGGCCAATCCTGGAATGTATTTTGTCGTTACTTCCTCCTTTTTAAATTATTTGACTCCTAAGTATTTGAACGTTTCTGTTGGGTTTATAGTTCCCATTTCCATTTGTAGGCTTTCTGGTATCTCTCCTACAACGAAGTACTCGGTTTTTTGTATATTAATTGTAAGACTCCACGTAGTGTACTACTCTTCCAGTTTTCTGAGCATGTAGTCGATATCACTCTCGTCTTCAGCCAGAATAGCTTAGTCGTCGGCGAAGTGTATTGTGTACAATCTATCGTTATCGATTGGTGTGCTCATATTGCAGCACTTTCTTCTCCACAGTGAAAGCGCATCATTTAAATATATTTTAAAGAGTGTAGGTGCTATGCAGCAGCCTTGCTTTAGACCATTACTAATAGGAATTTCTCTCGTTAATTTGTTTTCAGTTTTAATGCTTACCGTCATATTTTTGTAAAGTTATTTTACTGCTTGTATATAAAAATGTTAAACAGCATTTTACGGGACCAATACTTTCTATCCAATAAGAGGATAGAAAAAATTGTAGCAAAAGTAAAGCATTTGACGCATGTGAAACTGAATGTATCCTGAATGTTACTTACATAAATTCCACTGTCAGAGTGTAAAACATAAGATTTCTACGAGAAAAAACCTTCTCCGGAAACTTGTAGGGAGCAAGTGTGGTGAAAACCCCTAGGTCTTAAAGTTAACAGCTGAGGCGTTATGTTTCTCAACAGGGAAATAGGCTTGTTCCGTCTGGGGTAGATATAGACACGCGAAACTAGTCACCACGGAGTTAAATGAAACATGTAGAAAAACTATCGGTTGTATGAAGCCTACCTCTCTACCCCTACTGTACTGTGTAGCTGGATTAAAATCACCTGATGCGCCTCATAATAATGTGGAGAAGGTCAGGCACACTTTTAATAAAAGGCACCAATTATACGGGTTTGACGAACCGCCAGCAAACAGCCGTCTTAAATCAAGGAAAAGGTTTATGAGAAATGTCAGCGTGGAACCACCCGAAGTCTTCCTCGTACATCCAGAACGATCTGCTGAAATGAACCCTGACTGAAGAACCTGGTAGACGCTCAACCGCATACGCACCGTTGTTGCCTCTCTAAAACAGAACCTCATTAAATGGGGCATCAAGGCAGATAACGACGCACTTTTTGAATATGGGGAAGTACAGAACGTGAAGCACCTGATAGTATGCACACTTCGCCCATCACAGTGCACCCTCGATGATTTATGACTCGCAAATACAAAGGGTGTAGACGTATCCCGATACTAGGCAGAAAAACTGTAGTCGGATCCAGACTTGGAAAATATTCTGGGCTAATTAGCAAAATTCATGGAAAAGTTATTTACCAGCAATTTTATTGCTGGAATCGAATCATAAGGTCCCATATATCAATAATATGGGTATGCAAAGTCCGCAGATCGTGTGCTACTTTTTTATAAATAAAATAGCGCCGACAAATTGTATTTTTTTTAATTATTGCTCTATAACTCCGAAGATTTTAACTTTACAACAAAAACACCCAAACAAAAATTCACTGCAATTAAATTCTTCATAGAGATATGTTTTTCCCGATTTGCTCCGACGAAAACTTTCCTCGGAAAATGCGGGTTTTCCCAACAAAAACTCTAATTTTCAAATAAAGTTTCTTCTTCTTTTTTTTATATAGATATTACTCTGTCTGTTTTGCAATGTGCCTCCAGTAAGTTGTCATTCCATCGTTTTCGTGGTCTTCCCACTGATCGTCTTCCTATTGGGGAAGCGTCTCTCGCAGTTCTTACTACTCTATTTGTTGTCATTCGGCTTATGTGGTCGTTCCATTCTACTCTTCTGCTTTTCACCCAGTTATTAATGTTGTCCACCTTGCATCTCCTTCGTATATCTGCATTTCTAGCTCTATCCCACAGCGTCTTACCATCGATTTTTCGCAATGTTTTCCTATCTACTTTTTCTAGCCTTTCTTTTTGTCCTTTCTGTATCAGGTCGTGTTTCTGCCGCGTATGTCATTATTGGTTTTGTAAATTCTGCCTTTCACTTTTTTTCCGAAGTTTTTATTTTTCCATATTGTTTCATTCAGGCAAAATGCGGCTCTGTTTGCTTTATTCACCTGATCTTCCACTTCTGTTTCGAGCTTTCCGTAACTGCATAGTGTGATGCCTAGATATTTAAACTCCATGACTTGTTCTATTATTTGGCCCTCCAGCTCTAATTTACACCTTATTAGATCTACTGTTATAACCATACATTCAGTCTTTTTTTTTTTGGGGGGAAATTAACATGTTAAATGTTCTAGCCGATATATTAAATTCGTGCAGCAAATAAAGCTTTAGGTAAGTAATTATTAATCAATAATTAAATAACTTAGTGACATCAAAGCTTTCTTGGTATAGATTGTAATTCCAGAAGCCGGTGAAAATTAAACGAATATTTTAGCAACAATTCAATTGTTAATTAACAATATACGATCGAAATAATAACCAAAACAATCATGATACATTCATCAAACTTATAAAAATTATAAAGTTGAGATGATTATTTAATATTTTATCGACAAAATATAAATTTTTCTTTTTTTTTGTAGAATCTTTAAAGTTAAAAAAAATAGTTATAATACGCTGGTCTAATTAGTAAAGTACAAAGAAAGATTATTTACCAGCAATTTTATTGCGGGAATCGAATATTATGACCCTATATATTAATAATATAGGTATGCAAAGTCCGCAGATAGTGTGCTACTTTTTTATTAACAAAATGGCGCCCCCAAATCTTGTTTTTTTCAATTATTTGTATATAACTCCGAAGATTTTAACTTTACACCAAAAACACTCAAAAATTCCCCCAATTTAATTCTACATGTTTCCCGATTTGCTCCGACGAAAATTTTCCTCGGAAAATGTGGGTTTCGTAACAAAATCTCGAATTTTCAAATAAATTTTTTGGGCAGGTAATTATTTATCAATAATTAAATAACTTGGTGAAATAAAAGCTTTCTTGGTATAGATTATAACTGCAGAAGCCGGTGAAAATTAAACGAATATTTTAGCAACAATTCAATTGTTAATTAACAATTTACAGTCGCAATAACAACCAAAATAATCATGACATATTGATCAAACTTAAAAGGGTTATAAAGATGTAATGCCTATTTAATATTTTGTCGACAAAATATAAATTTTTCATTTTTTTTGCATAATCTTTAAATGTTAAAAAAAAATAGTTATAAACAAATTAACATTTCTCAGAAATTGTTTATTACATTCTAATTTTAAAACATACCTAAAATGCGTATTTCGAAGGTTTTGAAAATGAATGCTTTAAAAAATTTTTCCAACCATTTGCAAAATTTATGAAACAGCAAAATAAATATACGATTGCTCCGTTGTTTATAATTTGTTTTAATTGTTTCAAAGCTTGATAGTGAGTCTGTGGTACAATCTAATTACTCGCAAAGAATATCAAATATTAGTTCAATGGTTATATTTTAATCAAAGTAGGCTTGATACAGAGCCGGAGCTAAAATGTTCACTCGAAGCGACTGACACGCGGCATACATAATAATATAATTTTATTATTAAGTGTAGAGCGGGATCCGAAAAAAACTGATACGACTCTTAGTAAGATTTGATCATTTTGAGCAGTGTATGATTGATCTGACATTATATTATATTTATTATGACAGACAAATAATAAAATAAACAAACAAACAGCCATTTTTTGACGTTGAACAGAATAAGTTATCTGACAAATTTTAAGATTTGGTAGGGACAGTTACAGAATGTAACTAATAATTATTTATCCTTCAAAATACACTGCTCAATTTTCTGCAAAACACGCTTTAAGAGTCGTATCAGTTTTTTTTTTGAACCAGCTGTACGACTGCAGTAAATTTTAGCTGCAGTACTCTATTAGTCTACTTTCGCGCGTGTAAATTATAAAAAAATATATTTATAATCTTTAATTAAAATATAACCAATAAACTAATAATCGATATATTTTTTAAATAATTAGCGATTAACTTTAAACTCACTTTTACGCTTTGCAAGAATTAAAAAAGTTATAAACAACGTAGTATCGTATGTTTACTTTGCTGTTTCATAACTTTTTGCAAATGGTTGCAAAAAAGTTTTAAAGCTTTTATTTTCAAGATATTTGAAATACGCATTTTAACTATTTTTTAAAATTAGAATATAATAAAAACTTTCTGAGAAACGTTAATTTGTTTATAACGATTTTTTTAAAAATTTAAAGATTATGAAAAAAAAAAAAAAATTATATTTTGTCGACAAAATGTTACATAGGCACCTCATCTTTATAAGATTTCAAAGTTTGATCAGTGTATCATAATTATTTTGGTTATTATTGCGACCGTAAATTATTAATTACCAATTGAATTGTTGCTAAAATATTCGTTCAATTTTCACCAGCTTCTAGAATTATAATCTAAACCAAGAAGGCTTTTAAGTCACCATACTATTTAATTATTGGTAGATAATTACTTATCTAAAACTTTATTTGAAAATTAAAGATTTTGTTGGGAAAATCCGCATTTTCCAAGGAAAATTTTCGTCGGAACAGATCGGGAAGAGCATATCTCTATGCAGAATTTAATTGTGGTGAATTTTTATTTGAATGTTTTTGTTGTAAAGTTAAAATCTTTGGAGTTATAAAGCAATAATGGAAAAAAACACTATTTTCCGGCGCCATTTAGTTTATAAAAAAAAGTAGCACACTATCTGCGGACTTTGCATACCTATATTATGGATATAATATAATTAATATATAATAATTATAAGCTTGGTAAATAACTTTTCCCAAAAATGGCCTATTCTCCGATAATCAGCCCAGACTAAAAGTAAAGTATGTAAAAAGTATAACTCTATACAGGAACGAGGTATGACCACTGAAAGAAAAAACATTGGCAACACTATGAGCAACGTAAATGGATTTTTAGAGAAGATCAGCAGGAAGATCTGGAAAATAAAGGATTACCAACTAACGCATTAGAGAAATAAAAGGAATCACACGAACAATCACAGATGACTTATCAACAAAACAACATATCTGGTTCGGATATATGCAAAGAACGGAGGAACAAGGAATAACAAAGAAATAGTAATAATGCAACCAAAGTCAAGAAAAAACGAAAACCGAGAACAAAGATTCTCAAGAATCACTTCAACCAGGTCAGAAGTTCCTTTAACTTCATTCACTAGAATCAATATGTAGCATCAAATAGACTCTTCAACTAATTCTCGTACAAGCAACATACCAGTACATCAAACGGTCTCTCGGGGTTGTAAGGTTTACTACCCTGGTGTCAGTCGATATCAATAAAATTGCTAAGTGCTATTGGTGTTTCAATACATTGAAGATCATCCTCCACTGAGCCCAAAGATTAGACATGGTAAATATATAACACATATGGTATGTATGTATATAGGGTCAGGCAGATAAAGTGCCTATTAGAAATATCTCGAGAACTAAAGGCAACTGAATAAACGGGTTTTAAGAACTGATCTATTTAATGAAAATATTTTCATCTATTTGGTACTTCCGGTTATACCGGAAGTTGCTTATAAGTTCGTTTTTTTTAAATGGGACACCCTATATATTTTCACATTTCCGGATTCTCCTTGATTTCTTCTTTCTTAAAATATGAGGTTTTATAATATTATACAGGGTAGCTACAGTGTAGAATTGTAGTAGTTTGACATCAAAAATTCTATATACAGTATGTCCGTGTAAGTTGTATCCATATGGAAAACTTTTTTATTATTCATTTTACGAAAAAAAGTCATTCTTCATAAAAAGCTCTGCATGATCCAAAACCTACGATTCAACAATCAGATATAAAATTTTATGAATATTATACGAGGTATGTCAAAAAGTTTGAATTTCACTCAAAAGTAAAGTAGCTTTATTTTTCACAATATTGAAAATTGCTATATTGAAAAGTTGTTTGGAATTAAAAACTGTATTTTAATATGCAATTACATCCTTCTAATTGAAATTTTTTTTTTGAAAAATTACGGATAACTAACATTATTTTCAGATATTTCAATTTTGATAACTCTTTTATTATTAATTTTACGAAAAAAAGTGATTCTTAATAAAAAGTTCTGCATAGTCTGAAACCTAAAATACAACCCTCTTATGTCAACATTTTTCAATTTTATACAAGGTATGTCAAAAAATATGAATTTGGCTCAAGAGTAAAATACCTTTATTTTTCACAATATCAAAAATTGTTATTATGTAAAGTTATTAATAATTTAAAACCATGTTTCAGTATGTACTTACATCCTTCTTATTGAAATATTTTAAACTATAAAGGTACTTTACTTTTGATCTAAAATTATCTTATTTGACACACCTCGTATAAAATTGACATAAGATGGTTGTATTTTAGGGTTTAGAGTATTTTAGACCATGCAGAACTTTTTATTACGAATCGCTTTTTTCGTAAAATTAATAATAAAAGAGTTATTAGAATTAAAATTACTGAAAATAATGTTAGTTATCCATAATTTATCAAAACAATTTTTTTCTTAATTAGATGGATGTAACTCCATATTCGAATATAGTTTTTAATTCCAAACTACTTTTCGTAATAGCAATTTTCAATATTGTGAAAAATAAAGCTACTGTACTCTTGAGTGAAATTCAAACGTTTTGACATACCTCGTATAATATTCATAAAATTTGATATCTGATGATTGAATCTTAGGTTTTGGACCATGCAGAGCTTTTTATGAAGAATAACTTCTTTTCGTAAAATTAATAATAAAAAAGTTTTCCATATGGATACAACTTACAGGGACATACTGTATATTTAAATGGTTTTTAATATAATAGTCTACTATTGTTAAGAATTATTATTAGTATAGCTAAATTTTAAATTTTAGTATACAGGATTGGTCGAAACTCGGAATGAGTATTTTCTGAGTTTTCTTAAATGGAATACCCTGTATTTTAGTATTGTAATGAAATGCTAGTTTATGTTACTTTTTAATTCCTTAAGCATTCCCTATACCTAACTGCTTTAATTTGTGCTTAATTGTTAATCGCAGCAACAATTTTAACTACGTAGGTATTTTAATAACTCAACCATTATTGACAATTTTAAGTATCAGTCTAGATTAATGTGTATTTATTTCCGAAAAATTATTTGTGATAGAATATTTTCACGGCCAACTTAAAAAAATTTCACGTATTTTATGTTGTAAATAATGTTTGGTTTGAATCACGAATAACTCACAAATTAAAGCAGTTAGGTATAGGGTATGCTTAAGAAATTAAAAAGTACCGTAAAATAGCACTTTATTGCAATACTAAAATACAGGGTGTTCCGTTTAAGAAAATTCAGAAAATACTCATTCCGAGCTTCGACCAACCTAGTATACTAAAATTAAAAATTTAGCTATACTAATAATTCCTGACAATATTAAACTATATTAAAAATCATTTAATTATAAATAGAGTTTATTATGTCCAACTACTACAATTCTATAGGGTACGAATGTTGCTGCGAAATTACTAAGAAAACGCAATTATCTTTTAAACTACCCTGTATAATATTACAAAATCTCATATTTTAAGAAAGAAGAAATCGAGAAGGATCCAAAAATGTAAAAATATACAAGACTTATAACGAAGTTATAAGCAACTTCCGGTATAACCGGAAGCAGAAAATAGACGAAAATATTTTCATTAAATAGATCAGTCTCCAAAACCCCTTTGTTCCAATTTTCATTATTCAGTTACTATTAGTTCCCGAGATATTTCTAATAGACCCTTTATCTGCCTCACCCTGTATGTGTAACACATATGTATGGTAAATATACACACATAGTAAATTAATTTTTTCTGCAGCCATCCCGAAAATAAAACTTTTGGTATAATTTACTAAATCGAAAGTACCATTTTACACAACTCGTACTGAAAGTACCTATTTTCAAGGCTAATTTTTCCACTTTCGGGACGCTTTTTTTTACTTTCGCGACGATTTTGGGTAGCTAGGTAACGGCTTCGACAATAATATTAATTTTGTAATTTATTAGACTATATCTATCTTAAATGACAACGCTTGTCATATAAGATTCGTGTGTGTTTTCGCTCAGTTTTTCGTTTTTTAATTCCAAGGACTGAAGAATAAGATAACCATGTTAGTGATTAAAATTCCTAATTCTAAAACGAACATGGAAACAACCTTTGTGGTTATTGAAGAAAATAACCGCATCGAAGATTATTATTTGTATACTACAAAAATGGAAGGTGTACTATAAACCTATTGGTATTCACACTTTGGGAAAAATCGCCTGCACTATTTTTGAATTTCCTGAATTACCGCATCCCAAAGAATACACCGGGCGCTGTCTACGAAGGAGCTCAGCCACTCTAATTGTTGATAGTGATGGTACTATAACCAACTTGAAAAGACACGGAGGATGGAAATGAACTAATATAGCAGAGGGATACGTAGAGAATTCTTTAATAAATAAAATTCACATTGCTTCACAGATTGAAAATGGCAGCAACCAAATTAATATCTCAAAAAATAGTAAAAGTACTGACACGTCTAACACTAAGTGATAATATACATTTTCGTGACATGACATTTTAGTTAAATCTGACAGTTGTCACATTTTATTTTCAATTTGGAATAAAAACAAATCAAATGTGTTTCTTGCATTTATAAAATGGTATTTTCTTTGATTTGTATAGTCTTATAAATTATACAGATTATAAAAAGACTAAGTTTTCACTCTAATGGCATATAAAACAACATAATGCTATTCTACATCCCACCAGAATGAAAACAATGGGAACCTTCTCTGGATTTACATTTACTCTGTGTGGAGTATGAAGGGAACCATTCTCGTTGGAACTTTACCGCGCTGAGCAGATGGGACGTGAATTGTAAATTGTAGAATTCCCTCATCTTCCTTAGTCTCAGCATCCGTATGGCTTGCAAATTGTAGAAGCCTCGGAGGTGTAACCAGAGAAGGTTCCCATTGTTTTCATTCTGGTGGGATGTAGAATAGCATTATGTTGTTTTATATGCCATTAGAGTGAAAACTTAGTCTTTTTGCTAGCAGTTGCCGCTAGGGCATCTATGCCATTTCGTTCGTTGCAATCCGGGACTGCACGCTGGGGTTTGTTTTGGTTGGATCAGGGAGAGCAGCATATGTGCCTCCTGATGAGAGACTAATAAGTTTCAAAACTGGTAGGGGTGCTTGCAGCACTCTCTGATTGGACTAGAATATGGTTCGGCTGTGTTTTCGTTTTGCAACGAAATTGAAAATGGTTATTCATTTTTGATATACAGATTATATTTGTAATATTATTATCAAATTAAAAAAAATATTTTTTTATGGGGCCATCTAATGACAACTAGAATAACTAGAATAAATATTGTAAATGTCTGTAATCACGGACGTACCTTTTTCTGTCACATACAATTTAATGCGTTAGAAAGAGATCGAAAAACTGTGACGCAGTGAAAGATGATCACGAGAAAAAGAATATCAATATTCATAAGCCGATTTTTCTAATGTTGAATTCACGAGAGTAACTTTAAAGTGTTTAATAAAAGTTCATAAGTAAAGTTTTGAAAAAATATTGTACGTAACACGATCCAAAAGTGATTTTACGAGACTCGCAGGATTCCAGGACTCGCCTACGGCTGGCCCTGGAGACTTCCTACTCGTGTAGTAAAATATCACTTTCAGAACTTGTTACGTAAATTACTATAAGAATTACATAATATTACCTATTTTAAACTATTTAAATATCAAATAGTGTAACCATAAAATAAACATATTAATTTTCAAAATAATATTTGCATTTCTTTGTCTTTTTTGGTGGTTGCTGAGGCTAAAAATACATAATATTCGTAAAATATTGTAATATGTTCCCAGTCTTTGAAACAGTTGAACCCGCGATGTCAACTCTTTCCGAGTGACAGTCTTTTCTTGCGAACAAAAGATCGTCATCAACCACCTCGGGAGTGGAAATGTGGTAATCTTTGTGACGCTTCGGCTGATGTGAGACGACGTCAAAGGGTTTAAAAGAGAAATTGGTATGTCTTTATGACTGAAATCACTTTTCATCGGTAATACAAAAAACGCTCAAAACAAACTGATTTCAGGTTTTTTTTTAATTAAAATATAAAGCTTTTGTACTCATTAAGACAGTTTAAAGCATGTTTGTGCCAAATAACAATGATAGAAAATGTGTTAAAAATGTACACTGGTATATGTAATACAAGAAGTGCTGAAGGAACTAGGAAAAAAGGATTTATGAAATTTAAATCAAAAGCTGCCCTTCAAAAGATAACAAAGAAAGCAATACTTTAGTAATATTTTGCGTTGTTGTATGAAATCCAACACAAAACGTGGCAATACAAAAAACGTTCAAAACAAACTGATTTCAGGTTTTTTTAATTAAAATGTAAAGCTTTTGTACTCATTAAGACAGTTTAAAGCATGTTTGTGCCAAATAACAATGATAGAAAATGTGTTAAAAATGTATACTGGTATATGTCATACAAGAAGTGCTGAAGGAACTAGGAAAAAAAGGATCTATGAAATTTAAATCAAAAGCTGCCCTTCAAAAGATAACAAAGAAAGCAATACATTAGTAATATTTTGCGTTGTATGAAATCCAACAGAAAACGTGGTTTCTATAATTTTTAAATACCTACCTAGTACCTTATTTGTATATGATTGACAGTAATGTAATGTAATGTAATGTTCATTACTGTACTTGAACATGCTTTGAAATCACTGGAATAAGAAAATAAAGGAATAAATATCGATGGGGACACGCTCAGTCATCTACGATTCTCAAATGATATTGTTCTGATTTCAGATGACCTAAAAACTGCGAATGATATGTTGAATGAACTCCGCGATGCAGCACGTAAAGTAGGTCTAAATATTAATTACCAAAAGACCAAAATGATGACGAATTTAGTTCCGAGCCATCCTTTAAAGGTAGAAGACGTTGAAATTGAAGTTGTTGACAGCTACATATACCTTGGACATACGGTAAAAATTAGCAGAGGCAATCAAACTGCTGAGCTGCTAAGAAGAATAACTCTAGGATGGGCAGTATATGGAAGACTACATGATATTTTTAAAGGTGATATACCTATCAGCTTAAAAAGAAGAGCCTTTAATCAATGTGTCCTGCCTGTTCTTACATATGGCGCAGAGACACTTACCCTATCAAGGACATCTGGCCGAAAACTACAAGTGACGCAACGTAGAATGGAAAGATCATTGCTGGGCATAACGTTAAGAGATAGGGTAAGAAACGAAGAAATTCGTAGAAGAAGTGGTGTAGAAGACATAATAAAACACATAGCCAAAATTAAATGGAAGTGGGCAGGACACGTCGCTAGAATGAGAGATGATAGATGGACCAAAAAAATCTTGGAATGGAGACCGAGAGAGGATAGACGGAACCCTGGAAGACCACTCACAAGATGGACTGACGACATAAAGAGGATTTGTACCAACTGGATTGCAGCAGCGCAGGATAGATCTGAATGGAAGTTTTTCGAGGAGGCCTATGTTCAGCAGTGGACGACTATGGGCTGATGATGATGATGATGATATGATTGACTCATCGTTTCTCTTTCCAAAGGGATCACAAACGTTTTGATTAAAGCATGAATACCAAAATTTGAGTAAACGCTTTTTGGGTTAGATATTTATATAATTTATTTAATTTATATAATACAATGCGCGTCAGAGAAAACAGGCCACCCACAAAATGGTTCATTTTTGATATATCAAATTTCCTAAACTGGTTGTCTGATTTAAATGATTTTTTTTTATATGCTATAGCCTTATTCTTTAGCAATATCGCTGTAATAATATTGTTGAAAACAAGTAAATTGTCATTGTATACCGGAGTACCAATCAAAATGTGTTTTTTTCTTAAAGTTCACCAAACCGTGTGGAATATTCTAGCATTTATAAAATATTGAAATTAAAACACAATTATACTTAGCTTCAGATGAATATCACCAGAGAGTGTTCAGACCACAGGACTAGCATTGATGAGCCACACATTTAAAGTATTTTTAAAAACAATTTAAAAAAGTATATTTAACCCTGCTGTCCTGTTCGGGTCTATTTGACCCAAAAAATAATTTATTTCTTATTTTACAAATTATTACGCGGCGTAACGATTTGGTGTTTCGTGACTTTATTACCTAATGTGAGGTCTTTCAATTACATATGAGATAAACAACAAACTTCCTGATTTTTTTGATAAAAATGAACTGGGTCAATATGACCCTAGGGTATGAGGGTATGGGTCAATATGACCTAGTTACCTAGGGTACGTTCGGGTCAATATGACCCGCGTATTTAAACCGTTAAACATTACCTGTGTATATTATGTGTGTAGTTGGCAGTACCTGTATATTTTTCAGCCGGATACGTCTGTAAATAAAAACAGTTTTCTGCAAGCTAGAACTTGTAAAATAAACTGCAGTATAGCTGGACGATGTTGCAAATCAAATTATAAATATGACCAACATGGACGGACAGCATGTCATTGGAACCAACTGAAGAGACATGAATAAAGTTGGTTTCCAAACGTACATTGGTCTTTTATTTTTAGCTCGAGTTTATAAGTCCCATGGTGAATCAACTAAAAGTTTGTGGAATGAAGAAACGGGTCGTAGGATATATCAATCAAGAATGTCGCTTGATATAATGCGAAAGCTTGCAGATAATACGTTTTGATATCAAAACTACTAGACAGGATAGGAGACGTTTTAATAAATTTGCTACAATACGTGAAGTTTAGGAAACATATATTGAAAATGTACCAAAATGTTTTAACCCTGATGAAAATGTTACCGTCGATACGCAACTAGTTGCTTTAGAAGCCGCTCTCCCATCAAATGGTACTTTCCAAGGAAGCCAGCAAAATATGGCACAAAAATTTGGGTTTTATTTAATTATGAACAGTAAAACTTCTTATGCTCTCAAAATGCAGATCTATACAGGAATGCGTGTTATGTGTGACTTGAGTAGTGATTTGGAAGGTCACAATATTAGGTGTAATAACTTTTTACATCGTAAAATTTAGGCCAATTTCTTCTAAAACAAAGTAGATACAATGCCGGGGACTATAAGTAAAATAAACCAGAGCTTTCAGAAAAAATGGCGAATAAAGAAGTTCATAGCTCGTCTCTTTTGCTTCACGCAAGATACCACTGTTGTTGGCAATACTCCTAAAAATAATAAGAATGTTGTTTTTATGAGTATTTTGCATCATGAATCGATGCATCATGCATCACTTTTATCAAATGAAAATGCCCCAAATTATTTTAGATTACAATTCCAATAAGGGAGCAGTGGATACTCTAGATTAGCTTGTTGGCACGTATACACGTGGGAAGAGATAAGTCTCTGGCAAATGAATGTTTTTTATAATCTGCTGGACATTTCTGCCTACAACGCGTTCGTGTTATGGGCATCAATAAATATCCAATGGAATACCAATTAACTGGCAAAACGGCGAATTTTTCTTGAAGAATTGGGAAAAAACTAATGAAACCAATCATTATTTCCAGAAAAAATATACCAATAACCAAAGGCTCTCACGAACTGGAAAAAAGAACATGAGCAGAAACAAATAGACAAGATGGAAATGCTAGTGGACCGTCTATGGACAATCTAACTCCGCCTGCTAAACGAGCACGCTGTAAACTTGCCCTAACAACGATAAAAAAAAAACTATTATGTTGTATTAAAAGTATTTGTAAAATCCATTATTTTTATTACTGTCCCAGTTGTAAACTGAATTAAATTTTTGTAGATATTTGTTACTAGGCTTTTTTGAAAGAAAAAGATACGTTTGATTTTTGTTAATAAGGTGTAATTTACATTAACAACATAATTTTTGTTTAATTATCCATAATTTATTGTTAATAAAGTTCTATTTATCACCATTAGCTTATTTTATTTTGATTAAGGAGCGTAAACCATAGCTGGGTCATATTGACCCGAACACTACATTTGTGTAGTTGACTCGAACGGGACAGTAGGGTTAATAAACTATAAGAGGACATATGTAAGTGCCATACAGTTTCGATTCAGAAGTGGACTGGGAACACGAGAAGTTTTAGTGGGTCTGACTGTGTTAATACGGATATTTTTGGATGTACACCAAGACCTATATGTAGGTTTCATGTATTTTGAAAAGGCCTGTGGTAAAGTCAGAAACAAAAAACTGTATGAAATCCTAAGAAGCAAAAACATCGACAGTCGCGACATTAACATCATATCCAGATTATACTGGAGGCAACCAGCAAAAATCAAGGTTGATAATGAGTTAACTGAAGAAATTGAGATTCATCGAGGTGTGCGTCAGAGTTGTATGCTTTCTCCACTACTATTCAATATATATATAGAGAAACAATATGCCAGGAAGCGCTTACAGAGCAAAACATTAGTATAAACAATACTGGAGAATTAATTAACCATATACGATACGCTGATGACACGCTAATAGTAACAGATAACCTATCAAATTTACCGTATTTGCTGGAAAACATAAACACTCATACAAACAAATATCGTATAAAACTGAATATTAAAAAGAATAAATTTATGCTTGTAATAAAATAGCTTTAAACCAATGTGAATTTAACCATAAATAATAAGCACGTTGAAAGAGTTACGTCCTACAGACATTTAGGGATCTGGTTCATTGATACTAATGACCAGACAATAGAAATTAAGAGGCGAATATAAATAGCGAGACAATAATTTATCAAAATGAAAAAGTTCCTATGCTGCCCTGTACAGTAAGGGAAAAAACCCTTACTGTATAATATGTACAGTAAGGAAAAAACCCTTACTGTATAATATATGTGAAAAAATTAATTAATAATATATGTGACAAAAATGTTAAATTTAGAACGAGAATGTTAAGGTGCTATGTTTTCTTCGTTCCAATGTACGGTATGAAAGCTTGGACACTAAAAAAGATGAACATCAAAAACATTAAGGGATTCGAGATGTGGTGCTACAGGAGAATGTGAAAAATACTATGGACAGAGAGAGTAACAAATCAAGATGTTTTGCTGAAGATGGGGAAGGAATTCGAAGTCATAAAAACCATGTAAACGGGAAAACTGGAATATCTAGAGGGGAAATAATGAGAGGGGAAAAGTACTTTCTGCTAAGACTCATAATCTAAGGAAAAATTACGGCAAAGAGAAATGTGAGACGTAGGAGGAGTTCCTTGTTGCAAAATTTAAGGGAGTAGTATGGATGCAGTTTAATGCAATTGTTCAGAGCTGCAGCAAGTTAATATTGCTGTGATGGTAGCTATCCTCCGATACGAGACGGTACTGCAAGATGAAGAAATAGCCTCAGATTTTCTTAATATTCGGTTTTTTGATTCATCCGCTTATGTTGGATAATAAAAAAAAGTAGGTGCTTTAACAACTAGCCATGGTGTTCATCAATACAGGGTGTTTCTAAATAAGAGCGATAAACTTTAATGGGTAATTTTGTATGAAAAAATAATGACCGTTTGCTTTATAAACATATGTCCACAAATGCTTTGTTTCCAAGATACGGGAAGTTGAATTTCTTCTTACAAACTGACGATTTGTTTATTGCTCTAAAACCGATTAAGATATGCAAATGAAATTAGGTAGCTTTTAGGCGATAGTTATTGCGAATTTTTTGACGTGTAATTAATAATTTTATATTCTTCATTGACGCGTATGGGGGTCATATTAACCCTGATGCACGCCAATGGTGCATAGAGTAAAAAAATAAAAAATTTGCTTTTATAAATATTTAAATTTTATTTTATTTTCCTTTAAGACAAAAATTGGTTAAGATATTATGGTTGTTCAAAATTTGCTTACACTTGTGATTAGTGACTCGTTCAAGCCCTTTCAACTACAATCCTTTTAAAAATAAGCAATTTGATCCGGTGAAACTTACAAATTATATAAAAAGCACGTACGTAAAATAAATTTATTGTAAAGCGGTAACCAATAATTTCATTTGGGGTGCTAAATAGGGGCAGATTTAAAAAAAATACTAAAAAATTGGACGAATTTTATTTAAAGCGTAACTTGCATAAGTGCTTCATTATTTTACGTGAAAATATTTGATTTGGAATTTGATGAATAAGGCCGTATTTTTCATGAGTTACAACATTTATTTTACTGGGTCTATAAATAGACTTGCTCAATACACAATTTTTTTCGTTTTTGTTGAAGCTACATTTTGCTAAGAATATCGTCTTTTGTTAAAATAATCACTCTTTGAATGTTATTTGTGAAAACAGACTAAAAAATATTTTTTCTTGTTAAAAAATAAACTTTTTCACTCTCAAATAAGTAGAACAGTACTTGTTAAAAAGAGCAACTTGGTTAAAAAACTCTATAGAACAAAAGTTGCTTAAAATGAATCAACTTATCCATTTTAGTACTTTAAACGTACCTACATATATTTTTCACTACCCAAGTAAAAGCATCCAACTGCACAAGTTCAACTTTAAAATGGAGAGTAAGTATAACCTATGTAATTCCACGTTTTCATGCAATTCGATGGTGACACTGAAAATTGAGACCATCAGAATCAAAACCTGCTAAATCCGAAATTTTTCGTTCTGCTAAATCTAAACTAAAAGTACAAATTTCTGAAGATGTAAGGGCATGCAGGAAAATGACAAATTAGAGGGCCATTTTATGATATTTATTGATGCCACTTTGATTGAGTAATGCCGGATACTTTTTGGATAATTTACATTTTTAATGTTTTTCAAAATTTCAAAACATGGATCTAGAAGGTTTTGATTCTATAGGCCTCAATTATACGGTACCTTATTTCACCTTCATTTACTGGGCTACTTAGGGAATTTTAAAATTATTCAATTTGTCTTGGAATTATTCAAACTCCCTCTAGCTATTAGTTTTACGTAGTTTAAGTTTAGTAGTGGTAATATAATTTATTTTACATAATTTCATGTCGTTAAAATTTATATGATAAATACAAGCTTATCAAATGTCACCTATTAATTATGTTAAGCTTAATTTGCTACACCAAAGGCCTATTAAAAGGCTAGACACTTCATCCCTCACAAATATAATCCTAATAAAGGTTTATAACCACTATCACTGATACTTATATTTCCCCAGGGAATGGTGCACGCTTTCATATTTTAAGCTTCGAATCATGCTTCAGGATTTATCAGACAGGCATTAATAATTGAAGTTTGTAGTAGAATATATTATGTAGATGTAATGGCAGTTTTAGTGGATAAAGTAACAATAAACTGTTTTATGTGTAACAACATTTTGTCGACATAAAGTTTCCATTTTGTATCATAATAAAGAGTTTTATTCAACCGTGGTAGGGAAGGTAACTTCGCTGTTAAATAAAAATATATTTTTCAAAATTCAATATATTTGAAATGTCAATATATGTTTGGTTACTATTTTTCATGGACCGCCAGATGTTGGGTGTCTCCCTGAGGGATCGAATCCCAAACGAAGGAATACGTCGTAGAACAAAAACAAGAGACTCTGTCAAAAAAATCGCATCGCTAAAGTGGAATTGGGCAGGAACCATCGCCAGATTGTCAGACAACCAATGGACAAAACGTATTGTCGAGTGGAGGCCACGAGAAGAAGCACTATGGAAGAGAGGACGCCCATTAGGGTGGTGCGAAAAAAGTCAAGTTGATAATTCCGTGTCGATATAGTGCGGAAAAGTTGCGATTGGTAATTACAAGAAAAACAAAAAAATAATTATTCAAATCGAATTTTATCTTTCGATCCCGCAAAAAAAACTTTTATTAAAGATTATGAAAAAAAAATTTTACCTTTTTTTCAAAAAAATTTTATTTATCCTTCGTGTACGTTGTATTTATCGCTATGGTAAAATTTATTTACAGTTTGCATGGTAGAGTAATAAAAAAATAGATTTACGCATTTAACGAATATCTTCCGATCCCGCAAGGTCAATCAAAATCTATAAAAATTTGAAATTTTGGATGATTTTGATAAATTAAAAAACATTTAGTTATCTCATTTCTCTGTTACATTGTGCAGCTCTTCGCTTGTTTAGATATTGTGTGAATTTATTTAAACAACCCAGAACTCAAAACGAGGGGGTGGTTGCTGTTCTAGCTCCACACGCACCCTTCTCTCCAACCAACCAATGAGTGTGTGTTTTTTACATTATTTACATATGTACATTTCTTTTTCATATGTTTGTGTGCAGCTCTCAAATACCAACTTTACATTGTGATTTCTTGGTAAAATCTGGCAGCACGGACCTTGATTTAAGTGTTGTCCTGATGCATCCATCTCTTGAATTGAGGCCCACATACATTAGCCTTAGACGATGCTTCCGTGGCCAACTTTAGACACCATTCATCAGGTAGCTTGTAGCAGGGATAGTTTTGTACATTCCAGTCTGACATGTCGCCCGATATAATACAAGGAGTTATATCTTCATTTGAAACTCTTCGAAGAACTGGTGGAGAAGATAGTTTTGTAACATTGCAGTCTATTATTTCAGTGTAGTTTTCTGCTTAAAAATTTAAAGTTGGAGGTATGAAATTTCTAATACTTTTGCCGTTGGCTTTAGTCTGTCTAGCTTTTAACACTCTCCTTGGCCCTAGCTATCTAATGTGTTTCCTTTCTCCCTACTACTTGAAATTTTGAAGCACAGGACTAAATTAAAATAATAGACTGGAATGTTGCAAAACTATCTTCTTCACCACTTCCTCAAACAGTTTCAAATGAATATATAACTCCTTGTATTACATCGGGCGACATGTCAGACTGGAATGTACAAAACTATTCCTGCCACAAGCCAGCTGATGAGAGGTGTCTAAAGTTGGCCACGGAAGCATCGTCTAATGCTAACAGATGTGGGCCTCAATCAAGAGATGGGTGCATCAGGACAACACTTAAATCAAGGTCCATGCTGCCAGATTTTACCATGAAATCACAATTTAAAGTTGGTGTTTAAGAGCTGGACACAAACACATGAAAAAGAAATGTACATATGTAAATAATGTAAAAAACACATACTCATTGGTTGGTTGGATAGAAGGGTGCGTGTGGAGCTAGAACAGCAACCACTCCCTCGTTTTGAGATCTGGGTTGTTTAAATATTGTCATACAATATCTAAACAAGCCAAGAGCTTCACAATGTAACAAAAAAATGAGATAATTAAATGTTTTGTAATTTTTCAAAATCATCAAATATTTTAAATTTTTATAGATTTTGATTGACTTTGCGGGATCGGAAAATATCCGTCAAATGCGTAAAACAATTTTTTTTAGTACTCAACCATGTATACTGTAAATAAATTTTACTATAGCAATAAATAAAACGTACTGGAAGGATAAATAAAAATTTTTGAAAAAAAAAAAGAATGTGTGTGTACTTTGTACGCACGTAAGAAGTTATACTTCTATTATATTTTATAATTTCAACACGAAATAAATAGACTTAACAGTTACAATACCAAAAGTTAACAATAATTACCAAAAATTAACCAAAACTTAACAATACCAAAAAAAATGAATATGAATATGAATCATCCGGGATTCGAACCCGCGATTTCTCGATCTCTGGTCCAATGCTATACCAACCGAGCTATGAAGCCCCGTGCTATTGACGTGTCGGATATAATACACATCACGGTGACAAATAGATCAAAGTGAAGTATAAAAATAGATATTTTATTATCTTACGCCCGAGGAAGACAAATCTAAAGACACAAAAATTATAATAAATAATATATTTACTAAGAAAACTATACTAAGAACATTTACTAATAATCTATAAAGCAGCAATTAGACCTATATTGACATACACGTCGGAGACAAGACCTGACACATCTCAAACGAGACGACCACTAGAAACAACAGATATGAAAATACTCCGACGAATATCAGGGAAAAGTCTGTTGGATACGGAGAGAAACGAAAACATAAGAAGATCATGCAATGTAGAAGACATAAATAAATGGGTGACAAAACGGAAACAGGAATGGAACGAACACATTAGTAGAATGGCAGATGATAGGATATTACGAATAGCACGAGAAAAGTCACCAAATAGACGAAGAAGTATTGGCAGACCAAGAAAGAGATGGTGCGATAACTTAAACAATTTAGGAGGCTAATATTGAAGAAGAAACATGCTTTAAAGCCTACATAAAAGAAGGAAGAAGAAGAAAAAGATTAATAACACTAATATATTCTTTTAATGACTTATGATTAATTATTTATATGGGAAATAAGCCACAATTAAAATGAAAAAAATAATTTTATTAACGTTTCGACGCCTTTTTTATTATTAATTAAAAATAATTTTTTCCTGGTTTTCCCTTGTGATTTACTATGAAGTCTCTAACGCGAGAATTTTACTGTCGTTGCATTTGGTTGTCTTTTTAAAGACATATCACATGCTATAATTTTTTATGACGGATATTCTTGAGTTGGGGTTAATTTCATGTAATCGAATGAACTATCTTTCAGTAAGTCGTTCCAGGAACGCAACTCATAAATATTGTCAATATCATTTTAAAGTCTTCTACTTTAAAATGTATAATATATGTCTGAATTGCCAATATAAATGAGTGAGATTAAATAAATTATTAGAAGAATTTTTTTGCTTAGCAACAACACTTTAGTTTATTTTAGTAATATTTTGTATTTTGACAACGGCACCCGATTTGGGCGTCGAAACGTTAATAAAATTATTTTTTTCATTTTAATTGTGGCTTATTTCCCATATAAATAATTAATCATAAAAATGCCACAAGGAAATGGCTTCAGAACAACATTTAATGACTTATTTGCGCTGATACATACATAATTTGAAAGATTAGCAACGCGTCTGTCCCTGTCCCTGTCCCTGACCCTGTGTGTCTGCGCACGCGCCAGGGAATTATAAAATTTCACCCCCGATCGTAAAGAAGTATAACTTAAAAAAATAAAAAAAAAAATAAAAGTTTCCATTGGGGTACGAACCCGCTTATCAGCGCAGTTAGTATTGAAATTCATTCACCTTAAACTTTTACCCACGGAGACCATGTGTCATCATGTGCGAAGATCAACTAACTAAACGGATTAAACTTTTGACGGTTCTGAATTTAACCAAATTATTTTGATTTTGAATTGAAATTATTTAGAATTGAAAGAAATATTAGAATAGGACCTACAACAAAACATAGAGTAAGAAAACAATATATTAGGTGAATATTGATAGAATTTTTGATGGTAATCAAATTTGTAAATCAAAGCATTACATATACTATTTTAGTAGGTTCTTTTTAAATTTTCCAAATAGGTAGGTCCTACCTATGAAATTTTTTATTAGGATACTGAAACATTTACAATTATTACGTACCTGTCGCTTTTAAAAACTATTTAAAAAGTCACTACAATATTATAAACTTGCATTTTTCTCTGCCATCACAATAATAAAAACTAATATACACAACATTAATTTGTTTATCCAAAATCTCCATATTGAACAATTATTGACAGATGATTTTAACACCCAATCAGATTCAGTATAACGTTCATACCATACTGTCTGTGTGCGCATGCGCGCAGAATTATGAAATTTTACTCTCAATCGGGCCTAAAGAAGTATAACTTCAAAAAGGTAAAATTTTTTTTTCATAATCTTTAGGTCCGTTGCGGGATCGGAAGATAAAGTTCGATTTGAATAATTCCTTTTTTGTTTTTCTTGTAATTACCAATCGCAACTTTTCCGCACTATAGCGATACGGAATTATCAACTTGACTTTTTTCGCACCATCCTAACGCCCATCAACCAGACGGGCCGAGGATCTGAAGCATGTTATCGCTAACTGGATGCAAGCCGCATAAAACAGAGACAAATGGAAAGAGCTGAGGGAGACCTATGTCCAGCAGTGGACGCGGTAGGATATCTGATTTCCACGCAGGTAGTCCGGGGATCGAATCCCAGCGTCGGCGAGACTAGTCCAAGTCGACTCACCTGAATAAAATGAGTAACTTGAGTAAAACCAGTGGTAGTAGTAGGCGGTTGAAGCACGTTGAAGCGAATCTCTGCCACTATTACCTTCCTTGTATATCGTAGGCCGTAAAGATAGCAGAAAACTCTACTATAATCCCAAAGTCGCGTTAGCGGTGTAAAACGGGATACTATAAGTATTATTACTATTTGAAAAGTACAGGAGAAAAACAAGGAATGTTATTTTTTCATGAATTTTGGCTTTTCTCGCCATGTGGTAGTAAAAACTGACTACTATGGACTAGCCTATCGATTCAGGACAATAATCAGAAAAATCAGTCTATATAAATTTTCCAAGAATTTGTATCCAGACGAAGAACCAGGATTGTCCGCACGCCACTGAACAAAACTAAGGAATGTTAGCAGTTTTTTGGTGCACTATTAAATTAATAAGTTAATATAGATTAATATTATATTAAGATTATAGAATAAAAATTGCTAGAATTCTGCTAAGAATGTTTTACGTAGTTTTTAGATATCATAAGACTTAAACTTTTATTGGTGTTTATCTATGTATAAAATGTGACATTCCTTGTTTTTCCCCTGTAGTCTTCATTTGTCCCCATAACTCGGATAATATGCACCATACGACAACAATAATTATTATTCTAAAAAAATTTTGGAAAATCGCATTTGCAATAATTTCAGCCGAAAGTTGTAAATGGCGGAGATATTGACAAAAATGGCTCTAATTCAAATTTAAGACGGCGGCTAACGCGGCTACGCAATTCAGTCGCGATTTTAATTACATTAGGTACTAGTGAGCCCCTAAAGGTAAAACTAGATCAATTTGGGGTAGCTCCCCATGCAAGGTTGGGCTTTTTTTCATCTAAGCCGACTGGAATATATGTATGTATTGAATTCTCTATTCAGTTAAATAATACATCGTATATGATTATTAACTTATATTTTGTATTTATGTATATTTTTTTTATATTGACGATTTATCAAATTTCAGAAAATTGTATTTGTTATTGTTATTGTTAGATATTATTTATTTATTTTTTCTGTCTTTAATTAAGCTTTGTCCATAAAATTTGTATTTTCAGTGACAATAAAGCATATTTCTTCTTCTTCTTTATGATAATGATAATCCTTTTTGATATTTATTTACAGTCTCGGCAAGTAACACGAGGTCTTGTGTACTTAGGAATAGATGATATTTTTCATCATGATTAGGATGAGCTATTTCGTTATATATCCCTTTCTATTTCCTAATCAGTATATCCTTGAATATGTTGAAATTAGCTAAAATAAACAGTAGATTTCCTTTACTCCCGCAGGGAGTTTGATTTGCCATTTTCTATATCTTCCGTTAAAATTTAATATTACTTTGGTGTCGATATTTAAGATTTTAATTACATTTTTCCTCGCCCCCGTTAGGTAAATTATCCGGTACCGTGTCGAAAAATGGTTTAAACAATGTTTTTTAAACACATTCACAAAAACATTTTTTTTTTAGATAATTTGGGTCATTCGAAGCAAAAAAGGTTTCTTGTGATTTTTCTCTAAAAATGATTGATGTCTAGTTCAAGGCTTAATAATTCGGTTAAAATGGCTGGGGCGCCTTTAGTTGGGCGCTCATTATTAATAATTAAAAATAACCGCTTAGTAATACAATAATGACAAAAATTTCTTTATTATCTTGTAGGCCCTGAAAATTTGAAGCCTTCGAGATGTGGCCGTACAGACGAATCCTAAGGATATCATGGACGGACAAGATAACCAACGAGACCGTATTACGAAGAGTGGGCAAAGAAAGAGAGGTGATGTAAACCATTAAAACGATAAATTCAGAATATCTCGGACACATAATGAGAAACGGTACTAAATACAGATTACTGAAAGTAATCCTTCAAGGTAAAGTATTCGGAAATCGAGGAATTGGGAGAAGAAGAATATCATGGTTAAAGAACCTGAGGAAATGGTTGCCCACAACAACAACTAATCTATTTAAAGCATCAGTTAATAAAATAATTATAGCCGGAATGATCGCCAATATTCGAAATGAATAGGCCCTACAAGAAGAAGAAGAAGGGGACTTTAAACTTTGATTTGGTCACTTTCTGACTTTCATAATAATGATAATTTTCAACCGAGTTATTAAGCCTTGAAAATGTCTATTTTCGCGTTTTTCAAATTTTAAATCACTTATAACTCGACAACGATCAATTTTAGAGAAAAATCACAAGAGATGTTTTTCGCTCAGAATAACCCGAAGGATTGAAAAAAATTGTTCGAAGTAAAAAAAATATTTTTGTGAATTTGTTTAAAAATATTGTTTAAACAAATTTTCGACCATGGTACCGCCTGACAACCACTTTGTTATAAGGACCTCTTTTTTAGTAAGTTTTTGCAAAACAATCAAATCGGAATAATTTACCTAACGGGGGCGACGATACAGCCTGAACTATACAACCTTCCCGGAGGACTCAATTTACATTACCGGAAAGTGAATTTCCCCACAATCAGTTCGCCATAAGATATACAAAAATATTCTTTACAATGTGTATAGAAATTCAATGTGTACAGAATTTAGGTTTGCTTATTACTGATACAAAATATCTAAATTACCAAAATGATATAAAGATGAAACAAAATTCCCTAGTAGCAGTGCGAAAACAAAGGTTTTTTCTAATCTAAAACTATAACCCCTTGGGAAAAACACCCAAGCCCTATAGAAAAAATTCATTAATTGTTTTCCCTTAAAGCAGGTAAACTCACCAACAATAAAGCTTATTTTACCCATAACGGTAAAAAGTATACTCTGGGCTAATTAGCAAAATACAAGAAAAAGTTATTTACCAGCAATTTTATTGCTGGAATCGAATCTTATGAATATATTAATAATATAGGTATGCAAAGTCCGCAGATAGTGTGCTGCTTTTTTTATAAACAAAATGTCGCCCGAAAGTCGTGTTTTTTCAATTTTTGCTCTATAACTCCAAAGATTTGAACTTTATACCAAAAACACCTAAATAAAAATTCACCTTTATTTAATTCTGCCTAGAGACGTGTTTTTCCCGATTTACTTCGACGAAAATTTTGCCCGGAAAATGCAGATTTTTCCAACAAATTTTTTATTTTCAACTAAAATTTTAGATAAGTAATTGTTCACCAATAATTAAATAATTTTTAAAATAAAAGATCCTTTCGTATATATTATAATTCCAGAAG
The DNA here is from genome assembly GCF_917563875.1 of Diabrotica virgifera virgifera. NCBI lineage: Eukaryota > Metazoa > Arthropoda > Insecta > Coleoptera > Chrysomelidae > Diabrotica > Diabrotica virgifera. The sequence continues at coordinate 59,888,091 of NC_065449.1, read as the reverse complement.
CCGATCAAAATTGAATGAACAGTTTAGCAACAATTGAATTGTTAATTAAAAATTTACGGTCACTGTAACCACAATAATTATGGTACAAAATAATAACTATAATTTTTGTATAAAAAGACACTGTACTTATCTAATACACTTTACTAAATTGAAATAGGCTACCTAAGCGACCTCAGGAATATTTTAAAATTGTAAACAATTTTTTGGCTCATAAACAAATAAAATATCTCGGGAAATATTACATTAAAATAAATCATGAAAACGGTATTGGAAAAAAAGCGGCAGAACGCTTCTTCTGAAAGAAAAAACTTCTAATTGTGATGAGTGGTTCCTGAGATACAACTGGTCAAAGTTGACCGGCATTTAGCGCAAAGATATAAACAACAGGATCATAATTTTTAAACCATCGCCTTTTTATTTTTGTCCCCTTTCTCCACACTAATTTTCATATCTTTAAAATACTCAAAACATAATATTATTATAATAAAATCTATTGATATTACGAATGAAAATTGCCAAAAATAGCAAAATTCCAATCAATAAATAGGTTGGAGAAAATGTAATCTCAAAGTTCAAAATAACTCACAATTAAACGTTTTTTCTTTTAAAACAGCGTCCAGTCGCTTTTCTCCAATACCATTTTCATGATATAATTTAATATAATATTTCCCGAGATATTCTATTTGTTTATAAGACAAAAAATTGTTTATAATTTTAAAATATTCATGAGGCCGCTTAAACAGTCCAATTTCAATTCCGTAAAGTGAATTAGATAGGTACTGCTTTTTTTATACAAAATTATTCTTATGTGTATGTGTCATAATTATTGTGGTTATTATAGCGAATGTAAATTTTTAATTTACAATTCAGTTGTTGTTAAACTGTTCATTCAGTTTCAATCGGCTTCTGAAATTATAATCTATACGAAAGGATCTTTTATATTACCAAGTTATTTAATTATTGGTGAACAATTACTTATCTAAAATTTTAGTTGAAAATTAAAAATTTTGTTGAAAGAACCCGCATTTTCCGGGCAAAATTTTCGTCGAAGTAAATCGGAAAAAGCACGTCTGTATGCAGAATTTAATTGCCGTGAATTTTTATATAAGTATTTTTGTTGTAAAGTTAGTATCTTTGGAGTTATGGAGCAAAAATTGAAAAAAAAACGATTTTCGGGCGCCATTTTGTTTATAAAAAAAGTAGCACACTATCTGCGGACTTTGCATACCTATAATATTAATATATACAGTCATAAGATTCGATTCCAGCAACAAAATTGCTGGTAAATAGCTCTTCCCAAAAACGTCCTATTCTCCGATAATCTGCCCAGACTAAGTAGTCATTTCTAAGGTTAAAGCTTACGATATGATGGTCAAATTATATCAGAAATATTTAAAACTGATACGCAGCTTTTATAGTCTGGGCTGATTATCGGAGAATAGGCCATTTTTGGAAAAAGTTATTTACCAGCAATCTTATTGCTGGAATCGAATTATAAGATCCTATGTATTAATAATATAGGTATGCAAAGTCCTCAGATAGTGTGCTACTTTTTTTATAAACAAAATGGCGCCCGAAAATCATGTTTTTTTCAATTATTGCTCTAGAACTCCGAAGATTTTAACTTTACAACAAAAACACTCAAATAAAAATTCACCGTGATTAAATTCTGCATAGTGACGTGTTTTTCCCGATCTGCTCCTCGGAAAATGCGAGTTTTCCCAACAAAATCTTTAATTTTCAAATAAAGTTTTAGGTAAGTAATTATTTACCAATAATTAAATAATTTGGTGACTTAAAAGCCTTCTTGGTTTAGATTGTAGTTCAAGAAGCTGGTGATAATTAAACGAATATTTTAGCAACAATTCAATTATTAATTAATAATTTACGGTCGCAATAATAACCAAAATAATTATGATATACTGATCAAACTTTGAAATCTTATAAAGATGAGATGCCTATTTAACATTTTGTTGACAAAATATAAATTTTTAATTTTTTTGCATAATCTTTAAATGTTTAAAAAAATAGTTATAAACAAATTAACGTTTCTCAGAAATTTTTTATTATATTATAATTTTAAAAAATAGCTAAAATGCGCATTTCACATCTTGAAAATGAAGGGTTTAAAACTTTTTTACAACCATTTGCAAAAAAGTCATGAAACAGCAAAATAAACATACGATTACTACGGTGTTAATAATTTTTTTTAATTCTTTCAAAGCGTAGAAGTGAGTTTAAAGTACAAGCTAATTATTTATAGAACAATATCGATTATCAGCTTAATGGTTATATTTTAATTAAAGGTTATAATTACATTTTTTTGTAATTTACACGCGCGAAAGTAGAATAATACAGTACCGTAGCTACCCGCCCATATACACAACTCGCGCGAGTTTAAGCGGGTCAGTCGCTTCGAGTGAACATTTTATCTCCTCCAGCTCTGTATCAATCCTACTTTTGCGCTAAAAATTACAAAAAAAAAAGTAATTTTAATCTTTGATTAAAATATAACCATTGCACTAATTGTTGACATTCTTTGTGAGTAATTAGATTGTACCATAGACTCACTTTTAAGCTTTGAAACAATTAAAACAAATTATAGACAATGGAGATATCGTATATTTATTTTTCTGTTTCCCAACTTTTTTGCAAATGGTTGGAAAATTTTTTTAAAGCATTCATTTTCAAGACCTATGAAATACGCATTTTAAGTATTTTTTAAAATTAGAATATAATAAACAATTTCTAAGAAATGTTAATTTGTTTATAACAATTTTTTTTAAACATTAAAAGATTATGTAAAAAAATGAAAAATTTATATTTTGTCGACAAAATATTAAATAGGCATCACACCTTTATAATCTTTCTAAGTTTGACCAATGTCTCATGATTATTTTGGTTGTTATTGCGACTGTAAATTGTTCATTAACAATTGAATTGTTGCTAAAATATTCGTTTCATTTTAACCGGCTTCTGAATTTATCATCTATACCAAGAGAGCTTTTATTTCACCAAGCTATATAATTACTGATAAATAAATACCGGCCCAAAAAATTTATTTGAAAATTCGAGATTTTGTTGGGAAAACCCACATTTTCCGAGAAAATTTTCGTCGGATTAAATCGGGAAAAACATGCCTCTATGTATGAAAAAAATACGATTTGTCGGCGCCATTTTGTTTATAAAAAAAAGTAGCACACTATCTGTGGACTTTGCATACCTATATTAATAATATATAGGATCTTATAATTCGATTAAAGCAATAAAATTGCTGGTAAATAACCTTTCTTTGTACTTTACTAATTAGACCAACCTATTATAACTATTTTTTTTCAAAATTTAAAGATTATGCAAAAAAAAGAAAAATTGATATTTTGTCGATAAAATATTAAACAAGCATCTCATCTTTATATAATCTTTATAAGTTTGATCAATGTATCATGATTATTTTGGTTATTATTGCGATCGTAAATTGTTAATTAACAATTGAATTGTTGCTAAAATATTTGTTTAATTTTCACCGGCTTCTGGAATTACAATCTATACCAAGAAATCTTTGATGTCACTAAGTTATTTAATTATTGATTAATAATTACTTACCTAAAACTTTATTTGAAAATTATAGTTTTTGTTAGGAAACCCCGCATTTTCCGAGGAAAATTTTCGTCAGAGCAAATCGTGAAAAACATATCTCTATGCAGAATTTAATTGCGGTGAATTTTTATTTGGGTGTTTTTGTTGTAAAGTTAAAATCTTCGGAGTTATAAAGCAATAATTGAAAAAAATACGATTTGTCGGCGCCATTTTGTTTATAAAAAAAGTAGCACACTATCTGCGGACTTTGCATACATATATTATTAATATATAAGATCTTATAATTCGATTCCAGCAATAAAATTGCTGATAAATAACTTTTCCATGAATTTTGCCAACTTTTATGGATATTTTCGGAAAACTAAAATTTAACCAATTACTTTAAAAATTAAAAAATAATATTAATATTACGCAATAAAATTAACGAAATTATAAACAGACGAAACAAACAGCTTTTTTGAGCCCAAGAGGCATGTTTGCTTGGTCTTCTTTTTATTCATCAGTTGGGGACGTATCCTTTTACTATTTTTACTGTGTATTCGATTTTCATCTTCATTTCATTTAGGTTTATGGTTTTTGGTTTATCTGTTCATTTTCCGTTATTTGAAATATCTTTTGAGTAATATTCGTATTAGTAAAGGTTTTGGCAGTGTAGATAATTATTGGTCTAATCAGAACTTTATATTCTAGTCCATACTTCTGTTTTCAAGATACCGAGATATTCTGTTCGCTTGATTTATATGTTGTTTTGCCAATGTTTCTATTTTTTCTAGATAATTAAATTTGCGGCTAGTCTGTTTCCATAACTTGTACAATTATTTTATCTTTAATTGCCAATTTTCATCGGATGGAGCCTTATGAACTGTAATTTTCGTGTTTTCGGCGAAAATTAATTAGACCTGGATCCCGCGTACCAAAAAAAGTTGATTAATAGCAAGCTGAAAATTTGTTAATAGCTTAACGGTGTCTAGTCGGACAAACTTTGATGTATGGGTACACTGGAACAGGGAAAGTTTCAATTGTGGAACAGGTTAAAAATTTGGAACGTCAGACTACGAAAACGTTCCATGTATTTTGTCAAACAGAACTTCCAATTGATTTGTTACCATTTCATTGGACTCTCATGCAAAAATCTGACTGCTATTTGTCACCAACTGGGCATTTAGTCCGATACGTGGAACATGTTAAATGACAGAAATTTTGTTGGTGATAAAAAAATTACATTCTGATTTTTGCATGACACTTTAATGAAAGTGTAACAAATCAATTTGATGTTCTGACAAAATACATGGGACGTTTTCGTAATCTGACGATCCAAATTTTTAAACTGTTTCAGCTTGCTCTTAATCAACTTTTTTGGTAAGCGGGATCCAGGCCTAAATATGTTATACTGTAAAACAGTGGTTTAAAATTAACCCTTAAACGCTCAACCTTTTTAAGGTTCCATGTACGCCCAAGGGTGAGTAAAAAATGTCCACCTCGAAAATAGCTAATATATTTATTGAGAGTTGTTGGAAATGGATTAAACTTATGAATCTTATGCTTATTAAACACAGCATCTTCTAAAATATTAATATAAACCATTTACAAACCCTAAAAAAAATTACAATGTACATCAAAATTAACATACCAGTAAAAGCCAGTAATTCAGATTTGTCGATTTTCTCCACATTCTTCCTTTTAACCTCTTCATTGGCGGATAATTATGTAGATTATGTAATTTTATGCCGATAATTATATGGATTATCTTCCTACCAACGAGAAATTATATAGAAACCTTCAGTTACAAGTTTTACCAAGGATGTACTTTTTATGCCCACCCATATTTAGTTCAAGATGCTACTTTTATTTCCAAAAATATCGGTAGAACCAAATTAACCTTCGATAAAGGGCTGTCTGTTTAACAATAAATAATTTTTGAAACATTTTTAAACACGTAATAAATATGTTACAAGGGGATACGCATTAGGTGGACATTTTTTACCCACCCTTGGGCATTTAAGAGTTAAGGCAGTACATTTTGACGGGCCTACCCCAAAATCCCGACAGCCAAAATCCCGACAGCCAAAATCCCAACAGCCACAATCCCGATGACCAAATTTCCGACACGCTAGAATACCGACAGGCCAAAATCCCGACAGGTCAGAATCCCTACAGGTTTGATAAGTTTTTTTAACATATAATTACATTTTTTTTCTTGTTTTTTGTTTATGGCCATCTGTTTTTTTTTACTAAACAAAAGTATTTTGTAATAAAAGTATTAAACAAAAGTCGGAATTTTTTACTTATGCGAGGATTGTTGCATGTCGGGATTTTGGCCTGTCGGGATTCTGGCGTGTCGGGATTCTGGCGTGTCGGTGTTTTGGCCGTCGGGATTTTGGCTGTCGGGATTTTGGCTGTCGGGATTTTGGACGGCACCGCATTTTGACGCTCGTATTTATTGGTACACATAATAAATATTTTTGACGCCTTTTATTATCTCTTTGGCTTCTTTATTAAGATGTCAATGAAAAGTGAAATAATATATTGAACGCATTATTAAAGACTAAAAAAGACAATTTAAAGCCTGAAAAAAAAAATGAAAAGCAAAAGATAACTTCGAAAATTCTAATATTGATGGAAGAGAGGCGAAAAGCTAAAGGGAGAAATGAACCAAAGTACCAAGAACTACAAAGCAGAGTTAAAGTAGAGATAAAACGACAAAAGAAAATTGCACAGATCAATGCAGAGAAGAAAAGGCGTATGGCAGAAAATACGACAGATTTAAAATGTATAAAAAATAAAAGAACATACAAATATCGAAAAGTGCGCACATTATGGGATACTCAAAGATAATAACGGTAAACTCATTGCAGACATCAAAGATAAAAATATAGAATGATAAAAGAAGAACTAGAGGAACAAACCGGGCCGAAAATAATAATGTGCGAATTAGAACAGTAATTAGAAATGCAAAGACTGTAAAAGCAGTTGGCCCAGATCATATGCCCATTGAGCTAATTATATGCAATGACGAAACACTACATATACTTTTAGATCTGTTTAACAAAGTATATACAACAGAAGTATTACCCCAAAATTGGTTACTGTAGACGTTTGTAACATTACCAAAGTCAGTACATACGATAGAATGTTCCCAGTACAGAACAGTTTTCTTAATAAGCCGGATACTTAAGATATTCCTCAAAATAATACATGGCAGACTATACAAAAATATATGTGAAAATATAGATGACACCCAATTTGGATTCATAGGAGGAGTAGGAACGAGAGAGGCTCTGTTTGCTTTTACCGTTCTCGCGTAAAGACGGTTAGATATAAACCAGGAACTCTATGTCTGCTGTATGGACTCCGAAAAGGCTTTTGGAAGAGTACGACATCAGTTGATAATTATATTTTTTTACTAATTAACATAAAAAATGTCGTAGAAAAAGTATAGTATTATATTCGCATGTAATGGCTATTACTAAGTCTGATTAATTATGATACTCGCCTTCGGCTCCTGTCGCAAACTTCATCATCGTGAGTAATAGCCATCATTGCATGGTCGTTGAATAATGTACTCTTAGTTCTCATATTCTATATTATATCAATCGATTTTACAATGATAACACAACTCCGACTTTGATAACGAAGTTAGAAAAGTTGCGTTTGTGGGAAGGTTATGTCGGCGCTTCCATTTACTTTCCTGCGATATCTATCATGAAAAGGACCCTTTAACGGGCCCTCCTGGGTTTTCGCACCAATTAAGTTACAAAATATATTTTGCGGCAAGCCCTTTGGTTCGTTTTCTCTCAGGGGCGGAACGAAATTTGATAGATAATTTGAATTATTGTCGACCGTATTTTTAATCATATTACTATTTGTATTTGGAAAGTTTTTTAAATCTCTACTTATATTTATACCAAACATTTTTTGTGCAAATTAACAAGGAAAAATACACTACTTCAAGAAATTAACGCACCACAAAATTATGCTCATTTTTGTAGTTGATTTTTCGGGAACAGATTAACTGAGTTCGCTAATTTTTTTATTATTTTAGATTTTTCTATAGTATTTACACAGTTGTGCAAAGGTTTACTCAAACTTCTTTTTTATACCTGGTGGAAGAAAAGAAATGATTTTCTTATGTTAAGTTGGTGACACCCTGTAGGGAGAACGAGGTACATACATTGTATATATCAAGATCGTATTGTAATATTATCTTTTATGAACATTTTGTTTTTTGAATGTCTTTATTATCTTTAGAAAAAAAGAAGATAGGTGGTTTTACTCTTTAACATCTGTCTTAAGTGAAACAAAAGTAAATTAACAAAAAAAAATAACAGTTAACCAAACTTTAAAGACAGAAAGGCATATAAGGTAAACGGTTCTTATCGACACCTATAAGAGTTATTTGTCGACCATGTAAGCGGTATGCACAGCGCAGCAAAGCACAACATCATAAGAGAGACGATATTGTTTTGGTGACTCTGTGATGTTTCGGGGTGGAATTTGCTTAAGAATAAGTACGGATTTGGTGTCCATGTGGAGGCTCTTTAAATAGCGAGAGGTACATTACACATATTTTTTTCTTTTGACACTCTGACCCTTTCCCACTATATGTAGAAAATAATTTCAGCTTAGTGGTTTTATAAAACATGGCTTCCTCTTGTATCGCATGTCGTCAGTTAAAACACATATCAAAGAGTAAGACCGTCTAGTTTATATGTTGTTACAGATATCAAAGAAACTAAAAAAATAAAATTTCTGAGAATTATGAGATTACAACATAATATCGATGTGTACTCACCTTTGTGCCTTTTCCACCCTACAAGGTGTTTCTTTGTTTCGGTTAAAACATATGAAGAGTACAGGGAGAAACAAGGAATGTCACATTTTACACATATTGAGATAAACAACAATAACGGTCCAATTCTTATGATATCTAAAATCTACTTAGGAGATTCTTAGCAGAATTCTAGCAATTCTTAGTCTATAATCTTAATATAATATTAATCTATGTTAACTTATTAATTTAATAATGCACCAAAAAACTGCTAACATTCCTTATTTTTGTTCAGTAGCGTGCGGAAAATCCTGATCATTCGCCTGGATACAAATTCTTAGAAAATTTATATGGACTGATCTTTCTGGTTATTGTTCTGAATCGATAGTCTAGTCGATAGTACTCAATTTGTGCTACCATATGCCGAAAAAAGCTAAAATTCATGAAAAAGTTACATTCCCTGTTTTTCCCCTGTACTCTTCATTCATATATTAAACTACAAAACCGTCTATTTTCTTTGTTTCTAAAGATGTCAGTGACATTCGAAAAACAAAATGTCCACAAAACTTTAAAGTACAATACGACTCTGATGTACACTCACGTTTGTACCTCGTCCTCACTACAGGGTATCTTAAGCTTAACATAATAAAAACATTTCTTTTATTCCACCTGGTATAAGTACAAAAAATAAGTTTGAGTAAACCTTTGCGAAATTGTGTCAATACCAAATAAAAATCTAAAATAACAAAAGAAAATTAGCGGAATCGTTTAATCTGTTCACGAAAAAATCAACTATGAAAATAAGCATAAATTTCTATATCCCTAATTTTTGACGAGCAGTTTATTTACTATCTGCATAATCTCGTAAATTATGTAAGTTACTTCAAAGATCACGGCATTTTAACCCTTACATCTTTATATATTTTAGAAACTGTTTGCTTAATTCGTAAACACATGCATGTCTTTCCAGCAAGGCCTCGTCATGACTACTCCACCAGAAATTCAAATTTTGATGTCTATTTACCGATCCCGGCCTCTGAGTTAGTAAAGAAATCTATATTATATTCCGCAAAAAAACTATACAACCATCTTCCTTTACAACTCAAATCTGCAACATCTTTCCCCAAGTTCCGTAAAATGACAAGAGCTCATCTATCTAAAAGACCATATTATTCAGTAGAAGAGTTTCTTAATGACTAACTAAGAAATTGCAGTGTAATGTACAAGTAACCAAACTTATCTATATTTGGGTGTCACATGCAGCAGCTTAAACTTATTAGTTCCTATGTCTATAAATAGTTTACTTTGTCGTATATTCACTTTGAAATTTCTATAAATTGTTGCAATATATCGATTTTGTTTTTTTTTCTTTACTTTATTAACTTATATTTTGTATTTATGTTTTTTTTATATTGACGATTTGTCAAATTTCAGAAAATTGTATTTGTTATTGTTATTGTTAGATATTATTTATTTTTTTTTCTGACTTTAATTAAGCTTTGTCCATAAAATTTGTATTTTCAGTGACAATAAAGCATATTTCTATTCTATTCTATTTTATATATGTCAGTGTAGTTTTAAAAGCTTGATTTTGCGTTATGTGTATGTACAAACAACGTGAACAAATTTTTTGTTACTTTTAAAGTCCCCTACAGAATCATAACAATGAGTGGTGATTTAATTAAGGAGGTCTATTAGCACTAAAGTAACTTGTCCATTTCTTATAAGTACACTAAATATTTTTTAGGCCTCCTTATCTCGCGTCTCCAGCAGTGGTTAAGGATATTGAATTATAATCCGTTTATCTCTACCGACATAAGTTCAAATTCTGCCCGTTCCATTATTTTTAAGTTTTTTTAAAAAAATTAACCATACAACCAAACGTTGAAGAAAAACTGATATACAGAGTGAGTTAAAATATAAAAGCACTTATTTTGACATACTTTTTTTTTATTGAGTTAACGTCTGTCGATTACAGTGATTATTGACACAGGTACAATTATACATTATTGAACAATAAATACAGTCGGAAAAATGAAAGAATACCCATGAACGATCACATCAGTCACTAATTTTGTATTTGCTGTTTTTTCTGAATGTCTGCTTATTAACACTAACACTTAAAAAAAAATTATCGAAAAAAACTTTGTAAAACTTCTTTAGAACCCCTGTTACATTAATTACAAGGTGGGGTTAAGGCCTGGTTTGTCTGACCAGATCGGCCCGAAATATTCTGGCGATATAGAACGAAAAAGTACGTTACCGTTTCCACTAAAAGCCTATATTATGTATATTGGAAATAGATAAGAACGGCTTGAATAAAAGATCGGAACGAAATTTCGGAAAGGTGCACGATGGTCTGTGAACAATAGTTCGTTTCAATCAAAAGCGTTTTGATTTCAACGATTTTTGAACGACACATATTCACAAAAAAATTTGTATTTCTTTAAAAAATTAGTATTTGTTTTTTTGTTAGTACCTTAAATGTTTTAACTCGGTATTGGTCGCAATATGAGATTTTCTCTCACAGTTGTGGGAGAATAGTGCACACAACTTTTTTCCTAATATATTACACATGCTGTATTTCCTTCTAGTCTCCTAATTATCCTTCCTCCACAATCGAATAGACTCGTCTGTTTAGATGGTCGTTCAGTTGACTTAGTATTATGTTAAATCCCAATTGTTAAGTCAGTGCGCTTCACGTGAGATATTTTCTCATCGCGCGACCACCGTGTATAATATCATTTATCAATATTTTATAGCATTATTCCATGTTGTAGCATTATTACATTTTGTATTTGCAGTATGAATCGTGTAAACATAATTTTAGAACTTGCCCTGTTGCAGGACAATAAAATAAAAGTACTAGTACAAATTTGAAATTTATATTTATACTGAAATATTAAAACTGATATTATTACGACATTTTTAAATTAAAATGTACAAGCTGATCAACAGTCACATTGTGTAAAGCTAATAAAAACTTTATTAGGTTTAAAATCCATTTTGAAAATTTTATTACGTAAAAAGATAAAAGTTGCGAAACAAAATCTCACACGCGACCACTGACGTAAAAGCCAACCCAATGTATACATATTTTTTTACAAATCATTAAATTTTAATGATTTGTAACAAAATATGTATACAAAGATATTTGAAAAATACTGGTGAGCATTTTATTTGGTTACAAGTTTTAATTATCTATATCTCACTCAACTTTTGTCGTAAAAAAAATTTCGCAAATAAAATTCTTGAGAATGAAAAATCTACAATTTCATAAAAAAGCCTCGGATGCTGGTCTTAGTATTCTGAAGAAAAGGTTATTTTTCACCATACTAAAAAATTCGTTATTCTCTTTTAACTCCTTTTTTTCAATTAATCATTTTTTTAACGGTTACAAGAAGATCGAATGGAATTCAAAATAAAAGAAAATAACCAAAACATACGCGTTGAAGCATCTCCTATACGAATCACAAAAAAGGAAGTAAAGGATATCTGTACTTCATTCAAAAACAAAAAAGCACCCGGACCTGGCAATATACCCTCAGCAGTACTCAGCACTAATAAAATATGGAACTGAAAAACTATATGATCACCTGACAATACTCTTTCAAAACTGCATAAACAAAGTAGATGTTCCAGCCGAATTTAAAACCTCTACAATTTCAACTTTACATAAAAAAGGAAACAAACAAAATTGCGACAATTACCGTGGAATAGCAGTTACTAGTACCATTAGGAAAATCTATTAGTCCTGTCGCCAGGGGGGGTACAACGGCCTCGTTAATTCAGATGGACTTACCCAAGTTTTTTTTATGTATTTTGACCCGTAGAACACGAATTTTTTGGGTAACAGTTGATCCGGATGTCGATAAGATTGTTATAGACCAAGAACTTGAGGAATCAAATAACAGCGATTTTTGGCAAAACAAAACAATATTTTGTATTTTTTGGGTCATTTTAAGCAAAAAATATTTCTACAAGTTTTTTAGTAGGATGCACAGTTTTCGAGATAAACGCGGTTGAACTTTCAAAAAATCGAAAAACTGCAATTTTTAAACCCGAATAACTTTTGATTAAAAAATAAAATAGCAATTCTGCTTAGCGCCTTTGAAAGTTCAAGTCAAATTATGTCGGTTTTGATTATTTGCATTGCTAAAAATTTATTGTGTTATTGTTAAACAAAGCTACAAACAACTAGTGCGTGAGTGATGTTTCTATGATTTCTCATTTAAAATCGAACGAGTAGGTAGAATAGGTACTAGTGCAATCAAGACTATTTCTACGTTACATGCGTTAAAACACATGTAAAAGCACGGGAAACCCTACGTGTTTATAGCTTTGTTAAACAATAAAAAAATAAATTTTTACCAATGGAAATAATCAAAACCGATATAATTTGACTTAAACTTTTAAATGCGGTAAGCAGACTTGCTATTTTATTTTTTAATCAAAAGTTATTCGGGTTCAAAAATTGCAATTTTTCGATTTTTTTAAAGTTCAACCGCGTTTATCTCGAAAACTGTGCATCCTACGAAAAAACTTGTAGAAATATTTTTTACTTAAAATGGCCCAAAAAATACAAAATAGTGTTTTGTTTTGCCAAAAATCGCTGTTATTTGATTCCTCAAGTTCTTGGTCTATAACAATCTTATCGACATCCGGATCAACTGTTACCCAAAAAATTCGTGTTCTACGGGTCAAAATACATAAAAAAAACTTGAGTAAGTCCATCTGAATTAACGAGGCCGTTGTACCCCCCCTGGCGACAGGACTATATGGGAAAATGATCAAAAATAGAATAGAAAGAGAATACACTGATATGGAGGCAGAAGAACAGGCGGGTTTTAGAGCTGGTAGATCGACCATAGACCACCTTTTTTGTATCACTCAACTTATAAAAAAAAAGGTTGCTGTAGATCAAGAAGTCCACTTTTTGTTTGTTGATCTAAAAAAAGCCTACGATAGCATCCCCCAAAATAAGTTATGACCACTCTAAGGCAAACGAACGTCAACTCAAATCTCATAACAGCAGTTGAAAAACTATATGATAACGCCAACGCCAAAGTTAAAATAGGAACGAATGTTTCCAAAGGTTTTGTAACAGACAAAGGACTGCAGCAGGGATGCTGCCTAGCGCAGACACTTTTCAAAATATATCTGGTACAAGCATTAAAACTTTGGTAGCGGAAGTTCAGCGGCATGGGTATACAATTAAATAATAACAACTTGTACACTCTATGTTTTGCTGATGATCAAATTGTGATTGCTAACGAATATGACGATCTGGAATACATGACTCGAAAATTAATCGAAGAATAGATGGGGATTAGAAGTTAACATAGATAAAACAATGTACATGAGGTTTGTTTAAACATGAACTTTTGGATGGTCCAGAAACCGTCACGACGATCACCGTCCTGCGCAGTACCATGGAACGTATTATTTCGTTCCCATGGAACCCATGGAACGTTAACTATCTAGTAACGAAACGATAATCTGACGGTTCTTGGTCGTGTTGGAACAAACCTATAAACATCGGTGGCAACGAACCGAATCTAGTTTTAAACGACGGACAACACATTAAGTACAACAATAAATATTCTTATTTAGGAGTAGAAATCACGGACGATGGCAAATCAGATCAGGCTATAAAAAAAAACGAAACATTCAAGGTAGAAGGGCCATATCTAAACTAAGTAATATTATTTGGGATCAGCATATATATATATAAAAAAAATAAACATCGAATATACAACACTATTATAAAGAGCATAGTAATGTATGGAAGTGACGTGTGGCAGTTAAAGACAACTACTGAAAGAACACTATAAGCCACGGACATGGACTACTGGAGACGTGCCGCAGTAACATCAAAACTCGAAAAAAAAAAAGAATTAATAACGAACGTATACGAGAGATTATGGCAGTCACAAATACGATTGTCGAAGATATAAGAGTACAACAACTAAAGTGGTATGGACATGTGCAGAGAATGCCAGGACACCGTCTGCCCAAACAGATTCCAGATTGGTCACCACATGGAAAGAGAAAAAGAGGCCGACCCAGAAAGAGCTGGAGAGAAGGAATAGACAGAGAAATCCGAGAGAGAGGTTTAGACGAAGACCTTTGGGAAGATAGAGATGCATGGAGATTGGGCATCGGAAGACGTCGGAGGACGTTTTAAACCGATTATGTATAGATGGAATGCAACCACAGACACGTGTTTCTGACTTATTAGTCGTCATCAGTATAGTATAGCCAAACAGGAGCAACGCAACCAATATGTGGCTGTAATGTTAGAAGACCCTCAGGATTCGAGAGCAACAACTAACATATCCACGGAGGAAGCTATAGCTACCTGAGCATTGCATCTGCATTGCCCACAAAAATATACCAATTTTTGTGGGCAAAATATAATAAAAAATTTCCGTCCCCGAGATGGGGTGGCAACCACATCCATGGTAAAAGCGCCTTTCGGCATAATATAGATTTTGATCCTTGACTATACAGTACGTAATCTCAAAGTTTCTAGAAAATCGATCCATTCTCCAAAAATTGCGAGGTGAGAACCTTCGGTTCCTGGACTATTGGGAATATAATACGATCGTTTAAAAAACCCTGATAACTTGTAATCTGGAATTTTTGGTAAATTAGCCATAAATAGTTTGCTTCGTAGTATGTATTTACTTATGTAAACCTCCTGTTATTGTTTTGAAAACACAAAACTCCTTATAATATGAAGTTCTAGCACAGAACATATAAAAAAATATATAAAATAAGGACCTCCTCAGAAAGAAAAATTAATTAAAGTTTAATTAAATGAAAATTTTTGTAAATAAATTTAATTTTTAATACATTTAATTCTTATCAATTAAATAATTTTAATAGATGAACTATTTATTACCAATAATTAAAGACTGAAGAAGCTGCCATTTTTTATTTGTAAAAGAAAATAATGATGCTTTGTAATTTCTTATATTTTCTAAATTTTTTAATTTATTTTCAGTTCTTTTAAAAAACATGACGACCGAGACCAAAAAAAAAAGAAAATGCGAGCAAGAAAATAGAAATAGAACACAGAACTAGTGGGAAGAGAATTTATTTTTTATTGACAATAACTACATAAAAATCATTATGTTATTTATTTAATCTACAACAATCAAAAATTATAAAGTTAGTAATTTACGTCGGTACTATGAAACCAATCATCCTGTTTTCTAATCAGTATCCACCAAATTCCAAATTGATCAGATAAACTTGCTTCTCTAAAATCTAATAAACTGTCAATTTTGACTACCTTTAGCAATCAACCTAATAAAGTGACTGAAGCCAGTTTTGCCTTTTCCTGAAATAATGCTCGTGTAAATCGCCCATGTGGAGTGCCGGAGTTTATTACCAAAAAACTTGGAAGATGAACTTAAAGTTTTGGATTCAAATAATGCAGCAATGCATAAAGTTGTTTCGCAAATCCCAATTTCGAGATACATCACCAATCTGTACTGATTGATATCGTTTTAAAAACTGTATTGTATTCAGCTCAGCCCATGTCGAATCGACAGATATTACAGATCTTCCTCATTTCGCATTGTTCGTACGTTTTGTTTCATCTGACTTCCTTGTTAAAGAAGAATGCTTAGATCTAGTGGCACCAGTGGTACATGGTACATGTACCACAGATTGAGAACTGCTGGGCTAGTAGATAAACATTTTTTCTTTCCGTAATAAATCAGCAATAAATTAATAAATTAGTAATAATTAATTCCCTCCGATTGAATTTTTTAATTTCATCAGTTGGGTAGGTGAGTTTTGCACTAGGGGATGATGGGGTAGATTTTCGGGATTGGTCAATGTACCAATCAAGAGCAAATAACTAGCCATAAAATATGCCGCCAGGATGGTTCATGTATCCCTTTTCGTTGCCGAGATATAGCTTGGGTGCTGCTGGCTTTACCATAAAGTTAGCAGCACCCAATGTTTCTCGGAAACGGCTACAGCAATAAATGTTTTCTTTCCGTAATAAGTTAGCAATTAATTCTTAGGGGTTGAATTTTCGAGTTTTATCATTTTCTCGGGGGTGAGTTTTGCGCTAGGGGATGATGGGGTAATTTTTCGGGATTAGTTAATATACCAATCACGAGCAATTAATTGGCAATAAAATATGCAGTTAAAAGGGGCTCTTTACTTCTTTTCATTGCCGAGATATAGTTTGGTTACTGCTAGCATTACCGTAAAGCTAGCAGCATCCGCTGTTTCTCGAAAACGGCTATAGCCATAATTTTTTTCTTTCCGTAATAAATTAGCAATAAATTAGCAATTAATTCCTTGGGGTTGAATTTTCGATTTTCATCATCTTTTGGGGGTGAGTTTTACGCTAGGGGAAGATGGGGTAGTTTTTCAGGATTGGTTAATATACCAATCAAGAGCAATTAAATAGCAATAAAATATGCCGTTAAAATGATCCCTGTACTCTTTTTCATTGCCGAGATATAGAGTGGCTGCTGCTAGCTTTACCGTAAAGCTGGCAGCACCCACTGTTTCTCGGAAAAGGCTACAGCAATAAATTTTTTCTTTCCGTAATAAATTAGCAATAAATTAGCAACTAATTCCTTGGGGTTGAATTTTCGATTTTCATCATCTTTTTGGGGGTGAATTTTACGCTAGGGGATGATGGGGTAGTTTTTCATGATTGGTTCATATACCAATCAAGAGCAATTAAATAGCAATAAACTATGCCGTTAAAATGATCCCTGTACTCCCTTTCATTGCCGAGATATAGAGTGGGTGCTGTTAGCTTTACCGTAAAGCTGGCAGCACCCACTGTTTCTCGGAAACGGCTACAGCAATAAATTTTTTCTTTCCGTAATAAATTAGCAATAAATTAGCAATTAACTCCTTGGGGTTGAATTTTCGATTTTCATCATCTTTTTGGGAGTGAGTTTTACGCTAGGAGATGATGGGGTAGTTTTTCAGGATTAGTTAATATACCACTCAAGAGCAATTAAATAGCAATAAAAAATGCCGTTAAAATGATCCCTGTACTCCTTTTCATTGCCGAGATATAGAGTGGGCGCTGCCAGCTTTACCGTAAAGCTAGCAGCACCCACTGTTTCTCGGAAACGGCTACAGCAATAAATTTTTTCTTTGCGTAATAAATTAGCAATAAATTAGCAATTAAATATAGTCTTAGTCTGAATTCGGTCTCATAAAATGGTGCTGCTGACTTTACCGACATAACGGATTGTGAAAATTTCATTATACAGGGTGTTGCTTTCAGGTTACCAATATATTCTTTATCTATTTTTGTTTACCTTGACCTGGATTTTTCTTGTGCTTACTAAGTGGGTTGCTTTTATGTAGTCAATAAGTATTTATTATTTTTAAAACGAGTATTTATTCAATAACTTTAACAATTTATTAATATAGTGTTACTAATACCTGCTTTTTTATCCCTCAAAAGTTCTTAAAAATTTAAAAATAATTTCAAAATCAAAGTTTTTTTGTGGTCTTTCCAAATGAGTAAACTTATTTTAAAAATTCAATAAACAGGGTGTTGTTTCAAAGTCACAATGGATTTAGGTTTTTTGTTTATCCTGACCTGGATTCTTGTACTGATTAGTGGTTGGGTGGTTTGGGTTCTAAATGAGACATATGTGTACCAAGTATCAAAAAAATATATACAAGGTGGTCCTAAAGGTACGGATCCAGAAAAAATGGGCAAAATCTATGAAGCACCCTGTAACTCGGTTATCAAAATCGCTGCAGCAGTCAGTGTAGTGTATCTACAACCGCATTAGTGTCACCATTCAAGTATTTTCATTTCCCAATGAAACACCCTGTATTATAAAGAGAAGCTTTAGCATGTCCTCGTATGTTATTTGCACGTTTCTTAAAGAAAGAGCGGCTATTTTTTGTATTCAAAGCTCATGTAAAGCTATTTTGTTTTAATGTATTTCTAAATATGTAATAAACAACAGTTCAATTAGATCGGTATCATCCCGTTAATGAAATAAATGGATTCATCCTAATGAGATTTCTTTGTTCACTTCCTGTCTTTGCCTTCGTTCAATAATTTCCTGCTCCATTACTAGTGATCTTTGGAAAATTACCAACTGGGTCCAATTTTAGCACGGTAATAGGTATTCTCTCCATGACGCTTCCTACCTATTCTCAGAAGCTGTTTATTCAGGAAAATTTGATTGAGTTTAAAACAGGAAAATATTTTCTACATTCTATTTTATATACCTATTAGTCTTAGAGCTAGAGCAGAAAAATCATCGTCATAAGTAATATGGAGTTTGGCATGTGAAATGTGTCTATTGTATATTGATAATTATGACCCCTTTCAGGCTGACACCTCAGTGGATAGAGGAAGTAGCAATAAGGGATGAAAGGGGAAGCTTATTGTAGTCTTTAAAGGTTTTCACCTCCCATTTGGTTAAACCTCCATCGATTTGCATGAAAATTGGTGACTGGTTAGAACATACCTCAAGAAATAAAAATGATTTAGTGCCAACTTGCACTTTTACCCTGAGGGTGGATACCACCCCTTCCCGGGGTGAAAACGATTTTATTAAAAATAACCCCAGAAATCGATAGAGGGACAAATTATAAGTAAAATTTGTTATATCATGTTATTAAAATAAATCAATACTTTTTGAGTTATTAAAGATCAAAGATTTGTCTATTTAAGAGCACATGCGTGAAGTTACGGATGATAAAAAAACATATTAATTAATTGTATGTTACTAAAATATTATTTTTATATTATTTCAATATTATGAATTTAGTAAAAGTGTATTCGAATATGTCAAATGTACCCATTATTGGACACCCCCAGTTACTGGACGTATTCAGTTTATAATGAAAAAAAAAAAATCAATTAAATATCGAAATAACATAAAAATAACATTTTAGCAACATAAAATTAATTAACACGTTCTTTTTATCATTCGTAACATCACGCATATGCTTCTAAATAGACAAATCTTTGATCTTTATTAACTCAAAAAGTATTGATTTATTTTAATAACACGATATAACAAATTTTATTTAAAATTTGTCCCTCTATTGATTTGTGGGTTTTTTTTAACAAAATAGTTTTCACCCGCGGGAAGGGGTGGTATTCACTACCAGGATAAAAGTGCAAGTGGCACCAAATCAGTTTTGTTTCTTGAGGTATGCTCTAACTAGTCACTAATTTTCATGCAAATCGATGGAGGTTTAAAAAAATACGAGGTGAAAACCTTTAATAACTGCACTAACTTTCTCCTTTCATCCCTGATTGCTACGTACTGTATCCACTGAGGTGTCAGCCTAAAAGGGGTCATAATTGTCAATATACAATGGACACATTTCACAGGAAAAACTCCATATTACTTATGACGATGATTTTTCGGCTCTAGCTCTCCATCTATATGTATATGTTGTATATTATAATGTACATATACATGGTGTTTGGTAAAGAATGGGCCATATCTTAACCTTAGATTCCTGAGCTTAAAATAGATCGATTTAAGCTAACTTACCTTAGTACAAAGTTGATAATAACCGAAATACAGGGTGTCAAAGTTAAACTTTTATTTTATTTATTTTTGAATATTTCCTGACAGGCAGTGGACAACAACTACTATAGCTTACATGTCAAAAAAAAGTGATATTGTGCCAATGTGTGCTATTGACCTGGGGGTGACTCTCACCCCCTTTTGGGGGGTGAAAAAATATATATCCAAAATAAGACCGGCAATGGATAAACTGACTAATTTTAAGTAACTTTTGTTCAATAGAGCTTTTTCGCCAAGTCAACACTTTCTGAGTTATTTGCTAGTGAATATGTTCATTTTTCAACAAAATAACCACATTTTTAGACGGTTTTCGCAAATAACTCAAAAAGTAACTATTTTGTCGAAAAAAACGTTCTTAGCAAAAATATAGCCTATAAAAAAGTAAAAAAAAATGGTGTACACCTTAGGTCTGTGGATCTCGCAGAACCAGAGTTATAGCCAATGAAAAATATATTAATATTCACCAAATTTCAAATAGAATATTTCGACGTGAAATATCCAAAAAATTTAGCACTTTTTGGGAAAAATCCATTATAACTTTTTTAAAGTGTTTAAAAAAAGCTTTATTTTTGTTTTTACAAAAAGTTTCTAGCATTAAATTTAAGCAAGTTACGCTCAAAATAAATTTGGTCCCTTTTGTTTTTGCAAAAAAAAATCAGGAAGACCACCCAATAATTAGCAACTTAAATGAAATTAATCGTTAGCGCTCCACAAATTATTTTACTTATTATGTTGTGTTTATATGATCTGTAAGTTTTATCGATTTAAAGTGCTTATTTTTGAAAAAATTGGGTTTCAACGTAAAATTTTTAAAAATTTAAATTATGAAAAATATGCTTTTTTTCAAAATAACTTAAAAATTTTTAGAGATACCAAAAACCTCGAAAAACAAAAAAAGTCAGGTTTGCTTTTCTGAATATCATGTATTTTTTTGCTTTTCTGTTAGACAAAAATTGATTGAGATTTGGTGTTTCTAAATTTGCATACATTCTACCTTTTAAATACAGCCCTTTCAATAATCAGGACTTTGAACCGATCAAACTTACAGATCATATAAACAATATATACACGAGTCAAGAAACTTGTAAAGTCGTTAAGATTAAGTTCATTTAAGATATAGTCCGTTCTTTAACGGTAAAATATTGCAAAACCTCTAAATTTTAAAGAACCGCTTGGATTGACATGAAATTTAGCATACACATAGCTAACAAGGCAAAGAAAAAATTGGTATTGTGCTTTTGCCCTGGGGGTGGTTTTCACCCCCTTTTGGGGGTGAGAAAATATTCGTCCAAAGAAAGTCAGGAAATGGATAAACTGGCTAATTTTAAGTAACTTTTGTTCTATAGAGTTTTTTCAGTAAGTCAATACTTTTCGAGTTATTTGGCAGTGAATATGTTCATTTTTTCAACAAAATAACCACGCTTTTAGACGGTTTTTCGCAAATAACTCAAATAGTAAGAATTTTGCCGAAAAAATATTCTTAGCAAAAATATAGCCTGTAAAAAGTTAAAAACAAATGGTGCATATATCACGTCTCTACACCTAGTAGAAGCAGAGTTATTGCTAATGAAAAATAGGTTCATATTCGTCAAATTCCAAATGGAATATTTTAACGTGAAATAACCAAAAATGAAGCACATTTCGGGGAAAACTCATAACAACTTATTTAAAGTGTTTAAAAAAAGGTTCATTTTTGTTTTATAAAAAAAAATTTCTAGCATCAAAATTAAACAAGTTACGCTCAAAATAAAGTTAGTCCCTTTTGGTTTTGGTAAAAAAATCGAGAAAATCACCCCCTAATTAGTATCTTAAATGAACTTAATCGTTACGACTTCACAAGTTTCTTGACTCGTGTATATATTGTTTACATGATATGTAAGTTTCATCGGTTGAAAGTCCTTATTATTGAAAGGGCTGTAGATAAAAGAGGTTGAACGAGTCACTGATCACGAATGTATGCAAATTTAGAAACACCAAATCTTAATAAATTTTTGTCTAACAGAAAAACAAAAAATACATGATATTCAGAAAAGAAAATCTGACTTTTTTTGTTTTTCGGGATTTTTGGTATCTCTAACAATTTTTAAGTTATTTTGAAAAAAAGCATATTTTTCAAAATTTACATTTTTTAAAATTTTATTTTGAAACCAAATCTTTTCAAAAATAAGCACTTTGAATCGATGAAACTTACACATCATATAAACACAACATAAGTAAAATAATTTGTGGTGCGGCAACGATTAATTTCATTTAAGTTGCTAATTAGGGGGTGGTTTTCCCGATTTTTTTTTTGCAAAAACAAAAGGGACCAACTTTATTTTGAGTGTAACTTGCTTAAATTTAATGCTAGAAACTTTTTGTAAAAACAGGAATAAAGCATTTTTTAAACACTTTAAAAAAGTTATAATGGGTTTTCCCCAAAAAGTGCTTAATTTTTTGAATATTTCACGTCGAAATATTCTATTTGAAATTTGGTGAATATGAATCTATATTTCATTGGCTATAACTCTGGGTCTACGAGATCCAGAAACCTAACGCGTACACCATTTTTTTTTACTTTTTTATAGGCTATATTTTTTTAAGAACGTTTTTTTCGACAAAATCCTTACTTTTTGAGTTATTTGCAAAAAACCGTCTAAAAATGTGGTTACTTTGTTGAAAAATTAACATATTTGCTCGCAAATAACTCGAAAAGTGTTGACTTGGCGAAAAAGCTCTATAGAACAAAAGTTACTTAAAATTAGTCAGTTTACCCATTTCCGGACTTATTTTGGACATATATTTTTTCACCCCCAAGAGGGGGTGAAAGTCACCCCCAGGGCAAAAGCACACATCGGCACAATATCACTTTTTTCTTTGACATGTAAGCTATACGTATGCCAAATTTCATGTCAATCCAAGCGGTTCTTTAAAATTTAGAGCAAAAACCGTGAATGAATGGACTAATACTAATTAGGGGGTGATTTTCTCGATTTTTTTACCAAAACCAAAAGGGTCTAACTTTATTTTGAGCGTAACTTGTTTAATTTTGATGCTAGAATTTTTTTTATAAAACAAAAATGAAGCTTTTTTTAAACACTTTAAATAAGTTGTAATTAGTTTTTCCCCGAAATGTGCTTCATTTTTGGTTATTTCACGTTAAAATATCCCATTTGGAATTTGACGAATATGAACCTACATTTCATTAGCTATAATTCTGCTTCTACTAAGTGTACAGACGTGATATATTCACCATTTTTTAAAATATTTTATAGGCTATATTTTTCCTAAGAATGGTTTTGTGACAAAATACTTACTATTTGAGTTATTTGCAAAAAACTGTCTAAAAGCGTGGTTATTTTGTTGAAAAAATGAACATATTCACTGCCAAATAACTCGAAAAGTATTGACTTAGTGAAAAAACTCTATAGAACAAAAGTTACTTAAAATTAGCCAGTTTATCCATTCCCTGACTTTCTTTGGACGAATATTTTTTCACCCCCAACGGGGGGTGAAAACCACCACCAGGGCAAAAGCACATATCGGCACAATACCACTTTTTTTCTTTGACTTGTTAGTTATGTGTATGCCAAATTTCATGTCAATCCAAGCGGTTCTTTAAAATTTAGAGGTTTTGCAATATTTTACCGTTAAAGAACGGACTAAACACGAAATTTGGCACAGTGGTACCAGCAGCTGGTATTGTACAATCTACTAAATTGTGTTAAACAAACGTTTCTGGCTACTACCAGAGGCGTACGACAGGGGAACGTGAATGGTTGACCTTTCCCAAATTCTACGCCACTGGCGGAATAGCTATTTTAGTGCAATTTTTTGATTTTCCAATACTTTTATGTAAAAATCATACTCTTCATGCGTAACTATAAAGCCTTGTAGTTTTCGAGGTATTTGAAGCAAAAAACGAAGGAGCATAACACATTAATCAAGATAAGTGTGCCTTTTCATTTTTAACTTCAAATATCTCGAAAACTAATGACTTTATTGTTACGAATGAAAAGTATATTATTTGCATAGAAAGTATTGGAGAATCTAAAAATTATGCTAAACTAGCAGTTTCATCAGTGGCGTAGAATTTGGGAAGGGTCAACCAATCACTTTCCCCTGTCTTACGCCTCTGGTAGTAGCCAGAAACGATTATTTAACACAATTTAGTAGGGTGTACAGTGCCTACACTTTCTGCCAAGTATCACTCGGATATATCAAATTATTTTAAAGTATTCCTTTTTTTAAATAATTTATTCTTTATTGAAAACTTTAAGAACTATGTGTGCCCGGTACTATAAAACTATTTGAAATATCCTTATGATACTTAGCAAAAAGTGTAGCTACTCTATACCCTACTAAATTATGTTAAATAATCGTTTGTGGTTAATACCAGAGGCGTACGACAGGGGAAAGTGAAAGGTTGACCCTTCTCAAATTCTACGTCACTGATGAAACTGCTATTTTAGCATAATTTTTATATTCTCCAATACTTTCTACGCAAATAATATACTCCTCAAAAATGAAAAGGCACACTGTTTTTTATTAATGTATTATGCTCCTTCGTTTTTAGCTTCAAATATCTCGAAAACTAATGGCTTTGTCGTTACGAAAGAAGAGTATATTTTTAACATAGAAAGTGTTCAGTGGAAAATAAAAAAATTTCACTAAAATAGCAATTCCGCCAGTGGCGTAGAATTTGGGAAGGATCAACCATTCATGTTCCCCCGTTGTACGCCTTTGGTAGTAGTCAGAAACGTTTGTTTAACATAATTTAGTAGATTGTACAATACAATACAATACAATGCTGACTTACCAAATTTCGTGTTGTTGTCTCATGCCTATCAGGAAATATTAAAAAATAAATAAAATAAAAGTTTAACTTTGATACCCTGTATTTAGGTTATTATCAACTTTTGTACTAAGGTAAGTTAGTTAAATCGACCTATTTTAACCTCGGGAATCTAAGGTTAAGCTATGGTCCATTCTTTACCAAACACCCTAGTATGTAAAGTTTCCGCGGTTATTACAATGAAACTTAAAATCAATTTCAACCAAACAATCAATACTAAAATTAAACTCGCCCTTCTTCCGGGTTGAACCGCGTGGTTGGTTTCTAAGCCGAGCTTCCGACGTCTTCTCTGACGTCATCTTCAGGGCATCCGGGGTCTCAGTCTCCTAAGGCTCGAGACACTGCACTCTGCGCTTATCATCATTATTACCCACCCCATATATTTTGTGATCTCTTGTGATCTAAAAATCTAAAGATCACAAGAGATCACAAAAGACACTCTGCACTACTCACTAAAATACTATTGTGCTCGATGCGGAAACGTTAATTTATATAGTGGTTCGCTGGATTGGCGCTTGCGGGTGAGTTGCCGGGAAGATTTTTAATAACGGTATTTGGATAGGTAGGTGGAGCGGACGATGTTTTATTTGGAAGGGGTCTCAAGTCAAAGGCAATCGGGTGACGTAATCTCTTTTGTTTAGACAATTTGGCCGTTTTTCGATCTCCGTGGCTTCTCAGCTAACTCTTGGTTTATAGAAGCAGGGGATACGGTTATGAAGTGTTTAAAGTCAATTTTATTGCCTGACCTAACCTGTATGAAGATAGTGTTGGCCTAGGACTGAAATTAAATCGGAATTACGAACAGATATGAAATGTTTATACCTAAATCTTATTTTGAATTCTACGATTGGTGTGGCCTATGTAAGATCGGGGGCAGTCTGCACAAGGTTTATGAAATTCCATGTTACTAGCCGTTTTACTATATTTTTGGTATCAGTTAGAAATTAAAATGATCCACTTGGTTGCTTCCCTGCGTAAATGTCCATAGTTGCAACATAAAACATTCTAACATCTACCAACGCATGTATTTTGATTCCGTGTTTTTCGGGCTGATTGGCTATGTATTGCCTAAATTTACACCTACAACAAAATCCATCAACCATTAATTTCATCAATGAATGCGTATTCTCCAAATGTGTATTATTCTTTACGTTTTTGAACAGTCGTCGAATATCTCTTGAATCCGAGCTAAATTATCATTTTGCCCCCTTTTTTTTATTTAACTAATGCCTCGACAACTAATGGCCATTGGCATGGTAGGTACGGTAAATTTTTGCAGTTAAATACCTAGTGTCATGTGTAGTGTGTGTGTTGAGTAAGTGTCTTGTTACTTTGCAAAGTCGACGTCATTGTCTTCGAAAAGAGACTCTAATTGTATCCGAACGTCTGCGATCCCTCCGGTGAGTACTGTTTCTTGTCTTGCTTCACTATTATGTTTCACTATTATAAAATCTTAGTGCTTGCAAAAATGCATGAAAGCACATTTTCGACATAGCAGAAAACAGTAGGCGCAGTTCGATGACTATACCATAATTCTTGGGTATTAGATGAACAGTTATATTATTTTTGATAGGATCTTCGCATTTTCTCAATCTGGTTTGTGCAGTCGACAACATGAAAAATAGTTTCAACCAGAAAAAAGAGCTTCCAACATAAAAAAGAGTTTCCAATACTCTAACACATTTTTGCAGATTTTGACATTGTTTTTGACACCAGGCAATTTTGTAGTGATATTTTGATGGAAAGTCTTGCCTTTGGATACTGAAATTCTATGTCGTAACAATTTAGTTTGTTTGTTTTTTCCCAGAACTCTCGATAAACTGGTCCAGCTGTTGAAACTTACTCTTATATCAGAGGCGGAGAAATTTGAGCTTGAACTCCACTCATATCTTCAGTTTCACTTTGACTTTGAGCGTCAACTTCAGTCATTTACTTAGTTTCTGTTCTGACATCTGATCAATTTCTGGTTCAATATCAATACCTTCGTGCCATCGTAATAATTACTATTAGGCTTTTGGATCCATGTTCTGTAAAACAAGAAAAACCAAAATATTTTATGTTAATACAACACAAACGCACTCATTGTTGTGTAACTCACGCACTCAGTTTTTCTAACAATGTGCAGAACGTGATAACTAACCTGTCAGAATAAATTTAACGCTGGCCCCTTTCAGACTGTCACAGACACCCAGACTGCAACTG
This sequence comes from Diabrotica virgifera virgifera, assembly GCF_917563875.1. Lineage (NCBI taxonomy): Eukaryota > Metazoa > Arthropoda > Insecta > Coleoptera > Chrysomelidae > Diabrotica > Diabrotica virgifera. The sequence continues at coordinate 59,861,126 of NC_065449.1, read as the reverse complement.
CAAGTGATACACTTAAAACAGCGTCCCACCATCAAATAATTTGATCAAATAGTTTGAGCAAACTTCGGAAGTACGTCAAAGTGACGTCACAATTGCAGTTTTTTGAAATTCTAAAAATCTGTGCTCTAACTATCAGTCTAGTTTGATCAAATTTTTGTATTGAGTTGTCTAACTTGTTTGTACTTTATTTAAAATTAAAATTTTTCATTATTATCCAAAATGAACACTCAGGATGTCACGTCAATAACTGTCACTTTTAGTTTGCTCAAACCAGTTTGATCAAATTATTTGATGGTGGGACGCGGCCTTTACACTATACACAAGTGACATGTGGTGGAGTGTGGAGAAAGTATTCATGAAAGTGCGGTGTTGCCGATTTTCCAAAAAAAAGAATGGTGTGAGGAAAATTTGTTAGATTTTTTTTAACATGGACAATGATCGCGTGCTAAATACTGATTATGAGCACATCTGGTCATGGGTTTTATAGTAACTTCCACCCCTGACAGTCGGTCATAATTTAACCTGTTAATAAAAAATAATTTATTTATTTACTAGACAGTTTAGTAAACTAAATTTTAATTATCAACAATAATTTGTGAAAGTAACTTATAATTTACTTTGATGTTTTCAAAGAATTTATATTTACTAAAAGGTAGCTCCAATTTCTCTCGATTCCTGTAGTCAATACCGTCCTGCCACTGTTGTGGCTCGAAGTTCTGCAATTACTTGCGGTAATAAATTTGTTGGGCTTCAAAATCAAAGAAAATGTTGATAACAGAATTTTCTGTGAAGAAAGCCCGTGTAGCTTTAATTTTTACGTTCTTTTGTTTTTCTGTATTTGGCGCACCTGAGCTTTTCCTCATTTTCGTCTATTTTCCTTTAACGATTTTAAGATATTTCATGGTTGATTCGTTGCTGAATTTATGTTTCAAAAATACCTTAATTAAAAGGTTTCAGTATTAGCGTGTAATTAGATAATTATTAGTTAAACGAATTTAAAAAAAAAACGCGTAATTAATGGTTTGGATTTATTTTTAAATTTCTACACAAAAATACTATTAACTTGTTCAGTACGTGAAACAAAAAAGGATAATGAAAAGCAGGTAAAAACAAAAAAACAAAATCATTCACGTGTTTACGTTGTACTATGAAAGTTGTTCTGTCAAGATTTTCATGTAAATGTTACCATTTTATACGTTATTTGAAGGGTGAAGGGAAAAACAGGGAATGTCACGTTTTATGAGAAATTGAGATATTGATACTTTCTAACAGATATTTTATGTATTTATTATTTACAGTAGAGTGGTAGATAATAACTTGGACCGTCCGATAAATATGCCTGTTTAAAATAGTACTGCGAAGGAGAAAACTGGAAATGTCCACGCGTGAAAGATAAAAACAAGGAGAGTCCACTTGAACAAAAACAAAAATTAACTACATTTTTATTGCGAGTTTAATCGTTTAGTTTCCTTTGTTTATGTTTGTTAGAAAGTTCTTCCTCTTCTTAGGGTGCCAGGCCATCCGAACATTGGTGATCATTCTGGCTATGATGACTTTGTTGGTTGCTATACGGAAAAGGTGTGTTGAGATCCTTCTACACCATACTCGCATGTTAGCAAGGCAGACTATTCTTCTTCGTTCTGGGCCCTGTTTCCTTCAATTTTAGCTTGTAAACTGCATTGGAGTAGCTCGTATCTGCCTTGATTTCTCAAGTCCTAAGTACGGCCCTTACGATGTTGACTAAATCTGCGGTTGTGTTCATCCTCCGTAGCTGTAGTACTTCTTCATTGGTGACTTTGTCTGTGCATGGTATCTTCAGGATCCTTCTGTACAGCCATAGCTCAAAAGCCTGAAGTGTTAGAAACGGCACGGCCTATAAAGTTAGAATTAAGCCTAATGGAGTTTCTCAAGAAATTAATGTATGTTTTAAAGTATTCATGTCAATACAAGGTGTAACTAAGGGCAAAATTGAACACTTACAAAAAAATTTAAAAGCTGCAGGAACTTCTGGACAAGACAAACGTGGTAAGCATGGTTCCCAGCATAGAAATCGCGTGAAGCAGTATATAACCACATAAAGTCTTTTAAAACTAGAATATCCTATTACAGTTTACACTAATCTAAGAAAAAGTATTTACCAGAGAGTTTGAACATTACAAAAATGTTCAACTTGTTCAAAGAAAAACATTCGACCATTAAAGTTTCTTACGTTACATATTATCAGAAAATTTCGTTTGCCCTTTGGTTACCCAAGATCAGACACATGTTTAGCATGTAATGAATTACAGGCGAAATTAAAATCATTATATTGTGATAAGTTTGCTGCAGAAATTCGCAAATAAATAATTCAAATGCGTTACACAAACGTAAGACACAGATATTCTATAATTTTAAAAAGGCTGCTCTCAAAAAGTCAAAAAAATCAGGCGACCATTGCATTATAATAATAATAATAGTCTCCCGTTTTATACCGCACGCGGCTTTGGGAGTATAGCAGGGTAGTATGCTTTATCTAGGGCCAACGGTATACAAGGAAGGTAACAGGGCCAGTGCTACGCTTCAACCGCCTATTATTACCCCTGGTTTTACCCAAGGTACTCATTTTATTCAGGCTGAGTCGACCTGGGGCCTATAGACATTTTAAAAATGTCTAGTTGTTCTTGCCGGCGGTAGGATTTGAACTGCGGACCACCGGCATGCGAGGCAAGCACACTACCACCTGCGCTACGCTGGCCCCGATTGCATTACCATTGACCATTGCATTAAACTATCAAAAAAAATAATGTATTTCCTTTTGTTATAATTTTTATTGCCTTATTATTGTCATAATTTTGTTTTCAGCCTTTCTATCAGCTGGTGCAACTAATGTTTGTAACGTAAAATATAACGTGATATTTGGACAGTCCTTGTTTTTTTCAGATTTTATTTGTAGTTAGCTACTTTTTAATTTTTTTATCTCTGTTCTATAAACATTTGATTGAAATGTGTTTGTGTATTAAATACAATATACTTTAAGTTTACTAAATAAACATAAATAATATTTCTTCAGTGCAATGGTTTAAAGATATGTAGTCACAAACATTAAATTTCCTATTGTCTCAAAACAAAGATAATGTGATATTCCTTGTTTTTCCCTTAACCCTTCATTTGGTGCATGTCAGAAAGTCTTAGTCAATCGTTATTTCATAGAAAAAAGCTTTAGAATTAATCCGATTCAGGGGCTACCACCATCAGTTGATACATATTTCTTCTTTTTAGAGTCATTAGAACTGCAAGCACACTGAATCTGGCTGTCTACTGAGCAAAATAATACACAATTATTTACAAATGGTCGCATTAGCGACATTTATTTAAATAAAAGAGAGTCGGAGTGCAGTATGCTTGGTAACTATCATGATCTGAGCTTTTAAAAATTTATGAAGCAAATAGACCGATTAATAGCGGACATGGTTAATACGAGATGCGAAATCTTCTTCTTTAGGTTCAGGTTCAATTCAGACGTTGGCCGTCATCATTCACGTTTGCAATTTCCTGAAACCTCTCTCTATCGGCTGCTGCGCGAAATAATTCTTCTACTGTGCAGCCACACCATTGTCTAATATAACGCAAACATGAAAGTTTCTTTCGACCAATCCATCTCTTTCCCTCCACTTTTCCTTGTATTATAAGGCCAAGCAGATGGTATTTAGGTCCTCGAACTATATGGCCGAAGCATTCTGTTTTTCTCCTCTTTACGATGCTTATGAGCAGACGTTCTGAATTCATAATTTGAAGAACACCTTCATTGGAAGTGTGCGAAACCCACGATATCTTTAGGATTCGTCGATAGCACCACAATTCAAATGCTTATATTTTGTTTAGCATTGTGGTTTTTAACGTCAATTTTTCACAACCATACAATAAGATAGACCACCCATAACATTTCAAGACCTTCTTTCGAATATTCATCGACAGGTTTCTGTTACATAAAACTGGTTTCCAGGTCATAAAAGCCTTCCGTGATATTTCTATCCTTTTTATTATCTCTTCATCAGAGGCACAATTTACATTTAACCAGCTGCCAAGGTACTTCCCACATAACAATTTCATGTTCTTAGTAGATTCATAGAACATACTTTTCAGAAAAAGTATATACTTAGAATATGCGTAATTACCATTGCGAATGTGCAGAGCATATACTGAGTATATACTACATTACAGTACTTAAACGTTCTATGTATATACTTAGAATGTACTACCGCACTTCTTTTCAGTATATACCAAGAACATACTTTTTAGAAGATTCTAAGGAGGTGCTATAAACCTTCTATTTATATACTTAGAATGTACTATCGCACATATTTTTAGTATATGGGAAGAATATTCCAAGGAAGTGCTATATACCTTCTAGTTACATACTTAGAATGTACTAGGGCACATATTTTTAGTATATAGGAAGAATATTCCAAGGAAGTGCTATATACCTTCTATGTATATACTTAGAATGTACTATCGCACATATTTTTAGTATATGGGAAGAATATTCCAAGGATGTGCTATATTTCTCAGAAGTATGTTCAACATCACCCAATCTCATCCTAGGTTCTACTAATATATTATATTTACATATTCTAATTGCATATGAGAATGTATAGTTATTACATTCTACAATATTACCTAAAAAGTAAGTATAAAATATATAAACTTTAGTTAGTTATATAGGTACCTATGTATAATAAATATTATATGGGTAAGTAGCCTATATATAAAATATAAGTAATATATTTAGTTATTATGTGCACAGCAAAATAAAAATGCTGCTTATATAATTATATAATAGCCAAATATATAATATAATATGTATGTAAATTACTAAAATTTATAGGTATCTATATACATTATACATACTTTTACTTACTAGGTATTTAGGAAATATTGAAGTACCAATATGAATTTATTATTTTCAAGCTGCTTTTTATGTTCTTAAAATGTTTTAGTCCTTGTAGCTAGAACTACAATCGCTTCGTCCTCACAGCGTAGACATAAATGCCTTAACTAACTGTACTGGAAACTATTTTCATATTTTGCCTTTTTGTTTACCAACCCCCTTCCCTTGTGCAGGTATAAAATATGCAATGCAATGGTCAGAATAACAATGAATGGCCGTTTCCGGATTCCCGAAAATTATAGGTAAAAATATTTTTATGGTATAAACTCAAATCAAAATGGTGAATTCATTTCAATTAAAAACGAAACGAGAATTTCTCATTTTTCTTCAATAGAATTAAGTTTTAAACTTTTTTACCATACAATTAAAACGGTTTAAAAAAATGATGAATTAGATAGTTCAGTAGTACCTACCAAAATACCTAAATTTTATTAATTATTCTTAACGCGAAGTTGATAATCTATAGGCTAACATTATTCTTCTTCCTATAGGTACATACGGTATATTCTTTTTAAGATATTTTAAAAGTATATACAAGTATGTGTTAAGCATATACTTTTGCATATACTTACGCATATACTAAGAATATTCGATTAAGGTATATTCTAAGAATAAACTTTTACGAACATTCCGAGATACTACGTACACGAATGTGCTCAGTATATTCGGTGCAAGAATATTCTTCGAAGCACATGCAAAGAACATAATATTTAGAATGTTTTTTATGGTACATGCTATGCTTGTACTACGCATATACTAAAAAGGATATACTTCGACGAATGTTGGCAGGATATGCTTAGAACATGATGCGAACATCATTGTTATGTGGGTTGGAATGATTCACCCGTTCTAACTCATCTTCATCAAGAGAAAGCTGACCCTGATCTACTTTAATCTTTCCGACTACCATCCACTTTGTTTTTGAAATGTTGATTTCAAGGCCTCTCCGATAACTTGCTTCACTGACTTGATTTAGTAGTGTCTGAAGATCTTGTAAATTTTTAGCCAGAATGGCTGTATCGTCAGCGTATCTAATATTGTTGATTACTTCCCTGCCTAGCCTTACTCCCTCTTGTCTGTCATCCAAATCCTCCCTAAAGATTTCTTCAAAGTACAGATTAAAAGGGGTGGGTAATAAAACACAACCTTGTCGTACTCCACGTTTTATCGGTGGTTTTTCAGTACGACTGTCTCCAATTTGAATGGAGGCTACTTGATTGTAATATAAGTATTTCACCAGTCTTATATCGTAGTGGTCAAGTCCTGCTGCCTGCAGACAATCGAAAAGTGTATCATGTTGAACTCGGTCGAATGCCTTCTCGAAGTCGATGAAACAAACATAAACGTTCTTTCGGAATTCACAACTTTTTTGTAAGAGAGCGCGCATACAAAATAGTGCTTCTCTACACCGAGAGAAAAAAATTCTTGACATAAAGAAACTTTATTAATATTTAAGAAAGATCGTCTTGGCATATTGCCTAAGAAATATATCTTTGTATGTAAGATATAATTTTCTAAAATATTTCAAATAAATTCTACTATAGTCAAAGAAATATATCTTAAACATGATTGAACTATCACTTTCTGGCAAACTTCAAACCCATTTATCAGAAAGAAATTAGACTTGATGTTAATTAATTTTATTAGTCATAAAAATATATTTTCTACACATTACAAAACTATTCATTCTGAGCAATAATATTTATTAGTAAGGAATATTATTATTCTACTATTAATAATTAATGTATTTAATGTTAAGAAATATATTTCGCAGAGATAAACGTATATTTAGAGTGAAGTTAATATTTCTTGAAAATAAAGTGATATTACATACGGCGAAATAAATCATTGTGTTAAGGTAAAATCATTATTTATTAATAAAACAAGATATAAAACGTTATTATTACATACAAATATTTTCTCCACTCTTAAACCACTGGCTTCTACACAACAATAAAAGGATGGAGAGGCAAATCCAACTTCCTCAAATTTTCTTTCTTTTGTTAATAGCACTTTGTATATCAGCAATTCACTAAAACAAAATCGTTAAGTAGAAAGAATAAACTTACTTTAATAAAATTTTTTTATAAAGATACAGGTATTTATTTTGACAAATTTAGGAAATAAAAAAAAACAAACACACGGCCCCACATAAGAACTATTAATACTAATAATAATCAATCATATTTAGTTCAAACATGCCATTATTTAACCTACACATCTTTGTTAATTTTTTTCTTTTTTTAATGAAATATTAATTATTTATCTGTATAATATTAAGTCACACAATAAACATTGTTTAGCTAAAACAAGAGGGAAATACAACCAATGTAAAACATTGAAGCAGACATAATAATATTGTAATTTTCTTAATTTTTATAATCTAAAAGAGACAGCATACCTAATCATTAAGAAATTTTATTACGGGAAAGTATTATTAGTTTACATCTAGGTCATTTAATACATATTATCTAATTCACCGTTTTCGGCAATAACATTTCTTAACCATAAACCTATATTTCTTTTAGACTAATTGATTTCTTTATCTCAAATAAATTTAACAGAAAACATCTTCAGCGTTGCACCCGCCATGTTTGATATAGCGTTGTATTGTATATTTTTATAGAAGACGATACATTCAAGAAACCTATTATAGTTGATACATAAATATACACATTTTTAAAAAGGTACTTACATGTATGAAGTTCTACCATTTCTGGAAGGTCCCGCAGTTGGTTAATAACTCCTTTCTTAATATTGTTTTGAAGATATATATTATATCATTCTGTCCCAGCTTTAAATTGTGGCATATTTCCTAGTTAGAATAATAAGCTCCTTTATTTCAGCGTCGTCCATCATAATACCTAAAAAGCATATAAAGATATTATTATGTTTCTTTTTTAACCATTCGGATACGCAACAATATTATTATTACATCTTAAATTACTCAATTTACTTTTATTTAATACCTATATATGTACGTACCTTCAAAATATCCGTTAATTTTTAAAGAACACCAATAAATCTAAAATACATCTATATGAACATGAACATATCACGCCATCTTGACAAACACTGACGACTAAATCATAAATAGTTAATCTGCGCAATTCTTTTGTGGAAGAAAATCTCTTTGCAAGTAACATTTCGGCATTAATGACAAAGTTTTTATTTTATAACCACAATTACTACAGAGGGTATTTCTGAAGAATTATTTCTTGTGGTTTAAAATATTTATTTGATTGCAAGAAAATTTCTTGTTCACAAATATAAATATGGATTATCTTAACATTATATTTCTTATACTGCAAAATATTTGTAGTTTTCAATTTAAGAAATAAAAACTTTAGGATATGAAAATTAAATATAACCATTAATGCATTTCTTAGTATTGAAGAAATTATCTGTAAGAAATTATTGAGTTGTGTTTAAAAAACTCGTTTCTTTATATGTGAACCGGTATGTTTAAGTTAATAGGATATGTTAACTTTTAAGAAATATTGCTCAAAGAAATCGGTGTTTTAGGAGAAAAGAAATTGTTCTCTCGGTGTAGTTCCTAGACCATTTCTAAATCCAAATTGCTTATTACCCATTCTAGTTTCACACAGAAAGATTACTCGGTTTTGTATAATACGTAAAAGTATTTTAAGTGTGTGACTCATCAAACTTATTAGTCTAAAAATCGCTACATTTGGTGGGCCTGCTTCTCTTTGGTAATGTTATAAACAGTGACTAGGAATAGCGGAATATGCGAAATAGCGGACGATAAGTAGACAAATGCCTATGATTGTGTAACGGTGTACCAACGATTTACCATGAATTTGATTCAATGCTTCAGAAATGTCACCTATCCGATCAAACAAAAAGGATTCCTCAAACATGTCTGCAGAGAAAATCAGCCAAACTGAAGATGACATGATAGCACAAGGATATTTCAGTAATAAACAGATGTATCTAAAATTTCAATAACCCACATTTAGTACCTACATAACGAGCTATAAGAAGTAGTCATTTCTGGCACAAGTGCCATACGCCGTTATTGTCTTTTGTTTTTGAAATCTAGATATAATAAAAATAGATCAGAGAGAGTCAGAGTATGGCTGCGTAATATTAGAAAATAATGTGGCTCCACAGTAGAAGAATTATTTCGCGCAGCAGTCAATAAAGAAATGTTTCAGAAAATTGTAAACATGATGACGGCCAACGTCTGAATACAGACACGGCACCTAAAGAAGAAGAAGAGAGAACCAGTAAAAATTTGAGGGAGTCAGATAAAATTGGACGGGGCCAGAAAGAAACAGAGGATGTCAGAAAACATTGGAGGGGGATACCATAAAATAGAAGGAAATAAAAAAAAATGAGTACAGTGACGGTAGATGGCAATGTTGAAACCATATGGGAAACTCTTTTAATATCAATTTTACGAAAAAAAGTTATTTTTATAAAGTGCTCTGCATAGTCTGAAACCTAAGATGCAATGATCGGAGATCAAATTTTATCAATAATATACGAGGTATGTCAAGAAATATGAATTTCTCTCAAGAGTAAAGTGCGTTTATAATTCACAATAACGAAAATTATTATTAAGAACAATTGTTTGGAATTAAAAATTTTGTTATAAAATGCATTTGCATTCTTCTAATTGAAAAATAACTATTTTGAAAATTTTCCTCAAATTGCGGATAGGTACCTAACTCCATTTTTATTTAAGATAATTTCGTTATTATTCATTTTGCGAAAAAAAATTATTCTTTATAAAATTTTCTGAATGGTCAAAAAACTAAGATATCAATTTTTTTCAATTTTATACGAGGTATGTCAAAAAACATGAATTTCGCTCAAGAGTAAAATACCTTTATAGTTCACAATGTTTCAACTAGAAGGATGCAATTGCGTATTAAAACTTAGTTTTTAATTCCAAACAACTTTTTATAATAACAAATTTCAATATTGTGTAAAATAAAGATATTTTACTCTTCAGCGAAAATCATATTTTTGACATACCTCGTATAAAATTGGTAAAAGTTGATATCTTGTAATTGTATCTTGGTTGCTAGACTATTCAGAACATTTTATAAAGAATAACTATTTTTTCGTAAAATTAATAATAACGAAGCTATCATAAATAAAAATGATGTCGGGTGTCCGTAGTTTGAGGAAAATTTTCAATTTTTTTTTCAGATAGAAAGGTGTAAATGCAGATTATAACATAATTTTTAATTCCAAACAACTTTTTTTAATAACAATTTTCGATATTGTGAAATATAAAGTCACTTACTCTTGAGCGAAATTCATATTTTTTGACATACCTCGTATACTATTAATAAAATTTGATATCTGATGATTGCGTCTCAGGATTTAGACTATGCAGAGCACTTTATAAAAAATGACTTTTTTTCGTTAATAGACAAGGCGAAAACGGCGGGTTCGTTGGGAAAAATAATCCCATGAGATTTTTTTTGCATAATTACATTCGTGAGATATCCCAGAATAAGGTTCAAGAAGTCGCCCACGTGAAAAGTGGGCCAAATTTTTTTTAACAATTTTTTTGAATCAAATTGCAAAAATCAATATTTTTGGTTCGGATAATTTTTTTGTAGATATTTTGGACCATTCTGGATAAAAAAGGTCTCTCATAATTTTTCTCTAAAGTTGATCGTTTTCGAGTTATAAGCAATTTAAAATTGAAAAAAAAAACGAAAAATGGCGATATTTAAGGCTTAATAACTCGGTTAAAAGTTATTATTATGAAAGTCAGAAAGTGACTAAATCAAAGTTTAATGCCCCCCTACAAGATACTGACGAAATTTTTGTCAATATTTTATTACTAAGCTCTTATTTTTGAGTAATAATATTGAGAGGCCATGCACGGGGTAGCCGGTCGTAAATGCTGAGTGCGAGAGAGATGCCACTCCGGCAGTCCATTGTGCATCTTACTTGCACTCACATTTACGGCCGCCTACCACGTGCATGGCGCTCATTATTATTACTTAAAAATAACAGCTTAGTAATAAAATAATGACAACAATTTCTTCAGGATCTTGTAGGAGGGGCATTAAACTTTGATTTAGTCACTTTCTGACTTTCACAATAATAATTTTAATCGAGTTAATACGCCTTGAAAATCGCCATTTTTCGTTTTTTTCAATTTTAAATTGCTTATAACTCGAAAACGATCAACTTTAGAGAAAAATTATAGGAAACCTTTTTTATCCAGAATGGTCCAAAATACTTACAAAAAATTGTCCGAGCCAAAAATATTGTTTTTTGCAATTTGGTTAAAAAAAATTGTTAAAAAAAATTGAACCACTTTTCACGTGGGCGACTTCTTGAACCTTATTCTGGGATGTCTCACGAACGTGATTGTGCAAAAAAACCTCATGGGGATATTTTTCCCAACGGACCCGCCGTTTTCGCCTTATCTATAAATTGATATTAAAAAAGCTTCCCATATGGTTCCAAGTTACTCAGACACACTATATATCCCGTCGCGTTGCATGGCTACGAGTAAAATCACTAATATTTAATAAACTCCTTATGCATGGATTAAAATTTTATTCCATTGAGGGTAGAGTTAAACTGTCACTTACCAATCCAAGCTTGGACAAGTTTTTTCACGTTATATTCACATTATTTATTATCCATTAGTCCAAGTAATGAAGCTTAAAATAGGACAAACCTCGCAATTTTTACAGAATGGATCGATTTGCTTGAAAATTTGAGAATAAGTAGTGGATACTCCAAGGATCAAAATCTATATCATGCCGAAAGGCGCTTTTACCATGGGGGTGGTTTCCACCCCATCTCGGCGGTGGAAATTTTTTATTATACTTTAATTGCAAAAGTTGGTAAAAACGTTCATTCTCAGCAAAAAACGTTCTATACATTTTTTTTGATAAAATTGATAGTTTTAGATTTATTTGCTATTGAAAGTGTTAGTTTTATATCGAAAAAATCAATGCTTTTAATAAGTTTTCTGCTAATAACTCCAAAAGTTTTCGTTTTATCAAAACAACTTTTCTTAACAAAAATGGACCTTTTGAAAAAATAAACAAAACCGTTTTTTTTTAGTTTCCTTTCGGACTTTTGGAAGAAATTCTTATTTATTTATGTATTGTTAATAGATTCTAGAAGTTTGACTGGCTTAGAATGATTTGTTTTTAAAAAATGGGAGTTAAAAGCGAATAACGAATTTTTGTAGTTTGGTAAAAAATGCCATTTCCTTCAGAATAGAAAGATCAGCATCAGAGATACGAAAAAATGTTTCGACATAAAACTGTAGGTTATTTAATTCCCAACAACTTGGTTTGAAAACAATTTTTCTACGGCAAAAATTTAGTGAATTGTAATATCGAAAAACATTGATTTTTCTATAAAAAACTAACACTTAAATCGAAAACTATTAATTTTATCAAAAAAATGTATAGAACATTTTTTGCTTAGAATGAATGTTTTTATCAACTTTTGTGATTAAAGTATAATAAAAAAATTCCACCCCCGAGATGGGGTGGAAACCACCCCTATGGTAAAAGCGCGTTTCGGAATCATATAGATTTTGATCCTTGGACTATCCTATACTTATTTTCAAAATTTCAAGCAAATCGATCCATTCTGTAAAAATTGCGAGGTGAAAAGCTTCGGTTCATGGCCTACATGTGTTTAAAATGCGGAATGGGACGTTTCGATGCCGCCGGTTCATCGCCGGCCGTTTCGATGCCGCCGGTTCATCGCCAGTCCATTTCATCGCCGTCATATCTCGCATTTCCTAGAATTCCTAATTAATACTAAAAATAACTAACAATTGTAACTGTCGAAAATTCGGAAATATATCAGATAGCGATTAATTGACTGGCGATGAATCGGCCGGCATCGGCATCGAACTGGCGGCATCGAAACGGCGGCGATGAAACGTCCTAGACCCTTAAAATGCCTTTTAATAAAAATTTTAGTAGCGACAACACTGTAATTTATTTAGAAAATGGTTGAAAGTTCTAAGATATGAATTTTAGGGAAATAAGGGGTTACATATCGAGAACTGTAATTTATTAAATCTTGTCGTAGACATTGGTTTGAAATTAAACAAACCTATTAAAATTAAATTCTGCTACTATATTGTTCGCAGAACACTCCATCCTCCATCATTTTGTAGCTCCATCTTCGAAAAATGTAGTAGCTGCATTTAACATGTTTGTCCTTTATACAGTGTGTGTTATATGTTATACTACATTCGCTCTCGCGAGATTTTTTTTGACACTAACGTTAGTAATTTTTTTTTTGAAAAATTCAGTTGTCAGAAGTGACTGGAAATTACTACAAAACCAACGCACCTGCTCATATCCAATATTATTAATAGTAAACAGACATAAAAATAACATAAACCTTACGCCAATCAATATTTATTTATTTAAACCATTATAATTAGTGTTGCCCAAAATCAGTCTTCGTCTTGCAGTCTTGGTCTTGTTCTTGTGTTTTCGCAAGACCAAGACCAAGACCAAGACCGCCTAATTTGAGCAAGACCAAGACCAAGACTTACCGTGCAAGATTTGAGCAAGAACAAGACTAAGCCTGCAAGACTCTTGCGTCTTGCAATTAGAACTGAGGGTCTTTTATGAAGTATATTAGTTCGGGTATATTCTTAGGTAGGCACTCTATGAGAAGCAAAAAAATTTGTAAACTTGGACTTATGCGCCTTACGGATAATACCATAAACAAACATACATTCTTCGCTCTGAAATTAATTGTCCAGGTTTTGAGAATAGCCGCCCTCCATTCATAAATTAATAGGTCTGGATCTCGTGTATGAAAAAAAGTTGATTAATAGCAAGCTGAAAATTTGTTAAGAGCTTAAGCGTGTCTAGTCGGACAAACTTTGATATATGGGAACACTAGAACAGGGGAAGTTTTAATTGTGGAACAGGTTAAAAAATTTTAACGGTCTGAACACGAAAACGGCACATGTATTTTGTCCGACAGAACAGACTTAAACTCTCCGAACAGAGATTAAACTCTCATGCAAAAATCAGACTGCTATTTATCACCAAATGAGCGTTTTAATGAGTGGAACATGTAGAATATGTCAAATGACAGGAATTATGATAGGTGATAAATAGCAGTCTGATTTTTGCACGAGAGTTTAATCTCTGTTCGGAGAGTTTAAGTCTATTCTGTCGGACAAAATAAATGTGCCGTTTTCGTGGTCTGACCGTTCCAAATTTTTAACCTGTTCCACAATTAAAACTGCCCCTGTTCCAGTGTTCCCATATATCAAAGTTTATCCGACTAGACACCGTTAAGCTATTAACAAATTTTCAGCTTGCTATTAATCAATTTTTTTCCATACGCGGGATCAAGACCTATAATGTATCGAAACTTTTTAAAAATATGTCATATGCTGATAAAAAATATACCTACAATAAGTAGTTAATTTTTTTCCTTAATTAGTTTTGTAGGAATTTAAACACATAAAAATCATATCGATATATAGAATAATAAGACTATTATGTATGTATATTTTTTCTGCTGAGTGTGATTACGATAGGAGACAGACTATAACAGATAATGCCGTGCCGTCTATACCGTGTAACCAAATACATACCCAAATATTTAGTCTACGAGGCATTCAACAAAGAAATATTTACAGTGAAATACATGGAAAACAAAAGGACATTCATAGCAGTTTTTTCTGTAGGTAGTTAAATTAAACTAGTCATTTGTTTTATCAATCGACTCACTGTTCTTTTGTTATGCTCTTTGGTTGCTATACACTATTCCAAGAAACGGGTCATTTTTGGTCTCTCGAATTTTCTAAACTTGTTCGATTTAAGTGGTTGATAATTTAATTTTTTATTTATTTGATTTTAATGTTTGATAATAATATAGCCTTGTTCTGTATAAATATCGCTGTAATAATATTGTTTCTATACAGGTAAATTTGTCATTGGACACTACCAATCAAACTGTATTTTTTTTTCTCAAAGTTCGCATCACCCTGTGAAATATTCTAGCATTTATAAAATATTGAAATTAAAACCCAACTATAGCCTCATATTTTCTGAACATTTTGTTTTTTTGATTGATTCGCTTATGTTGGATAATAAAAAGTTATGTACTTTTTTAACTAGCGATGTTTTTCATCAATACAGGGTGTTTTTAAATAAGTATGGCAAACTTTAAGGGGTAATTCTGCCCGAAAAATAATTTGACAGTTTGCTTTATAAGTGTATGTTCGCAAATGCTTCGTTTCCGAAATAGGGGGTGTTAAAATTTTTCTTACAAACTGACGATTTATTGCTCTAAAACCGGTTGAGATATGCAAATGAAATTTGGTGGGTTTTAAGAGGTAGTTATTACGCATTTTTGACATACAATTAAGAATTTAATATTCACCATTGGCGCGCATACGGGTAACATGACCCGTTTGTTTAGAATTACCCCTTAAAATTTACCATACTTATTTAAAAACACCCTGTGTTGATAAAAAACATGGCTAGTTGTTAAAATACCTAACTGTTATCCAACATAAGCGAATGAAAAAACAAAATGTTAAAAAAATATCAGACTGTAATTGGGTCTTAATTTCAGTATTTTATAAATGCTAGAATATTCCACAGGATGATGCTTACTTTGAGAAAAAAACACAGTTTGATTGGTACACTCATTAGTACCGATAAGTTAAAGTCGGTTCGCTAAACTCGACACAAATGGCTAGTGATTTTAGTAGGTAATTTTTTTGTTTTTGGCCAATTTCGCCAAAATTGGCAAAATTACTAACTATTGAGTAATTAGTAACTATTTAGTAATTATTTTTTTGCCAATATTACCAAACTGGCAAAATTACTTACTAAAATCACTAGCTAGTTGTGTCTGAGCTTAGCGAACCGATTATATCGGGTACCTATACAACGACAATTTAACTTCTAGCAACAATATTATTACAGCGATATTGTTAACGAATAAGGCTATATAATATTAAAAAATCACTTAAATCAGACAACAGGTTTAGGAAATTCGAGACATCAAAAATGACCCATTCCATTTTTAAGGAGGTGCCTTAATTTCTTGGAGAAGTGTATTATTCTCGGTTTGGTATTCGGTACCAAAATGAGAACTGGCGTTAATATATGACGGGCCAGGGGAAAGAACGATGAATGTCTATCTGCAAGCATTTTCGGTAAAATGAGAAATAAAGTTACATATTCATTGTTTTTACCCCTTGCGTCCAATCTTGTGACGTGATTTTAAGACGATTATCATATTTATGTCCCCTTGTCCATTCACAGGTTGATAGTACCCTTTCTAAGCTAACAGATTGCACAACAATCTCAAAATGACCAAAAATTTACATTCATCCTTTTTCCCTCTGACCCTTCATATTGTGCACATCTGTCACTGAATTGAATTCTTTTCAAATCACACATTGTCAATGGCAAATACTCGAAAAAATACGTAAGTTCCTAATAAACTTTGGTTAGTTGGAATATAGACACGGATCGCTTAGATCGTAGGTTCAAACCCCACCCGGTGTCAGTTGTTTAGATATTTATTAATTTGGTTGGTCTTTACTACGGCTGTGATATTAAAGCTTAAAATTGACCTACTCTGTTACGTTGTTCTAGTTCTAAGATATGTAATAGGCTAATGGGCAACTGCGAGACTTGCAAGACTCTTGCTGCAAGACCAAGACCAAGACCAAGACCTGGAGCGCAATACCAAGACCAAGACCATGACCAGGTGTACTGTCGCAAGACCAAGACCAAGACTCTCTAAGTGTCGTCTTGGTCTTGCACTTGGGCAACACTAATTATAATGTATTGATAGCAAATGAGAAAATTATTTATTGTACAAAATAAAAATATTTTGTAGAAATAGACTTCACAAAATTTTATGAGATTAGTAGACACTCCCACTATTTCTAATAATTCTTCTTTTTTAATGAAAGATTAAGTTGATTTGAGTTGATTTTAGCAGTTAATAGTGTGAGGTAGGAATTTTTGTGTTGTACGTTTCCTATTCCGAATGTCTTAAAAAAAATCTCGCGAGAGCGAATGTAGTATATATGTTAGTTTTTACTATTAATTTCAAACAAATGTCTACGACATTCCGGGATAACTTCCTATCTGACAAAGTGCCCCTGATGATGCTCTGAGAGGGAAAGTGTACATGCGAAAGATTGAATAAATTACAGTGCTCCGTTTCTGCATTTTATTTCCCTAAAACTCTTTAATTATTGACAGAAATGTTTCTAATCTAATAATATAGAACGAGTAGTACGAGCTTCATCGAACTGGATCCCCTATTTCATCGTTTCCTCCTTGCGGATCGCCCATTTGTCAATTTCGGCTCAACTCAAATGAGCCGTAGATAGGTACATTGCGTGAATTCTGAAATAACTGACATAATAAGTAAATAATTAATTTCTGATAAAAAGATGTATGCACTTAAATTCACAGGTTATACAGGGTGTCCAGAAACTCTACCGACAAACGAAGACAGGAGATTCTTCAGATAATTTTAAGACAATTTAGCTAATTCACCTAGTCCGAAAATGCTTAATAAGGGAACTACAGCTCTCTGAAAATGGCGTCCTGTAATTAGTTTTTCTTAAATACCTCCAGAATGAGACTAAGTTTTCACTCTAATGGCATATAAAACAACATAATGCTATTCTACACCCCACCAGAATGAAAACAATGGGAACCTTCTCTGGATACACCTCCGAGGCTTCTACAATATGCAAGCCATACGGATGCTGAGACTAAGGAAGATGAGGGAATTCTACAATTTACAATTCACGTCCCATCTGCTCAGCACGGTAAAGTTCCAATGAGAATGGTTCCCGTCGTACTCCAATCAGAGGAAATGTAAATAAAAAATGAATAACCATTTTCAATTTCGTTGCAAAACTAAAATACAGCCGAACCATATTCTAGTCCAATCAGAGAGTGCAGCAAGCACCTCTACCGGTTTCGAAACTTATTATTCTCTCATCAGGAGGCACATATGCTGCTCTCCCTGATCCAACCAAAACAAACCCTAGCGTGCAGTCCCGGATTGCAACGAACGAAATGGCATAGATGCCCTAGCGGCAACTGCTACAACAAGACTGAGTTTTCACTCTAATGGCATATAAATCAACATAATGCTATTCTACACCCCACCAGAATGAAAACAATGGGAACCTTCTCTGGATACACCTCCGAGGCTTCTACAATATGCAAGCCATACGGATGCTGAGACTAAGGAAGATAAGGGAATTCTACAATTTACAATTCACGTCCCATCTGCTCAGCGCGGTAAAGTTCCAACGAGAATGGTTCCCTTTGTACTCCAATCAGAGTAAATGTAAATCAAAAATGAATAAACATTTTCAATTTCGATGCAAAACGAAAATACAGCCGAACCATATTCTAGTCCAATCAGAGAGTGCAGCAAGCACCTCTACCGGTTTCGAAACTTATTAGTCTCTCAATGTGCCTCCTGTTGAGAGACTAAAAAGTTTCGAAACCAGTAGAGGTGCTTGCTGCACTCTCTGATTGGA
This sequence comes from Diabrotica virgifera virgifera, assembly GCF_917563875.1. Classification (NCBI taxonomy): domain Eukaryota; kingdom Metazoa; phylum Arthropoda; class Insecta; order Coleoptera; family Chrysomelidae; genus Diabrotica; species Diabrotica virgifera. The sequence goes on along the minus strand of NC_065449.1, from coordinate 59,842,659 downwards.
CTAGAATATGGTTCGGCTGTATTTTCGTTTTGCAACGAAATTGAAAATGGTCATTCATTTTTGATTTATATTTACTCTGATTGGAGTACAAAGGGAACCATTCTCGTTGGAACTTTACCGCGCTGAGCAGATGGGACGTGAATTGTAAATTGTAGAATTCCCTCATCTTCCTTAGTCTCAGCATCCGTATGGCTTGCAAATTGTAGAAGCCTCGGAGGTGTAACCAGAGAAGGTTCCCATTGTTTTCATTCTGGTGGGATATGTTATGTGCCATTAGAGTGAAAACTTAGTCTTTTGCTAGCAGTTGCCGCTAGGGCATCTATGCCATTTCGTTCGTTGCAATTCGGGACTGCACGCTGGGGTTTGTTTTGGTTGGATCAGGGAGAGCAGCATATGTGCCTCCTGATGAGAGATTAATAAGTTTCGAAGCCGGCAGAGGTGCTTGCTGCACTCTCTGATTGGACTAGAATATGGTTCGGCTGTATTTTCGTTTTGCAACGAAATTGAAAATGGTTATTCATTTTTGTACTAGTTTTTGTTTGTCTAATAGTTTTTTTTTTAATTTTCTTCAAATTCAAAAAACGAAAAAAAAATTTAAAATCGAATTTTCTAAAAAACGGTATAATATCCTACCGACTTAAAGCAATAAGCACCTTTTACTACTAGAATACCTCATAATTATTTAAGAATCCAGTGTCAAACTTGCTTAAAAGTTAAAGACAAAAAAGTTATGCAGTTAAATTACGAAAGGATGAAAATTTGGAAATAGGTAGTTGAAATTGTCTATTATTTTATAAGTAAAAATTTTACAATTCTACATCCCCTCCATTTTACAAAAATTGGGAAATACGGGGTGAAAAATATTTTCTCGGGGGTGAAAAAATATACGTTCAAAATAGGCCCGGAATTGGATAAAATGGCTAATTCTAAGCCACTTTTGTTCCATAGAGTTTTTTCACTAAGTCAATACTTTTCGAGTTATTTGAGAGTGAATATGTTAATTTTTAACAAAAAATTTCGGAGAAAATTCAAAAAATAAGTATTTTAGCGAAAAAAATATTCTTAGTAAAAATATAGCTTATAAAAAATTGAAAAAAATGGTTTACTTGTGAGGTCTGCAAACCCAGTATAAGCAGAGCCCAAGTAGCCCAATAAAAACATTTTAGTTTTATTTAAGGATTATAAAGGTTTTATTGTGGTAAATAAGAAGACAATGGTTTTAAAGTTACCTTGTAGATATACTGCCAGAACTTTAAAATTGTTAAGAATTTGTCACTAGGTTTAAAGTATCTAATAAGAGTATCAAATAAGACTAATTAATCTTAATAGATAATTTTTCTAATTGTAGTTTTAAAATGGTTTATCCTCAGTTCACTTTAAAATTAATCAGTTTTATGAAAATCTTCCGTACTATTTGGTTTTATTATCTAGTTTGTGACCTTTTAGTTATATTGCAGTTTTAAAGATTCTCCTAATATGACTAATAAAACCTATTAATAAACTACTTGATCTCAAGACTATTTTATGTCAGTAAATCATATTATGGCTTAAAATTATTTTTTTAGTTTTCTTTAAAGTTGCTTCCTTAAAAGCAATTATTAGGCTATATTAAAACCAAACGCTCTTAACTGAATCAATTTGGTTATCGTAAAGACTAAATTATGCTTCTTGTTAGAAACAATAAAACTAAATTCATCTCCTGTTCTTTCATGTCCAAAATGGTCGGCCATTTGTTGTAGAGCGAAATGGTGGTGTAGTGTGTTGTAAAAAGTGAAAGTACAGTTGCAAGTACAGGCAGCAAGTCTTGCTGCCTGTCTTCCACCATGTAATCAAGTCACACTACATCTCAGATGTTTCCTGGGACATTTTGAGAATATTTAAAACATCCATGCTTTATTTGGCATTTTAAACGGATGTTTCCTTAACGGACCATGTTTATAGGGCTTTGACCCTCATATTTTTGTAAAACTATATTTTGGTGGTTAGGATGTATAAACTATACGTAAGCACTGATGATGACTGGTAAACCAGTCGAAAAGTTGTTATGTATTTGTGATGTAGCCCTTTTTAGGGATTTTAAATATACCTTTTATACAGGATTTGCTGTTCTCTAGCAACTTCCGTAGTTATTTAAGCAAAAAATTCCCCCCCCCCCGAGAAGGGGTGGGAACCGCCCCCAAGACAAAAGCACACATCGGCATAGGGTAGAGTTTGCTTCTTGGGCTATTCCCTACTTAATATGAAAATATCACGTAAATCGATATAGTATTAGTAGGATGGAATTCGGAGCCACATACCCTCATTGACTGCCCTACAAGTGTTTTCCTACCTTGACAATCCGAAATAACCAAGTAATTTTTATTATTTTATGGTTACAAATACATATCTACCTATCATAACACATGTAAATATTGTTAGCTTATATGGAGTATAGGGGTTTAAATAATCATTTCATATGGTAAATTGTCTTTAAAAGTCTCCATTTAAAAAAACCTTATTAAGTCTGCCTGCCCTTAAAGTGTCTTTTAACATGGTTTTAAAAGCAACTTCACAGCAGCTTTTAAACCAGTTGCTTAAGAAAAAAAAGTTTTAAGAAGGTTTTTATTTAGGTTTTATTGACCTCTTTCAGTGTGTGCCCTTTTATGCTGAAAGCGGTTTTATTGCAACCTTAAGGGTTACTTAAAAACCAATTGGTTTTAATTTTAGTTTTATTCTACAGTTTTAAAGCATCCTTAAAGGACTTAATAAACCCGTTCGATGCTACTTGGGAGTTGTAGCTAATGAAAAGTAGGTTCTTCTTCGTCAAATTCCAAATCGAATATTTCAATGTGAAATAACCAAGAAACAGAGCAATTTTTGGGGAAATTTCATTACAAATTTTTTAAAGTGTTAAAAAAGGTTAATTCTTGTCTTTAAAAAAAATTTTAACTTTAAAAATAAGTGAGTTACGCTCAAAATATTGTTGGTCCATTCTATTTTTTGGTACAAAAATCGCGAAAATCACCCCCTAATTATCTTCCCAAATAAAATTAATCGTAACCGCTTTACAAGTTATTTTACTTATGTATTGTTTATATTATCTATAAGTTTCATTGGTTTAAAGTGCTCAGTTTTGAAAAAAATTTCGTTTAAAATAAAACATTTTTTTTAATTTTGAAAAAAAAATGGAATTGTTCATGGAATTAACTTAAAAATTATTAGTAATAACAAAAATCTTAAAGAGTAACAAAATGTACGTTTTGCGTTTCTGAATATTTTTTCGTTTTTGTTTTCCTGTTATACTAAAATTGATTATGCTATGGCTGTTCAAAATTTGCCTAAACTCGTGATTAGTTACTTGTTCAAGCCATTTTAACTACAGTTTTTTTTTTTCAAAAATAAGCACTTTGCACCGATGAAACTTACAGATCATATAAATAATACATAAGCAAAGTAACTTGTGAAGTGGTAATGATAAAATTTATTTGTGATGCTAATTAAGGGGTGATTTTCACGTTTTTTTACCAAAAAATAAAAGGGACCAACAATATTTTGAGCGTAACTCACTTACTCATAATGTTACAAGTTTAAAAAAAATAATCCTTTTTTAAACACTTTAAAAAACTTCAAATAAATTTCCCCGAAAATTGCTCCGTTTTTGGGTTATTTCACACTGAAATATTAGATTTGGAGTTTTATGCAGAAAAACCTACTTTTCATTAGCTAAAATTCTGCTTCTACTGGGTCTACAGACCTCTAGCATACACCATTTTTTTCAGTTTTTTATAAGCTATATTTTTGCTAAGAACATTTTTTTCGCTGAAATACTTACTTTTTGCGTTATCTCCGAAAAACCGTCCAAAAACATGTTTTTTTCTGTTAAAAATGAACATATTCACTTGCAAATAACTCGAAAAGTATTGACTTAGTGAAAAAACTCTATGGAACAAAAGTTGCTTAGAATTAGCCATTTTATCTAATTCCGGTCTTATTTTGAATGTATATTTTTCACCTTCGAGAGGAGGGTATTCCCTTCTATTTTTGATAAATGGAGGGGATGTAGAATTGTAAACTTTTTCTTATATATTAATACACAATTTCAATTGCCTTTTCCCAAATTTTCATCCTTCCTTTATTTTTTTTTGTGTCAGACTGTTCTTTGATCGGGCTACTAGGTGAATTGGGTTAAATAATTGTCTTAAAATTATATCTAAGGAATTATCTCCGGTCTTCGTTTGTCAGAAATTCTGAACACCATGTACATTAGGTAAATACAATGGAACCTCGATAAGTCGGATTAATCGGGACCGCGGCCGATCCGGGTTATAGAAAATCCGGGAAGACCGGAGAATATGGTAAAAATTAATAAAATACTGTATACTTACTGATAAACTCCATCGTTATAGCAAAAACATGAAATACAGTTGAGTCCGCGAGTCTTTACCCGTGAGTCATCATTTAAAGCATACGAAATGTCGGAAATTTACTAAACGCAACAGTAAGTGGATATTATTCCGATCACGGGTTATAGTATAAAATTTGAAGTGGTCAAATAAATAGAATGTCAAATTTAAATTTTGCTTTAACATTTTGGTGCATAATTACAGCTACATTTGAAGTAGCTTAATAAATTATTTTATTATCACTGATTAATAAATAAATAAACAATTTATAAAAGAGTTTAATGACATACACTTTCTTTTTGTTATTTTATTCACTTTGGCGGAACATTAAACACAAGCATTCAACTGTGTCAACAATGAGGTTAGCTTTGTACATTGTCAAAATTTATCGTAAAATAACATGAACTTATTACAAAATTTCTAACTCCAATATAAAATTAGTTGTGAAAACAACTGTTTGTATACTATAAAGAACTTCAAAATGCAAAAATTCGACAAAATAACAGCAAAAAATTCAACAAACTGACAGCCACAAAAGTAAACAAACCAAAACGTCAGAAATTGTACTTAAAATATGTGAAGACATCCCCAATCGTCTTTCTTTGTACCTATCTCTTTTCAATGCACTGAGTCTATATCGTTCATAAAAATAACATGTGTTGTAACTTAATAACAGGCGGCAGCTGGTTTGTCATTAATTTCATGCGTGGAAGAGAATGATGCTAAATAAAAAGTATGTGTTTTATCTCGCCAGGTATTAATGACGCACGGGTAAAGACTCGCGGACTCAACTGTACATGTGCACGGTACATCAAAATACGTAGTACAGTCGTATACAGTATTGTTTATTTTTTGCTAAAAAATTAAGTCAAAGTGAAAAAGTGTTTGTTCTGTCTGAAGAAAATCGGTCCGGGTCAGCCGGACCTCCGGGTTATCGGAGGCCGACTTATCGAGGTTCCACTCTATGTACAAAAAATATTAAAACTCACACCATATTTTTTCATTACGAAGAACGTAATAAAATGCTTCTGATTAGTTATCACTTTGTTATCTATTCTATTCTTTAGTGCAGATTTAGCAACTTCGCAAAAATGATAAATGGCGTCTTAATGTGTTTATATTCCATATCGTATAAAAACGATAAATTCAGACTGACGAGTTACAACCTTAATAAAATCCTTATTACTTTATTTATGACAGACCTAAATACTATAAAAAAGTTATTTTGATTTCAGTTTACGAGCCGTTTGAAATAAAAATTAATAGGCAGTAGACCCGAAATTTGTGAGTTCTTTTCAAATTATTTTTGAAAACCGATACTGACGTCAAGAAGTGTTGTTAAACTTGTATTTTGTAACATTTTTATTTGAAATTAACGAAAATTCGAAAATTATACGGTATTTTGACATTTTGGTCTATCTTTTTTTGTTTATAAAACCAGCGCATTCCGTTTCCGCGCCGTTTTTGTGACATGTCGTTTAATCTAGACACTATTTTATATAATACTAAACCAAAATATTGTTTGTAATATGAGTTGCAGTTTACATTTGTTTTGACGTTTCGATTTGTAATCCGGAAATCGTTTTCAAAAATTTCTGAAATAATAATAATTTATGTACCAAGTCAGTAAAGTGACTCTTATCGAACGAGTCTGATATTACGAGCAGAGCGAGCGAAGCGAGCGAGGCGAGTAACAGACGAGTTCCTTAAAGAGTCTTTACTGACGTGGTGCATACAAAATTTATTCGCCAATCATAAAAAACATGAACACTTACTTAATTACATGTTTTTAATGAAAAAAGGGTGTGTGTACTTTGTATGCACGTAAGAAGTTATACTTCTATTATTATGATTTCAACGAAATAAATATATTTTAAACAGCTTAATAATTGTATTTTTTCTTAAATTCTAAACTAGTTTTAATACTTTAAATAATACCAAAAATTAATAATAACGTTAATAGTTGCGTCATTTTTTATGAACTGAAGCTTTCTGCAGTTGGTTTTCCCTTGATGAATCGTAGAAAATCTAAATAAATAGTCATATTTTGTTTAATCTTTTTATTGTACAAACATACAAAAAATTAGTTGTAATAATTTTATACAATAATAATAGTAATTTTATGTTTTGAATTTTAGACGAAATAAACATTTTGTATGACGGTAATGACAGAATGCTCTTGCATGATGGCCGGTTTCGATGTTTATTCGATAAATATTCAATACCTAATTACTAAATTGTATGAATATAATTGCAAAATATTACAGAATTTAACATTTTGGCATAAATTTAATTATTAATAACGTAAATTTTGTACAATATTTTTAATAATTAAAAATTAAAGTAAATACATCTTTAGTTCACTCAAATAAATAATCGATTACTGTCATCGACCACTTACACTCAATCTCTATTAATCGCGGCAGGTAAAGTAAAATTCTTCTTTTAGTACAGTAAAGTATTACTTTACTGCCGAAAATGAGGGCAAATGAGTACAATAATGAATGACTTTAGTGACGGTTGGCGAGAAATACGGTTCCAATATAGGTGTATAGTACCTTTCAAGATATTTTATAAAACCGTATCTTAATCCTATTAACAAGTCACTTGTATTTGATAGGCTATTGATTATATACTATAGAAAGGAACTACAACGTTAACGGGGTTTTATTATTTCATGTGGTCAATGAATCTCTATATATGAAAAAACCGCGGAGTTCTACCATTTAAAGGGGTGCGTTTTTGAGAAATGGGTGAATTAGTCCCTGGGCACAGGTTACATTAGGGTGAGTTCTATGCACTTTTGGTACAAACACGTCTACATAAAAATTGTTCCTGGTTAAATTTCCTATCTAAATATAACTTTTTAAAGTCAAAGATACTTTTTTTTACAAAAATATATTCTAAAGAAAAAGCACAAAGAAACCCAAAAGAAAGAAATTTTGTTTCTTGTCCCATAACTTTTGTCCACGTATAGACATTGCTTCACAAAAAAAAACTTACAAATTTTCTCTTTAAAATGATGTTTGGTAGAGGTCATTAGGATTTATAGTTTTCGAAATATGATTTTTCAAATTTCGCCACTATAATGAGAAATTTAAAAAATAAACCTAAAATCAAAAATCGTTGCAAGTACTTAATACATTTTGAAAAATATTATCTTATTCAAAAATAATCCTAGAATTTTTTGTAATAAACCATTTTAAAGTAAACAAAATAAGCTTTTTTTATATAATATAATATATACCTAAATGTAGAAGAAAAAAGTTATGAGAAATTTCAAAAATAATCGTAAAAAATAATAGATATGTTTTTTATATTAGGTATTATAATATAATATATAATATATAATATATAATATATAATATATAATATATAATATATAATATATAATATATAATATATAATATATAATATATAATATATAATATATAATATATAATATATAATATAGTATATAATAATATTATTTTATTTTTATATTATATTATAAAAAATCGTTAAAAGTATAAAACATTTAAAAACCATAATCTCTTTAAAAAAAAGTCGTACAACATTATACAGTAGACCATCTTAAAGGTAATTGATTTCTATTCCTATTACATGTACCATTGCATATACCTAAAGTTACGTAGAAAAAAGTTACAGAACAATATTTGCGAAATAACAAGGAAAATTGCCCAAAATTGCTGTGAGTGGCGAAATTTGAAAAATCATATCTCGAAAACTATAAATCCTAATTACCTCTACTAAACAACATTTAAAAAAAAATATGTTGATTTTTTTTCTGTAAAGCAATGTCTATACCTATATCCTCGTGGACAAAAGTTATGGGACAAAAAACAAAATTTCTTTCTTTTGGGTTATTTTGTGCTTTTTCTTTTGAATATATTTTTGTAAAAAAAGTATCATTGACTTTAAATAGTGATATTTAGATACGAAATTTAACCAGCAACAATTTTTATGTAGATATGTTTGTACCAAAAGTGCATAGAACTCACCCTAATGTAACCTGTGCCCAGAGACTAATTCACCCATTTCTCAAAAACGCACCACTTCGCAAATGGTAGCACTCCGCGGTTTTTTCATATATAGATGTCCATTGACTATATGAAATAATAAAACCCCGTTAACGTTGTAGTTCCTTTTAGCTATCTTATTTTGAATATAATCAATAGCCTATGAGTAGTATGGTTAAGTTTTGAGTAGGAAACATACTGAATAACAGGTATAATGATTAAAAGTACAATATGATTAAAAGTACAATAGATTAAAATTTAATAATTTCTACCTGGTCCGAAGACTTAACCACACCATTCAAATACAAATGACTTTGTAAAAAAGGTTTTCTAAGGATTAAGGTTTTCTAAAATTAACTAATTTTGATGGGAAATAAGCCACAATTTTACTAAAAAGAAATGATTTTATTAACGTTTCGACGCCCAAATCGGGTGTCGTTGTCAAAATACAAAAAATTTTAATGAATTAAACAAAAATGTTGTTGCTTATTAAAAAAAATTCTTCTAATAATTTATTTAATCTGACTCATTTATATCGGCAGTTCAGACATATATTATATATTTTAAAGTAGAAGAACTTTTAAGAAAACTCTACAAGGACACAATGACACCGATATTGTCCAAGAAATTAAATCACAGCGACTAAGATGGGCAGGCCACGTGCACAGACTTCATAATGAGAGACTTGTAAGACTGGTATGGGAGGAGATTCCATTCGGAAAAAGACCACTCGGACGTCCCAGAATGCGATGGAGAGATAACATCCAAGCAGATCTCCGAAAAATGAACATCCCATTTGACCCTAGATTGATGAAAGACCGAACAAATTGGAAGAAAGTTGTACAGTCAGCCAGGACCCACCCTGGATTGTAGCGCTACGTGATGATGATGAAAGTAGAAGACTTTAAAATGATATTGCCAATATTTATGAGTTGCGTTCCTGGGACGACTTTACTGAAAGACAGTTCATTCGATTACATGAAATCAACCCCAACTCAAGAATATCCGTCACAAAAAAATCATAACCTGTGATCTGTCTTTAAAAAGGCAACCACATGCAATGGTGACAGTAAAATTCTCGCGCTAGAGATTTCATAGTAAATCACGAGGGAAAACCAGGAAAAAACCTCGCGATACTATCAGGACATCGTAAGTATTAGGTCTTACTTTAGTTTACTCTCAAAACTAATACCAAATTCTGACCTTAATATGTACATCTGTTATTTTAAATTATAAATAATATTAATACAATACTAAAATATAAAATATGCACTAACTCGATGTGTTATTGACTTACAAATCCTGGTATTTTCTTTCTATTATTATTATTATTATTATTAGATGTCGGGATAGTATCACGAGGTTTTTACTATGAAATTTACTATGGAATCTCTAGCGGGAGAATTTTACTGTCACCATTGCATGTGGTTGCCTTTTTAAAGAAAGATCACATGCTATGATTTTTTTGTGACGGATATTCTTGAGTTGGGGTTGATTTCATGTAATCGAATGAACTATCTTTCAATAAAGTCGTCCCAGGAATGCAACTCATAAATATTGGCAATATCATTTTAAAGTCTTTCACATTAAAATGTATAATATATATGTCTGAATTGCCGATATAAATAAGTCAGATGAAATAAACTATTAGAAGAATTGTTTTACTAAGCAACAACATTTTTGTTTAACTCATTAATATTTTTTGTAATTTGACAACGACACCCGATTTGGGCGTCGAAACTTTAATAAAACCTTTTTTTTTTAGTAAAGTTGTAGTTAATTGCAAAAATGCCACAAGAAAATAGCTTCAGTTTTCTAAAATATATTGAAAGGTATTATACCCTAACTTATCAACAGGGATTTAGTTGTTTTAATAGTTGCGTTCGCGAGTACAGTTTACAAATTGTCGCCGACAATGTCTAATCTCACTTAATATAAATAAGGTCGTTAATAGATAAATATGCAAAGTATATTTACTTTTGATTAATATTAATAACTAATTATTAAATTAAACTAGGAAAATATACCTTGTATATTTATCTATTAACGAGATTATTTATATTATTTTAAAGTGCGCATGCGTTTTGCTGCTAATTTGTCGCCGACAGGCACCCGCGAACACACTTAATATCTCATGTTTATACTCACTTTTGTCCGAGCTCTCCCTTGTCTACAGCATAGTGTGCCCATAATTTGAGTGAACACATATTCATGATTTTCTTTTGTATTCACTATATTCTGTCATTCAACCTTTTCCTTGGTGGTTTTCTCCAGTAATGTTCTATTATATTAATCTCTATATATTTTTTCGCAACAACGTTTATTTTTATTTAAAAGGAAATAATTGCCATATATGGCATTAGAATTAATGTTTAGTGCAAAATTTAAGTAACATTTTGCTCGTCCCTTGTCAGATCAGGAAATCAACTACTCTAATTCAATGTAAGCGTACGTACCTTTATTACAAATTATAACCAGCTTTATCCTATCTATTGATCGTTTTAATGAGTGCACATTGTAATAACCTTATCATAACTGCATGAGGTTTCCACTTAACGAAGTTAGTTACTCAGTGCAATTCGAGATGCGGTCGGCGAAAACTCATCACATTTCAAACGGCAAAAGCCAAAACACACCATACACCAATAATAGGTCTTTCATCCCGAATCTTTAATTGAAAGTGAAGTCGGTAAGAATGAATGCAAAAGGGATTCCAAGATTGGGGAACGTAATATAGGTACGTTAGACAGAAAGTCTTGGAGATTAGTTTATCCAATATCCTGGAGAAAACACGCATTAACCACTTAATGCACACATTAACTTCGAGGTTACTGTCAAAAATGATCAATTTTTGTATTCCATACTTCTGGTACGCATAGGTATAAAATAATTAAAACCAAATTATTTTCAGGGGCGGATGAAGTGTATTTTTCATGGCAGGGGCGTATTAAAAGAAATATTTTTTTTTAATATTTTTAATTTAGTAAATTATATATATCTTTATACAGGGTGGCTCGACAAGTTGGGTCATAATCATAAATTATACCACAGATTCTGGGGTCAAAAATAGGTTGATTGAACCTCACTTACCTACATATATACAATAATGCACAAAAAAAGGTTACAGCCCTTTGAAGTTACAAAATGAAAATCGATTTTTTTTCATGTACCGAAAACTCTTAGAGATTTTTTTATTGAAATGGACATGTGGCATTCTAATGGCAGCAACATCTTAAAAAAAACATAAGAGTGAAATTTGTGCACCCCATAAACATTTTATGGGGGTTTTGTTCCCTTAAACCCCCCCCCTCCAAACTTTTGTGTACGTTCCAATTAAATTATTATTGTGGCACCATTAGTTAAAAACGATGTTTTAAAACTTTTTTTGCCTCTTAGTACTTTTTCGATAAGCCAGTGTTTATCGAGATATTTTGAATACTTGTCGAATCCACCACATATTTTTATATGGTTAAGTACGATTATACAGACCTGTTAATAATCTGAAAATTTATTTTTAATTTACATTTTTAGGTATATTTTGAGAAAGAAACCACATCTCGATAAAAGGTGACTTATCAAAAAAAGACTAAGAGGCCAAAAAGTTTTACAAACACTGTGTTTAACAAATGGCACCACAATAATCGTTTAATTGGAACGTACACAAACATTTGGGGGGTTTAAAAGAACAAAACCCCCATAAAATTTTTATGTAAATATATTAAAAAAGAAGCCACACCTCGATAAAAACTGGCTTATTGAAAAAATACTGAGAAGCAAAAAAGTTTTAAAAACGTTCTGTTTAACTAATGGTACCACAATAATGAATTAATTGGAACGTACACAAAAGTTTGGGGGTGTTTAAGGGAACAAAACCGCCATAAATTTTTTATGGGATGGACAAATTTCACTATAATTTTGTTTTAAGATGTTCCTACCATAAGAATGATACAAGTCCATTTTCAATAAAGAATCTCTAATAGTTTTCGGTATATTGAAAAAAATAGATTTTCATTTTGTAACTTCAAAGGGCTGTAACTTTTTTTATGAGCACATTTGTACCAAGGTAAGTAAGGTTTAATAGAATTATTTTTGACCCCAGAATGTGTGGTATAATTTATGACCAATCTTTTCGGGACACCCTGTATATTAAGTATACAGGGTGTCCAGAAACTCTCCCAACAAATGAGGACCCGAGATTCTTCAGTTAATTTTAAGGTAATTTAACCCAATTTACCTAATCCGAAAATGCTTCCTGAGGGAGATAGAGCTCTTTGAAGATGGCGTCTTGGAATTAGTTTTTCTTAAATATCCCCAGAATACTGTTATTTAGAAAAACGAAAACTGAAACGCTTATTTATCTTCTAGAGATAAATCGATTCCATCCATTGCGAGTTTATAGTACCGGTCATAGGCGTGCGTTTTGGGTAGGGTAACGGCTATTTTATCGTATAACTTTTTTGTCTTTAAATTTTAGGCATTTTTGACAGTGGATTATTAAATTGTGAGGTATTATTGTACAAAAAGGTACTCTTGCTTTAAGGCGGTAGGATGCACTGTTTTCGAGAAAAATCGATTTGAAAATTTTTCGTTTATTGAATTTGAAAAAAATTTAAAATTTTTTTTCAAAAAAAGACGCTGTATTTGACCGTTTTAAAGCAATAGTAACTTTTAGTACTAAAATACCTCATAATTTAATCATCAAGTGTCAAAAATGCTTAAAAATTTAAGACAAAAAAGTTATGCGATAAATTAACCGTTGACCTACCCAAAACGGACGCATATGACTGGTACTAGAATTTCGCAACTAAGGAAATCGATTTATCTCTGGAATATAAATAAACGTACCAGTTTTCGTTTTTCTAAATAGTTTTTTTCTTCAATTTTTTTTTCAAATTCAACAAACGAAAAATTGTCAAATCGAGTTTTATAGAAAACGGTGCATCCTACCGACTTAAAGCAAGAGTACCTTTTAGTTCTAGAATACCTTATAATTTAATAATCCAGTATAAAATATGCTTAGAAGTTAAACATAAAAAAGTTATACGATAAAATAACCGTTGCACTTCTCAGAACGGGCGCCTATGACCTATACTTGAAATTCATAATTAATGTATTTGATTTATCTCTGGAAGATAAATTAGTGTACCAGTTTTTGTTTTTCTAAATAGTAGTGTTCTGGAGATATTTAAGGAAAGCTAACTACAATACGCCATCTTCAAAGAGCTCTATCTCCCTTAGGAAGCATTTTCGGACTAAGTTAATTGGGTCAAATTGTCTTAAAATTATCTGAAGAATCTCCAGTCTTCCTTTGTCGGGAGAGTTTCTGGACACCCTGTATATTAAATTTAGAAATAAAATATACATTAGGAAATTTATTATTTGTTTATAACTAGCGAGTTTTTTTTAATGGTAGGGGAGCCAAAGCAGGGATTTTTGCAGTTACTCGAGCGCGTCAGATTATCATATGGGGAGAAACCTGGTACCCTGCAGATGTACCTCTACCATATATTGGCTCTTAACACAGGGGAGTTCGTTAAGGGGGGCCCGAAAAAAAAATCTATCCTTAAAAAAACTCAAAATTGTCAGATTAAGATAAGGTAAGTTCAGTACATGCAAAAGAGTGTATATGTATATTTAAAAAATCTGACGATTTGAGCCGGGCGTAAGGAAATGGGTGAGTCCCAAAGTTTCACAAGAAAAAAGCGAATATTTCGCGAAATGAATGACAGATCGAAAAACTAAAAAATATGTGCTCAATATTTTTTAAAAATCTATCGAATGATACCAAACATGACTTCCCACGGAGAGGGGTGGGGAGTAAATTTAATATTTTAAATACGAATCCCGCGATATTTCGCGAAATGAACATCAGATCGAAAAACTGTAAAATACACTTATTCAATATTTTTAAAAAATATATCGAATGGCACCAGACACGACCCCCCACGGAGGTGGGGTGGGGGGTTACTTTAAAATCTTAAATAGGAGCCCCCATTTTTTATTGTAGATTTGAATTCCTTACGTAAAAATAAGTAACATTTATTCGAAACATTGTGCGGTGTTTTTATTGCCTCGATCTGGTCACAAATGGCCAATTATCTATTATTTTCTGACTTAAATGAGTTTTCTCTTCAGTTCAGTTATGTCAAGGAGTTGGATTGCCTCGATATTGTTCTCTTGTTGTTCTCTATGATTCGACTTGCTGCTGTTCTCTTGATTATTTTGGTCACAGTTTCCATACCCAGTTCCTGGTGGAGGTTATAGTTACGGATATACCAAGCAGCATTAACAATGTTCCTCAGTATTGTTTGGAATTATCTGGATAATGTGTAGATTACTAGCTTTGGCACAGCCCCAGAGTTCTCACCTCAGTACTTGCTTGTAAATGGATAATTTATTTGAATATCTTCCCACCAGACAGTACAATTTCTTATATAATATCAAGTTATCATCTATTCTTTTTGATATGTACTTAAACTATGCTTCGTTTCCGAGACACAGGATGTTAATATTTTTCTTACAAACTGACGATTTATTTATTGCTCTAAAACCGGTTGAGATACGCAAATGAAATTTGGTAGGTTTTAAGGGGTAGGTATTGCGCAATTCTTGACATATAGTTAAGAATTTTATATTTACCATTGGCTTGCGTGCGCAATACCTATGACCCAAACAGAAAAGTTGTCCTCCTTGACATAATAACTTTATAAAATAGTTTCGTGAGTGAGGTAGTATTTGTTTTAAGTGGACGGTTCAGAATACAAGTAAACCAAGTTTACTTATGTATTTTTTGGGGTAAAGGCATGGAATTTATTCCAGTAGAAGTTGTTTGGGGCCAATAAAAGTAAAGTAAATATCTAAGTTACTCCTTGATTTTGAATATATAAATTTAAAAAATTTTAACCGGTAATTTTGTTTTGAAACTTTAACTTTAAACTTCTGTAACTCAAATTTAGCTTAAGTGGACTTGGTTCACTTATATTCTGAACCCTCGAAGAATTGGCCAAAAATCTATTAAAATTCGTGGCCTTTAAAGATTCGATCTGCCTGAAATTATACTTTAATTGAAGAGAATTTATCTAGTTGATTGAAATAAGTAAAACAAGCAAAATATTTGAGTAAATAATTTTTCTTGCTAAAAATGCTAAATTGTAAAAGAAACGAAAATTGTATAAACTCGGATTTCAGTAATAACTAAAAAAAAATACATACGTATTTTAACATTAATAGCAGAAGTTAAACAAAGTTTAATTATCTTCTTCTTCTTTCTTCTTCTATGTAGGCTTTAAAGCCTGTTTCTTCTTCAATATTAGCGTCCTAAATTATTTAAGTTATCTCGTGCTATTCGTATTATCCTATCCTCTGCAATTCTACTAATGTGTTTGTTCCACTCCTGTTTCCGTTTTGTGACCCATCCATTTTTATGTCTTTTACATTGCATGATCTTCTTATGTTTTCGCTTCTCTTTCTATCCAACAAATTCTTCCCTGACATTCGTCGTAGTATTTTCATCTCTGTTGTTTCTAGTAGTCGTCTCGTTTTAGATGTGCCAGGTCTTGTCTATGTCATGTCAATATAGGTCTAATTGCTGCTTTATAGATTCTTGTTTTGTGTCTTGTGTTAGGTGTTTGTTCTTCCAGATTGTGTCATTAAGAGATCCCGCTGCTTCACTTGCTTTTAAGCTTTGTTGTCGTACTTCCTCTTCAACATCTCCGTAACTGGTTATGTCTATTCCCAGATATCTAAACCTCGCTTCCTGCTTTATTATTTTCCCATCAGTTTCGATTTTACATCGTAGTGGGTATTTAGATGTTGTCATACATCTGGTTTTTTCTGCTGATATTATCATATTCTATTTCCTGGCTGTTATATTGAAGATATGTGTTAATCTTTGGACATCAAACAAGGTTTATAATAATAATAAAGGAACTGGACTGCACTCCGTATTCTAATTAAAAAGTAAATTGGTTTGCCTTCGCATCGCAACCGAATAAAAATGGTACACATTTTTATTTTATTTTCGTATTACTCCGTAGAGTAACCAGGTGCATCTTTCAGTTGGAATTTTGCCGGCTGCAGACGGGGGATGTGAATTGCAAAGTGTAGAATTCCTTCCCTCTCGTCTTCACTGCAGCATCCATATGACTTGCAAATTATAGAAGTCTTGGAGGTGTTACCATGAAAATGTACCAATAAGTTTTCAATTTAAAAATCTTTTAGTGATTTTTAATATTTTTCAATATTATTAATTTACTATTAGGATTGAAAATTTGCTTCGTCTTTCAATTGCCAGATGGCGCTAGCCACCTATTATCATCCATTTGGTTGCGATGTGTTGTAAAACCTCTCGATGCAATTTAGTTGGATTATGGAAAACAGTGCCTACGTTTCTTCTGATGAAGCTCCAATAAGAGCAGAAAATCGCGGTTAAAGGAACTGGACTGCACTCCGTATTCTAATTAAAAAGTAAGATTGGTTTTCCTTCGCATCGCAACCGAATAAAAATGGTACACATTTTTATTTTATTTTCGTATTACTCCGTAGAGTAACCAGGTGCATCTTTCAGTTGGAATTTTGCCGGCTGCAGACGGGGGATATGAATTGCAAAGTGTAGAATTCCTTCCCTCTCGTCTTCACTGCAGCATCCATATGACTTGCAAATTATAGAAGTCTTGGAGGTGTTACCATGAAAATGTACCAATAAGTTTTCAATTTAAAAATCTTTTAGTGATTTTTAATATTTTTCAATATTATTAATTTACTATTAGGATTGAAAACTTGCTTCGTCTTTCAATTGCCAGATGGCGCTAGCCACCTATTATCATCCATTTGGTTGCGATGTGTTGTAAAACCTCTCGATGCAATTTAGTTGGATTATGGAGAACAGTGCCTACGTTTCTTCTGATGAAGCTCCAATAAGAGCAGAAAATCGCGGTTAAAGGAACTGGACTGCACTCCGTATTCTAATTAAAAAGTAAGATTGGTTTGCCTTCGCATCGCAACCGAATAAAAATGGTACACATTTTTATTTTATTTTCGTATTACTCCGTAGAGTAACCAGGTGCATCTTTCAGTTGGAATTTTGCCGGCTGCAGACGGGGGATGTGAATTGCAAAGTGTAGAATTCCTTCCCTCTCGTCTTCACTGCAGCATCCATATGAATTGCAAATTATAGAAGTCTTGGAGGTGTTACCATGAAAATGTACCAATAAGTTTTCAATTTAAAAATCTTTTAGTGATTTTTAATATTTTTCAATATTATTAATTTACTATTAGGATTGAAAATTTGCTTCGTCTTTCAATTGCCAGATGGCGCTAGCCACCTATTATCATCCATTTGGTTGCGATGTGTTGTAAAACCTCTCGATGCAATTTAGTTGGATTATGGAGAACAGTGCCTACGTTTCTTCTGATGAAGCTCCAATAAGAGCAGAAAATCGCGGTTAAAGGAACTGGACTGCACTCCGTATTCTAATTAAAAAGTAAGATTGGTTTGCCTTCGCATCGCAACCGAATAAAAATGGTACACATTTTTACTTTAGTTTATAATAATATATTTTTTGTCCTATTTATTACACGCCAATTAATAAAAAATATATCGAATATAATATACCAGCATTCCTGTATGTCGTAAACTTAAGTAACTCTTTGACATGATTCAGCTACAAAATGATACCAAACTAATTTTCAACAGGCTAGTTTCGCAAAACATAATTAAACTATTATTTGATGTTTACAGAGAAACTACAACTAAAGCACGAGTAAACCAATATGATGTAACTTAGAAGTTGACTTGAAAGTAGTATATTATCGAACAATGCATTTTAATGATCTCGGTATCGCTATATCTAGCTTCAAATACTTGAATAATTAACTAAGACGTCAATCTAAAAAGCGGTAGTCTCCTGGATCAGCGGTTCTCAATTTTTTGTGTCATGTACCACCAAATACTTTTTACTATTTTTGGTACCACCTGACTGAAATGCATATTTAACTAGGTGATCTAATTAACTATAATAGTGGTGCTGATTTTGGCTGTTTTTGCGTTTTGTGCACCACCTCAAAAAATGAAATGTACCACCAGTGGTACATGTACCACAGATTGAAAACCGCTGTCCTAGATGAAGAAGTGACATATTATCAGGACGTACACAATAGATCTGATAAACTATGTGTATGAGGGGGAAAAACAAGTGAATAAAGCTTTGATAGAATAGTAATTTTCTTTATTTATATATTAGCTCTGGCCATTTAGCCAGACTATTTGTGTTTTGTACGACATTGTGACATTTTCTGGTTTAATTATTTAATCCTACTTTTAATCTAAATCATAATATATTATATTCGTAGATAATTTTTTTTGGTTTGTATGATATATTTACAATTTTTAATTTTATTACTTAAGCCTATTATATTCTAAATTTACAGAACGTTATATACAATTTTTATTCCTAGAGACATTTTACCGTCTGCTTACTTTTTTTGAAAATTATACAGGTTGATTGATTAGTAGGGCTAAATAGCTCCGCTATAGTAATAGATAGCAATAAAAGTTAAAAACAAAAATTTTAGCTACCTTTGAGCTTCACATTACAAAATTAGTTAGAATGTTACAGGGTGTTCGATAACACAGTTGTAGACCTAAGTTATGTTTTTTTAAATAGAACACCATATATTTTATTTAATATTCGAAATCCTGTTAACTTCTCCATCACAAAAATATAAAGGTTTGTAATGTTTTACAGGGTATTTACAAAGTTATAACCAATTTTGTATGAAAATCGTAACAAGTTCAACTCCCTGTACAAATAAAAATAAGCACAACAGCAATAATTTATTAATGCCATATTTTTTTATTGTCAAAATTTTAGGAATTATTGATATTGCTAATTTTCTTTATATCAAATACAGGGTGTCAAAACGCAAATACATTATTTTCTCAGTAATGTTAAATGGAACACCCTGTATTTTATATCATTATTGAAAAGTAACGTTAACGTACTTTAATTTTTATATAATATTCCCTATGCCCAAATTTATTAGTTTTCGAGATATTTTCATTTTTCAGAGCAAATTATTTTAGGTGTTTAAATTTATCTAAATTTTAAGTAAGCCATGACTGAATTGACAATTGAAGATTACCGATTATCAATCCGGTAATCAATGTAACCCTGTAGCAAATAAAGAAATAAAAATATATTATTAGTAATACATTTTACAAACAAAAACACAACCACTACATGCAACACTTTTGAAACAATTAAAAACTATCTTTTTATGTAAATGCAACAAATAAACAAAGAAAATTAGTAATAAATTTTATAAAAAAACACACAAACACAAAATACAATATTTTGTGAAGACAATTAAACACTACTTTTGTATGTAAATGTAACAATGTAACAAATAAAGAACGAAACATATTTTCTTTTTCAGTAATACATTTTGAAAAAAACATGTTTAAAAAAATAAGAAGCTACTTTTGATAAAATATTTTTAATATTTAATTACATAAGGTGTTCAAAATTATCTCCTAACACATTTATGTACGCCTAAAAACGATCATTAAATGAGCTACTTACTCTACGGAGTATTTGTAAATTAACACATCGAAATACATTTTGTATTCTATTTTTCATCTCATCCCTTGTTGTTGGAGGTATTTTATAAACTTCATTATTAACGTAACCCCAAAAAAAATCAGTCCAGCTTATTAAATTCTGGTGATTTGGGTGGCCACGCTACTGGTCCATTGAAAAATGAAAATATCTCGAAAACTAATAAATTTAGACATAGGAAATGTTATTTAAAAATTAAAGTACTGTAATGGTACTATTCAATAGTGATATAAAATACAGGGTGTTCCGTTTAAAATTACTGAGAAAATAATGTATTTGCGT
The DNA here is from genome assembly GCF_917563875.1 of Diabrotica virgifera virgifera. Taxonomy (NCBI): domain Eukaryota; kingdom Metazoa; phylum Arthropoda; class Insecta; order Coleoptera; family Chrysomelidae; genus Diabrotica; species Diabrotica virgifera. The sequence continues at coordinate 59,822,358 of NC_065449.1, read as the reverse complement.
TTTGACTCATCCTGTATTTGATATAAGGAAAATTAGCAATATCGACCATTCTTGAAAATGTTGATAATACGTTAAAAATATGGCATTAATAAACCATTATGGTTTTGCTTATTTTTATTTATACAGGGAGTTGAATTTGTTACGATCTTCATATAAAATTGGTTATAACTTTGTAAATACCCTGTATAACGTAACAAACCTTTATATTTTTGTGATGGAGAAGTTAACAGGATTTCGAATTTAAAATAAAATGTAGGGTGTTCCATTTAAAAATACAAAAGTTTGGTCTGCCACTGTGTTATCGAACATCCTGTAACATTCTAACTAATTTTGTAATGTGAAGCTCAAAGGTGGCTAAAATTTTTGTTATTAACTTTTATTGCTATCTGTTACTATAGTGGAGCTATTGAGCTTTACCCTACTAATCAATCACCTTGTAAGACCGGAAACGAAAAAACGAATATATAATACCATATTAAAACCAGTAATCGTCTATGGCTCAGAAGTGTGGTAGTTATCACAAAAACTTAAAGGTAACCTAATGGCAGTTAAAATGGATTTTTGGAGGAGAGCAGCGGGAAAGTCTAGATTAGAACATGTGAAAAATGAGGACATCAGGAGACAAATGAAAGTACAAAGATCAATTATAGAAGACATCGAAAAACAACAACTAATATGGTACGGACATGTTAGACGTATGGGGGAAGAAAGACTACCCAAAAAGATATTAGAATGGGTACCACCAGAGAAAAGAAAACGAGGACGACCACCAACAACATGGATCCAAGGAATCTCAAAATCAATGTCAGCAAGATATGTATCTGAAGAAGACTGGCAGAATAGACAGGCTTGGCGAACGGGAATCCAAAGGCGTATTACGCTGTGAACGGGATCTATATATATCAATCACCTTGTATTATATTTAAATTGACAGGTAAAAGACAATTAAAGTCAATTAACTTTTCATATACATACACCGTTCTTAGACGTCAACGCCCTTCGGTAGGGATCTATGGAGGAGTATCACCAAGCCGCAAGCCCTTATCCCTTGCCATACCGCTCCTCCATAGGCCGATATTGAGTTTTATACTACGGCGTTGGCCTTTTTATTTATTTCATGACCTAGCTGAGGCTTGAACCAGCGATCGCAAATCGCAAATTCACTAAACTTGTCGATCGACTGCGCCTCAGCTAACTGGACCGTCTAGATCGACAATTAATTACCTTTTCATACATTATTTTAATACATGTTTTGTATTGTCCATACTCCAATGTTTGAACAGCCATATCTTAACCAAATTTTGTCCTACAGAAAACCAAAAAAATGTAAAATATTCAGAAAAGCAAATCCGACTTTTTTTTGCAATTTGAGATTTTTGGTATTTCGAACAATATTTAAGTTATTTTGAAAAAAAGTTTTTTTTCTGTCCAGACCTCTTCAGTAGGGCTACCTACATGATCATAAATCCAATTTTATTCTTTCTCAGTCAGTTCGTGATTCTCAGATGTGTAGCCTCGTATACGAATATGTATTATTGTTAGACGATTTTTATTTCCAACGGCATTATTGTTTGTGGTGAAGAATATGAGCAATGTTTTTCTTCGATCATGTCTGTCTTTAATTCCCAAATTGAAAGGTCCAGTAAAAAAACTATATTCAATCGCTTTGTTAAGTTAGTTCGAATAACATTTCTGTTTACAGTTAATTCTGGTAGGTAACGTGAAACGCGTATATGGAGAAAGAATATTATATAAGACTATTTAATTAAACTGTTAAGCAAATTATGATTCATTGATTAATTAGAGGTGAACTAACGAATAGGAGAACACTATGAAAGAAACGGATACATCGGCTTGTAAAACGGATACACTGGGAAACGGATATATTTGCAGGATAGTAATTACAAAAACAGAAAAAGAATCAATAAAATCAATGACACTGATGAATATGTACTAGGCTTTTCAAATAAAACGTATCTTTGATCCAGAAAAAATTTATCCGTAAACATATCTACAAATAATTATGTACTACTATTAGTCTAGGCGCCAAATAGAGGTCACCGTGTCCTTTTCAATTCTGATGGACAAATTCAACGGTTTCTTATGGATTTTTGGCTGCTGATTACGAATTTCGAGGGTAGATTTTGATCCGAGTGGTCAAAAAATTAAAAAATTGTTATAAACAATTTAATTATTTATAAATTTTTTATAAGGGTCTAGCTCATAAACTAAAAGCAACAAAGAGAATGTTTCAAATAAAATTTTTTAGTTAATAAAAAACGAAGAAAAAAACGTTTACCAAACTTAAAGCAAACAATTAGAACTCAAGATATTGTAAAATTAGTGCCCAATGCAAATTGAAAATTGCAAAATAAGTATTTTTCGAAGCTTTATCGATAGTAACTCGGTTTATACGAATGCAAATGCACCTTAGAAGGTCTCATTTTAAAACTTCATTAATAGGCTTCCAAACAGAGTTTGTTAAATTACTTGATCTTCATTTGTTTTAAAGTTATACCCATTTGAAGTAATAATTTTCTTAAAAAAATTGCACATTAATTTGTTTATAAGGGTTTCAAGCAAATTTATGCTATAAACATTTATACTTCAATTAACAATAATGATGGAAGATGTCATAAGGAACATTTTGAGCTTACGAAATAGTATATGTATGGAGAACGGTAAGGATTTTATACCGATCTCAGACAATAATTGGAGTCGTCGCTCCGCTCCTCCTCCAAACAATTGTCTTCGATTGTCGAATTGTTACCCTTAACGTTCGACATGCTTATAACGTTTTTTACACGATTGATACCATTATAAATTATAAAATTAAACATTTTCGTCATATTGACTAGTTTCATTCATTTTATCAAGATAGATACTTTGGTTGTTAGGTAGTAACTAGGGTGCATAACAACAATGGAGAATTGAGTTTTTATTTAGTTGTCAATAATTTTAAGTACAATTTTGAGTATTATAAATTAAAATATGAGCGAAAGTGAATTTGAAGAAATTGAACGGGCTTGGAAAGAAGGGTGTTCCGCAATTATTCCCGAAAAATCTAAAATCCATTATCAAAATACCTACCAAAGTTTTAAAAAATGGTGCGAAGGCAAGAATTTAAGAATCGAAGAAAAGACTCTATTGGCATATTTCGTTCAAAGACATATGCAGTTGAAAGCTCCTGGAAGCCTCTGGGCAGAATATTCAATGATTAAATCCACCGTTTTTCTTTATGATGGCATTGATATTTCCAAGTTTTTAACTTTGATCGCGTATTTGAAGAGAACAAATGTTGGATAGGTACTACTAATGTATGCGATTCTGCAGGAGTTTCTGTTAGAAGTGAAACCACAGCCCAAACAAGTGGGATTTCATTAAATAATTTAGCAAATTGTACCATAAGTTTCAATATTAATAAATAATTCGTTAGTTTTCTTTATTCTTTCAAAAAATAAATTAAAATTAAGAGATTTTTTAACTCGACGGTAAGTGAATTACTTACCGTCGAGTTGGAGTACTTACCGTCGAGTTGGATTACTTACCGTCGAGTTGCTAGTAAATGTCACCTACTGACGTAAAATCTGTCACGGTAAGCAGTCAAAAATGATCAATCGTACAAAAATGTTTGTAAGTTAATTTTTAGCCAAGATATCGATATTTTAATAGTGCGCTCTGAGGCGCAAGATCGGCTCACCGCGTAAAGGTTCACGCGCTAACTTCTCGATGCAAATTATAGTTTCTATGTATATATAGGTTATCTACATTTTTCATTTTTGAAGATCCTAATAAAATTTTATCATATAATTCTTATAATTAAATCATCAATCTGTACCTCATATCACCCTTCATTCTATTTACTTTGTCTTCTATTTTTTGTAATAAATGAGAAAAAAAAAACATTAAAAACTAATATTTCAGAAATAGAACTTAAAAGCAAGTTGATATTATTTATTAATACTATTTTTACAAACTTTTTGTTTCATGCATCTGAATCGAGATATTCAGGGAATCTCAGCTTTTTACATCTGCATAAGTTCTTAGAGCAATTTTTACAGTTGCATGGAGGTACTAAGTCTGTTCTTGTAGGCAGTAAAACTTAAACTTTCTGGGGCTTCAGAGCGTAATTATCTATATGATATAGATATAATCTATATCATATAGATATCCAGTGGATAGTGGATAGTATCCATATAAAGTGGATCTAGTTCTTTTGCAGCATCATCAAGGAACGTTAATTGTGTGTATGCCGCTACAACATAAATGCTCGTTTTATATGCAATGATGATGCTGCAAAATAACTCGATCCATTTTTAAATGGACATCACATATTCGCTCATTTGCATGCGTAGATGCCGAGTTACTATCGATAAAACGTCGAAAAATACTTGACTGTGAGCCGATTGCGCCTCATAGCGCGTCATTAAAATATCGATATCTTGACCAAAAATAAACTTACGGATATTTTCTTAAGCTAAAATTATTCCTTCTTAGTTCTTCTATCATTATTGTTAATTAAAGTATAAATGTTTATAGCTCAAATTTACTTGAAACCCTTATAAACATATTAATGTACATTTTTTGTAAGAAAATTATAACTTAAAAAGGGTATAACTTTAAAACAAATGAAGATAAAATAATTTAACAATGGAATCCTAATAATGAAGCTTTGAAATGAGACATTCTAGGGCTCGAAATAAAGCTTCGAAAATTACTTATTTTGCAATTTGCAATTTGCATGGTTCACTAATTTTACAATATCTTGAGTTCTAATTGTTGGATTTAGGTTTAGTAAACGTTTTTTCTTCGTTTTTTATTAACGAACAAATTTTATTTTAAACATTATTTTTTATCTTTTTTAGTTTATGAGCCAGAGCCTTATAAACAATTTATAAACAATTAAATTGTTTCTAACAATTTTTTGACCACTCGGATCGAAATCTCCCCTCGAAATTCGTAATCAGCAGCCAAAAATCCATAAGAAACCGTTGAGTTTGTCCATCAGAATTGAAAAGGACACGGTGACCCCTCTGGCGTCTAGACTATATTATATATTTAAGGCACATATTTCGTGTTTCACCAACCGATGCATACCCTGTTTAAACAATTTTTGTGGCTGCAGGTCAGAGAATTCTTTAACTAAATTTTATGTGTCCTCGCTCATCTGAAAACGATTACCACATTTTTATTTTCCAAAGGTGTGAAAATCCTAGAGCGAGAAATCGCAACTATAACGTGGATACTCTAATATCCTCTATTTTTTCGTTGTAGATTTTTTCACGTCTTTGGCGATACAAAGCAGGGAATTGTCATGTAGAAGGATGACAAGCTTTTCTGGATGTTTTGGTCATCTTCTTCTTCTTCTTTAAGTACCGTGCCCATATTTTTAGACGTGGGTAGCTTCCATAACAATTTGCCGATATCGTTCTCGATCTTGTGCGGCATGTAACAATTGATCTGCTGATAAGCCAATCCATTGACGAAGGTTTCGGAGCCATGAATATTTCTTCCGACCAATTCCTCTTTTTCCGTCGATCTTTCCATTGAGTATTAACTGCATCATCCTGTATCTGCTACCTCTCATTATATGCCCTAGATATTCAAGTTTTTCTCTTTCTTATCATCTTGGTTAAATCACCTTCGCCTGGACCTACTCTGTTTAGGACTTCTCTGTTTGAAATGCGTTGAACCCAAGATATTCTGAGCATTCTACGATATGACCACATCTCAAACGCTTCTAATGTGTTCATCAAGTTAATCTTCATGATCCAGGTTTCACATCCATATAGTAATACAGGATACACATAACATTTTAGGAACTTGATTCCTAGTAGTAAGTTCAGCTGAGAGTTGCTCAGAATAGATCTAAGTTTCGTAAATGCTCCTCCTGCAATTTCTATACGAGTTTTGATTACTTCATCCGGATTTAGTGTCTCGTTTATCCAACAACCTAGGTATTTAAAATGGTTAACTTTTGTTATTGGTTCATCACTGACAATTAGTTGCATAGGCAACTAATCTAGTCTTGTTTACTAACCACAAGTAACTTTGTTGCAGTTATATTAAGTCCGTTATTGGAGCATTCTCTAGTGACTCGATCTATAAGGAATTGAAAATCTTCGATATTTTCAGCCATGATCGCGGTGTCCTCTGCATATCTGATGTTGTTAATAGTTTCTCCCCCGATTCGAACTCCACATTGTCCTTCCAAGGCTTTATTAAAAATTATTTCTGAGTGTACCTTAAAAAAAGTTTAGGATAACACACAACCCTGTCTGACACCTCTTTGAATGCAAATTTTGTCTGTTTCTTTGCCGTCTACCAGAAAAGAAGCTTCTTGATTCCAATATAGATGTTGTAAAAGTCTCAGATCTTTATCACCTATTCCAATCATTTCTAGACATTCAAACAACTTATCATGTTGAACTCTATCAAACGCCTTCTCAAAATCTATAAAGCAGACGTAAATGGGTTTCTGTACTTCCCATGATCGTTAAAGTAATGTTAACATAGAGAACAAAGCTTCCCTTTTTGCCAATCCTTCTCTGAAACCGAATTGTTTGTTTCCCATTGTCTCTTCACATTTTTGCTTGATTCTATTAAGAATTATCTTAAGAAGTAGCTTGAGAGAGTGGGTCATGAGACTAATTAGTCTAAAGTCTTTACATGATGATGTATTAGGTTTTATTGGGAGTGGAATAAATGTATAATCGAATCATATCTGTGACATCATTCCAGTCTCGTATATATGGTTATATATGTTTGTTAGTTGTGAGACATTGTCGTTATCCAGAATTTTGAGCCAGTCTGATGGTATTTGGTCAGGGCCTGGAGATTTCCCATTTTTGCTCTATTTGATTGCTTTCTCTACTTCCGTTTTTAAAATACTAGGACCAGTATTCGTGTACTTTGTGGTGTTAAGTGGTAGAGTCGTATCCAGGAAGAGTTTTTTTATATAGTTAGTCCATTCTTCCTTTTTTTCATCCAAGTCGAGGATTATTTTCTTTAAGCTTTTTATATATATTAAACTCGTCGTGTTTTCTTTGTAGTTCCTCCATTTCACGACATCTTTGTTCCATCCAGTCCTCTTTTGCTCGCTTAACCTCGTTTTGGTCATATTGATTGATAAACCTTGTTTCAAGTTTCCCTACAAAGGCGTTCGTTGATATGCATACTACATTCCGAAAACTCTACAAGCAAGGGTTCATAGTTAAAAAAGCATGTTAACATGACCTTGTCCGCAGAAGGTTGAAATTGGTATGACCGCACGCTGATTATATTTGGACGGATTGTTAACAACAAATGCCAATTTGAAGTCACTGGACTTTAAATAGTAGTCAAATACAAATGGTAGGAACTAATCAGTGTGACGGGTATAAACATAACTAACATTTTAGAACGCCAGTTGAGTGATTACAATTGTTTTCAAGGCTAATCTGGCCAAAGATATGTTTCAGTTGAACAAACATACCTATATTACCTATGAAAATAAAGGTACAACCTAAAACAGAAATAAACATGTTACTGATTTTACCGATATATTATAACGAGAGTATACTGAACTTGCTTGGATGAAATTGGCATTTATCTCAATTAAAATTATTTTCCACTAATCCTCATGTAGAAATTTATCATTGAACCGACGTTTACGTCTCTTGCTATATGTGGTAATCCTCCTATTAAATTCAGATTATATTTCAAACATACGTGGCTGCTTAATTAAATTGTATACGAGTAGATGTCTATCCTATTAGTATCTTGCACTCTCGGAGTGTGTTATGACGATCAAACATTTGAATGTTACTTCAGTAGCCTAATATAGTTTTTATTTAGATTTAACGTATTTATTTTTTACCCAAAGTAATCTTGTTTAGCAATCAAGTTCTGCCACCTTCATCTATATCTACATTTTTATACATTCACTTTTCTATATTACCTTTTTTTACTCTCGGGGGCCACGGCATATCCACGGCAATGAAAGTCAGTCGTACGTATATATCAAAAATGAGCGACGTGGCCCTTGGTAGAACATAAAATATGTGTCTCTTATGAGCGACGTGTCACGCAGTGTGTTAAAAGTTCATTTTTAAGGGTACAAACTTTCCTAATTGCTCAAATGTGCTCAACATTACTTAAAAATTCTTAAGCATTTGATTCGAATGATTTATGTAATAATGGTTAGATATTCTTAATATAATTTTCTGAGTATTTCTTACAAAAAGAATGAAATTTGTTCAGATGTGTACTCTAACTATATTTATTGACTTATTGACATTAGTTTCTTTTTGAACCTATTCTATCATACAATAGCTCAAACAAAAAAAAACCCTTTCTTTTTCACATCACCTATTATTTTTACAGTTTTTCAACCGACATTATTTTGACAATCTTTTTTATGTATCTTTTTATCTAATTAGTTTTCTTATAATCCTCTACATTTCATAGATTTCAAAGTGTCAGACACCAACAATTATATTAATTATATGACATCCCTTAGTCCTTTGACTGGGAACAATACTTTTTTAAAAGTTTTCCTACTTGTCATTTTCCATACTTTGACCTCTGCCCATATCTCAAAACATCTACGAGCAAAGACCTTCACATTAGTACAAGTGTCTACAATAAAGCTATTTTACTTAGCTACAATAAGAACATACCCACTCGAACGTTGTCTTTCTCATTTCTAACACAACATTCTCTGTTTCTCAACACACATCTTCCTTCGGGATTCATTCAAATTTCAAAAGATTTACTATGTATTGACCTACGATACATGTCTGATTGCCCTATACCTCACCTAGATATCCTATTAGCATAAGTTTGACGCATAAACATGTTATCAACGAACTGGCAACGCATCCCTTGTAACGGCATGAAAGTGGATCACAATAATATTACTATTTATTATTTTTTGAATTTGGAAGCATTTGTTTAATTTTTGATTTAATAAGTTTTTTAATAATGTTTGATGGTTTTTAAAAGTTTATACTCGTTCAGCAAATAGTCACTTTGACTTTTATAGACGTCAATTACTGTCATATAAAAACAGCTCCTGAAAATTACTATTTAAATAGTGAAATAATATATTTTGGGCTTGTAAAACTCGATCTATTACATCCTTAATAGTTTTTTATTCCCCGTGACCAAGAAAAACCTAGAAGTTAATTGTATTTGAATTTATTTTACCCCATTTGGGGTTTCCGTTTGGAGACGTCAATAATTGGAAGTGAAAAAGTGTTCAGTTATTAAAAACTTTAAAATTTAATATGGACTATGCAGGGAGACCTCCAGATAAACCTCCAGATATTAACAGGATGGATCAAGATGATAATATAGAGAAAAGTAACATCAATATTAATAACACATGGGACGGTAAATCAAAAAATAAAGGAGAAACTGTAAGTAATAAATCTGATATTTCTACAGACAATATAAGAGAACATTTCCTATATCAAAGCAGTGACGTAGGTCCTTTCCATTTATATATAGAAAACAATACTCCGAACTTTAAAAGTCAGCTTAATGCTATCAAAATTGGCGACATTATACTCTCTAATTTTTCGAATTTAGATAACAAAATTACTAGTATTGATTCAATAGGCAAGAATAGAATTAGAATTAAATTTAAAGATTATCAATCAGCCAATTTTTTAATCAATCAAAAAACTTGCTCATTGTTTACAAACAACAATTTAGACGTTTACGTTCCGAAATTTATACTCCATAGACAGGGTATAATTAGGGACATAGATATAGAATTTTCAGAAGAATACATCAAAAATAAAATTAAACAATACGATATGCACTGTAAGTTCGAAGTAGTTTCGGTTAGAAGAATAAATAGAAAGGTAGAGAAACATATCGAAGATAAAACAATAATAGACAAAGTTCCAACAAAATCATGTATTGTTAATTTTAAAGCACAAACTCTTCCTAAATATATCACAATTAATAAAGTGATCAAAGACGTTGAACCCTATGTTCAAAAAGTTCTATTATGTTTCTCTTGTCTACGTTTTGGACACCTTGGATTTAATTGTAAAGCACGTCCCAGGTGCAACAAATGTCATGATTTCCATAATACAAAAGATTGTACAGTAAATGAATATACTCCAACTTGTTTCAGCTGTCAAGGTAATCATTTGACTACACACCTAATTTCATGTCCTGAATTTTCTAGACAGAAACAAATTAAGAATACGATGTCATCATTAAATCTAAATTTCTTTGATGCATGTAAACAAATTCCGAAAGTTTCATATGCCAATATTGCTGCCAGAAATATTAGTTCTTCCTTGCCAACCAATTCTAATCAGAATGAGCAATCTTATCAAGTAATTCCAAATCAATCAGCTTCATCCGCAAAGAAATTCTCCTCACAAATGTTCTTCAGCAGTAATAACCCAGAAAAAATAAATTTTAAGCGACACCGGCCAAGTTCTCCCAATACTTTGGAATCAGCTAGAAAAGAAATACTTTCTCAAGAAAATATTCCTAGACAAAAAGGTGGTATTTATAATACGTCTAAATATACAGAGCATACACATACAACAAACTTGAAAACACAAGGAGTACCATCCCAATTAAATAATGTAATTTTAGAATTGGTTCTTAATATAATTAGTTCATTAAAACTCACTGAAAATTTAGACAAATCAAAAACAGAGATTATACAACAAATTAATAGATACTTAAGTACGGCAGCGATCTCACAAGAAGACTTACTATCTCAAACATCACGTCAGACACAACTAACCCTTTAAACTTTTTACAATGGAACTGTCGCTCAGCTGTTTCTAATAAACCAAATGTAGAAGCCTTACTTATTCAAAAAAATGTATATGTGGCCATGTTATCAGAAACATGGTTTAAACCAGAAAAATTTTATAACTTCTCAGGATATAATTGCTTTAGATCTGATCGCCCTGATGGGTACGGAGGCACAGCAATTTTAATTAAAAATAAAATAATTACAGAAGAGATAAATTTATTGGATAATTATAATTTTACTTATACTTGCATGGCTGTTAAAATTTCGTGTATCAAGAAACCAATACATATAATATCCGTATATAAAGAACCAGGTATTAGAGTAACGGTTGAAGAATGGGTCAATTTTTTTCAAAACATTCCTTCTCCAGTCATCATTGGAGGGGACTTCAACGCTCAAAACATGGCATGGGGTTGCGAAAATAATGATACTCACGCTAAAGTTTTATTAGAGGCGATAGAACAATGTAATCTATTATACTTAAATGATGGTTCTCCAACTCTTGCACTAATTTCCAGCCCATCAGCAATCGATATAACAATATGTACCCAGGACATTGTATCTAAATTAACTTGGTCTGTTATTCAAGATCCACATGGTTCTGATCATCTTCCATTGATCGTAGCCTTGGAAAACTCGGAACAAGCAATACAACCTGGTGACAATACACACAAAAGATGGAATTTACATAAAGTAGATTGGAATTTGTATTCATCGAACTTTTATTCGGGAAAACAACCACAAACTTATGAAGAATTAGTTACCGAAATAAACCGATGCGCAACCATTTCAATTCCAAAATCATACAACAATAACAAATATCCTACAAACAAGATACCAAAACCATGGTGGGATAATAACTGCGAATCAGCTGCAAATAACCGCAAAACAGCATATAGACATTATAAAACAAATCCTAATCTTCACAATCTAATTGAATACAAAAAAATAGATGCCTTAGCAAAGAAAACTTTTAAAATTAAAAAAAAACAAACTTGGATAAATTACTGCGAAAGCTTAAACTCCAACACTCCAATCAGCGACGTCTGGAAGAAAGTAAATCTCTACAAAAACCGAAAGCAGTCCAATCAACTTCCGATAAACACCGAAGCTGCATGGATAGAAGAGTTCCATTTCAAGATTTCACCTCCTTGGGTTCCAAGTCAGATAAATGAAGCTACAGTTACCGTACCCAGAGAAAACTTCAATCTAGAGAAACCATTTGAATTATGGGAATTAAATCATGGACTCAAGCAAAATAATAGTTCATCTCCAGGGATGGACTGTATATCATATTCTATGCTATATTTTCTACCTACAGAATATAAACTATTATTACTACACATTTTTAACACTATATGGCAAAACAAAAATTTAATTCCCAAAGCATGGAAGGACTATATTGTATTACCTATAAAAAAGCCAGGAAAGCCAGATAACAAAGTTGAATCTTACAGACCTATATCTTTAAGTTCCTGTATACTAAAAACTCTAGAGAGATTAATCAAAAATCGGCTTGAATACTGGCTTGAGTCCGAAGATATCCTTCCCAAATCTCAGTACAGCTTCCGAAAATCCAGGTCTACACAAGATGCTCTCACTTCCCTAGTCTCTTCTTTACAGGTCAATTTTACAAATCAGGCGTCGACAGCTGCAGCATTTATAGATGTAACTTCAGCGTTTGATAACATAAATTTAGATATTCTTTATAAAAAATTAGTTGATCTTGGAATGCCACTTAAAATTTCAAATTTCATTGTATCCTTGTACAAGAATAGATGGACTTACTTAAAAATAAACGAGAACCTTTTACCACCAAGGTTAACGAGTATAGGTATACCACAGGGTAGTATTTTAAGTCCACTTCTCTTTTCATTGTACAATATAGATTTAGAACATATAGTACCTCCACACTCTAATATTTTACAATTTGCAGATGATGTTGTGTTGTACACCTCCCATTCTTCCCTAGACATTTGTAGACGTCAACTTGAATTTACATTAGATTGTGTAAAAAATGATTACCATTCTCTAGGCTTATCCATATCAACCACAAAGACTGAAATTTGTTTTTCTCTAAAAAACGCCAAATTCCTCAAGGCACCTTCAAATTAGGTAGAATAGAATTTCCGATAAAAAATTGTGTTAAATATCTTGGGACGTATTTGGATCGTAAACTGTTATGGAAGGATCAAATTCATTTAATGGTTTTTCAATATATTTTTACTGACGGCTCCAAAATTCAAAATAAAACCGGATGTGCAATATATCACTGGAATTCTGAATACAAAGAATCATGCCGATTGCCTAATGAAGCTTCAATATATACTGCCGAATTATCAGCTTTATTACTTGCGTTAAAATATATAGCCTCTGTTGGTATGGACAATTATATCATTTTCACCGATTGTAGAAGTATTGTGGACAAACTCACTTCTATCCAATCGACAAAAAATCTAAACCACATTGAGATAGAAATTAAGAGTCTATATTATGATTTTACTTCCTCGGGCAGTTCAATTATTATTTGTTGGGTGAAAGGACATTCTGGAATATTAGGAAATGAAGAAGTCGACAAATTAGCTAAATCTGCAGCTTTAACCAAACAAAACATAAGCAACATACTTCTACCAGTAACCGATATAGATAATATCAGTAAAAACCATTGCAAACAAAATTGGCAACGTGTATATAACCAAAGTACAACGGGAATAAATTTTAGAAATTGCCAGCCACTAATTCCCAATGAGAGATGGTTTAAACAAGAATCAAATACGCTATTTATAAAAACAATAAACAGAATGAGGTCAAATCACGCACTAACCCCAGCATACAAACACAGCATAGGTATCAGTGATAACCCATATTGCGCCTGTGGTGGAATGGGAGATCTACAGCACCTCATATTGGAGTGTGGACTGTACAGACAAAATATTAAAGTAATGTATGAAAAGTTAATTGATCTAAATTGTCCTTTACCTGTCAATTTAAACGAAATTCTTTTTCCAAAAAATAAGCAGACGTTACAATGTCTTTACGAATATGTAACGTCCTGTAAATTTAAATTTTAAGTAGGCTTAGATAATAAAATTATAAAATTGTAAAAATATCACACAAAATTGAAAAATGTATCCATTAATATAGTATAACACTCTGTAAATTTAGATAATAAGTAGGCTTAGATATTAACTTAAAATTGTTATTGTAATACCATACAAAAAAACACAAATAGTCTGGCTAATTGGCTCCGTCAAAGCCATTAATAAAAAAAAAAATAGTCATAAACCGCATGTATCCATGTGCGTATACATGCTTATGAGTATCTGTTTCTCATAGGTGTGCATATGTATGTATCAGTTTGTTGTTCTGAAATGTCAGCAGTTGCATACTTTTTTCAAATTTTGGCTTTCTATAGCATTTGTACAACCAGGCATTGTTCTAACTCTGCCTTTCTTTAATTGTAGCATTTAACTACTTGTAACGCCGACCTGAAGATGATCTGAATAGTGTAGAGATCGAAACCAGTTGTCAAAATATTATTAAATGATTGTGAGTAAGTCTGTGTTTCATTACTACATTTAATAATTATATATTCATTTTAGTCGTCCTGCCTAAAATTTACCGGTACACGCATAGACAATTATGTATACGTACTCGTATATATTATATTAGTTAGGTGAAGCAACGAAGCACTAAAAAGCCCAAAACCTAGGAATTTTTCCCCATTCGATTCGAGGGAGTGTCAGACAAGTTTGTGAACTAAATTGATCTCCGGTAAAATTTTTTGTGTATAATTAAATGCATTTTCAAAGTGCATCTCGAAGAGATAGAAAATGGAAAATTTAGAACTTATTAAATATTGACAGAAATAAGTTTGGATTGTTTACGTAAAAAATTTTTATTCTCGAATAAAAAACTTTTATTCTAGGCATTTTTTCGAATTGTGGATAGATGGTGCTATAATCGGAAAAACCATTTATCGTGATACCATATAAAACGGTCCAATATCCCGAAAAATACACTTCTAAAAAATAAAAAACCAAAAAATACGTGTTTAGTGTTTTTCCAGAACTTATCTAATAACATCAAACACGACCCTCCACTCCACTCCTTGGAAGTGGGGCGGGGAGTAACTTTAAAATCAAATAGGAATCCCCATGTTTTATTGCAGGTTTGTATTCCTCATGAAAAAATAAGTAACATTTCACTGATTCCATAGTAAATCACGAAGAAAAACCAGGAAAAAATCTTCTTCATACTAACATTTTTGTTTAATTTTCTAATATTTTGTATTTTGACAACGACGCGACGTCCGATGTGGAAATCGAAACGTTAATACATTTTTCTACGGCAAAAATTGAGTGAGCTATTGACAATTAAACTTGTGTTAACATGCACTAACACGAGAATTTTAGTGTCACCGTTGCATGTGGTTGTCTTTATAAAGATAGATGACATGCTATGATTTTTTGTGATGGATATTCTTGAGTTAAAGTTTATTTCATGTAATCGCATGAACTATCTTTAAATAAAGTCGTCCCAGGAATGCAACTCACAAATATTGGCAATATCATTTTAAAGTAATCTACTTTAAAATGCATAATATATGTCTGAATTGCCGATATAAATGAGTCAGATTAAAATAAATTATTAGAAAAATTTTTTACTAAGCAACAGCATTTTTGTTTAATTTATTAATATTTTGTATTTTGACAACGACGTCATGTCGAAGTCGAAACGTTAATAAAATAATTTTTTCAAGTTAAATTGTGGCTTATTTCCCAACTAGATTAGTTGATTGCAAAAATGACACAATAGCTTCAGAACAATTAAAAATAATAGTAACAAGATGGCGTCGCCCGTGGTCGTCAAGTTTTACTATCCCCTCATAATAGTAGATTATACCACGAGTCAATAATGATGGCTATTATTCCCGAGGAATATTTACGAACCGAGCCGCGTTAGCGGCGAGGGAGTAACATTCCGAGGGAATGAGAGCCATTATTGCGAGTAGTATACTCTACTTTATCTACGACAAATTAATTAATTTAAGATTTTTAATGAACAAATTTATTTGTTAAAAACATTAAAATTAGTAATAGTACAATTAATAAACTGAATTGGTTGAGAATCATCATTAACTTTAGTAGAGTTTTTAATACAAATATTTACATAAGGTATTAAGGTAGATGCTGTTGCTGTAGCTAGTTCTACAATTTCTGGTGGTGTACAATTAAAAGATTCTTCATTTTCGTCCATCTCAACACAAACTGTCAAATATACTATTCGTTTGACAGTGACACTTTTTGAGGTTGATTATTTTGTTTCCGTGGTGAATTTTGTGATTGTTGTGCCAGAGGGATTAATAGCTATTAATCCCGCATTATTAATCCCTAAG
Organism: Diabrotica virgifera virgifera; assembly: GCF_917563875.1. Taxonomy (NCBI): domain Eukaryota; kingdom Metazoa; phylum Arthropoda; class Insecta; order Coleoptera; family Chrysomelidae; genus Diabrotica; species Diabrotica virgifera. Next base: position 59,806,186 of record NC_065449.1, on the reverse strand, counting down.
GGATTATTATATGGCATTATATTGCAAACACCACAAGTATAATACATATATTATGTATCAGTCGTAGATAAACGGTTTTTATTTTACGGACGTGGCTAAGGGCCTATCTTCTCTTAGCACTTTTGTTGTAATCAACTGATAGTCGAGTAAACGAGTACACGATTTTTTGCCAGTTTTGAGATTATACATTAGCACTACGATTAAAATTGTGTTAATATTAGTTGTTCATTTATGTATTTTAATTATTACACAGTGCAATCAGTTGAGCTAAAATAATTGGCGAACGAAAATTTTAGCATATAATTAAGTAGAAAGCGATGGTAGTGAATCAAAAAACAATAGTATATACTAAAATCAAAATAAAGATGTTTATTACTATAGTAATTAATATAGTTGTTATAATAATTAACAACGAACTAATTGAACAAGTCTCGAGATTCGGATATGTGGGTATCCAAATATTAGGTCTGGATCCCGCGTATGAAAAAAAAGTTGATTAATAGCAAGCTGAAAATTTGTTAATAGCTTAAGGGTGCCTAGTCGAATAAACTTTGATATATGGGAACACTGAAACAGGGGTAGTTTTAATTGTGGAACAGGTTAAAAATTTGGAACGGTCACAGCACGAAAACGGCACATTTATTTTGTCCGACAGAACAGACTTAAACTCTCCGAACAGAGATTAAACTCTCACGAAAAAATCAGACTACTATTTATTACCTGTCATAATTCCTGTCATTTGACATATTCTACATGTTCCACTCATTAAAACGCCCATTTGGTGATAAATAGCAGTCTGATTTTTGCATGAGAGTTTAATCTCTGTTCGAAGAGTTTAAGTCTGTTCTGTCGGACAAAATAAATGTGCCGTTTTCGTGCTGTGACCGTTCCAAATTTTTAACCTGTTCCACAATTAAAACTACCCCTGTTCCAGTGTTCACACATATCAAAGTTTATTCGACTAGACACCCTTAAGCTATTAACAAATTTTCAGCTTGCTATTAATCAACTTTTTTTTCATACGCGGGATCCAGACCTATATGTAGTTATGGAGATGTTAAAAAGAGCGTCCGAAAGCAAACAAATAAAGCCAATTACATGTCAGGATGTCTGATGGATGTCATGTGGAGAAATTATGATATGAGGCTGGAAGGGAAAGTACTCATATATAAATCATGTGTAAGACCGATCATGACGTACGCGATAGAAACAAGATGTGACAAAGCAGAAACCAAGAGGATACTGAGAACATCAGAAATGAGAACGTTGAGGTCAATAACTGGGAAAACACTGAGAGACAGAATACCGAACGACAGAATAAGAGATCTCTGTAATATAGAAGACATAGTACGGTAGGGAAGACAGAGAAACCGAGAGTAGAATTAGCATGTCGTGACGAGAATAGACAGCGAGAGAATAGCCCGTATGGCCAGAGATTCGAAGCCAACAAGCAAGGGGCCAATAGGAAGGCCCTTTATAAGGTGGCGAGTTACCTGGCAGTCAACATCACAGCTACGATATAAGCTTAAAATCGGTTAAGAAAAGGCCAAAAGAGGCCCAAGATAACAAGGGGAAGAGAAAGAACAAAAAAAAAAGATGCGCTAGAAATAAACAAACCAAGACACGTTAAATGTTGCACTTCCTGCACCTTTTTTCGCATTTCTTCTCGCCGCTTCATATTTATTTATATTTTCTTCACTTGGTATATCCATATATTTTAGCCCCAATTGCGTTAACCGCCAAACTACTTTAAATCGACCTTTTACTTATATCCACCGACAATTATTCCCTTAACAATATTTTGATTCATTTTATAATGCTCCATTCTTTTCTTTTTTCTTTCAATCCTTTCCTTTACTTTGTTTTCCTCTTTCCATTCACCCCACTTACATTTAACATTTATTATTTCCTTACTAGTCACCCATTAACACATATTCTAATATACCCTTGGTTTCTTTTCTTTCTCTTTCCATTTTTAACTATCCCACCCTTAACATAGTTTACCTCCTTTCTTTTCCAACCTTCCTTCACACATTTTCCTAAACACAAAGTTAGATTACCATCCATAACAAAGTTTACCTTCTTTCATTTTCAATCCTCTCTCATAACTTTTCCCAATCCATATCGTTACATTGCCATACCTCGTGTCTCTGATTTTTTCGGGTCCCCATGCATTTCTTGATCTGGTTGTTGTTCTTCTATTTTTTCAACACTATTCATTAATTTCCATTGACAGTATATCAAGCTGTTTATTCCATTACCAACTATAAAATTTCAAATTTTCATTTAACCCATTCAATGAATTAGTTCATCAAGATTTTTGCTTCATATTGATAATAACCCCAACTTTCAACCTGTTTTATATAACTATCATTCCAATGTACACTCACACGCTAACTAATTCCTATGGTTGCCTCTTATGTTATAACTCATTAACTTCGATCTTTTCCGTTTCAAAATTACAATTGTTTGACACATAATTCACTTTAAATTTCTGATATTATCATTGAGGTTATTTCCTCTTTGACTGGATTCTTTTAAATCATAATTTTAAATTTTCTCATCAACATCTTTTAGGTCATTATCATTAAATAACTAATATTCTTTCAGTAATTTTAATTAAAATTATAATTTCAACCTATCATATCAGGCAACCACCATCACTCGTTTTCAACTTGATTCTGCTAAACACTTTTCTCTCCTATATAAAAAACTTTACAGAAATATACCTTACTTTCACATCAGTCTGTTTACTCCATTACCTTCTCTAGATTTCAAATTGTTAGTTCACTAATTCAGACAATAAATTAAATTAAAATATTTTCAATTTGTTAATAACCATTACAACCACAATAATAGACAACCAACATTACTCTTGTTATTTTTACAACATTAATATACATCTTATCTTGGTACCTATATAAGTTGTGCACATAGAATTAACTTTCTTCTCTTTTATTTCAAACTAAATCAAATTTTCGTCTTCTTTCTTAAAATTGTCACCAATGACATCATTGACTTTACTATGACTAGTATTTTTATCCACCTAACACTAACAACAGTTCTTTCTGTAACAGAGAGTAGAGAGTTGCTTTTTAGACTTTTACAATAAAATCTAATTTATTATAATTTAAATTTCACTTTTTTACAGTTACTAATATATAATCCAAATTTTAAACAACACTAATAATTTGAAATTCATAACCAAAAATTGACTACCTGTCTTGTCATGTCACTTCGGTCTGATAATTAGATTGTCATCTCCTTCACTTTTGTTGGTCTGTGTCCATTGAACTGGCAAGAACCACAAGTTCTTATTGAGCAGGGAACCATGTTGCCCTTTGAGCATTCCTAACACATTTAATCTTCTAACATCAACTTGGAGTCGCTATAAATATCATACAGTTATCATACAGCATTATGTAAACCATAATTCTCGATATAACCAATTTCAAAAAGTTGCTAGTTTCATGTACTAAGCAGAACGTAAGTATTACCAAATTTTTCTTTAACTAGTCGCAATTTTAACCTTTTGCATTCATTCTAACGTGGAAATACTTCGTTCTAGGCACTGAAAATGCAGCAAAGTTGGCCACCGTGAAGAAAAAGAATAACAAAAAATCCCCCTACTGGTGGACGGATGAGATAGAAGGTCTACGGGAAAGATGCCTCAGAGCTCGAAGGAATTACACGAGAAGCCAGGGCAACCTCGAGCTCAAAGAAATCTACAAAGAACTAAAGAAAACACTGAATAAAAAAATAAAACAAGAAAAAAAGGAAAAGTGGCAGACCCTGATAAAAGCATTGGATGAGGATATATGGGGTGATACCTAAAAAATTACCATGAAGTCATTAAGGATAATGGCCCCATATAAACTGGACGAGGACCAGCGGATGCAATCGGCTGAACTCCTCTTCCCCACTAAGGACATTTAAACTTTTACAAAAATCTTTCCAACGATGGTGGAGGAGTTCACGGAAGAGGAAATAAAAACCGCTGGTCAGGAGATGAAGACGGGGAAAGCTCCCGGCCCCGACGGGCTGCCACCAGAGGCAATTAAGATAATAGCAACGGAGAAACCAGGTTTGATCAGAAGAATATTCAACGACCTACTGCAGAAGCAAGAGTTTCCCAGTGACTTAAAAGAAGCGAACCTTTTTCTGCTCCTAAAGCCTGGGAAACCCCCCGATTCAGCATCCTCTTATCGGCCAATATGCCTCCTGGACTGCCTTGGTAAGTTCTACGAGGGACTTATCAAGAAGAGGCTGGAGGGCGTGTTGGAAAATGAGAGAGTATTATCACAACAAAAATACGGATTTCGAAAAGGTCGATCGACCGTCGATGCCGCGACCTGGATAAGAGACGCGGCTAGAGCAAGCAAAAAAAGATGGGTCCTTGTTCTGTCGGACATAAAAAACGCTTTTAATTCAGCAAACTGGGGTCTCATAGTAGACAGAATCGTCGAATTTGGGGCTCCAGATTATGTGTCCAACATAATAAAGGACTATCTGTCCGAGAGAACCGTATGCATATCAAAAAAAAAGAAGACGGAAATGACCGGGGGAGTACCCCAAGGGTCGGTCCTGGGACTCACACTATGGAACATACTATACAACGGGGTACTAGAAGTAAACAAGATGAAAGGAGTAAGAGCAATTGCATACGCGGACGACCTGGCTCTACTAGTAGAAGACGACATGAATTGGGGTATAAAAGAGAGAGTAAACAAATCAATCAAGACAACCGCGGAATGGATAGAAAGAAATGACCTAAAGCTAGCAGTAGAGAAAACAGAAGCGATAATCTTGAGGGGACCGAGAGATAGAAAAGATATAGTATTTGAGTATAAAGGCTCCGAAATAAGACCCCAGAAGACAGTTAAATATCTAGGAATTACTTTTGATGACAAACGGACATTCGGACCACACGTGCAAGAGGGATGTCGGAAAGCGGAAGAAAGGACCTCCACGTTAACCAAGTTAATGCCAAATATAGGGGGTCCTGGATCTCATACAAGAGCGGTGATGTTGCAGTCAATTTTATCCATCGCACTGTACGGGGCCCCAGTATGGTACGAGGCCCTGGAGAAGAAGAAATATAAAGACATGCTTCTTAGAGTACAGAGAAAACCTCTGATCAGGGTGTGCAGCGCGTACAGAACCGTATCAACTATTGCCTTACAGGTTGTGGCTGGTTCTGTGCCGGTGCACATTCTGGCCAGAGAAAGAGTCCGAATGTATCAGAGGGGTAACGGGGCAATTGGTTCAGGACCTCAAGAGCGAAACAGAAGTTTAGAGATGTGGCAGAGGGAATGGGCAGCCGAGGTCGAAAAGGCAGCCTGGACGAGATCTCTGATTCCGAATGTAGTAAGGTGGTGAGAGTGCAGGCACAGGCGCGTCAATTACTACTTTACACAGTTCTTGACGGGACATGGATCGTTCAGATCATATACCTATCGTATAAAGAAGACCGCGGACGATCTATGCCCCGAGTGTGGAGTGGTGGATGACGCGCAACATGTAGTATTCGTATGCCCGGCATACCGTACGGGGCGTACCGAGCTGCAGCTGGGTCTGGGGTCTCCTCTAGGCGAGCCTCACGAGCTTATGGATAAAGCTATCAGTAGCAAGAGTGACTTCGACCTGGTCATTGCCTTTGTTACAAAAACAATGAAGCACAAAGAGGAAAAAGAGAGGCGACTGCAAGCAGGATGACCCTTATTATTTATTTTATTTATTTTAACGTGTTTGTGTTGTAGAGGGCAGCCAGGGTGGGAGGACCTTTTACATCCAACCTACACTGACTGCTTTACCATGTTATTTTACTTTATTTTATTTATTTGTTTATTTAATTTTATGTATACCAATATTTTATCGATTTTACCTTTTAATTTTATTTATTTTATTTAATATCGTACCATAATTTTATCCATACAAAATTTTTTTATAATCGTTTTTCATTATTTCTCATGGGGAAGTCTATTTACGTAATAATTTATAAGGTATGAGTGTGAGAGTGAGTGTGAGTGAATGAAAATATGAATGATTGGAGTTACTCGTAATTGCCGACTGGTATCTTCTTGCTAGTTTCATGCTGGATGGGGGGCACCCCGGTTTGCCTCACCCACACATGGGCTGCACGGGACGGTCGTCTTCACTGACCGGTCTTTTGCGAGGTGTGTGTGGGGTGGGGCAACTAGGGGGTCACTTAGTCTGCGGAACGCACGCGGAAAGTGCCAGGGGGGAGTTAAGAGTAAGGTCGACGGGTCAGTGTATATACTCGCTAAGTGTGGTCCCGGACTCGTCGGCTGGAGAAAGAGGAGGTGAGTTTAGTTGGTGGGCGATCCGGCACGGTGAAGCGTGGCGGATTGAATCCAACACACCTGGGACACCTTCCCAGACGGTCTTTAGAAGATTCTCACCTCCCAAAAAAAAAAAAAAAAAAGGCACTGAGGATAATCTGATCCAGATTGAAAACGTTTTGCAAATCCTTTTGGATGACTTTTAATGTTTTTTAATAAAACTTTTTTATACCATTATACAAACGAAGTTTTTACTTATGTATGATTTTATTTATTTTAGCCTTATTTGTAAAAATAATCTGTTAAAAATTTGTGTATATAAAATAGAACATATTTGGAAAAAGTTATTGTTAAAAATATAAATATTATTTTCAGTAGAATTGAGTAAACAAAAACCAATATATTTGCTCGGATTGCTTATTAAGTCGGCAATCCAGCTCTGCATGGAAAATTTGAAGATTAACAGCGTGAAATGGTCTTTGTTATATAAAATTCTGCTTTTTTGCGTATTGAAAAGTAAAAGTAAACACGCTTGAAAATTCATTTTAAAAGATAACTCAATTAAGTAGGTGGCCCTGGGGAATTTGTAAAAGTGGCTACAAAAGTAATATTTTTTATTTACTCAAATTAATTTGTACAATCAAAATATTCATCATTTAATAAAAATGTCTGTATAGAGATTGATACGGATGTTTAAAATTGATTATCTCAAAAATGTAAAAAATAAATGTTTGTTTGTAAACAGTTATAATTGCGTATAGGTATGTCTATACAAAAACAATGTGATCATTTTATTTTATATTTTTAATTTTAATATTATTTAGCTTAATTCCTCGACAGCTAATGACCATTGGCATGGCACAGTTGATTTTGCTATCAGGTACCTAGTGTAATATGAAGTGTGTGAGTAAATGTCTTATAACTTCTCAAAGTCGACTTCAATATCTTTACAAGGAGACTCTAATTGTAAAATTGTATACAATATTTTATAATAAGTTTTTAATTAGTTTCAAAAGTTGTTCAGTATGTTAATATTGTAGGTATACAATAAATATACAGTATGTCAAAGCCAAATGGAATAAATTAATTATTTCGTGAATGAACGATTTTGGAAATACATAAATCTCGAGACCGAAATTTAATTTAATTTAAGCGAAAGCAATGTTTAATTTTTTTGTGTTTTCTGTTTTCTGACCGCCGTAAAATTTATTTTGAATTAAATAATTTACACACATTTTTCTTGTCTTGTCAATTAATTTAACTCAAAAACATTTTTTTGGACACTCTGTATAAATAATTATATTATTGTCTATATAACTGAATAGAGAATTGCATTACCTTTCAAATGAGCTATCACACGACACCTATTCTCATTTAAAAAAATCATCGATTACGTGATCACGCCTAGACGGATGACGCCACTAGTGTGATATATTATACGCAAATAATTTTTTATTTAAACAATATAAGTACACCTAATCTACAAGATTATTCAGTTTTTTTTAACCCTGGAAGATCACACCTATTTTTTTTTAAATAAACCGCACACATGGGTGTCAGATACCCAATGATTTTTTGTGAAGAAATAAAAAAAGTAAATATTTTATGATTTCCAGAGACTTTCTAATCACTATTGAATACATACGAATAATTAAATCAATAATTTTATTTTCTCTCTCTCTTAATTGTAGTAGGTAACACAAAAGAAAAAAATATTAAAAATACCTAAAAATGATTAAAAAACATTTTCTAAAAAACCGGAAACACAATTCAAAATATTTTAATTTAATTTTACAACAAAATGGTCTTTCTAACTAAAATATAACACCTTTTGATTATAGAACTCATATTCATTCTTAGCCAGGTATTTCAGTTTCACTCATTTTAGTAACTACATTCATAAGACAGTGTGGATCTATGCTCCAGGCATTATGCTTTATAGCAAGCCGAGCATGCACGCTTTGCTTTTCCATCTTTGCCTTTGTATAAATAACACCTAGTTTGTTTTACTAAATTTGTGGGATATTGTGTTGTTAGGTCATTAACTTAAACGCACCCTTGATGGCAAACCTCACACATGGGTGCTACATACCCTAGCCTGTATTCAATAAATTCTCGTGATTGGGAATATTGCTCAAATGAGACCGTAATTAATTACACACCCGTCCTTGGCAGACTAGAGTTTGAATTTACATAAAGCAGCATTACCATTGAAATGCAGCTGCGCAAGTTACATGCAGTTAAGTGTCGGGATAGGTATCTCACACCCAAGTGTGAGCTTCCAGGGTTAATCTAATTTCTCTAAAAATGTTTGTAAACTAGATGTCACCTGGTCCATCCTAGCTTCTTTTTACATGAAATGCCCACTTATATGTTGTGGCTACACAGCACAGCACTGACTCTGCTTTTCACTAATTGCTCACGTCTTTGTTGTGGCTACAATACAATGCACAACACTAACTAAGCCTGGCACAACTTCACACATTACACGAGCTCGAACGGTTTAGTCCTCTTAAGCCTTCGCATCTGGGGTTCGTTGACAAGAAGCTGAAGTGCTTCATGGTTGGAATGCATATGGAGCCTCTCTTTATGTCTCCTGGCGACTTTTTTAATTTCATTTGGAATAGATTCGATTTTAAGATCTCTAAGCAAATCGTCATTGCGAAGATACCAAGGAGCACTTAAAATATTCCTTAATATTCGGTTTTGAATCGTTTCTAAATTTCGGTAATTGCTTTTTTTGGTACAGCCCCATAATTTTAGGTCATAGGTCACCCCGGTTTTAATATCTGTTGGTAAATTAGTACTTTGTTATGGATGGAAAGTTGAGAGTACGTACCTACTAGCCAATACATATTTTTGTACTTTATCTTCAACTGTTCAGTTTTCTTTTTAACGTGCTTCTTCCATTTTAGTTTGACACCGAGATTTAAACCCAGGTATTTTGCTGTTTTCTTATTAGGAACAACGTTGTTGTTTCTACTTCTAGTCGAGCAGCAAAATAAAACGGACGTGTTTACACTCAGTTTTTCCGTTCTGTAATTAAAGGCTATTAATAAACAATTATAAACAATTAAAAAATATCATTTCCGAACTGTTGAAGTGGGCGATGTTTTTTTATCGTGTTATTAATAATATCGAAAGTGATTAGTGTTAAACTGAGTAAGTAGTTAATTTTTATTTAATAAATATTTGTTAAATAATTATTTATTCTACTGAGAATGATAATCAGAATATTCAAATTGATGTGTACATTCAGCAGCATACCTCGAACGAGGCGCTGCTAGTTCAACAAAACCAAGCTTTATTTAACGAAAATCAAGCCCGCAGTCAAAATGAGCAGGTGTTGTATAATGCTTGGATGAGTGAAAAACAATTAAGAGAAAAATTAGAAGTCACTATTAAACAGCTTTAAATACAAGTTGAGATAATTCAAAATAAAATAGAACCAGTTGAGGAGAACACTAAAAGATACCAAAATGAATATCATACAGATGAAGAAGAACTAAGCAGAGAGACAGAATGGATTAGGGTTCATCATCATCATCATCTTGGTGCTACAGCCCTTAGAGGGCCTCGATCTTCTCAAACTTTCTACGCCATTCTGGTCTGTCCCTTGCTTGCATTTTCCAGTTGCCGACTCCGATCTTCTTGACATCTTGTGTTACCCCGTCCATCCACCTCAGCTTTGGTCTACCCCGTCTTCTCATTCCCACGGGTTGCGCTGTTAGAATCTTTTTTATCATGTTCCATTCAGGGGCCCGGGCTACATGTCCTGCCCACTGCAGGCGGTTTAGCTTAATTATAGTGATAATATCTTTTCCACCAAACGTATGCTTGTAGATATTCTGCAGTTCAAACTTATATATACGCCTCCATATTCCGTTCTCACAGACCGCTCCGAATATCTTACGTAGCACATTTCTCTCAAAAATCGATAGAGCGGATTCATCTGTTTTAGTTAGCGTCCATACCTCTGATCCATATGTGAGAAAGGGCACTATCAATGTTCTATACAGCCTTTACGAGTCTTTGAGACAGACGTTTGTTAGCTAAGTACTTTGATAGACTATGATAACACCTGTTTGCAATTATTATTCGTCTTTTTATTTCCCCTGATGTGTTATTATTGGGGTTAACCGATGTCGCTAGATATATGAACTCTTTGACTGCTTCGAAGTTTTGGTCATTGATGATTAGATCTGGGTCAACATTTCCAGCTCTTGTGTTTGTGTTAGTCGCCATGAATTTGGTTTTATTTCGATTTATATATAACCTTATTCGTTCTGCTGCTGCTGCTAGCTCGGTTAGGATTTCCGCAGTTCTCGCTCTGGTTCTTGTTATAATGTCCACGTCGTCTGTATATGCTAGAATTTGGACAGATCTATTGAATGTTGTTCCCCTGCTATCTATATTAGCGTCTCGTACGACCTTTTCTAATGCTTTATTAAAAAGTTGACACGCCAGCGCATCTCCCTGCCTTAACCCCTATGTATTTCAAATGGGGTTGACGAGTCGTTTTGAATTTTTTTTGCAGATATCATCTTCACCATTGTCATTTTTATCATACATATGAGTTTTTTTTGGAATTTCTAACTCATTCATAGCGTTGTAGAGACTTGGTCTTAAGAAACTGTCATATGCAGCTTTAAAATCGACAAAAATATGGTACATCTCTATGTTAAACTCTTGCGCTTTTTCCAGGATCTGTCGTAGTGTAAAGATCTGGTTAATGGTTGAACGTCCACGCCTGAATCCTACCTGATATTCTCCTAGAAACGTTTCGGTATAAGGCTTCAATCTCTCGTGCAAAATGTTTGACAATATCTTGTATGCTGTATTTAGGAGAGTTATTCCGCGGTTATTATTGCATTCCAGTTGGTTTCCCTTTTTTTTTAAACGGGCATGGATTAGGGTTAGAAACTCAAAAAGAGAAAAGCTAGCAACTCGCCGCAGGTACAATCCCCTGAAACGAATACCAAAAGTAACAAACTGCAACCGGTTAATATAAAACCTTCACCAATTATAATTAATAAAGTACAAAAATATGACAAATTGTCAGATTATCTACATAAAAACAAGATATAATTCCAGGCAACCATGTTGGCTGAAGGGAATATGAAAATCAATGTCACTGACCCAGATGCATACAGGAGTCTAACTGAAGTCTTAAACAATACGGAAATGGAATGGTTTTCATTTGAAAACAAACAGTCAAGACCTGTCAAAGTAGTTGCAAGAAACTTACACCAGTCATGCAAAGCTGAACAAATTTTAAAAGACCTAAAGAACAAAGGCTTCAATATACTGGAGGTAAATCAAATACTAACCGGGAAAGACAAAACGCTACTTCCGCTTTTTACTTTATCCTTCGATAAAGATGAAGATATAAAAAAAATATATGCCATTAATGAAATATTAAACACGAGAGTACAAATAGAGGATTTCAGAAAACCAAAATTGCTGCCCCAATGCAAGCTGTGCCATGAATATGGGCACACACAGAATTACTGCAAAGGGGAAACAAAATGCGTCAAATGCATTGGAAAACATCTAACCCAAGACTGTAAAAAACCCAAAAATATAGTCCCAAAATGTGTTCATTGCGGTTATGACCATCCAGCTAATTATAGAGGATATAGCACTGAAAAAGCTCTGCAAACACTAAGAAATAAAAATATAAACAATAAGGCTCCTGAGAGCAGATTAAATGTAGAAAATATGGAAAATAGACACCGAACTTATATATAATTAATTATATATAATAAGAAGAGCTGTAGTAACTTATGCTCTAGTAACACAACCAGAAACAGAAAATAATACAGATACAGTAACAGGAAATTCCGAAAAACTAATGGAGAAAATGAGCAAACAAGAATAATTTAACAAAAAAGTACTTGAAAGGCTGGACAGACTTGATAATATCAGAAGCCGATCATAATGAGACTGTAATGCCCCCGGACCTTAGAATACTCCAATGGAATACAAATAGACTCTTACAACACCAGCAAGACTTATTAGTAACCCTACAAACACAATAAATAGACATATGCCTAATTGCAGAAACACATCTAACTAGATAATCATTTATTAAGCTGCAAGGTTATCAAATCTATCATACCATATATCCATAAAATTCAGCCAGAGCCGGAGCTGCTGTCGCTTTTAAAAATAATATTCTCCACTGGAAACATGAAAAAAATTAAATATGTCTTGTAACAACTCTTACTTAAATTAGTTGTCTATTTTTTCTTTAGTATTGCTACAATATTAAAAAATAAATTATACAGTATGTCCCTGTAAGTTGTATCCATATGGAAAACTTTTTTATTATTAATTTTACAAAAAAAGTTATTCTTCATACAAAGCTCTGCATGGTCCAAAAACTATGATTCAATCATCAGACATCAAATTTTATGAATATTATACGAGGTATGTCAAAAAGTTTGAATTTCACTCAAGAGTAAAGTAGCTTTATTTTTCACAATATTGAACATTGCTATTATGAAAAGTTGTTCGGAATTAAAAACTATATTCTAATATGCAATTACATCCTTCTAATTGGAAAAATTTTTGTTTTGAAAAATTATGGATAACTAACATTCTTAACTTACATTATTTTCAGTAGTTTTAATCCTAATAACTCTTTTATTATTAATTTTACGAAAAAAGTGATTCTTAATAAAAAGCTCTGCATGGTCTAAAATACTCTAAAACAACCTAAAATACAACCATATTATGTCAATTTTATACGAGGTATGTCAAAAAAGATAAATTTAGATCAAAAGTAAAGTACCTTTATAGCTCAAAATATTTCAATTAGAAGGATGTAATTACATACTGAAACCTGGTTTTTGATTCTTGATAACTTTTCATAATAACAATTTTCGATATTGTGAAAAATAAAGGTATTTACTATAGTATAGTTGATCCAAAAGATGGCATAACTCAGACATAAAAGTGAAAGTTATCCTTCAACACCAAATTTTTCTATATGGTCCACAGAATGTCCAAAAAAAGTCACACCATTTTAAGCGTCGGGTTTGGGGGGATAGGGGGGAGAAATCGGTAAATTCGTAGTTTTTTAGGTTTTTCGTCAATATTTCTAAAACTTTGCGGTTTAGCGTGAACAATCTTCTATACAAAATTGTTCTACATTAAATTTTAAATAAAAAAGGTCCTATGCATAATCTTTCCAAAATGCATAGTTCCAAAGTTACGGAGGTAGTATGGTATAACTGGTCCAAAAAAAGGCCTAACCCAAACATCGAAAGTAAGTTTTCCTCCAACTCCAAATTGTTCCGTATGGTCCACATACCTATTGTTCACTAAAAAGTTACAGCATTTTGAGCGTCCGGTTTGGGAAAAGATGGGGGAGAAGTCGGTAAATTAGTAGTTTTTTTTAAGTTTTTCGTCAATATTTCTAAAACTATGCTTTAGCGTAAACAATGTTATATACAAAACTGTTCTACATGAAATTTAAAACAAAAAATCTTGTATACATAATTGTTATAACATCAACGGTTCCAGAGTTACGAAGGGTGAAAGGCGAGGTTTTCGATACTTTTTATATTTTTTGGGCAATAACTATACCAAAAACCCAGACATCCAAAGTGAAAGTTATCCTCCAACACCAAATTGTTCTATATTGTCCACATAATATTCAGAAAAGTCACACCATTTTGAGCGTCGGGTTTGGGGGGGAGAGGGGGGAGAAATCGGTAAATATAAAAAGTATCGAAAACCTCCACTTTTCACCCTCCGTAACTCTGGAACCGTTGATTTTATCACAATTATGTATAAACCTTTTTTGTTTTAAATTTCATGTAGAACATTTTTCTATAGAACATTCTTTACGCTAAAGCATAGTTTTAAAAATATTGACGAAAAACCTAAAGAAACTACTAATTTACCGACTTCTCTCCCATATTCCCCCCTAAACCGGACGCTCAAAATGGTGTAACTTTCTACTAAACATATGTGGACCATATAGAACAATTTGGTGTTGAAGGAAAACTTTTACTTTGGATGTCTGGGTTAGGCCTATTTTGGACCAATTATACTATACTACCTCCGTAACTTTGGAACCGTTCGTTCATTTTAGAAGGGTTATGCATAGGGCCTTTTTTATTTCAAATTTAATATAGAACAATTTTGTATAAAAGGTTGTTCATACTATACCGCATAGTTTTAGAAATATTAACGAAATACGTAAAAAAACTACGAATTTACAGATTTCTCCCCGCTCTTCACCCCAAACCCGACGTTCAAAATGGTGTGACTTTTTTCTGAACATTATATGGACCATATAGAACAATTTGGTGTTAATTTGGTGTTAGAGGATAACTTTCACTTTGGATGTCTGGGTTTGGGACTAACTATACCATACTAATTTTACTCTTGAGCCAAATTCATATTTTTTGACATACCTTGTATAAAATTGATGAAATTTTACATAAGATGGTTGCATTTTAGGTTTCAGACCATGCAGAACTGTTTATTAAGAATCACTTTTTTTCGTAAAAGTAATAATAAAAGAGTTATCAGAATTGAAATAACTGAAAATAATGTTATGTTATCCATAATTTTTCAAAAAAATATTTTTCAATCAGAAGGATGTAATTGCATATTAGAATATAGTTTTTAATTCCAAACAACTTTTCATAATAGTAATTTTCAATATTTTGAAAAATAAAGCTACTTTACTCTTGAGTGAAATTCAAACTTTTTGACATACCTCGTATAATATTCATAAAATTTTATATCTGATGGTTGAATCTTAGGTTTTAGACCATGCAGAGTTTTTTATGAAGAATAACTTTTTTTCGTAAAATTAATAACAAAAAAGTTTTCCATATGGATACAACTTACAGGGATATACTGTATATAAAATATTTAAGGTACCTACTATTCTTGAAAGCATCTAAATCTTTGATTAATTATTATTTAACCCAGTTACGGTAACACCATTTAAACAAACCGATTACGCATGGGTGCTATATAAAATTATTAAAAGTTATAACCATTATGACAGTTTCACAATAAATAATTAGAAATTATAGCGAATGCTACAGGAAACTCCACAGAGAAATGCTGATAAAGCTCTGGCTCCGCAAGCTGCGTGCAATACGAGTTTTGCCGTAAAATCTGCGATACGTTGTCCTGGCAACGCCGCTTTCAGCATTGAGTTTCGCATTTGTTGAACTAAGTTTTCAGTGGAATGAACCGTCGGCGGTCGATGTGGAACGAACTTGCCCTGCTCTAGGAAAACACACACGACTCGACTGTTTGTTTTGAATTTGGCGGTCACGCGGTACAGCGGTGGAAAGTTTTTCGAAATCAGTGGAAGTTTTCTTGTGAGTTTTGGCTTCTTGGTGATGAGAGAGTTGTAGGGATTGTTATGCAAAATGTATTATTTTATGACAGGTGTCGTACAGAACTGTGAAAATATATTAAGGTGAGGATATTGGATGTCTTGTGAGCATCCTCTAGTTTTTCGAATTTGTTTTTGTTCTTTACTAATTTTTAAATCTCTTAGTAACTTTTGAATCGAAAAAATCTACAAAATAATGTATCAGAGTAACTATTTTGAGCTTTACTTAAAGAATTCATAATAATGTGGCGCAAAAGGTGTATTTAATGTTACATTTAATGAAGTATCCTTTTTCTACTTTTATTTATAAAAATAATTACAGTATACCTATTAACCATATTATGTAGGATTAGCAACATATTGCATATAAGCATTTTCCTGCTTTTTGAACTTGTTGAACTTTTCTGCTTGTTAAATTTGACATAAGAATTGTGTTTAAAAATTATTTATCGCATACTAAAAAGTTCTATTTACTTCTTTTAATTTTATGTACAAATAATTTAAAAAAATAAATTAACAGTTATATATAATATAGCCCTATAATTTAAAAGAAAAAAATATATGCAATATATTATATTTTTTCTACAACCGTGTTAAAAATGCAATTTTGAGCACTCCATACGAGCGTTAAAAATGCTACTTTAAGGCACTAGTGCGTTAAAATATTTTTAAGGCACCGCAATTCGTATTGACCTAATAGATAAATTTGATGTAATATCAAAAAAATATAAAAATGGAATGTCAGTCCCGTTCAAGTAAAAGTTTTGGTAGATATTGTCCTGTAATTACGTTTGTAGAAAAAATATCGTATGATATGCGTGTTAAAAAGTACATTTTTAAGGTACTCATGTGAATTGCAGAACACGCTATCGCTCATTCTGCAAACTTTCACATGCGTGCCTTAAACGTGTACTTTTAACACTTATATCATAAATAACTATTATAGGACGCAATAATTATATTACACAATAATGTTTTTAAAACTCACCGCCATTCATTGATTTGAATCAACCTCGTTATGTAAACACGTCGTTAATTATGTTGAACATTCTATAAAAATTTAAATTTAAAATTATTATATTATATTTTACAACATTTAATGTCTGACTGGTATATTAATTGACAAATAAAGACATGATTTCGAATGCAGTTAAATATGATATAATGCCCTAGGGCGTTATTTTGAAAAATAACGCCTTTGGGCGTTAAAATTAAATAACTAGTTAAATACTGTCAAGTTGACAAATGAAAATCTAAGTAAAACTATTGTTACCGCAATTACGTTACGACTATTGCTGCTAAATGTACTTATTTGAAAACTAATTAATTTAAAATTAATTCAAATTTTTTGCATATATAGAAGAATTTAGTCGGATATTAAGCGTTGAACACACCACGGGTATTATAGATAATAACGCTTTCGGTCAACGTATATACCTCGGGTCATAGGCCCTCGGTATATACACCATTGACCTCATTATCCTTATAATACCCTTGGTACCTTAATAACTATAAGAATGGACCACAGTGTCTATGATTAAATTTACGTTACTTTTTCAGTCCGACAATTATTTTGAAAAAGCCTATTATATTAATGATATAACTTATTACCTGTTTGTTACTTTTAGTCTGGATCTTGATGGCATAAGAAATGTACTCTAATTTCTAGAAACAACATTCTTTAGTCGCGTTACTGTAAGCCTAGACTGATATTCAATTTTGGTCTTTTTGTAATTACTGTTAGAAATTTTTACTGAAAATGAGAAATACTGAAAATATCTGATGTAAGAATGAAACTTGGAGGCGAAATTACCGGCAGCCATTATTTTATGCTCAGCAATAATAAGACCATTATAATAAGGCCAACGTCAATAAAATAGAAATAACCCAAAGAAAAATGGAAAGGTCTACGTTGGGAATAAAACTGTAAAACAAAAAATCAAACAAATGGATAAAAGAGAAAATAAAATTAAAAAATTTAACAAAACAATTACTTATAACAGGGTTAAAGTGGAGATTTGCGGGCCACAATGTGAGACAGGAAGATAAAAGATGCAATGCTGTAATACAAAACTGGAGAGAGCGTGTACAGGAAAAGAGGAAGAGGAAGACCTCAGATATTGTAAAAGCTGCACGAACTCACTGCCAAGGACAGACAAATCTGGAAATATTTGGAGAAGGTCTCTGTCCAAAATTGGATAGAAGTGGGCTAAAGAAGAAGAATAATAAGAGAGAAAATAAAAACAACAAAAGGGAAAGAAAATAAAAGCGGCATAATACAATGGTATAAAACGATAAAATCCTACCGATTAAAAAATAAAATGATACCCAAGGAATATGCTGAAGCAATTATTGGAGAAATAGAAATAAAAGACTAAAAAAAACAAAATGTGCTGAATGTATGGCAAACACTGAAAAACAAAGTATGTACTTAATACTGCAGAAAATGTATATGTAAGGTAAAGAAACAAATTAGCCGTCAAATACAATTAACAAAGGACACTTGAAGAAAATATTTAACCTTTAACTACCCGCGCATCAAGTTATAACATAACTACACGCTTGGCGTACTTTGTACGCCACAAGAAAATAGACTTAAAAACAGCGGATTTGTTTATTTTTTTTTTTTGAAAAAATACACTTAGTTGTTTGTTATAAACCTTATTCGGCATCAGTGAATACTTGTAGTTCCTTTTCAGTAAGCCAATTGGGATTTATAACTGGAATCATGGAATAACTGGATTCCATGATAAATAAAATTACTAATAAAAATTTTTTTAAATGTGATTTTTTACAGGAGAAAAAGTATTGTTTACAAAGAAAAATATATTTTTTGCCATAATGACTAAAAAACAATTAAAATATTTACTTATATTACGACTTATAGTAATATAATCCTGGGGTATATTGTCCACCACCGGAAACAACAAATAATAAAATGTAAATTACGATCTTTCCAGAACGCCGATTATAACGAAACTAAAACCAAATTGTAAAGCACATTCCAGTGATAGGTTAGAAAAATAAGCAAGGTCAAAAATTAAATTTTTAAATATGTTTCTAGTAGAATTCTTATATCTGGCGTACAAAGTACGCCAGCGCGTGTAGTTAAAGGTTAAGTAACAGAATATAAAAAAAAACTATAAGCAATACAAAAGTAAAGAAAATCGGTAAAAAAATTAATATTTTAACAAAACAACGATCCTGGAGAGATTTTGGAGACAAATTAGATGAAAACAACAGGAGCGTCGACAAACTATTATAATAAACTTACAAAAGGTCAAAGATGTAATAAAAGTAAATAAGCATTGTCAATAAAAAACGAGAATGGGGACCTATTAATAGAAAGAAGATAATGCAAATAAGAAAGGATATTGCCAGAAACTTTTACAGGCGGAATCAAAAAACATTACAGATTGGCAAAAAGCAAAGAGCGATAATGAAGAATATGACACTACAGAAAAAATAACATAGTAATACTTAATAGATGCAATAGGAAAACTAAAAAATGGAAAGACACCCGAACATACAATAATAAAAGTATTACAACGGTATTACATTGGCAAAATTTGAATTTGGTGGTTACGCGCTTTTGAATTTGGCGGTTACACCGTGGAGCGGTGGAAAGTTTTTCGAAATGAGTGGAAGTTTTCTTGTGAGTTTGTGTTCTTGGTGATGAGAGATTTGTTGGGATTGTTATGCAAAATGTATTATTTTATGACAGGTGTCGTGCAGAACTGTGAGAATATATTAAGGTTAGATATTTTCGAATTTGTTTTTTTGCTTATTTTGAAATCTGTGAACGACTTAGAAACTTTCTAGACGTATTACAACTGAAGAAATAGAAATAAGAGACTGGAACAAACAAAACGGTATAAACGTATGGCCAACATTGAAAAACACAATACTAAATACAGCCGAAAAAATATGAAGGGCACAGGGAAAAAAGGAGGAATTTCACTTTTGTTGAAATTTTCAGCAGAGTATTGTCAAAGTTATAAGATTAATATTATTGATATGTTGTCATGGTATTATTTTTTCAAAATCATATGTTTGGAAAATTTGCTCTGTGGGCACACACGAAAACAATAAGTGCGTTCGCGGGTGCCTGTCGGCGACTAGTTGGCGACAAATTAGCAGCAAAACGCATGCGCACTTTAAAATGATATCGTTAATAGGTAAATATACAAAGTATATTTACCTCGTATAACTTAATAATTAGTTACTAATATTATTTAAAAGTAAATATACCTTTTATATTTATCTATTAACGTTATTATTTATATTAAGTGAGGTTAGAAATAAAGGTTACCTTAAAAATATAAAAAAAAGGAAATCACGTTTTTCTTAAAACTAAAAGTTGCATTATTTTTTTTCTATAAATCATTTTATTCTTTGTACGCTACATTTTAACACAAAACTTGATTAAAAAGGTAAATTTCAAATTTTGTCACTCAATTTTTTCGATTAAACTTCGAAAGTCAGGAATCTGCAACTTTTATTTTATACAATTCATAGCTTTTATTATAATAAGACAGAAAGATTGAAACAGGTACCATTATTTTCAGAAAGGTAAGAAATATATACTGTAAAATTTCTAAAAAAATATTAAAACGATACAAAGTTACTAAACGCAAAAATGTGATTTCTTTTTTTTATTTTTAGGGTAAAATTGCGATTTTGGTACTTTTCCCCCACGTAAAATTTAAAATAAACTTAATTTTCGTTTTCACCGACATCAAAAACATAAAGTATGACCAAAATTAGCCATTCACCACACCGTGGTCATTACACCACACAGTGTCTTGAGAAATAAGCGTTTTTTGTGGTGTGCCGCTCGTCTGTAAAGTCACATAACTGTTTTCCTATTGCATAGTTTGACTTAAAATTTTCAAGAAAACTTCTTCATAAACTATATTTTTTATTGCTGTCTTGGGTAAAATTATAAGATAAGAAGTTTGTAAATTTACATTTTTACGTACACATGAATTTAACGAGATCTGACGACAAAATGTTTAAAAATTAACAACTCCTCTTTTAATTTACATAAACATTTTTGTACAAATCTCGTTCTTATCTAAATACTTCAAAGATGACACAGTACAATTTTCAAGAGTAAATATTTACAGCGAGCAAAGACACATCCAGGTAAATTTGAAAAATCAACAAAATTGATTTTTCGCATTGCATTTTTGCATACAATTTAATTTTTAAACATGTTCCACCAATTCTAGATAAAAATAAACTTCATATTCGGATTCACCGACCTCTATAATATAAAGAATAACCAAAATTGGTCATTCACCTTAAAGTTGATTTTTGTTATCGGTATAACGTAATTTTAGGGGTTGCTGCCGCTGGCCTATAACGGTCATGATATAATAATTACCTGTTTTTGGTATATATTTTTGTTTGTTCCTCCCATTTATGGGTCTTAACCCTTAAGTACTAACATCTTAAAGTAATGGCGTAAACACTAACTAACCGCCTGACAGACGGGTTCAACATTTTAGTGGTAATTTTTGTTTTTGTTAAATATTTTAATGCAAAAAAATATCTCAATGACTTACTGAAAGTATTGATTATCTAAAAAACACAATAATTAATCTAGTTTTTATGTACTTATTAAAATAAAAAACATTATAACAAGAATGGAAGGATTGTTTGTGTACTTTTTACTCCTGAAAAAAAGTGTGATAAAAATGAAACAAATTAAAGAATCTTAATAAAAATTTATAATCAAGTTAAACAAAGAGTAAGAAAAATGAAAATAAAAAGGATTTTAAAAAATGTCAAAACAAAAAAAAACTGACAGGTACTATAGTTAGCAATGGTAGTAAGTGACAACATTTTCATCACAAATTGATTCCACTTCGCTTAGGTCGTCTTCTACCTCATCAAACCATTTCAAAAGAGTTTCCTCAGGGTCTTTATTCCCTTATTTGATGATTTTTTACGAACTGGGGCACATTATGTGTAATGACAAACTGGGCACAAACACTAACACCCCGTCTATTAGACGGAAATCACACTTTGAGCCTAAATATCTTTCGAATAACAACCTGCAGCCAATTGCCGAATTCAATACTACTAAAGAACAATCCAACTTGAAAAGTCATAAACGGGTGACCTTCAAAATTTTCTAGAAAGGGAAATATCCCACTTTCGACAAGCGATGCCGTCTGAGAGACGGGGTGTTAGTACTTAAGGGTTAAAATTTCATCCTAAAGGCTGTATGACACTATGCATTTTCTTGTATCATTTCTAATATCGTTTCTGATATCGTTTCTTGTATACATTTTCTTGTATCATTTCTTGTACGTACATTTGTGCCCTGTATGACACTATGCAAGTTCTTGTATCGAAAACTGTATGAAATTCGGCACGTGATTGGTCGAAATTTTGTTTGTCACCCTGTCACGTTACATTGGTATGGTACTTATGGTAGTACTGTGTCTACAGCTGATTTTAAGGATTTTATAAAATTTATAAACTTTTAAAAACAAATATTTTAATGTTATAATAACTAGAATTTTTACGTTGACTGTTGATTATTTGTATTTTTTATTTTGTTTTGATATTTGTGCTAAAATATTTGCATTATAATTATCTTCAGTTTGATCCAAATTGGAACTATTGTATTTTCCTCTATTAAAAAATTATGCAGTATGAAACCCAAAGTTATTCTAAATATATGGTTATTAGTAGAACAGTAGTCCATACCAAGCGGTATATTAAGTATCAATAAAATATTTATAAATAATACCTACAAAATACAAATAAATTCATCAAGACATAAATCATATGATCTCATTTTCAGCCGCTATTATGACATTTAGAAGTTTTACCAGCAGGTTTTACGTTTTTGCTCTTTGCGAAGAAATTGGCGCAGTTATTGTACAAGAATCTGTACCTGACACAAATTCTTGTATCGTTTCTGATATCGTTTCTTGTATCTGTGTATGACACTATACATTTTTTTGACATATCAGAAACGATATTAGAAATGATACAAGAAAATGCATAGTCTCATACAGCCTTAATAAAAACTGTCATATTTACAAATCCTAAAAATCCTAAAAACCTAGCCATTCGTTCTTTTTCGTTCATTGTTGGGTTTGTTTTGGATAAAACAGATTTTGTGTTGATCGATTTAAGTGCTTTGTTATGTTACATAATATATACTTTTTATACTTTTGAATTTTGTGATAAGCCTAAAGCCTTCCCTGAATCTGTTTACTTGTAGTATTATTATGTTAACTTATTGTATTTATCTATAATTAAACATGAATTTATTTATGGTAATGAAAATTACATTTTACATTTGTTTTGACGTTTGGATTTCCAATCCGGGCATCTTTCCGAACATATAAATTAATAATTAAGAAGATGTTATCCTGCAGTGTTTGTAATTGATTATTTGTGACAGCCAATTTCACAGTTGACTTGTTTGGCCTCAATCTTAGATAATATGCAAATAACCATGTTTTTTAGTTGAAATTCTGTGCTTGATTTACAGTCGGATCGATATTAAATTATGATTGTTGATTATGTGGTTAATTTTAGATGATGGGCCTCTTACCTTCTATTAACCCATTAATGTTGATGTGTTATTATTGCTGATTTTTTCTTTCAGTGTTGGTAACCAGAGCTTACTGCACTCTTTTGATAGGTTTGATTTTTAATTTTTCATTTGATTTTTTGATTCTTTAAATAATTAAGAAAACTTATAAAACAATAAAACACTAAATAAAGAAAATTTTGTAGCAAACCCAGTAACAGAAAGTGGCAGGCTCAGGTTATCAATACTGAAGGAAGAAGACATCAATACGAATATAGCACAATTAATGGGTCAATAGAAGGTCATAGACACATCATCTACAATTAACTACATAAAAACATTTAAATGAGAATTTGAGATCAATCCACGCGTACATCACCCTTAGAATTTTAACTAAAAAACATGGATATTTGTCTACAAGATCGAGACTGATGATAAACTTCTGCACGAATAACGAACTTCGAATATACAACACCTTTTTGACCACAAAGACCAACACAAATATACATTCAATAATACCCGTGGACAAAGATCTATGATAGATTATGTTGTAACTAACAGAGATAAAATAATTGACGTAAGATGCCTCAACTCAGCAGATGTAGGTAGTGACCACAGCCTAGTTATATGTAAAATTAGAATCACCATGAAATGCTTCACACCTAAGAGAGTGGCACCAACACAAACAAAAATCAAAGTCGAAGATCAGAGGACAAAGAAAAGAGATGAACGAACTAATTAAAACGAAACACATTCAGAAGGAAACTTGGGCAGACAATTTTCGATCCCTGTTTGCTAAAGATAACGATAACGAACCACCAACACCTGAAGTAACAACAAACGAAGAAATAAATATTGAAGAAGCAGAGGTAACAGAAGAGGAAATTAAAAAATAGAAAACCACCACGAGAGGACAGAATATCGAATGAACTCCTAAAGTATTGTGACGTTCCGCCCCTTATAGAATCGATTATTGATGGGAAGATATTATTAATTATCGAAAATATTATTTAATTATTCTCAGAATTATTTTCTTTCAATGTTTATTACAATACAACTAAAACCCATCACAGAATTTTAAAATGCTTGCTGACGTCACATTTAAAACGTGGCAACATTGGTTTCCCCACTTTGACAGCTAGGGATTTTGAGAATTGCCACGAGGTTCTTGGGCCGTTGAACTGAACACGCCATTGTGCTTTGAGGAGTGAGTCTACGTAGATGCGGGGTTATTGAACTAAGATTTACCTATAATTCTAAGTTCCAAAGTTATTAAATAGTTATATTGTAGTCATCCAGGATCAGTGAACAGTGAATTTGAAGAATTGTACCGCATAATGGAGTTCCACCCCGGTAAATAAAAAAAACAATTATTACTTTTATTCAGCCATGTTGAATGTCCTTGACTAATTTGCTAATTAAATTTTATGTAGGCTATTTTCATGGTTCGATCAAACTCATCTTGAGAAAATGATGTATTCTTTGTGGATTTTGCTTTTACTTGGAAAATAGAGCTCATTTAAATTAATTTTTTTATACTCCTTTCAAGTTCAGATCTCCTATCCTTTGAAAAATGATCAAATAAGTATCCATTGCATAGTCATACTATTTCAGCCTAATATAATATGTCTGTATACCTGTATATTAATGAAATATTATTTCACAGTAATTATATCTTGTATTCAAATCGAAAATTACATGTGTTATTTGACCAAGGTCATCCGATAACAACTTGATAAAGAGTCGAACTGTCTAGTCATTCAAGTTTTTGGACTTAATGACCTATTTCTTCTTATTCCCATAGGAATAAAAACACCTCCTCGTATTTCTTGCTTCTTTTTTTTTGGACATTGGTAGATTGGTAGTAACACCATACTGTGTTTTTTAGCATCTACTATGAAATCTTAAAAAACAAAAACCACCTAACACCACCAGGGACAGACCACTCCTCGAGCAACAATCACTGGACAACCAGCCTGGATCATTTCCAGTTGTTCTTCCTTTAAGTACCTCCAGCTGTTTCCACCAGCCTTCCTGTACCTCCAGCAGGACCGCTGCAAGCGAAAGTTAGCACCACTGGGTGCTCATTACATCAGCCAGACGATTTTGTAAAAGGGGTTTGTTTGGGGACATTTGGTGCGTTTTTAGTAAAGACAGACTGTTTTTTGTGATATTCAGGACATATTTTTTTTTTATAGTTTAATTGCACACAAATTTTTCCTGCTTCATATTTATATAGTATTTTTTTTTTAACATAATATTTAATTGATAGCGTTCCCCATACTGCATAATCCCTAAGGTAAAGATCTCTGAGCTCAGATATTTTCCCCTGCAAAAGTTGTTGGTACTCTTATTTTGATTATATTTATGCGGGTTTCTATTTCTATATAACTATTTAAACTTATTTCATTATTTTAGTCTACTTTAAATTAAATTCTTCAAATTAACTTCAAATATTATTCAAAATTTCAATTATTAACTTTATTTAACTTTAACTTATTAAATTCATATACACTTCTGGGCTCTATTCCCTCAGAATAGAGTTTGGTTTCACTTGTTGAGTCATTATTGTAAACTACGAGTTATAAAAAGGATCTGTTATATCCAACCGTAGATTTATTTATTAGGTAAAGGCTTGTGCCTGTCTAACTCACCTTGAGTTACTTATATATTATTTATCGTATCAGGTAATATTTAATTAAGGTCTACGTATTATAAACGTACAATTATTATTTGGTGAAGGTTCTACTAACCTAGGTGTAAGTTGTACTTTCTGTATTAGAGGTACCCTTATTCAGATTTTCTAACCTTATTAAGATTATTCTTAGATCACATTTGTGTGATAATTTTGTAATTGACTTTCACTAGTATCATTTTTTTGTCATGTTAGAGTCACAGACTAGTTACTTGTCTTAACTCGGAGATTGTGAACATCTAGTAGTTAAATTTAATAAATATATATTTATTGTGCATATTTTTTTTTCTCATATTACTCCTTTATATTTGTAGATTTAATATACTTTTATTACAAATTTAATATACTCTATATCAGCGTAGAATACCTGGAAGAGGGTTAACCCAGTTATCCTTCTTCTGGCGCCCAAAAATTTATTCTATTTTCATTATATTATTATATTTACCCTATCTACTTTGTGAACATTGTCTTAATATCTTCTTTTCTAGCCATCATTGTCATTTCCTTTAATTTATTGTCCAGCCAGAAATAGCCGTGCAAATTGGCCGAATCCTTCCTTGAGTGTCAAGTGGCCATTCTCTAGCATATTGAGCTAGCTATTCAAGTTACATCTATCTATTCATAATTTTCATCTTCAGTCCTATATCAATTCTATACTCTTCGTCTTAGCATCTTTCCATACAAGTACTACTGCAAAGTAGTATTTGAGACTTCAGCTTCTTCAACGCAGAAGCCACATTGTTGTTCCTTTGGCTCCATTAAGTAGATCTCCTTTTTCCTACTTCTGTTGGAGTTTACCACTCTCTTTTCATTCACTCCCAACAGAAAATCGTCTTCTTTCTGTTACATCGGCTTCCCAACGTGGTGGCCTTATTTGTGGTCTGAGACAGTATTCATTTAGGTCAATTCTTCTCTTTTTTATCTCAAGTTCTTTGTTATTTCCGTTTGGTATCTCTATACACATCTTGTTACTTATTTATTTTATTTTTAATTTCTGATACATATCAGGTATTCTTATACGCTGTTTTGATTTTTGTTTATATTTTGGGACCTCATTATAGTATAGGTTTGTGCAACTTACATTCTGGGTTAAATTTGAATTTTTATTGGGAACTTATATTTGATATTGCTATTAATAATATAATTCATATAACGTAATTTTATTTCTTCAGTCAATAGTGGTATAGTTGGAGGTACAACTAAGTGTTGATTATTATTATTATATATATATATATATTTTTTCTAGAGTGGTGGTAAGTTACATATAAATAAAAATTTACTTCCAGTATTTAGGTAGTAGGTTTACTTGAGTATACATTATTTATTGGATTATTTATCCATTTATTTGATCTTATATATTTATTTGATCTTATTATTTGATTATATACTGCATTATATATATATATTATTTTTTTTGCTGGCCATTTTGATTTTGTTGGTGTGTTGCTAATATTTTCTTGGTATATATTATATATATTTTGCGTGCAAACTTAGGTATCTTTCATACTTCTGTTCTTTGGACTATTTGTCAATAATTTTGCTCTCATCATGTGTGCTTTTAAAGCTGAACATCTTCTGGTGGATGAATTGGATTATGAATTAAAGATTAGGGACATAATGCCAGAGGAGTCGACAACTGTCGATAAAAAACGTAATCTTCTGAGAGGTGCTTTGAAACAAGAAGCTGGCAACAGGAGTTTTCTCCAAATTTCAGCTGTATCCATTCCTTTTGAGGAACAACAAAAAGGAATCACTGAAACATTGGACAGCTTGTCTAAAAAAATCGAAAAGTTTAGGGGAACTGTAAAGGATACAGAGTATGCGCGATTAACATCTCGTCTAGGCCATATTTCTGCCCGTGTACACTTGTTACACTGTCCTACAGAAGAACAGGAACCTTTCAAGAAATCTGTTTCTCTTAGAATATTAACACTAGAGGGTGAACTTGATTCTAGAGTTAACCCCATAGCTACCTCTACTCCTAATGCTCCAGTCAATGTATCTAGTTTCACTTACTCCAAACCTGTGCAAGTACACAAATGGGGTATTTCATTTTCAGGTGAAAAACAGCACACTGATGTGATGTCATTTTTGGAAAGGGTTGAATGTCTTCGAGTATCTAGAGGTGTTTCTGAAGAGGATTTGTTTGCTGCTTCTGCTGAACTGTTCACCGGGACAGCTTTTACATGGTTTAGGAATAATAGGGGTAATTTTTCGTGTTGGTCTGATCTGATTAAAAAGTTGAAGTCAGATTTTCTTCCGTACTCGTTCCAGGACGACCTACTAGATCAAATTAAGAATCATAAGCAGAAACCGGGGGAATCTGTTACTATGTTTATTAATACTATATTAGGTATGTGTAGTCGTTTAGACACTCCTTTGTCAGATTTAGCTAAAATTAAAATCATCCTTAAATGTCTATTACCCTTTTATCATCAACAATTAGCTCTTATGGACATTCAGAACATTGATGACCTTACTATAAAGTGCAAACGTTTGGAGGAAACTTTATCCTGGTCTTCTCAACCTCCATCCACATCTCGATCCTCTTCTAACTCTTCTTCTCAGCCAACTTCCTTTAGGCAACGTTCTTGGCCAAATAAGGGCCATGATCATAATGTTTCGGTTGTTAGTTCTCTTGTCTGTTGGAATTGTGATCAGCCAGGTCACCCGTTTTACAATTGTGGGATTCCTCAAAGTCGTATTTTCTGCCATGGTTGTGGCCGAGAGAACACCCTTAAAAGGAATTGTTCTAAGTGTTCGGGAAACGAGACTTCGGAGTTCCGTCCCCTGAACGTTTCTCCGTCCAACACTCAATCAGGGAATCCAACCCCATCGTCAAACGAAACTGCTGGACCAAGCACATCCAGCAACCCAAACCCATCTTCACGAAAAGGGAAGGGGGTGTCATTCAAGAAAGCAGCACACACCACAAAACAAAATTAAACCAGAAATTAATTTCTATAGATGATGCGTTAGATTCGCTTGATTCAAATGATCACAGATGGTCATTTACAAATTCTTCTTTGATTAGTAGTGTTCAACGTAACAATAATAATGGTGATAGTGATGTAGTTCCATTATCTATATTAGATTCTAGTTTTGTTAATGATGATGATACGTCTAGGTTAGTTCCATATTACGGTTGTAGACAACCAAATACTTTAGATCTAGATATTAATTCTTTATTAGTTAGGAAACAAAATGATAATAGGCCATATCTTCCTATTCAAATTTTAGGACAATCGTGTTTAGCTTTGTTAGACAGTGGCTCTAATATTTCATTGATAGGGGCACATTCGTTAAATTTATTGAAAAATTCTAGTATTCCCATTATGCCCATTTCATCCTTGCAAGTATCTACTGCAGATGGTACAGTTCAGTCCATTACGGGCAAACTCCAAATTGAAATCACCGTGGCAGATTTATGTAAAGAAATTACATTTTATGTTATTCCTTCCGTGCAGAATTCTATAATTCTAGGTATGGACTTTTTCAATACTTTCAATAGCACCTTAAGTTGTTCTGATTTTTCTTTTTCCATATCTGAATTTAACTTATCTACCCTTAGTGCGATTCATGATTTTTCTAGTTTATCAAGCTCTGAACAAAGGCAATTAGAGAGTATGATCTCTAAATTTACTACTCTTTCTTCAAAAGACAAACTAGGTCGTACGTCATTAATATCTCACACTATCGAAGTGGGAAATCCCACTCCTTTTAGGTTGTATCAGTATCCCATACCTCAAGCCTGGCAGGCAGATTTAGAAAAAGAAGTAGATTCGATGCTTGCTTTAAATATCATAGAACATTCAACGTCGTCCTATTGTTCCCCACTCTGGTTAACGAAGAAGAAGGATGGATCCTTCAGGATCTGCTTTGACGGTCGAAAACTAAACAGTATCACAACGAACAGAGATGCTTATCCTATCCCCAGAATAGATGTGATTTTGAGCAAACTTCAGAATGCCAAATACATCTCTTCTATTGATTTGTCTAAGGCCTTCTTACAGATCCCCCTGAGTGAAGAGAGCAAGAAGTATACTGCTTTTGCTGTCAGTGGTAAAGGACTATTCCAGTTTGTCACCATGCCTTTCGGTCTTGTTTCTGCTCCTCAGACAATGTGTCGTCTGATGGATTTAGTCATTGGTCCACAGTTAGAGCCCTATGTTTTCTATTATTTGGATGATATTTTGGTTGTCACTCCTGATTTTTCCCTTCATATGGAAATTTTAGATAAATTATTTTTACGTCTTAAGGAAGCTAATCTAACGGTCAATCTGGATAAATGTCAGTTTTGTCGTCCTAGTCTTAAGTTCTTGGGTTATGTTGTGGATAACCAGGGGCTAAGGACTGATCCTGAGAAAATAGTTGCTATCAAAAATTTTCCTATACCTAAGACCACCACCCAAGTCCGTAGGATATTGGGAATGTGTGGCTATTATCGCCGGTTTGTACCGTCCTACTCTACCTTGTTGTCACCTCTTACTGATCTTTTGAAGAACAGGAAAAAGGGACAGACCATTACTTGGACTCCTGAGGCCGATGAAGCTTTTAGGCGCGTTAAAGATGCTTTAACGAGCGCTCCGGTCATGATGTCACCTAATTTTGATGAGCACTTTTATCTGATGACAGATTGCTCTAATATCGCTTCTGGTGGCGTATTATTTCAGTTGAAAGATGGCTCTGAACACCCCATAGCGTATACTAGTAAGAAGTTGAATAAGGCCCAGAAAAACTATTCAACTACAGAGAAAGAACTTTTAGCTATCATCCATGGGTTAGAAGCATTCCGTTATTATCTGGAAGGTCGTAATTTCACTATAATTACTGACCATAGTTCCTTGGTATGGCTTCATAGTATGAAAAACCCTTCTCAGAGGCTTTCTCGATGGATATGCAAACTGGCTGCATATTCATATAAGATTGTCCATAGAAAGGCAAACGGGGTAGTGGTCGCAGATGCTCTTTCACGTGTCCATGATATTAATGTTCTAGATCTGTCTTCTTTAACTCCTGATGCGTGGTATCAGAATATGATTGATAGGGTTACTCAAGACCCACAAAAATATCCTGATTTTAAGGTAGAGAATAATGTTCTGTACAAACACATCTTAAGTCCGATAGAGTCCTTATCCAATATGTCGGAGTGGAAAATAGTTGTACCTACGCCAAATAGAGAAAATATTCTGCATATGTTTCATGATGAAGTTACGGCTGGTCATTTTGGTTTTTATAAGACTTATCACCGTATTGCCGAATTATATTATTGGCCTGGTATGCGAAAGTCTATTAAAAGGTACATTTCTAAATGCATGGTTTGTGCTACTTGTAAACCAAGTAACCTACCACAGGCTGGACTTATGGGTTCCTTCAGGAACATAAATTTTCCTTGGCAGATGATCTCAATGGATCTCATTGGACCTTATCCTCGGAGCTACAAGGGTAATACCTATTGCCTGGTAGTTGTGGATTATTTCACTAAATTTCCTTTAGTTTGTCCCCTTCGTCAGGCCACAACTCCAGCAATTTTGAAATATTTGGAGGAACAAGTCTTTTTGGTGTATGGTGTTCCCCAAATTGTGTCATGTGACAATGGTCCTCAGTTTGTATCAAAGGCCTTTAAAGATCTTTTAGCTAAATATAAGGTTCAGAAGACCTTTTATAATGCTGCTTACCATCCACAAGCAAATCATACTGAGAGAGTAAATCGCAGTATTGTCACAGCTTTAAGGTCCTATACATACCCAGATCATAGAGCTTGGGATCAATATATTCATTCCATAGCTCAAGCCATAAGGACTTCTGTCCATGAAGTTACCCAGTGCTCTCCAGCATATCTGAATTTTGGTAGGAATGTTGCTTTATCAGGTGATTATTTTGGTGTAATTTCAGACAATTCCGAAAATCTTCCTCAAATATCTGAGAAACTTCATCGCTTAGATGATCTCCAGATGTTACCTCATATTTTCGCAGACATTAGGAAGAAGTTAAAAACTTCTTACCTAAGGTACCAGCAACACTATAATTTGAGGAAACGAGATCTGCGATTCTTTGTTGGTGATCGAGTATTAAAGCGCAATTTTGTCAAATCCAGTAAGGGTGATGCCATTTCTGCTAAGTTTTGCCAGAAATATATCCCATGTACTGTCTTAAGGGTAATATCTCCTTTGATTTATGAATTAAAGGACAATTCGACTAATAAGCGAATTGGTCAATTTCATATAAAGGATTTACTGCCTGACAATACCATGGACGATGCTGGTTCTTCAACTTCATCGGAAGAAGATTAGCTTAACAGGGTTGTTTGAGCTAATCTCTTCCTGTGTTTGCCTTTAGCTCGATTTTATTATGGTATAGTATTGGTTTTGATTTTTTTTTAATCACCTGATAGTGCAGGTCCTTAGTTCAATTTTCATCCTTCGGCATGGTTTGATGACTTCTAACTTATTAATTACTAGGTACCGAATTATTATGTAATACTGCTTATATGAGTTATAATTTTTTTTGTATAATGAATTTCATTTTAATCATTAGGGATCAATACTCTCAAGTATTAATCCAGCCAGTAGTATTACTAAGTTTGATAAACTTCACTTGTACTTCCAGTTTGCTTACTGAACCTCTTAAAAAAAAGGGTTGTTGATTATTAGACATTTGGATATGTAGGCCCATACAGGTACTCTTGCTAATACAGATGGAACTATGTTACACTGCCATATCTTAGGTTGTCATATTTTCGTTATTTGATTATCTACTTATTATTATTTTTTATATATATCCTTTTATATCATGTTATTGGACTTGCCATATTGGAAAGATGTGGTCGTGAATTTGTTATTGGGTTACTCTATTGACATTTGTCACTGATATCTTAAGTATATTATAATAATTCAGATCCTTTCTTTTCTCCACAGTATAATTCTGGAATTAGTTGGAATTTAGAGGTATATATTATGAATTCTTAAGTCTTTCATATTTCTTCTTAGACACTAGTCTGTTGATGCTCAAAGTAGGTGAATACGTGGGTTCGAAGTTCAGCAGTTGGCCATTGCTATCCGATTTCGCAATCTATGTCTTTCATTGCAGAGTAGACAGATGTTTATCTATCATAATATTTCTGGTAAGGGAATGTCTGCAGCATGTCCGAACCACTCTTGTGTAATTAGTCCAAATATTCCAGGTATACTTCCACATGAGTTTGTTTATTTTATGTCTCTTGGTTAATAGTATATTGATGCTTGGACTCTCCCGATACTTAGAGTCATGAATGTTAGTAATTCACCTGCTTGGACAAATGATTGATTTTTTTTTTGTATATCACCACTTCTAAACTTTGGCATCAGTCGTTGCTTAGATTCAGGAGTATTTCCTGGATAATTCTATGTATGCGAGAATGCATGAATCTGCAGTTTTATTCAAAATTGGTAGCTCGTTCTCGTCATATTTTTTTTCGATCATGGAGTCATAGAACTTATAAGTTCATCCTTTAGTGCAATTATTTAGTTCAGATAGGCTCACATTACCGGATGAGGGTAGATGTAGAGCTAATTTAGTTTATTTACTTAGTATTAGTGAGAATTGGTCCATAAATCTTCCTGATCGTTCTTCTTTGGATATGCTTTTGTGAATCTGGTGTCCATTGATAGTCCGATTTTGGATGGAGTGTCCGATTCTTCACTTATTTATTTATATGATTTAGTATTGATGTGAATTGGTCCATAAATCTTCCTGGTCGTTCTTCATTGGATATGCTTTTGTGAATCTGGTGTCCATTGATAGTCCGACTTTGGATTGAGTGTCTGATTCCACATTTATTTTGGTTAATGTGTTTGCATTCCTTTGGTATGTTCACTATTTATATTATTTGGTATTGGTGAAAATTGTTCCATAAATATTCCTGATTGTTCTTCTCTGGATATGCTATTACGAATCTGGTGTCCATTGCTAGTTCAATTTAGGATTGAGTGTTCGATTCTTCACTTATTATAGTTATTGATTTCATTGGTGACTTTAGTATATTTACTTGCGTTATGGTATGAATTGGCTCCCACCTTTGCCTGGTTGTTCGTCCTTGGATATATCCCTTATAAATCTGATGTCCTTGGATAGTTCAACTTTGGATTTGGTGCCAATTCGACACTTATTTGTCATTACAAATTATGTCTCATCTTTAGGTTGTTTGGCTTTTAAGAAAAAAAAAACCAGTCACTTTTACTAGGACTTCGGGTCACATTTTGCAATTTCTGTTATTTGCTGCAGTGACCATCCTACTTTCTCTTGATTATTAGTTGTGATTATTTGTAATCTTGCGAATCAACCGGGAATGATACACTAAGCACTACTACTCTAGTTTAATATTTGAAAAAAAAAAAAATTTTAAATAAATTTTTTTTTTTCTCGTGGTTAAAAGGGAATGTGACGTTCCGCCCCTTATAGAATCGATTATTGATGGGAAGATATTATTAATTATCGAAAATATTATTTAATTATTCTCAGAATTATTTTCTTTCAATGTTTATTACAATACAACTAAAACCCATCACATAATTTTAAAATGCTTGCTGACGTCACATTTAAAACGTGGCAACATTGGTTTCCCCACTTTGACAGCTAGGGATTTTGAGAATTGCCACGAGGTTCTTGGGCCGTTGAACTGAACACGCCATTGTGCTTTGAGGAGTGAGTCTACGTAGATGCGGGGTTATTGAACTAAGATTTACCTATAATTCTAAGTTCCAAAGTTATTAAATAGTTATATTGTAGTCATCCAGGATCAGTGAACAGTGAATTTGAAGAATTGTACCGCATAATGGAGTTCCACCCCGGTAAATAAAAAAAACAATTATTACTTTTATTCAGCCATGTTGAATGTCCTTGACTAATTTGCTAATTAAATTTTATGTAGGCTATTTTCATGGTTCGATCAAACTCACCTTGAGAAAATGATGTATTCTTTGTGGATTTTGCTTTTACTTGGAAAATAGAGCTCATTTAAATTAATTTTTTTATATTCCTTTCAAGTTCAGATCTCCTATCCTTTGAAAAATGATCAAATAAGTATCCATTGCATAGTCATACTATTTCAGCCTAATATAATATGTCTGTATACCTGTATATTAATGAAATATTATTTCACAGTAATTATATCTTGTATTCAAATCGAAAATTACATGTGTTATTTGACCAAGGTCATCCGATAACAACTTGATAAAGAGTCGAACTGTCTAGTCATTCAAGTTTTTGGACTTAATGACCTATTTCTTCTTATTCCCATAGGAATAAAAACACCTCCTCGTATTTCTTGCTTCTTTTTTTTTGGACATTGGTAGATTGGTAGTAACACCATACTGTGTTTTTTAGCATCTACTATGAAATCTTAAAAAACAAAAACCACCTAACACCACCAGGGACAGACCACTCCTCGAGCAACAATCACTGGACAACCAGCCTAGATCATTTCCAGTTGTTCTTCCTTTAAGTACCTCCAGCTGTTTCCACCAGCCTTCCTGTACCTCCAGCAGGACCGCTGCAAGCGAAAGTTAGCACCACTGGGTGCTCATTACATCAGCCAGACGATTTTGTAAAAGGGGTTTGTTTGGGGACATTTGGTGCGTTTTTAGTAAAGACAGACTGTTTTTTGTGATATTCAGGACATATTTTTTTTTATAGTTTAATTGCACACAAATTTTTCCTGCTTTATATTTTTATAGTATTTTTTTTAACATAATATTTAATTGATAGCGTTCCCCATACTGCATAATCCCTAAGGTAAAGATCTCTGAGCTCAGATATTTTCCCCTGCAAAAGTTGTTGGTACTCTTATTTTGATTATATTTATGCGGGTTTCTATTTCTATATAACTATTTAAACTTATTTCATTATTTTAGTCTACTTTAAATTAAATTCTTCAAATTAACTTCAAATATTATTCAAAATTTCAATTATTAACTTTATTTAACTTTAACTTATTAAATTCATATACACTTCTGGGCTCTATTCCCTCAGAATAGAGTTTGGTTTCACTTGTTGAGTCATTATTGTAAACTACGAGTTATAAAAAGGATCTGTTATATCCAACCGTAGATTTATTTATTAGGTAAAGGCTTGTGCCTGTCTAACTCACCTTGAGTTACTTATATATTATTTATCGTATCAGGTAATATTTAATTAAGGTCTACGTATTATAAACGTACAATTATTATTTGGTGAAGGTTCTACTAACCTAGGTGTAAGTTGTACTTTCTGTATTAGAGGTACCCTTATTCAGATTTTCTAACCTTATTAAGATTATTCTTAGATCACATTTGTGTGATAATTTTGTAATTGACTTTCACTAGTATCATTTTTTTGTCATGTTAGAGTCACAGACTAGTTACTTGTCTTAACTCGGAGATTGTGAACATCTAGTAGTTAAATTTAATAAATATATATTTATTGTGCATATTTTTTTTTCTCATATTACTCCTTTATATTTGTAGATTGAATATACTTTTATTACAAATTTAATATACTCTATATCAGCGTAGAATACCTGGAAGAGGGTTAACCCAGTTATCCTTCTTCTGGCGCCCAAAAATTTATTCTATTTTCATTATATTATTATATTTACCCTATCTACTTTGTGAACATTGTCTTAATATCTTCTTTTCTAGCCATCATTGTCATTTCCTTTAATTTATTGTCCAGCCAGAAATAGCCGTGCAAATTGGCCGAATCCTTCCTTGAGTGTCAAGTGGCCATTCTCTAGCATATTGAGCTAGCTATTCAAGTTACATCTATCTATTCATAATTTTCATCTTCAGTCCTATATCAATTCTATACTCTTCGTCTTAGCATCTTTCCATACAAGTACTACTGCAAAGTAGTATTTGAGACTTCAGCTTCTTCAACGCAGAAGCCACATTGTTGTTCCTTTGGCTCCATTAAGTAGATCTCCTTTTTCCTACTTCTGTTGGAGTTTACCACTCTCTTTTCATTCACTCCCAACAGAAAATCGTCTTCTTTCTGTTACAGTATGGAGGACAAGACCTGACCAAACAATTATAGTCTTAAAATGCATTCCTGTTATAACCTTGCATTTAGTCTTAAAAAAGACTAAATGCATGGTTATAACAGCAGATCTAATAAGGTGTAAATTAGAGCTGGAGGGTCAAATAATAGAACAAGTAATGGAGTTTAAATATCTAGGCATCACACTATGCAGCTACGGAAAGCTTGAAACAGAAGTGGAAGATCAGGTGAATAAAGCAAACAGAGTCACAGGTTGCCTGAATGAAACAATATGGAGAAATAAAAACGTCGGAAAAGAAGTGAAAGGCAGAATTTACAAAACAGTCATCAGACCAATAATGACATAAGCGGCAGAAACACGACCTGATACAGAAAGGACAAAAAGAATGCTAGAAACAGCAGAGATGAAAACATTGCGAAAAATCGATGGTAAGACGCTGTGGGATAGAGCTAGAAGTGCAGATATACGAAGGAGATGAAAGGTTGACAACATTACTAACTGGGTGAAAAGCAGAAGAGGAGAATGGAACGAATGGAACATAAGCCGAATGACAACAAATAGAGTAGTAAGGACGGCGAAAGATGGTTCCCCAATAGGAAGACGATCAGTGGGAAGACCACGAAAAAGATGGAATGACAACTTACTGGAGGCACATTGAAAAACAGACAGAGTAATGTCTATATAAAAAGAAGAAGAAGAAGAACCAGAAGATCGAGACCAAGTAAGATTAAGTGAAAATATGAGATAGGAATTGCAGTTATGTCATTAACTATAGATTCTGCATTGCATAAACACAGCACACATATAAGCACACATATACGCACAAACACGAAATGCACTTATTATGTACCTCTACAGTATGGTGCAAATGAAAGGAACAAATTCGTTATTTCTTAAATCGTCGACAATAAGGAAAAATCCCGAAACAGGTCGATTTTTATTTTTAGAATATGATATTTTAGCGTATATATTACACGCGTGACGTCATCTATCTAGGCGTGATGACGTAATCGGTAATTCTTTTAAATGAGGATAGGGGTAGTGTGCTAGCTTATTTGAAACGTTATTTAATTTTCTATTCAGTAATGTAAACATTAACATAATTGTTTATAGAGCGTGTCCAAAAATAATTTTTTAAATTAAATTAATTGACAAAAAAAAAGAACAATGTATGTAATTTATTTAATACAAAATACCTTTTACTGTTATCAGAAAACAGAAAAAAAATGTTTATTTAAAAAATAAACATTGCTTTTCGCTTAAATTCAATGTTCAAGCCAGTTCCCGCTAGGCACCTGCTTTTTGGAAGTTTGAACAATTAATTTAAGCGAAAAGCAATGTTACTTTTTCGAATAAACATTTTTTTCCTGTTTTCTGACAGTAGTAAATGTATTTTGAATCAAATAAATTACATACGTTCTTCTTTTTTTGTCAATTAATTTAATATAAAAAAATTGTTTTTGGACACCCTCTATAAATAACGATCTTAATGTTTATATTACTGAATAGAAAATTAAATAACCTTTCAAATGAGCTAACACGACCCCTATTCTCATTAAAAAAAATCATCGATTACGTCATCACTCCCAGATGGATGACGTCACTTGTGTGATATATATTATGGCAAAATATCATAATTTAAAAATAAAAATCGACCTATTTCGGGATTTTTCCGTGAAATGGGCGGTTTACGAAATAACGAATTTATTTCTTTCATTTGCACCATACTGT
This sequence comes from Diabrotica virgifera virgifera, assembly GCF_917563875.1. Taxonomy (NCBI): domain Eukaryota; kingdom Metazoa; phylum Arthropoda; class Insecta; order Coleoptera; family Chrysomelidae; genus Diabrotica; species Diabrotica virgifera. The sequence continues at coordinate 59,767,510 of NC_065449.1, read as the reverse complement.
ATGTATTCCTACACCATTTTATACGCAATATTTAAATGACGAGAACTACAACACAACTAATAATTTTAACTATTAATAATACTATATCATTGATGTTGCAACTATTGTACTCTTTATTTAGAGTTTTAAGACCATCATACCAAGGAGGCGCATATTCATTGGATGCTCTGTCGTGCCTGACTGAATTACATCCCAACAAAAGATTAAATATATGGGCTAGTAGTCGACTCAGAATAAGTAACTCGTCTGACTATAAACAAAAATATAATAAAAATGAACAGAGAGATACTCCATCTCTCTTTGCCCTACATAATCAGCAAAACATAATCCAGGCGTATACTCGTAGTGCTGATATGATACCAGAAAGCTAATCGAGGAGCTAAACGTAGATATCGTAAAAAACATCCAATCGATGCAACAGCTACAAGATATAGCTACAAGATATAGTAATTATTTTAAAATAAATATACCAGGCGGGAAGACTGGAAGGAAGGTGCAGCCATAGAAGCAAAAGCTACACTGAACCAAGAAAGTACGTAAATACAATGAAAAAAACATTGATTCAAAAACAGAGAGCATTAATTTTCGTCCAAAGATCAGTAGCATTGGTCCAATGTAATAGTATAAGAGCTGTGAGACATTTTGGAGTAGGTATTTTAGGCAACCTGAAAATTTTTCAGGTGACTTTTCCATGATAGCCTAATACAAAAATGCCGGTCTGGCTGGAGGGTAGCGGTTATTTTCCCCAAAAATCCCCCCCAAAGTTAAAAAAGGGTAAGAATTGTTATTACAAAAAATATCATTGACGTGACTTTAAAGTAAATTTAAATATTCAAATATAAAGAAAATAAACAGGCCAGGCGATTTGAGGGCGATTTTAACTCTGCAAGATACTTGCATGGGCGTCCCAGCATTATTTTCATGGGATGCATCTGAACTTCAGAAGATTTCATCTGAATCTGTACATACTATTAACGAGTATAAAATATACAACTATACATGCATAGCTATGTACATTCCTTCCGGACAGGGAGGTGCAATTGTTATTTTGACAGGGTATTTTTTAATATTAAAAATAAATATTCTAAAAAAGACAGTTTTTTTGGTGAAATTTTCCAACTGCCATGTGATCAAACAAATCACGCGTGCATATAAATAAAAAGCGCTATAGTTAAGCACCAGTGTGAGAAAGATCGTATACCGATAGCTGTTTGGGTCCTCTGTTGTAACTGAGCGAGTCCGTTCGCTCGAGAAAAATCACGTGACCTGGCGATACCCATGTTGTTGTAAGTAACTTTTTTTTATTAAAGGAAAATAATACGGACTATACAATAAATTTTGCAAATATGATAGAAAAAGACAAATTTATTATTATAAATATATAGGTAGAAAAGTATAAAACTATAAACTAAATTAATTCTGTGTCCGAATCTTGTACTTCTTTTTCAAACTCCTCATCTGAGCTTAAATATTCATTCTCTTTTTCTTTGTCAGACTCCACTCGAGACTTAGATTCCTCTTCTACCTGATCTGTAAATAGTTGTAATATGTATTTAGAGTTAATTAATTAGTGATTAATTAATTGAGTTGCTACGTATTCTTACTTATATAACCAATACTTAATACTTTTCCTTATATAACCAATCACATCAGGTTTTTTATTTCTTAGTATAAGACCAAAGTAGCCCATTTTTTTCCTTCATAGTGTTGAGTATTTCTTTTTCCTTCTTCATCTTTCTTAATGTTTCCGTGTTTGCTATGTGTTGTGTCCATGATATTTTTTACATTATTCGATAACACCACATCTCACCAATGGCAAGTCTTTCTTCAGATGCGCCCGTGATTGTGCAGGCTTCGACTGACGAGTCTGACAAAGAAGAAGAGAATGAATATTTAAGCTCAGATGAGGGGTTTGAAGAAGATGTACAAGATTCGGACACCGAATTTATTTAGCTTATCCTTTTATACTTTTCTACCTATATATTTATAATAATAAATTTGTCTTTTTCTATCATATTTGCAAAATCTATTGTATAGTACGTATTATTTTCCTTTAATTAACAAAAAGTTACTTAAAAAACTATAATATATAATAATTACTCTAACGTTTCGAGGCACAACAACATGGGTATCGCCAGGTCACGTGATTTTTCTCGAGCGAACCGACTCGCTCCGCTAGAACAGAGGACACAAACAGCTATCGGTATACGCCCTTTCTCACACTGCTGCTTACCTATAGCGCTTTTCATTTATATGCACGCGTAATTTGTTTGATGACATGGCAGTTGGAAAATTTCACCAAAAACCTGTCTTTAGAATATTTATTTTTAATATTAAAAAATACCCTGTCAAAATAACAATTGCATCGCCCTGTCCGGATAGAATATACATAGCTATGTATGTATATTTGTATATTTTATACTCGTTAATAGTATGTACAGATTCAGATGAAATCTCCTGAAGTTCAGATGCATCCCCTGAAAATAATCCTGGGACGCCCATGCAAGTATCTTGCAGAGTTAAAATCGCCCTCAAATCGCCTGGCTTGTTTATTTTCTTTATATTTGAATACTTAAATGTACTTTAAAGTCACGTCAATGATATTTTTTGTAATAACAATTTTTGCCCTTTTTTTAACTTTGGGGGGGATTTTTGGGGAAAATAACCGCTACCCTCCAGCCAGACCGGCATTTTTGTATTAGGCTATCATGGAAGAGTCACCTGAAAAATTTTCAGGTTGCCTAAAATACCTACTCAAAAATGTCTCACAGCTCTTGGACCATAAGTAGATACATTAACTAATGCCCAAAAACATTAATTTTTATGAATTAGTACGTTCATTCAATGTACTTTCTAGTTAAGAATCAATGTATCGGTACATTGAATCAATGGATCGGTACATTAATTCTTAACTAGAAAGTACATTCAACCAACGTACTAATTCATAAAAATTAATGTTTTTGAGCATTAGTTAATGTATCTACTTACATTGGACCAACGATACTGATCATTGGATGAAAATTAATGCTCCCCGTTTTTGAATCAATGTTTTTTTCATTATATTTACGTACTTTTTTGGTTCAGTGAATGGCATCTTCATGTATATTTGTATATAACATACAAATAGTTTATAATTAAACAAAATGACGACTTAATATCTACATAAATATTTCAAATATAGGTTGAAGCAACGGTTTTCTTGCCGATTCTCAAACTAATGTTAAGTATTATCTATAAGTTTAAAGAAAAAAAACATATATTTTTAATTAACACAAACAACTTTTTATAATGTAATTTTGAAAAAACTGAATAACTAAATATAACAGAAATTGATTCTTCTTATAAAATATATAAAAATATATATATATATATTTATATTATATAAAAAAGGTATACCTGATATCGTGAAAATAAATACATCTACAATAACATCTCCATAAATACAGCATCTCTCTGGGATTAATTATCACCACCCATACAAAAAGCAAATGGTTGAATGGCATTTTTATTTTATTTCAAAAATCTAATATGATCTTCGATTTTTGCTGGGTCTTCCCGATGTAAGAATGATTACTGAAAATCTCTGATGGTATATTTTATTAGTTCGTACAAAATATCGATGTAGAACCCTAAGAATAACTGCATTTTAGCCATCTACAATTTATTATAATAATTATTATAAAAAAAATAAATCTAAATAGTGAACACAATTTTATTTTTGGGTATCACTTTTTTTTATAGAAATATTTTAATTTATCCTGAAAAAAATTGCTAGATGTTATGTTTATTTTTACTTTGATAGATACTACCGACTGCAAGAGTTAATAATATTTTTCAATTATTTACGGTTTAATCACCTAAAGATTTAATTTATTAATATTTTATAAGATTACACCATTTAGAAATATTTTCAAATGGTTCCTATTTTCTTTTGCCTATGTGTCGAATTATCTTTTGAAAACATTTACAGAGAACAAAAATTAATTAATACTGGATATGCAGGATTGAATAATGAAATAGGTACTTACACTCCGTAATGTCTTCAAGGGTAATCTTTTCAAATAAAAATTTATTTGTTTTATCCTTGATATGACTTTCACACTGAAGAAAGGAGATAATTCTTTCGAAATTGCTGTCCCATCCATCAATAAGTCCATTTCCATTTCCAAACGCCAGTCCAAAGTCCATATCAATCTGCAAAAGTGGAAATAGAAGTACAACTTTTTTTTATAGAAACCCAACAAAATAATTTATAAATACAGTTAAAAATATATGTAAATACATACCTTAGAAAAATCAACCAAATCACTAGTGTCAAACACCGCTCCTCAGAGTCTGCAGGGTGACTGTCTGCTAGGAGGCTGCAACTGTTGTCACGTGATTTTTTTACACCAATAAAAACACTTATAGAGTTTTAATAAATGTATCAGTTTATGTACAAGATCATTGCTACAATGAATTGATCATTGATTCAGGTATATTACATTAATACAATGATTGCGTTACATCAAAACAATGTATCGAGTTATTAATCAAAGTCGAAAACATTGATTTAATGTTACCAAAACATTGATTCAATAAACGAGTTCGTAATTTAAAGAACACTGTACATTAGTGCAACGTTTTATATTCATTAATTTAACCGCATAATCCTGATGTATAATTTCATATATACAATGAACAAATTATTAGTATTCTGAAAAAAGTCATTGGATAGATAAAAAGATTCATTGGATTAATGATTCTATTCATTATTTTTTAATGAATAGAATTACATTGTAATAATGAAAATGGTCATTACTTAATGACTACGTGTTTATAGTATTAACGAAATTTTCATTGAATCAATGTAAAAAAAGTCAGTGATTGGGGTTCATTGGTACTATGTACAAAATTTTTTCAGTGTACCTGGTACACTCTTGACTCAAAAACGTCGGAGGGTATAGGAAAAAGTATATATAGGACAAGGTAACGGTAAAGGACAAAGCGATATACATATTTTCCGGTAAGTGTATCTAAAGATGTCATAATTTACACACGAAAAAAACAGTAATACATCAATGCGTGGAAGAAATAGAGAGGCAGAAAACAATGCACCGTTTAATTGCCATCTTCACAATACCCAGACAGTACTTAAGGCACTCAATTCTGTGGTGGTCAATTCTAAGCTAGTATGGAATTGTGGGGATGCCCAAATAAACGAGGAGACCGTAACAAGGTTACAGGAGCCTCGTACCAGGGCACGAGGGTCATAAGAGCAATAACAAAGCAGATGAAATGGACAAACAAGGTTCATAAATGCCATTTTTTTGCGACGTTGAAAAGGCAGTAGCAAGAAGAGCTACAAGAAAGTGGGTAGCATACAAATCTCTGAAATGGTGGAAGAATTTAACAGGACAAAGACAGGTGAAACAGATCAGTGTTGAACATTCGCCAAAATTTACAGGAGACCTGATAATCATAGACAGGAACACAGTCAAAGCTATAGTAGGTCTGTTAACAGGGTAAGCTGAATAAGCAGTTGAAGCTAATGGAATAGGCAGATGATTATCTATTCAGATTCTGTCACGTAGAGGAAGGAACAGCAGGGTATATTTTGTGTCAGTGCGACAGCTTATGTTTAAGCCAGCTCAACTTGGCAGAGGTATGTATTTTTTCAATACAATTCTTTCTTTCACAATAAAACACTGAAAAACGTTTGTTTTCTATACTTCCACAAAATTTATTACAACTATGTTATTACTACAGCTGTTTCGGCAAAGTGCCTTTCTCAAGTGATATATTTTACAATGGGTTTGCCTTTTTAAGTCTTTAACTGAAGAGGTTGAGGAGTGGGGAGCTGTTTGTCTCGAGTTGGTCATTCAGAATTATATCTGTATTTTTCAATTTATTAATTTCCATTGATTCTAAAAGTGATAGCTTAAGGCCTTTATTTTGAGTATGTAAAATTTGAAACTCTTCATTGAAAGAATGATTATGATCTAGAAGGTGAAGTGCGTATATAGAAGTGTCTGTTTTTCTATTGTTGAAAGCCCTTTTGTGTTCTGCTATCCGTTTGTCAAAAGTTCTGCCAGTTTGACCTATGTAAGTTTTCGGACAGTCACCACAAGTTAGTTTGTACACACCACTCTGTAGTTGCTTTTTCTTTCGGCTTTTATTGTTTTTAATATGTTTGCTTAAGTTGTTGTTAGTTCTGAAAGCTGGTGTTATTCCTTTCTTTTTTATGTATCTGGCTATTTTTGTTGTTATTTTGCCAGTATATGTGAGAGAGCAGAAGGTACTGGGTTCTTTCTGTGGTGGTGGATACACTAATTTCAAGGCTTTCTTATGGAGTTTTTGGTTTAAAATGTTGTTAACTGTTTGTTCGTTATAGCCATTGTTTACTGCTATTTGTCTAATGATATTTAGTTCTGTCTCGAATTTATTTTTTGTCATAGGAATTTCTGTCAGTCTATTTATCATGCTATGATAGGCTGCTAATTTGTGTTGTGTAGGATGGATGATGAATTGTGTATAGTTGTGTCAGTATGGGTAGGTTTATGATATACGGAGAACTCATGTTTGTTGTGTAGTCTGGTAATCGTTACATCTAGAAAGTTTATGGAATTATTCTGTTCTGTTTCTCTTGTGAACTCAATATTACTATGAGGATGCTCCTTTTACTACTTTTAAACCAAAAACTCCATAAGAAAGCCTTGAAATTAGTGTATCCACCACCACAGAAAGAACCCAGTACCTTCTGCTCTCTCACATATACTGGCAAAATAACAACAAAAATAGCCAGATACATAAAAAAGAAAGGAATAACACCAGCTTTCAGAACTAACAACAACTTAAGCAAACATATTAAAAACAATAAAAGCCGAAAGAAAAAGCAACTACAGAGTGGTGTGTACAAACTAACTTGTGGTGACTGTCCGAAAACTTACATAGGTCAAACTGGCAGAACTTTTGACAAACGGATAGCAGAACACAAAAGGGCTTTCAACAATAGAAAAACAGACACTTCTACATACGCACTTCACCTTCTAGATCATAATCATTCTTTCAATGAAGAGTTTCAAATTCTACATAATCAAAATAAAGGCCTTAATCTATCACTTTTAGAATCAATGGAAATTAATAAATTGAAAAATACAGATATAATTCTGAATGACCAACTCGAGACAAACAGCTCCCCACTCCTCAACCTCTTCAGTTAAAGACTTAAAAAGGCAAACCCATTGTAAAATATATCACTTGAGAAAGGCACTTTGCCGAAACAGCTGCAGTAATAACATAGTTGTAATAAATTTTGTGAAAGTATAGAAAACAAACGTTTTTCAGTGTTTTATTGTGAGATAAAATGAACTTCCATCAAGTAACGGTCGAATCCATAAATTTTTTCTTTGCTAATATTTTTTGAAAACGATTTCCAGAGTGAAAATCTTTTTCTTTTTCTCGTTGTCCTTATGCCCTATAAGAGCGTCGGACTTTGGTATCACCTGTCCATCTTTTACCCATTTCTTCCACGCCTTCCGGTCTCCTGCCATTTCCTTCATCTGTTGCACTGTTTTCAATCTCTTTGTCCCGATTTTCTCAATCTGCTCCATCCACGCCTTTCTAGGTCTGCCCCTTCTTCTTTTCCCCTGTCTTTTGGCATCTGTTACCTTCTTTACTAGTCTGTTCTCGTTGATCTTAGTTATATGTCCAAACCAATTCAGTTTTTTTTTCAATTTTTATCTCTATTGGTTCCTGACTTAGCACGTTTCTGATCTTTTCGTTCCTTTCCCTCTCCATCTTCGTCTTTCCAGCTATTTTTCTCAGCTGCTTCATTTCTGCTGCATTTATGGCACTTTCATATCTTTTATTTGTGACCCATGTCTCGATTGCATATAGAAGAGTTGGTACTGTGATTGTATTATATACATGTATTTTGGTTTCCTGGCATAATATATTTTCGTAGCTTTCTTTATCCTATCTGCAATTTATAGGTCTAGCTTTCTGTAATTCGATATTATCGGGCCCAGGTACTCGTAGGCCGTCACCCATTCTAATTCTTGTCCTTTACAGAACACTCGTATTTCGCCTTCAATATCCTGCTCCTGCTGACCTATTTTCATCGTCTTGCATTTGGTGATGTTTATTTCTAATTTCATTTTCTCTATTTCCTCAGTCCAGACATCAGTTAGTCGCTGCACCTTTCTCGGGTTGTCTGCTAAGGGAACGACGTCGTTCGCATACAGTAATCCTTCTATCATAACTGGTGTTAGGTGCGTGTAGCCTATTATTGTTTTTAAGTGGTTTGTTCTTCTTTTTACATTTTTAAATAATTTATCCATAATTATGAAGAATAGGAGTGGGCTTAGGATATCTGCCTGTTTAATCCCCTTGTTCATCCTATTCAATTCTAGTGATCTGCTACCTACCGTTTGTACTTTTCCCACCACTCTGCTGTACGTACTTGTAATTATCTCCTATAGTTTCCTCGTTATTCCCAGCTCCTCCATAGTATTCCACAATACTTTCCGGTCTACTAGTCGATCGCTGCTTTAAGGTCTATGAAGGGCATATATTATATGTTTGTTCCCCGATCATTATTTTTTTCTACTATATTTGGATACACCTAAGGGAGGCCTGATGTTGAATTCTCAGTGATAGATTATTTAGTGGAAAATTCTACACAATTTATTTTGAATTACTTGATTATCCAAAAAAGTTTTCGCCTTTTATCAGAAGATCTTAGTCAGCTTCAATGAACTAGTTAGTTATCAGATGATCTTAGTCAGCTTCAATGAACTTCAATGAACTAGTTACCAGTCATGCTAATTGGACCATGCAGGTTTCTAAAATTAACGATTGTGAATTAGTCAATGCCATTTTTTGGTAAAATATTCAAAAAATATTCGCACAACATAAATATTAGACACCCAAACTAGGAAAAAATTGAACTATCTACCGATAAACAATCGTCGTATGTGCGCGCGCAAGTCCCAGTTAGCTAACACTGATTAAACTGTCGGGCGATAGTTGGCCGACAAATTGGTTTGAAGGCATTTGAGAAGCCCATCAAACTTTTTTATCGGCCGATACTGAATCCGTGTAATGTGCGTATATGCATACCTATCTGTACTGATTAAGAAGTAAACCAAACTATCGGCCGATAAAAAGTTTGCAGTATGCGGGGGCTCTTGTCAAATAAACATTTTTACTGTTTTCTGATAGCAGTAAAAAGTATTTTGAAATAAATAAATTATATACATTTTTCTTTTTGTCCCAATTAATTTATTCCAATTTTTTTGGACCCCCTGTATAAAAAATTATGTTAATGTTAACCCATTAACCGCCAAGCAAAGGAATACTGCAATGATATGTAATATATTTGATTAACTAGAGTAAAATAAACTTAAACATTCGTAAAAAAATTGTTTTACACTTTGATAATGGCAGGTGTCACAACAACAAAATGGTTCGTTTTCGAACCTTTGATGGAAATGAGATATAAAAATTGAAATACACAATTTTTTTTGTGAAAAGTTTCAAAACACTTAGAGTGTAAATGGACCTGGAAGTTTTGATAAACAAAAATAGTATGGTAAGAACATTGCCTACACCTTCTTCAGCTTCTTTCCCAAAAACGAAGTCGAACGGCCCTCTATCTTTTTTAGAAATTATTTTAGATATTTCCAGTTTACACTTTCCAATCCTGTATCTTGCACTGTGCCAGTTGCATAAATTCGACAAATCGACATATTGTCTACAACACTACACAACCTCCCTTATGTAGCCCCCCCCCCCCCCACCCTAGATTATAACAAAACTGAATACCAGAATACCCGTCTTTCTAAAGGTACGTATCCACTACATTCGTAATATTGGACCATCGAGGCACTGCCGCACGGTCGTTGGCGCACTGTTGCACGGTCCGGGAGCGTGAACTATCCACTATGTTCACGAACCTCTTGCACTCCGCGCTCCCTGCAACTGCTCCAATTGATACGGTATGCGCTCCTCTACATATAAACCGTCACCTATTGGACCGCCGAGGCGAAGCGCGCACTTTTGCACGGTCCGGGAGCGCCAACCATCCACTATGTTCACAAACCTATTGCGCTCCGCTCTCCCTGCAACTGCTCCCATCTACATGCATGCGTTCCTCTACATATAAACCGCCACCTATTGGACCGTTGAGGTGGAGCGCACACCGTTGTATGGTCCGAGAGCGCCAACCATCCACTATTTTCACGAACTTCTTGCGCTCCGCGCTCCCTGCAACTGCTCCAATCGATACGGTGTGCGCTCCCTTACATATAAACCACCACAGATTGGAGCGCCGAGGCAGAGTTCGCACAATTGCACAGTCCGGGAGCGTCAAACGTGTCCACTATGTGGAGCAGTTGCAGGAGCTCGGAGCGCAAGCATAGTGGATACGTGTTTTTATACATAATAAAGAAATATCCCAACTAATTACTGCCTGTGCATCACCTTGAACTTATTCCTGATCAGACAGGATTATATGTCGACTTCCGCCAATGGTTCTTTATCGAACCATTATTTTCAAACACGAGATTTGATGACTCAGAAAATTTTTTTTGTATTTTTATAATAATTGGTGTACAAATAGGTTAAAAAAATAATGTTTTAATTTATTTGACCACAAAAGTGTTATGCCAATAAAATTACTACAGTAAAAATAAAGTTGTTTCGACGGATTGAAAATGTCGGACATTTAGAAAATATTTTTGTGATAAAAGCATGAATTTGGAAATTAAACAAAATTAAATTTAGTTACACTTATATCTTCTCGTTGCTTAAAAAATACAAAGATTTAAAAAAAATAACGAATTGTCAACAAAAAATTCTACAAAAAAATGGTGCGTTTTGGCGCTAAATGGGTTAATATTGCTTCATTGAACAACCTTTCAAATGAGCTATCACACGACCCATATTCTCATTTAAAAATGATCGATACGTACATCACGCCCAGATGAATGACGTCACTATGATGACATTATGCCAGAAAGTCATAATTTAAAAATAGAAATCGACATATTTGGGGATTTATTTCCAAATTCGCCCATTCACCAAAAAATGAATTTATTCCAACGTTTACGTGCTCACTGTATAAAGATATCGGACAGGCTATTTATACGGATAAACATGTAAATAATAAATATTTGTAGTTACCAAATTCTCTAATGAAATTAATTTTTAAATAGTTTTCGATACTCCTGATAGTCGTTTCGTTTTCGGTTAATGCATAATTAATGCACAAATTGATTTTCCTCCTGAATTATAATGTTATTATTGTCACTAAATGTTTGAAGGCTGTTCCTAATTTTATTGACTGATTTAATAATTTAAACCAAACTTTCCTTTTGAATTAATTTAACTTATTTATTAGACTTCAGGAAAATCAGCCGAAAAGTTATATACTCAAACTTTTTATATTAGATTGAGTATTTTTGTTCTTTAAGAGAAATTGACATTATGATCCGTGAAGTTACGTAAAAAATTATTTAACTGATTTTTATTATGTGGGTCATGATGGTTATCATAAATTATGAAAAAATCCACAAGGAAAGAGATTTCCTGTAGCTGGCTATTATAACATTTATCATAAAAATTTTATTGAAAAGTTTTTATAAAAGGAATATAATTTTACTAAAATCCCTTCAAGCGCTACATCAAATCACGGAATGTTTTCGATATAAAAATATCATCATCAGTGCTAGTACCTAAAATTTTGTATATAAACCTTTTAGTGAATACAAACGTTAAAAATTAAAATTTTGACCAAGATTTAAATGCAAAGTTGTTTATACTTAACCTTGTACCGCGCTAGAGTGACATCTTGCAGGTATCGGACTCGACGATCGCTCCCTCGTTTTTGTCCGATAAAAAGAATTTATTTTATTATCATCGCGCTAGAGCTACAGGTATTATAGGTGTTGTGCGTGTGGAAACGCGTCCAAGCTGCACTCTGAAAACATTCAGAAATTGGTAAACTCGCTCAAACAAAGCAGTTTAAATCATTTTAAACACTTTTATAATCATTTTGAAACTAATAGAAATTAGTTTCAGAAATGGAAAATAGAAATGGAAATAATAGAGAGTCCTCAATATACAAGATGATAGCAATACATAAGATGAAAAATATGGAAATGAGGAAGTTATACCAAAGAGAGACAGATAAAATACTGGAACAGCATGAAAACAATGAACAAATATGGAATATGAATGAGAGATGAAAAGAATTGAGAGACACGTTATGGAACAATGCAAAACAAGTATGTGGAATAAGAAAGAGAGGGAAAAATAATAAAAGAACTGGATGGTGGGACAAGGAAATAAAGCAAGCAGTAAAAAGAAGAAAGGAATGTGGAAGCGATAGATAAACACAAATGAAGAGCAAGACAGAGACGAATACAGAAGACAGAGAAATATAGTGAAAGAACTAGTAAAAGATGCGAAGAAGAAGAGCTGGAAGGAATTCGTTGAAGAATTGAAGCAAACAAAAAGGAAACAAATACGAGGAATTAGAAATGAGCGAAATGAATTGAAAACAAACATACAAGACATACTAACCATATGGAATAATCACTATAAAGAAAAATTAGAGGCAAGCAACCAACAAAATGAGGAGAGAGGACAGCAGGCAAAAGAAGAGGATAGGGACAATCGAGTAGACGAAATTCATATCAAAGATATTGAAGAAGGATTGGCAAGAATAAAGACTGGAAAATCGGGAGGTGCCGATGACATAGATCCGGAGATGATAAAGTACGTGGGAGAAAGAGGCAAGCTTTGGCTACTGTAAATAATGAGAGAAGCATGGAGAACAGAAAAAATACCGAAATACTGGGAAGAAAATTTATTGATACCAATACACAAAAGGAGATGAAGCGGAATATGATAACTATAGGGCTATATGGTTATCATCAGTGGCATATAAAGTCTACACCGGGATAATAGAAAGGAAGCTCAGGAAAGAATTGGAAGGAAAACTAGAAAAAAACAAACGACTTTTAGTAAGGAAAGAGAAACAACAGATAATATATACGTATTGAGAAATATAATTAAAAGGAAAAACGAAATAGGAGAAGACATATATTACGTTTATAGATATTAAAGCTGCTTTTGATTCAATAAATAGAGAAGTAATATGGTCATTAATGGAAGATATGCAAATCCCGCAAAAGATAGTAAGCGTGGTAAAAAGTGCCCATAGACGGCGGGTGTAATTTCCTCACCAAAATAATCTTTTGCCTGCGTTTATAAGGGTATGTCATAATCCCTATTACGGTTGAAAATTTAGTAGTAACGTTTGTTGAGTTTTGGTTGTTTATAAACGATTATTTTGTCCTTGGAGGATGTATAATTTGTATGTTTGGATGTATATGCTTTTTGTGTGAGTCAGTGAGAGAAGATTCTTGTTGTAGAGTTTTTTGTTTTTGAACGCCTTGTTAGCAAATCAGCAACGTTCATTCTTTTTTTTTTCAATAAACATTTTTGAGAAAGCACTTGAAGCCTGGTCGGCGATTTGGATTCCCAGTTTTTTTAATTGAAATGGTACTTTTTCAATCCTTTGGTGGGATGTACTGGGAATTCTCTTATTGAGGTATCCGTTGGTGTGCTGGAAATTTGGGGCACGTAAAGATTTGTTTTGGAAAATCCTCTAGAGATTAATTGGATGTTTATTAATGGCCAGGCTGAGAGTCCTGTAATAGACCCTTTTGTATGTTAAAGGGTGTTCCGGTATTCAGTAATTGTATGTATTTATCGATGCTGAGGCTTTAAAGAAGTAATAGAAGTACATTTATTTACCAGATTTACATTTATTCAGTATATTGGAAATAATACATTTGGCAGATTTATTTAGAAGTTCGATATTTGACGTTTAACCTTTTGACATTTTGACAAAATTTAAGGAAGATTGCAGTGTGTTTATCCAGGCAAATGATTTTTTTTATTGAAGGAAATGAGGACGGTAATAGATTTTATTTTATTTTATGGGAGAAAACAAGAAAGAACAAGGTACAATTTAGATTGGGTAAAGGCGTCTAAAAAGGGGACTAAAATACAATGATTTTTATATTTATGTGAAAAACAGCTGGTTCTGGTTTATTTTTTTTAATTAATTACTTACTTTTGTTCTCATAAACTATTGAAATCAAAATTAATATTTGTATGTAAAAAGGGACTTAAAATTTTGTTGACATTATATTCTCTATAGTTATCTAGTGTTTTATTTGAACTGTCATGTCTCATGCTCATCTAAATCAAACCAACTAATAATATAAAAATAATTCCGACTGAGAAATAGCTGTGGTATCCCACAGGTATTTTCCTCACCAAGACCAAAATGGTTATTTCAGCTATTTCAGGTAGCTTTTACTAAAAGGCATTCAATTGAATTATTTATCTATTAAATTACAGTAGGTACCTATAATTATAACAATTAATTAATTAATTATAGTACTTTATTTTTAGTCACAATTGCAATTTTGACAAAAATGGCATGTTTAATAGAAAGTGATCGCGGTAAACCTTACGCGGTATTGGAATTTGAAAATTTTATTTTTTATAAAGTGACAGTTTTAAAAAGTGAAGAAATGTTCTGGAGGATAAAACAACTTGTAGTGCAAAATTTTTTACTATTGGTGCAATTTTTACAATATCTAGAAGTAGCCGACAACATAATCATGAACCAGATTGTCAGAAGTTAGAACGAAAAATTGTTTCTAACTATTGTAAACGTAAAGCAGAAGAGAATTGAAAAACCAGCAAAAATCATACGCCAAGCACTTGCAGCTAATTTGTCTGAAACAATTACTACGATTGTTGTCAATTACATAAGAAAAGATATATAGTTATCGACTAAAAATGATGCCTGGTCGACTTCCTTCCAATATTGATGAGGTTCAAGAATTTGTGACGGGGTGTGCTTAAAAAACAACCAAGAGGGAAAATTTTCTCTTTATAAACTGTGTCAAAAGTAGGATAATTGTATTTAGTTGTGAAACAAATATAAGACTTTTAGCCACTTTGAATTTTATTATATGGTTGGCACATTGCAATTGTTCATTATTCATGGGCTAATTCATGGGCATTATATTTCTTTATTATACTGTTTACTGCCAAACAAATAAACAGAAATTTACAACAATATTTTTTATTTGTTAAAATCAGAAATTTTTAAAGCTCTCAAAATTGAGTTTAGGGTTAGTAAAATTTTTGAAGATTTCGAAAAAGAATGCAATCATTAAAATGAGTCCGAACACTAAAATACATCATTGTAAATTTCACCTGCACTAAGCTTGGTATAGAAATATCTTGGTCTCTTGATTTAATATCAGAATATAAAAATGATTCTGAAAGAGGCAAGTGGCTCAAACATACTTTTGGCCTTACATATAAAACCAGAAGACGTATCAGATTGTTTTGTGTTTGATTTAATGTCATGCAAACCAGGAAATGAAATTTAAGATAGATATGTTGATTATTTAGTTGAAATTTATATAGACGAAAATGCCATATTCTCCCCATATTTGTGAACAGAAGCAAATTCTTCTGTTATTATACGTATTACGAATGCTTGCGAATCTTTTCATTCGCATTTTAATTTACCGTTTTGTAATACGCATCCATCCATATATTTATTTTCTTTGAAAAAATTAAAGAATTTCAGGTAGTTACGTATGTTAAAATTTAAAGTTTGCATATTGCAAAACCTATCAAAGATAAACAAGTTAAACTAAAATTGAAAAATGTAAATTTATTAATAAGATATCAGTCTAATCAAATGACTAGAATGGATTTTGTAAAGTGTCTGTCTTATTATAGTAAATATTAAATAATAATTTATACGTCTTGCATATTATCTATATTATAAACTATTATTATAATGTAAGGAAATTAATGTCTTGTATTTGGATTGCGGATGCTTTCATAATAGACGTTCTTAAATTAAATCTATATTTTTCTTTTATTACCTGAGTGAGTTGGTGAGGAAAATACCTACCGGATTAATAGGAACCTTTAAATTTGGTGAGGAAAATACCTGTCGGATTATATGTTTTTACTGGTTGGTGAGGAATTTACCTCCGCCCCATATAGAAACGTACTTTTTTTTTCCTGGAAGCCGTCTGTTGTGAACCGGTTGTACTGCAGCCACTTGGCTTATTGTACATTAGAAACGTACTTGCTAAAGTACAAATAAACGGAAACAGATTGCCAGTAATAAACCTAAGGAGAGGAATAAAACAAGGGGACAGTCTCAGCCCAGTTTTGTTTATATTAGTAATGGATAGAGTAATGAAGAGCGCTAAAAGAAGGTCAAGACAATTAGAGTCAACAATATGGTACAGGAATTTGGTACCAGTGAGAATGGAGGGATAACTATATGCAGATGAATTAGTAATAATAGCAGACAATAAAGAAAAAATGCAAAAATTAATCGACATCGGGATGGAGGAAATAGAAAATTTGAAAATGGAGGTAAATGTAAAGAAAACGAAGACCATGATAGAAACCCAAAAGAAAAGGGAGAAATAAACCAAACGATATTCATGTACAAAAACGGAATAATAGAAGCCGTCTCGACGATTGAATACCTTGGAGTAATAATATCAGAGGATGGAAAGATAGATCAAGAAATCTCATACAGGGCTAAAAATGCAAATAAAATCTACTATGCACTAAATAAAACAATATTTGGAAAGGAAGAAATAGATAAAGAAATAAAACTGAAGGCATACAACGCAATCTCTGTACCAACTTTAATATATGCAAGTGAGACATGGGTAAACAATGCAAAAATAGACATTACAATAAACGCAGCGGAGATGAAGCAGCTAAGAAAAATAGCAGGAAACACGAAATTGGACAGAACAGGAAATGAAGATATTAGACAAAGACTGAAACAGGAATCGATAATGACCAAGATACAAAAAAGAAAATTAAAATGGTATGGACACATTAACAGAATGGGCCAGGGAAGACTACCAAAGCTGGTGATGGACCCAAAAAGATATGGTAAAAGAAGAAAAGGGACGCCAAGGAAGAGATGGATCGATCAGATTATAGAAATTGGACAGGAAAAACGAAAACACATCAAGAAATGAAAGAGTTGGAAAAGGACCTCAAGAAATGGAAGATATGTATAGAGGACGAATAAAACCTCCGACGCCCCCGAAGTGCATAAGGAGTTTCGAGAAAGAAGAAGAAGATAATCATTTTTCAAAGAGGACGGTGTACTGGGGACTAATACGACACACATTCCCGTTAATGCCCAATAACGCACGTCTTTATGTCGCTAGAACAGTAAATACTTATGTTGTTGTTAAATTAAAAAAATTTTATTGACCACCATAGGCCATAATATCATATTTCAATCTGATCGATCAAGCATTTACATGACACTTTAAAATATCGCATCCGGAAAATTTCTATGATACATCCAATTTCTATTAGTTCAGAGAAATAAGGAAAAAAATATCATGTTGGTGACACATCCCCCTCCAGGCCGAAACCAAATTTTTTGAGTAATAGGGACATCTATAATAATAACCTATATGTTTCCTGCAGCCGATTTTGATGATATACATAGTTATAAACAAATGAAGATAAAAAAATCATAAATTTTCGCTTTTTTCGTCTATAACCAAAGAGTTAAGTATTATAAACAAATTTGAGAGTGAGAAACTCATATATCGTATAAAAAAATTCAATATGGCGTTTGCTGAATATGTCTATCCTTATTGGTTGCTTAGAAAATTGCAAAATTAATAAATTTTGAGTTTTTATAAATATTCATAACTTTGTAAAAATTAACTTAGAACGTTCTTATTACACAAATTGCTGAGACTGATTTATTCTGGTGCTTAAATTATATTTTAAATTTCAAAGCAATTGGTCAAATAGTTTAAAAGTTATTTTGTTTGTTTATCCCAAATTAATTTTTTTGCAACGCTATAAGTCAGAAAATGGTGAAGTTACACTAATACTTTGGATAGTTTATGAAAGAAGAAGGTTTAGACTATTAATTTAATTAAAAAAAATGACAAAAAATAATTCTAAATATTGCAAAATTATTTTGCAAATACATGTGAATTAAAAAAGGGGGGGGGGGCTAACTTCGTCCCCAATTGTCCTAGGTCAATTATTTTTCTTTCTAAATGTGTATAAAAATTCAGTCTTTCCAAATCTAAAAACATAATTTTTCTACGGGTAACGGTTATAAAGTTATTCTAATTGTTTATAAGTAAGCAAAAAATCGACGTGTTTTTGCAAAAAAATTTTTCACTGTTTAAAATTACTTTTCGTCATTTTTTTTTAATTAAGTCAATAGTATAAATTTTCTTCTCCCATAAACTGTCCGAAGTCTTACTGTAACCTCATAATTTTCTGACTTATAGTATTGCAAAACAATGAATTTGGGATAAACAAATCAAATAACTTTTAAACTATTTGACAAATTGCTCTCAAATTTGAAATATAATTTAAGCAGCACAAGTCTCAGCAATTCGTGTAGTAAGAAGGTTCTAAGTTAATTTTTACATAAGTTATGAATATTTATAAAAACTCAAAATTTATGATTTATTTTGCAATTTTCTAAGCAATCAATAAGGATAGACATATTCAGCGAACGCCATATTGAAATGTTTTAGACGATTTATGACTTTATTACTCTCAAATTTTTGGTTATAGACGAAAAAAGCAAAAATTTACCGTTTTATGATCTTTATTTGTTTATAACTATGTATATCATCAAAATCGGCTGCAGGAAACATAAAGGTTATTAATATAGATGTCCATACTACTCAAAAAATTTGATTTCGGCCTGGAGGGGGATGTGTCACGAGAAAAATCTTATTTCTCTGGACTATATGATAAAATTTTTATTTCACGTGATAATTTCAAATAATGCAATATTTTTTTCCATGAGTATTTATTGAATATTTAGTAGATTATTTCATTTATTAAGATTCTGACCAATGAAATCTACATAAATAAAAATTACAACGATTATTTTTTAATGATTTTAACTTCCAATGGTATAGTAAGATATTTGATCACGTGTTTAATTCTGTCCAATCAGATTAAAATTATACTGATTATTTCATTCATAAGAGACTCTTACCAATAGGAAGCTACAGAAATCTAAATTAAATTGATAATTTTTTATAGTTTCCCGTCGTCAAGTATATTACGTCAGATGCCCTTCGTTGCTACGAAAAAACACATTTAGTGACATTAATAACAATTAATATTTTAAAAATTATAAAAGTGATGACTTTCAACCGTCAATATTTATAACAACTGTGTGTTTAATTGTACTAATTTGTACTTACATAAATAAGTTACAATAAAATTTTGGTTTTGAACAGTTTTATTCATGAAATAATCGCAACAAATTGCACTCGATCTCTAAAATTAATATAGAATTTTAGAGCTCTTGTGCAATTACTACTGAGAATTATCTACTGTAGAAAATTACCGATATAATTTTTTTAAGTCGATTGTTTCTGTTTAATGGCAACCAGTTTCGTAGTTTTGACAACTGTCACATTTAAGAAAATATCCATCATGTACGTATTAAAAAATAATTTTACGAATATCACACGACAGTAAGAATAAATAAGAAAATAATACTTCATTTTTACTCAAATTTGTTGTCATTGGGCAATAGCCACTCGAGCCCTGCGGGCTCTCGTGTCTATTGCCAGACAACAAATGTTCGAAAAACTGTCGCATTATTTTCAATTTATTCTCACTCTCTTGTGATATTATACCAGATTATTTTTTAATGATTTTAACTTCCAATCGTATAGTAAGATATTTGATCACGTGTTTAATTCTGTCCAATCAGATTCAAATTATACTGAGAATTATCTACTGTAGAAAATGACCGATATAATTTTTTTAAGTAGTTTGTTTCTGTTTAATGGCAACCAGTTTCCTAGTTTTGACAACTGTCACATTTAAGAAAATATCCATAATATACTAAATAAGAAAATAATGCTTCATTTTTACTCAAATTTGTTGTCATTCGGCAATAGCCACTCGAGCCCTGCGGGCTCTCATGTCTATTGCCAGACAACCAATTTTAAAAAAACTGTCGCATTATTTTCAATTTATTCTCACTCTCTTGTGATATTATACCCGATTATTTTTTAATGATTTTAACTTCCAATCGTATAGTAAGATATTTGATCACGTGTTTAATTCTGTCCAATCAGATTAAAATTATACTGAGAATAATTAACTACTGTAGAAAATAACCTATAACATTTTTTAAGTAGATTGTTTTTGTTTAATGGCAACTAGTTTCCTAGTTTTGACAACTGTCACATTTAAGAAAATATCCATAATATACGTAATAAAAAATAATCTTACGAATATCATACGACAGTAAAGATAAATAAGAAAATAATGCTTCATTTTTACTCAAATTTGTTGTCATTGGGCAATAGCCACTCGAGCCCTGCGGGCTCACGTGTCTATTGCCAGACAACAAATTTTCGAAAAACTGTCGCATTATTTTCAATTTATTCTCACTCTCTTGTGATATTATACCCGATAATTTTTGATAATTTCCCGTCATAAACTATTACGTCAGATGCCCTTGGTTGCTATGAGAAAAAGAACATTCAGTGACATTACTGAAAATTCATATTTTACAACTTGTCAAAGAGAACACCAGGAACAGATTTAGCAAATATTCAGGCGAAGATATCAATAGATTAGTTAAAATAATAATTAGTTAAAATAATTTAAACAACAGTTTTATTCAAAAAACAATCTTCTCAAATTACACTCGTAACTCTTAAAAATTATCGATCTATTTTGCCCTCGTGACACTTTGACATAATTTCACCTCCGCCTACTGCGTCGGTCTGTTCCCAAACAACAAGCTTTTGAAACCTGTTATTAAATTTTTTCATACCATTATCAATATCATCGGGTTATTACTACTGATAACATAACAACATACCTCTACCTTTTCAGTTATTCACGATAGTAAAAAAATATCATCCAAATTTTTTGCCAATTTCGATTAATCGAAAAATTTTAATTAAAATTGTTTGCACTTTATTTTGAGTCCTCCTAAAAAATCAATCACCTGGAATTTTTTTAAAGGTCAAATAAAAATAACTTAAACAGCAAAAGTTGGATGTGTACCTTCCCAGTTATTTAAATATTCATAATATAATCCTCGTGTCTTAACAAAAGAACAAATAGGAAATTCTAATATTCTTTTCTAGATTTAATTATACTTATCGTATACTAATTGTATGTTTTTATTTTAGGTAAGTTTCCTGGAATACAATCAAGTAGATGGTAAGAGAATTATAGCAAAGTTAGACATTTTATAAATAAACAAGCTGAAAATGCGAGCATTGTAATAACGAAAACTTTGTATATTTACGTATTTTAATTCATAATATGAAAAATTTCTATTATGAAAAGTAGTTTAGAATTAATAATTATGTTTTAATGTGCAATTATATCATTCTAATTTAAATGTTATGAGCTATAAAGGTAGTTTACTTTTGATCTAAATTCATATTTTTTATATACCTCGTATAAAATTAATAAAATTTTATACAAGGTGTCCCAAAAGTAGTGGAACGGTCGAATATTTCGCGAACTGAACATCGGATCGAAAAACTGAAAAATACGTGTTCAATCATTTTCAAAAATCTATCCAATGACACCAAACACCAACCTCCACTACACCCCCTGGAGGTGGGATGGGGGGTAAGTTTAAAATCTCAAATGGAAACCCCTAGATTTTCTTGCCGATTTGGATTCGTTACGTAAAAGTAAGCAACTTTTATTCAAGACATTTTTTCGAACTGTGGATAGATGGCGCTATAATTGGGAAAAATGATTTATCCTGATACCATGGGTAAATTATAGAAACGGTCTAATATCTCGAGAAATACACTTCCAAATGAGAAACCAAACAAATGTTTTTAATACTTTTCGAAAACCTATCGAATAATACTAAACATGACCCTCCAACCCACCCCCCTGGAGGTGGGGTGGGGAGTAACTTTAAAATATTAAATAGCAATCCTCACTTTTTATTACAGATTCGGATTTGTCATGAAAAACTAAGCAACATTTATTCGAAACATTTTTTAGAAGTGTTGATAGATGGCGCTTTAATTGGAAAAACACGATTTATTAGCGCCATCTATCAGCATTTTGAAAAATTTTTCGAATAAATGTTGCTTAATTTTTCATGACGAATTCGAATCTGCAATAAAAAGTGGGGGTTGCTATTTAAGATTTTAAAGTTACCCCCCACCCCACCTCCAGGGGGTGGGTTGGAGGGTCATGTTTAGTGTTTATCGATAGGTTTTCGAAAAACATTAAAAACCTGTTTTTTGGTTTCTTATTTGGAAGTGTATTTCTCGAGATATTAGACCGTCTCTATAATTTACCCATGGTATCAGGATAAATTGTTTTTCCCAATTATAGCGCCATCTATCCACAGTTCGAAAAAATGTATTGCATAAAAGTTGCTTACTTTTACGTAACGAATGCAAATCTGCAAGAAAAACTAGGGGTTTCCATTTAAGATTTTAAAGTTACCCCCACCCCACCTCCAGGGGTATAGTGGGAGTTGGTGTTTGGTGTCATTGGATAGATTTTTTAAAATGATTGAACACGTATTTTTCAGTTTTTCCATCAGATGTTTAGTTCGCGAAATATTCGACCGTTCCCCTACTTTTGGGACACGGTTGCATCATAATTTTAGAACAAGAAGAGCTTTTTATAAAGAATAACTTTTATTTGTCAAATTAAAAATAAAAGAGTTATAAATGAAAATGTTCTTGGTATCCATAATTTGAGAAAAATCTTCAAATATTTTTTTCCATTAAAAGGATGTACACAGACACAATACTGGCTAGTGATTTTAGTCAATAATTTTGCCAATTCGACAAAAAAATAATTTCTAAATAGTTAATAATTATTACTAAATAATTAGTAATTTTGCCAATTTCGGCAAAATTCTCAAAAAACAAAAAAATTACCTTCTACAATCACTAGCCAGTTGTGTCGAGTTTAGGGAACGACTAGGTATACATAATATTTTAATTTTATAGCAAATGGAACAGTCCATTTATCATAAAGGGGTGGCCGTATTTATACTGGTATAAACCTTTTTAAAACTGTTAATAAATTATTGCTTTTAAAATATTTATACTCAAATTGAATTTTTGAACATCTTATTTATTTTATATAATAATTAAATTCACTATCAAATGTCATTTATGTTTTATTAATACTTAATTTAAAATTTAGTTTGACATTCACGAAGTGTCAAACTCAAATGTAAATAACCTATGCTTGGCAAATCGAGATTTAAAAAAAAAGTAGCCTACTTCCTAATCAACCATTTGAGCTGACGTTTAGTGCGTCTGTAGGAGATAACCGGATTGTGACGTCACATTTTAGACTTTGAGGTCGATTATCTCGAAGACGGTTAGATATATCGAAATTCCGTTTTCAGATTTGGATTCAGAAGGCAAAACTACATAAGAATCCATCGATACACCTGCTCTAAGTATTGCAGGAGCGGCAACGCCATAACACACAGACTTTTGCAAATTTATAAACGAAAATTTTCGTTGAAAATACGTTTCGTATATTAAATATATTTTTGCAAAATTTTGGAATATGTTTAATTCGTTGAACAATTTTAACATTTGATTTTAATGCCTATTTTAGTCCCTACAAATAGTTTCTGCTGGATTCTTATGTAAAATAATTAGAGAAATTGGAATTCAACAATTTAAAATTTCCCACAGAGTTTCCTATTGCCCATTTGACGATTCACCACCGCCAAATTTTGGCAAAGTATTATTAATCCAATCGTTAGATATTTTGACCTCTAATAATCATACAATCAAACTGAATTTTGCTGATAACGTAAAGTTTGGGAGCCCAAAAGAGATGGAAAAACGTTTACCACTGCTCCGGGTTTCTCTCTAAAACCCCCCTCGAACAGAGGGGAGAGGGCGAAAAACATCGGTTTAGCAATAATCTGTACGTCGTAGAAAAATATGTTTCAAACAAGATATGTAGCTGAGATAATTTTGACCAAAAATTTTTATTAGTATGTAGTTTTTGTGTCGAAAGTCCGGTTGGTTCTTTCTGAAACAACGCCGGAAGCGGCTGTCGATTTGGAACGTCACCTTCAAACCAATTTGTACATGTACGTGTGTATCAACTCTACGGTAAAGGTTCAATACCTTTTGATTGGTGTTTGTCCTATCGACAAAAATGCGTTCTAAAGGCGAAAAGGAAAGCTTTCGTATCCAATTTTTGCATTTTGTCTCAAATGAAGTCAGTTTCTATACAGCTGTTAAATAAATAAAAATTGCGCGATTTTTGCCATTCATTTTTTAGGATTTTTATGAAGGTTTTTAGGGGGAAATCCGAGAGTAGCAGTGGCAAACATTTTTTGCATGTTTTTGCGTATTTTAATTTCCCATAGAGTTTCCTTTTGCCTCTTTGACGATTCACCACCGCCAAATTTTGTCAGAGTATTATTAGTCCAATGGTTAGATATTAATTTGACCTCCAACAATCATACAACCAAACTGAATTTTGCTGATAACGTAAAGTTTGGGACCCCAAAAGAGATGGAAATACGTTTTCCACTGCTACCTCATGGTTTTTCTCTAAAACCCCCCTCAAATAGAGGAGGCGGACGAAAAACATCGGTTTAGCAATAATCTGTACGCCGTAGAAAAATATGTTTCAAACAAGATATGTAGCTGAGATAATTTTGACCAAAAATGTTTATTAGTAGTTTTTGTGTAGAAAGGCCGGTTGTTGCTTTATGAAACAACGCCGGAAGAGGCTGGTGATTTGGAACGTCATTTACGCACTTCAAACCAATTTGTACATGTATGTACATGTGTATCAACTCTACGGTAAAAATTCGATACCTTTTAATTAGTGTGTGTCCTATCGAAAAAAATCAAAATGCGTTCTAAAGGCGAAGAGGAAAGCTTTCCTATCCAATTTTCATTTTGTCTCAAATTATGTCAGCGTATATACAGCTGTTAAATAAATAAAAATTGCGCGATTTTTGCCATTGATTTTTTAGGATTTTTATGGAAGTTTTTAGGGGGAAATCCGAGAGTAGCAGTGGCAAATATTTTTTGCATGTTTTTGCACCTTTGAATTTCCTACTGTGTTTCTTATTGCCCGTTCGACGATTTACCACCCGGTATATAATATGCTCATAAAATCAGGATCATGTTTAGTGTTGGCTACGGAGTAACTCACATCTCTAAAGTCTCTAAAATCCTTGTTGACCCATTTATCTTTAAATGAACACAAACTATAATCTCTCGTAACCAGAGAAACAACTGTACCAGATAAACATTCTTAAACTGTCAACACTAAAATGGACGGCATCGTCAAATTTTAAACTTCTTTAGAAGTTTCGAAATTGACAAAAACTCTTCCGCTGTGACATGCGACGTTCGGTGGATTGCTAAATTGGTGGAAGATTGGAGACGCCAAGGCTTAGATCGAAAGGCAACAGTTTAAAAAGCGAGATTAAGATTCGACAGTTACGCGACACCACCTGCTAAATTTTGTTTAAAATATAGATATTGGATATACATACAGCGTGTATATACTCCGTCTAATTTACTTACCATTGAACGTCATCCGCGTCATAGCCCGTGACGTCACATGATACCAACACGAAATATTTAGGCGGTAGGTGTGTTCTTTTTTAGAATCATTTTGCCGAGTACACTGGCATTACAGCCACTAAACATATTTTATTATGTACGCGTAGAAATTATATTTAAAGATTTCTATTAATGCTAACTTAAGGAAATACAAAATAATATTTTTCATTTAATTTGTATAAATGGATTATAAAGCGTTTTTATGAAACACATTTCGCTGTACCGGTGGAACAATGAAACAACTACAAAAGTGTAACTTTTCAGGAGAGCCAAAAATATAAAATTTTTTACTTAATACCTCATGCAATGAAGCATAATGGAGTTACTGGATTAGTATTACAGTTATACTTGACCACCGTGATATACTGTAACTCTACCACACATTCGAAATGAATTCTTAATTTTTCATCCCTAAATTTGATCCCCCATTGCAATTACGTCATTGCTGCCACAGTTATTTTGTGGCAGCAATGACGTAATTGCAATTGGGGATGAAAGTTAGGGATGAACATTAAGAATTTATAATTTAGTTTTAAAAAGAAAAATTTAGGATTTAGTTTTAAAGATAATATCTTTAAAACTAAATTCGAAATTTTCATATAATATTCTAATAGACCAGTAAGGATCTGTGAATAAACGTCTATTTTTGGATGTGAAAGGTGGCATTCGGATTTTTGCAGGTAAAGTTAGGTGACACCTTCAGTAATAATAGTTGACTTATGCTCCTTCTCAAATATGCCCGGAACATTAATAAAAAAATTGAAATATTTAAAAATTTCGAAAAACGTTGATTTTTTCTGATTTCTTTGCTTATAACTTTAAAACCATTCGTTTTGGGACAAATTCGTATAGAAATAAAATAAAGATAATTGAATTTTGTATGATATACGACTGGTCAAAAATGTCTTAACGTATTATCTTTTCTGTAATATAGCAATAAATACAAAATAAGGGGGCAAAATACGCCTGTTGTTATTCAATGTTTTTAACCACTTTGATGGCACTTAAAACCATAGTAATTCGCTTAGGAAATTATTTGTAGCATACTTAAACCGTGTACCAAATTTAATTAAAATCGACCTAATAGATTTTGCATAATAGATTTGCAATCTAAATGTTTTTAAAAAAGTTCAAATTTTTTAAAATCTTTCTGAACAAAAAGTAGACCATTTAGAAGTTGGCTAATTTTTTTACATATAAAGAGGTGCTGTACCTATCTAATTCACTTTACCGAATTAAAATCGGATTATTTAAAGGGCCTCAGCAATGTTTTAACTTATAAACAATTTTTTGGCTTATAAAAAAATAGCTTTGTTTAATAATAAAAAAATTAATTTTTAACCATGCAAATAATTAAAACCGGTATAGTTTTACTTAAACTTTTAAAAGCTGCCAGCAGAATTGCTATTTTATTTTTTAATCAAAATTATTCGCGTTGAAAAATTGCAATTTTTCGATTTTTTGAAAGTTCCACTGCGTTTATCTGGAAAACTATGCATCCTACGAAAAAACTTGTAAGAACATATTTTGCTTAGAATTACCCAAGAAATACAAAAAAATGTTTTATTTTGCGAAAAATCGATGTTACGTAATTCCTCAAGTTCTTTGTTTATAACAATCTTATCGACATCCGGACCAACTGTTACCCAAACAAATCGTGTTCCACGAGTCAAAAATACATAAAAATCTTGGGTAAGTCCATCTAAATAAAGGAGCCCGTAGCAACCCCTCCTGGCCAAAGCACTAATTTGTTTATAAGCCAATAAATTGTTTATAATTTTAAAACATTGCTGAGGCTGCTTAAATAATCCTATTTCAATTCTGTAAAGTGCATTAGATAGGTGTAGTGCTTTTTTATATGTAAAAAAATTGACAAACCTTTCTATGTTCTAGTTTTTGTTGTGCAAGATTTTAAATAATTTTAATTTTTTAAAAAAAGTTTAGATTGCAAAATTATGATTCAAAATCTAGTAAGTGAATTTTAATGAAATTTAGTGTACGGTTTTAGCACATTACAAAAATTTTCTAAGCGAATTAGGAAGGTCCCAAGGGTAACCTAAGTGATGGAAAATCATTGAATATAAACAGGCTTGTTTTGCTCCCTTATTTTATATTTATTGCTATTTTGCAGCAAGGGTGATAAATTAAGACATTTTTAGCCAATCGCATCTGATAGAAAATTTAATTATCTTTGTTTTATTCCTATAAGACTTTGTTCCAAAATAAATCGTTTTGAAGTTATAAGCAAAAAAAAGTAGAAAAAAAACGAAATTTTTTGAAATTTTTAAATATTTTATTTTTTTTTTATTAATGTTCCGGGCATATTTGAGAAGGAGCATATATCAATTATTATTAACGAAGTTATCACCTAACTTTATCCTCAAAAATCTGAATGCCACCTCTCACATCCACCTAAAAACAGATCCTTACTGGTCTATAAATAATTTTCACAGACTACCCATTTTGTAAAATGTTTGGTTATCTAGCTAGTTCTGAAAGGTGGCATGGAGATGAGAACAAAAAGCCATTGAAAAAGTTTATGAAACAAATTGAAAATTGTAGTAAAAGCAAACATTTTTAATAAAAAGGAACTTAAAAATAAAATTTAAACTACAAAAAAAGTGTCAACGAAAAATTGAATCGCAAAATTCGTAATTGAATTTTTAATTAATAATTCCTAATTGAATCTTTACAAAATCCACTGACTATTGGAGACTCCATCTTTTTTGGCAAACACCAACTTTCGTCCACGTTGGTTGTTTTTACCTTTCTTTATACAGGAAGTAACCTTTACCGTTTAAGATTTGAAGTAACATTACTTCAGTTATCGTTAAGTTAACATCCAGTTCCGTTTGATTGTACAGTGCTTTTACATCGTAAAACTCAGTGAAATCCATTTCTTTAACGGATTTTTAACGCTCTTGTTTTTTTTAGCATTCGTAATTAATTCCTTCCTGACTAAGTGGGCATTACCAAAGTGTTGGTGTTTGGCGATCTTGGTGTATATTTATGTCTACTTCTTCTTCTTCTGATGATATTTCAATAGTGGAAGGATGATAGTCCTCACTGGAACATTTATCACGCATTTAAATCTAATAATATCAAAAAAATAGTACTTACATAAAATGCACTTACGTCAATATTGCCTCACAATAAGGAGAAATCAAGAAGAAAAATGACACAAAATACAGTTACGTCAATGTCTAAATAACATAAAATACAAATGCGTCAATGTAGCACCGTAGGTACAAGCACACACTCGACCAATCAAAGCACAACTGTACATTATGTCATTGTTTCTCCGAGGTCGGCTGACTTTTCAAATATGACGCATCTTCTCCCTGGTGGCTAAAAGCTGAACAAAACCGCTGACATTGATCTGCCGAATGGAGTAACCAAGTTTGGACCCAGTGACGACATAAACTAATTTTTTATAGATTTGCAGTTACGTCAATGTTCCACCGGGACAGCGATTTGTTTGGAACACACTGCTGTAACTGTAATCGAACGAAGGTGATATTTTGGCATAAATTGGTAACATATATTTAACAGTTGCGGTGATGACACTTTTGTTTGTTTTTATTCTTTACTATAAGTATATTTTTCTTTATATTCACTGTTTTCATTATGTACTTTAACGTAAGGTTATAACTTAATTCTTGTTTTCTATTTCTAAAGTTTTTATTTATTTACATTGAATATTAATTTGTTTTGCTGTATAATCCACTTCCGCAAAAATTAGTGATGTATTTGATTTAAAATGAATTCAAGAATTTTTGGTAATTGGGCAACAATGTCACCTTAGATCTCTAACGTAAATAATGACGTGCAACGGTAAGTAAATTAGACGGACTCTACTTAAGTTGTACACGTATGGTAAACTTTTTTCAACGAAAACTTTTCGTTTATTAATTCGCAAAGTCTGTATGTTATTGCGTCGCCGCTCCTTTAATACCTAGAGCCGATTTACCGCTGGACTCTTATGTATTTTTTCTTATAAATTTAAATCTGACAACAGCATTTCGATATCTCTAACCATCTTCGAGATAACGGAGCTCAAAGTCTAAAATGTGACGCCACAATCCTTTTATTTTCTTCCGACACACTAAACGTCATCGTAAGTAGGCTAGTTTTAATCTGAATTTGTTAATCAAAGCCTAGGATATTTGGTAATTTTTACATTTAAGTTTGACACTTCGTGAATGTCAAACTAAATTTTAAATTAACTATTAATAAAATATATATGACATTTTATAGTGAATTTAATTATTATATAAAATAAATAAGATGTTTAAAATACAATTTGAGTATATTTTAAAAGCAATAATAATGTAGTAACAACAAAGGTTTGCACGAGTATACGGCCTCCCCTTTAATGATAAATATACTGTTTGTTCCATTTTTAGGCGAGCGGTAGCAACTCCTAAAATTACGTTATAGCGACCACGAAAATCAACTTTAAGATGAATGACCAATTATGGTGATTCTTTATATTTTCAATACAGCTGAATCTGAATATGAAGTTTATTTTTATCTAGACTTGGTAGTAGATGTTAAAAAAATAAAATTTTATGCAAAAATGCGAAAAATTTACCTCGCTGTATCTTTGATCGCTGTAAATATTTCCTTTCGAAAATTTTACCGTGTCATCTTTGAAGTATTTAAATAACAATGTGCTTTATTCAAATTGTTTAAGCAAATTAAAAGAGGAGTTGTTAATTTTTAAACATTTTGTCGTCAGCTTTCGTTAGTTTTATGTTTACTTAAAAAAGTTGAGTGACAAACTTTTTAGTTTACAATTTTCACCAACACAGGATTAAAATATACGAAGACGAAGTAGTTTTCAATCCTAATAGTAAATTATTAATATTGAAAATATTAAAAATATTACTAAAAGATTTTTAAATTGAAAACTAATTGGTACACTTTCCTGGTGACACCTCCAAGACTTCTACAATTTGCAAGTCAAATGGATGCTGCAGTGAAGACGAGAGGGAAGGAATTCTACACTATGCAATTCACATCCCCCGTCTGCAGCTGGTAAAGTTCCAACGGAAAAATGCACCTAGTTACTCTACGGAGTAATACGACTATGAAATAAAAATGTATACCATTTTTATTCAGTTGCAATGCGAAGGCAAAACAATCTTACTTTTCAATTAGAATACGGAGTGCAGTCCAGTCCCTTGAATCGCGATTTTCGGCTCTTATTGGAGCCTTCATCGGAAGAAACGTAGACACTGTTCTCCATGAGAGTAGATATTTTCAGTTTATCAGAATTTTAAAATATTACAGTACATGTCACCTAACTTGCGAGTATCTGACTAAATTTGATTGACTTTTTGTTTTTGTTGATGTAGGTACATTGTTTCAATCTTATTTTAAAGTTCATTTCTATCTCCAAGATTTTGATATCTGATAAATTAAATGTGTGGCCTATTGTTTTGGAATAGCGTGCTACTGCATGAGAATTTTTTCTGTTTGCAGTCACTTTTGTGCTGCGTTATTCTTTGTTTTAACTATTGCAATGTTTTCCTTATAATATACAATCCATCATATTCGAAACAAGAAAGTTGGCAAATCAAATGTCTCTGATTTAGAAACTTTCAGAATAAACTGTAATTAGATATTATGTTATATTTAGTTTTTTTGACCTTATGAATTCCACTCCGCAGCTTAATTATTATATTATTGGTTAAACTATTTGCTGTCAACAGAATTAGTCCAGGAACCGAAGCTTTTCACCTCGAAATTTTTACAGAATGGATAGATTTGCTTGAAAATTTGAGAAAAAGTAGTGGATAGTCCAAGGATCAAAATCTATATGATGCTGAAAGGTGCTTTTACCATAGGGGTGGTTGCCACCCCATCTCGGGGGGGTGGAAATTTTTTATTACATTTTGACAGCAAAAGTTGATAAAAACATTCATTTCAAGCAAAAAGTGTTTTATACATTTTTTTGATGAAATTTACGATTCACTCAATTTTTGCTGTAGAAAATTTTTTTTAAACCAAATTTTTGCGAATTAAATAACCTACCATTTCATATTTAAACATTTTTTCGTATCTCTGATGCTAATCTTTCTATTCTGAAGAAAATGGCATTTTTACCAAACTACAAAAATTTGTTATTCGCGTTTAGCTCCAGTTTAAAAAAAATCATCCTAAGCCAGTCAAGCTTTTAGAATCTATTAATAATACATAAATAAAGAAGAATGAATAAGGCCAATGACTAAAAACACCGCCAACTTACATTATTATGCTTCCAATTTGATTTTTCCTTATTTTTTTCAAAAAAATATATTGACTTTTTAACCGTAACTTTTTTTTATTTTTTACCTTAGAAAATTTAGTAAATAAGAATTTTGTAGGTTTTGAAAACACCTATAAGCCTATTAATATTAAATCTTTTTATAATCCTCAGTCGCAAAAAGAGGTGACTTTAAAAGGGTTGGTAAAGGTAGTTTTTGCGTGTTATTACAAGTTTTAATTGTCAATAGCTCACTCAGTTTTTAACCTAGAAAAGATTTTTGCACACCCGGTTCTTGGGATTAAATAAGATACAGTTTTATATTAAATCTTTTTTCGTATCTCTGATGCTAATCTTTCTCTTCTGAAGAAAAAGCCATTTTTTTCCAAACTACAAAAATTCGTTATTCGCTTTTAACTCCATCTTTTAAAAACTAATCATTCTAAGCCGGTCAAACTTCTATATCCTATTAATAATATATAAATAAAAGAGGCCAAATAAGGTCAATGACTAATTTTAATTAGAGTGGTAATTAGGAGCTTGCTTCCGATCACTTTTTCTCTGAAAAAATAGGGACTGACATTCTTTTCATCATGAGTCACTTAATTTTTGAGCTATAGGCTTTTTTTATTTCTAAAGGTATATATTTTTAAATACTTTAAATCAGATTGATTAATTTATCGTCAAAAAATGCATAGTTCTCCCGTCTTTTGATTTTGAAACTACAATATTTAGCATTTGACGAAGAAGAGCTAAATATAATAAAGTATATCTCGATTACTATTGGTCTTAAAGAAAATAAAAAAGGATTTTGTTTATTTTTTTAAAAGGTACATTTTTGTTAAGTAAAGTTGATTTGATAAAACGAAAAGTTTTGGAGTTATTAGCAGAAAACTTATTAAAAACATTGGTTTTTTCGATATCAAACTAACACTGTCGATAGCGAATAAATCGAAAACTATTAATTTTATCAAAAAATATGTATAGAACGTTTTTTGCTTAGAATGAATGTTTTTACCAACTTTTGTGGTCAAAATATACTAAAAAATTTCCACCCCCGAGATGGGGTGGCAACCACCCCTATGGTAAAAGCGCCTTTCGTCATCATATAGATTTTGATCCTTGGACTATCCATTACTTATTCTCAAATTTTCAAGCAAATCGATCCATTCTGTAAAAATTGCGAGGTTTTGTCCTATTTTAAGCTTCATTACTTGAACTAAATTCTTTCGTTATTAGAATAGATAGAATTACAACAGATATGTTGAATGACAGCTTATAACCTAAATATCATGAAAGGTGGAAAATTTGACCAGAGACTTTCGGTTCCAGAATTGCAACTGGAACTACTCTTTTAAAGTCACCAAAATAGTACAAGTGATATATTACTCGACGCGCCTTAGCAAGACGAGAGCATGTAGTACACATCCGGTTTTTATAACATTCCCAGTTAAAAAGTTGTAAAATGCATATTAAGTGCAGATTTGCATATTTTGTATAAATTGTGTAATTGCATATGCATTTATTAAAAGTGCATACTTTCAGATACAGTGGAACTCTATGCTATATCATTGAAGGGCCCAGTAAAAAAATGACGGTATATCAGAGTGACGTTATAAAAGAGGTAGACAAAAATGAAATTATAACGAGGAGCAATTTTATTACAACATTATTGTTGTATATACGTTAGATATAATCTTTGTTAACTGTATTACTGTGGACCTTAACATGATAATTAACATAGTTTACAAGATACGTAAAATATAACGTGAACTTAAGTCAAATTCTAAAAAAGAACTGAAGCTGAAGTGAAATGGAAAAAAGTCAGTTATTTTCTTTTGCGCAACCCATTCCAAAAAAAAGTTTTTCTGTAGTGTCTTAATAATCTGAGCTGCTTCTGTGGTAGTTGAGAATGCCTCCCTGAATTGGTAAAACCTGGATATGGAATAGCAGCTCTCATTGCTTCTTGGATTGTAGGAAAATCAACGCCGTCTTTTCTTCTGCATCATCATCATCAAGATCCATTTCCATATTTTGCACGTATTTCACAATGTATTTGTCGCTTAGAACTTGAATTGTTTCTACCTGATGATCTATTGAAATGTAGGAGTCAAGATCAGTTCCGAACTCTCCCTGATTTGCATTAATTTTTTTTATCCACTCTGAATAATGCATTCCGTCATCTTCGTTCATATCCTGAATATTGGGAGAAACTACAGTCAATTTAGCTTGACGAAAGCACTTTTAACGCATTGTCTAAGAACTAAAGTGCATCAAGGATGGTTATGTTCACGGGTTCCCCATTGTCCATACAATAAATTATCCTTTTCAACAGCTATTTCCGATAATGGCACTTTAAACTTCTCATGACTCCTTGGTCCATAGGCTGCAAGACACTGGTGCAGTTGGCTGGTAAGAAAACTAGATTAGTATTGATCAAATCAAGCTTGAGATGGGCTCTGCACAATTGTGAATAATTAAAAGAAGAATTTTTATTTTCTTTTGGATAGAGTCACTTGTCCCACTTTTTCAAGACTTCTTCAAAAATAGCAGAAGTCCTCCAGGCTTTTTTGTTAGCTGTGTGGTTTACAGGTAGTGTTTTTATGTTTTTGAAACATTTAGGATATAAACTTTTCCCAACAACCAAAAGCTTTCCTTTCTCTGTACCTATCACTTTTGCACAAACAAAAGCCGTGACTCTTTTTGTTTTGAAAGTTTTTCACCGTCACATTATCCACTCTGAAAAAAGCATTTCGTTATCTTCGTTAATATCCTGAACATTAGGAGAAACTACTGTCAATTTAGCTTGACTAAAGCACTTTTAACTCATTGTCTAAGAACTAAACTGCATCAAGGATGGCTATGTTCACGGGTTCCCCATTGTCCATACAAAAAAGTATCCTTTTCAACAACTATTTCCGATAATGGCACTTTAAACTTCTCATGACTCCTTGGTCCATAGGCTGCAAGACACTGGTGCAGTTGGCTGGTAAGAAAACTAGATTAGTATTGGTCAAATCAAGCTTTGGATGGGCTCTGCACAGTTGTCAATAATTAAGAGAAGAATTTTATTTTTTTTTGAAGAGAGTCACTTGTTCCATTTTTTCAAGTCTTTTTCAAAAATAGCAGAAGTCCTCCACGCTTTTTTGTTAGCGGTGTGGTTTACAGGTAGTGTTTTTATGTTTTTGAAACGTCCAGGATATAAACTTTTCCTAACAACCAAAAGCTTTTCTTCCTCTGTACCTATCACGTTTGCACAAACAAAAGCCTTGACCCTTTTTGTTTTGAAAATTTTTCACCGACACATTCTTGATTTCTGAAATTAAAAGTTGTGTCTCGCGTTAATTTATAAAATACACCAGTTTTATAGCAATTGAAGATATCTTCATCCTTGTAAGGTTACCTGTATGGTGGCCATGTGCTTTGTAAACAATCACCTGTCACCTTCTCGTCCACACATTCTGCCTCACCAACGATTTTCGCGAAGGAAATTGAGTGACGGGCTTTAAACCGATCTAGCCAGCCGTTAAGACATGTGAAATATTCACCAAACAATTTTCCAAACTCTGTATATTTTATAGTTTTAATTTTAATAATAGTATGTACAATAAAGAATGATGATAATAATGATGAGATGGTGAATATAACGACTAAATTAATATAATGATGTAGGTAATAGAAACTTCAATAAATGTTTTCTGTGGATTACTGAGTTTTTTATTTATATGCATTAAATGCATAAAAGCATATCTTAGTGCATATTTCAACTGTTTTTTGTGCATATTTGCATGCATATTTTAGGATTTTCTTAAGTGAATATTTCCCGAGCTCTAGTGATATATCAATAAACGCGTATTGAAAAGTCGAGCACGAATATTAAGTCTCGGTTTTGATGTTTTTTTCTGTTTAAGAATTTATGACCGATCGTTTGGCAAAAATCTTCTTCACTCTCTTAATGAATGGACTTTATCTTTGGACCGATATGAACCGATTGACATTATTTATATAGATTTTTCCCGTGCATTTGATAAGGTACCCATAAAAAAATTAATGCTGAAGCTAGAACATTACGGCGTGCGTGGTGAGTTGTTATTGTGGTTAGAAAACTTCCTCTCTGGAAGAACTTTTTCGGTCAAAGTGGAAAATGACTGCAGTGTTCCACGTGCGGTAGCCAGTGGTGTCCCTCAGGGATCAATATTAGGGCCTATTCTGTTTTTGTTGTACGTATCTGATTTAACGTGCGGATGGCAGTCAAAATCAGTTTCATATGCCGACGATTTAAAGTTATATTACTGTCCCGATATTGTTAATACTCTTCAGAGTGACCTTAATCAGCTATCAGAATGGAGCATGAAATGGGCTATTCCATTAAATTCGCGTAAGTGTTGTGTTGTTCAATGTGGATATAATAATCCATATATAACATATTTTTTTGGATGGAGTTCCTCTGAAATCGGTACAGGAAGTTAATTATTTGGGCATTACGATTAACCAAACGTTAAGTTGGTCTACTCAAACAGCAAAACTAGTCGGTAAAGCTAACTCTGCTTTATACCTCATATCAAAAGCTTTTCCTAGAATGTTTTCAGACTTGTTTTTAAAACTCTAAAAAAGTTATGTCAGACCTCACCTGGAATTTGCGGTATCTGTGTGGTCACCTCATTTGCAAAGAGATATTAATTTATTAGAAGGAGTACAACGAAGAGCTACTAAGCTACCTTTTAATTATGCAAGATTAAGCTATGAAACTCGATTAAGAAAGCTTAAGTTTTCTCCATTGACTCATAGAAGAGAGAGAGGTGATTTGATATCTACTTATAGAATTTTAGGGGGAAATTTTGGGGAACATCAAATTTTTTTAATATCAACGAAGATGCTAGACTACGAGGACATCACTATAAATTGAAAAAGGAACCTTTTAAAACTACTGTAATGCAAAACTTTTTGGTAAATCGAGTTTTTGATAAATGGAACAGTTTAAGTGATGACATCGTAGGGGCTATTAGCTTAAATAGTTTCAAAAACAGGTTTGATGAGAACTAACTGGACATTGTATATGTAATGTTAGCAATTTTTGTAAAATGTAAGGATATATTTTATGGTTTTTTTAATGTTGTTCTGAAGCTATTTTCTTGTGGCATTTTTACAATTTTAACTATTTATAATGGGAAATAATCCACAATATTATTAAAAAAAAAATTGAATTGCCGATATAAATGAGTCAAATTAAATAAATAATTAGAAGAATTTTTTTACTAAGCAACAACATTTTTGTTTATGTTAGTAGTATTTTGTGTTTTGACAACGGCACCCGATTTGGGCGTCGAAACGTTAATAAAAAATCATTTTTTAATAATATTGTGGTTTATTTCCCATTAAAAATGGTTAAAATTATGTTTTTTTATGAGAAAAAAATTTGTAATTTTTAGGTATATTTACATTCTAATTTTTGTATCTTTTTTTAATTTGCTATTGTTGTAACAACTTTTATGAAAACCAATTCTTTTGAATATTTACTTTAATTTAATTTTTATTTTGTAAGA
This sequence comes from Diabrotica virgifera virgifera, assembly GCF_917563875.1. Classification (NCBI taxonomy): domain Eukaryota; kingdom Metazoa; phylum Arthropoda; class Insecta; order Coleoptera; family Chrysomelidae; genus Diabrotica; species Diabrotica virgifera. The sequence goes on along the minus strand of NC_065449.1, from coordinate 59,730,005 downwards.
ATTTGTTTTATGTTATATTATTTAGTTTAAGACCTACAATTATTTTTGTACTTTGAGCCATATAATCTTTGCTTTGGCTCGATATTATTGTATAATAAAAATAATAAGAATAAAATTGACCCAAAATTAGTGAAATCGTATATCAGACGCCGCAAACTTACACGAGGAGTTCCAATATCGAGTTCCGGTTCTAATTCCGGCCACTTTGGGTAAAACCTTAAAGACTTATGAAGTCCAATTGCTTGTTAGTAGTTTACTGCCCTCTGTCTTAGACTCATATTGATGCTATCATTGCAATGAAGGAAATTGATTTTATTGAAAACTAAACTTACTAACTGAATTATAAGCCTGGAATTATATATGCTTGGCTTGATTCTGTTATCAGGTTCCATTTGCTCCGTAACATAACTTACGAAATATTTAAAACAAAAATACAGTGCACAGATTCTAAAAGTGCCGGTGGGGGATGGAGTCTTTGCGCAGTATTATAGTCGGTGTATGAGAGAGAAAGTATTCGAATAATGAAATAACAAATAATATAAAATTTGATATTTCATTATTTCTAATACTTTCTCTCTCGTACACCGACTATAATACTGCGCAAAGACGCCATCCCCCACCGGCACCTTTAGAATCTGTGCATTGTACACTCGTACAGTTTGTTGTCCACCAAGTGCAAGTTAGCATTAGAACATGGATTTGAATAAAGTTTATAAATTTGAGCTCACTCATATTTATTTTTTCTTTTTTCTCACAAACCTTATTTTTCTTACTTCACACATAATTTAACAGACTCTGTTAGTCTTGCACCTTATCATATAAAATTACAGTAACTACTATGTATATGCAAATCTATATATAATATCGGTTCACAACGTTCTTCGACGTCTTCCGATTTCCAATCTCCATCTCGTTCTGTCATTCCATTGATCGTCCTCGAGTTCTCTGTCCCTTATTTCTCTATCAACTCCTTCTTTCCAACTTCTTCTAGGCCTTCCTGGTCTGGAAGCAAATCCACATATGCAAATCTACATAGTACTATTTATCAGTTCGTAGTTTACTTTTATGTGATCGTCATCCAACCAATTTACGTCCACTACTGGGCATAGATCTCCTCCAATTGTTTCCACACTTCAGGGTTTTGTGCTGATTGTTGCCAATTTTTACTAATGCGCCTGATATCATCTGTCCATCGTGTAGGCGGCCTTCCTCTACTGTATTTATCTTCTCTTGGTCTCCATTCAATTAGCTTTCGTGTTCATCTTGAGCCTTTAGCCTGGCGACGTGTCCTGCCCAGTTCCATTTCAGCTTGGTGACACGTTTTATAACATCTGTGATACCGGTTCTTTATCTCTGATCTCCATTTCTTATTTTATCTTGTAGGGTTACGCAAAGCATGGATCTTTCCCTACGCCTATGAGCAATCTTCATTTCAGACGTTGTTGCCTTTGTAACAGTCAATGTCTCTGCTCCGTAACAATTTATCTTCTAAAACTGATTGGTATACTGCTCCTAAATTTGTCTCTGACGTTGAGAGGTGACTCAAATTTTTTTGCAGAAATTGCTTGAAAATAACTCAATTAATAATATTTAAGTTATCCTCCCTCTCAAAAAGGTCCGAAGAACATTGTTTAAATAATCAAAATATCAAAAAATGAAGGAAAAATTCGATTTTTTCTTCGTTTTTTGATTATAACTTTAAAAGTATTCATTTCCGAGAAAAGTTGTATTGACATAAAAGTTGTGTAATTAAATTTCCTACAACATAAAATTGGTTAAAAATTTAAAAAATAGTCACGCTAGTTGCAAAATAGCATTAATTGCGAAAAAACCATACAAAACAAGTATTTGCATTTTACGTTTTTGAACCATTTATGCTACACTTAGGACCTTCATGTTTCAGCCAGAAAAACTTTATGATACACTAACACAATACTGTAAATTTCATTATGATCGGTGCGACAGATTATGCAAAAAAAAATTTGCAATCCAGCTTCCGCAAAAAATAATCATATTTTTAAAATGTTAGAGGACTAAAAATAAAGCAGATAGCAGGTTGAAATTTTTTTTGTTATAGAAGTGTACTGTACCTTTCGTTTGAAATTTGAAAAATTAACATCGACTAATTACCACGGCGTCAGGAAATTTTTTAAATAAACATTAATTTTTGGTGCTACGCGCAGGACAGCGGTGTTCGATTCACACAAGTTGATTTCCACCAAAATTTCTTTCAATCTTTATCTAATATATTGTTTTCTTACTCTATATTGTGTTGTATTTTAATAGTTTAATTCCACAAAAATCAAACTAATTTTATTATTGTTTGTGAAATATTGTTTAAACAATTGCATATGTTTAAAAATAATAAACTTTTATTCTGTAAGTTAAAATATATGAACAAAGAAAGTTTTTGCTAAAAAATGTGTTATTTCAGAGGATAGAGTATGTGTTTTTATTTTTCAATAAACAACTTTATTTATTTATATCGAAATGTAATAAAAATTAAAATGTATCAATTATTATCAAAGGTCATTGGAATGCCCAATCAGAGCAAACTATCCGCTGTCCTGCGCGTAGCACCAATAATTAATGTTTATTTAAAAAAATTCCTGACGCCGTAATGTTAATCGATTTTAATTTTGCAAAATTGCAATTGAAAGGTGCAGTACGCAAAAAAATGTCAACTTGCTATCTGCTTTATTTTCAGTCCTGTAACATTTTGAAAAAATGAATTTTTTTTGCGAAAGCTGGATTGCGAAATTTATTTTGCAAAATCTATTGAACCGATCTTAATGAAATTATCAGTGTTGTTTTACTGTATCATAAATTTTTTTGGGTGAAATATGAAGGTCCTAGGTGTAGCATAAATGGTTGAAAAACGTAAAATTCAAATACTTGTTTTTGTATGGTTTTTTCGCAATTATTGCTATTTTGCAACAAGGGTGACTATTTTTTAAATTTTCAACCAATTCTATATTATAGGAAATTTAATTACGCAACTTTTATGTTAGTACAACTTATCTCGGAAATAAATACTTTTAAAGTTATAATAAAAAAATGAAGAAAAAAATCGAATTTTTCCTTAATTTTTTGACATTTTGATTATTTAAACAATGTTCCGGACCTTTTTGAGAGGGAGGATAACTCAAATATTATTAATTGATTTGTTTTTAAGCAATTTTTGCAAAAAAATTTGAGTCACCTCTCAACGTCCAAATGTACTAATATTTTTACAGATGCGCCCTGGCCTATAGTTCTACTTCTTGTTCACGTATAATGAGCTGACCGCTAGGAATCATATTAGTCATATTATTACTTTTAGTTGTTATTTTTAAGCCTCTTTTTCAGCAGATAGCGTCTAACTCATTTATCATTTCCTTTACTTCTCCTAGGTCATCAGTTATAAGGATTTCGTCATCTGCAAAACGAAGATGATTTAACTTTTCTCCATCTATTGTGATCCCTATTGTCCCAGTTAAGCATCTCAAAGGCATATGCCAGAAATATCGGCCGAAATGATAAAATCAGGAGGGAAAAGGCTACAGAAAGAGATATATGACCTGATAAAAAGAATATGGGACGTAGAAAAAATGCCAGAAGAGTGGACCATAGCAAGAATATGCCCTATACATAAAAAAGGTGATAGAATGCTATGCGAAAACTACAGAGGCATCGCACTATTAGAAATAGTTTACAAAATCTTGGCACAAAGTATAAAAAAAAAGGCTTATTATTCGGAAAGTCATTATTCGGAAAAAATACTGGGGGAATACCAGGCAGGTTTTAGAAACAACAGATCAACGACTGACCAAATATTTGCCTTAAAAGAAATACAGACTACCTGTTACGAACATAAAACAGTACTATATGCTTTGTTCATAGACTTTAAGCAGGCTTACGACACAGTGAATAGACAGCAGATGTACGAACTGATGAAAGAACTGGGGATACCAAGTAAAATTGTTAGGATGATAAAGATGACGATGGAAAACACAACAAACGAAATAGCTTGGAAAGGGTATACATCCAAAAAGTTTGAAACCAAGGAAGGATTATGACAAGAAGACCCACTATCAATAATGGCATTCAATCTAACATTGGAAGGAATAATCAGGAAAAGCAGAATAGACATGCAAGAAACGATATTTAAAAACGGCCACCAATGCATAGCATTTGCAGATGATCTGGCGCTACTAGCAACAAGCAAAAAAGAACTACAAAAGTTAATGAAAAACATAATAACGGAAGCCAAAAAATTCGGACTTAAAATAAATGAAGAAAAGACAAAGTATATGATAACGGGAGAGATCCAAAAATAAAAAGAGAATAACATCATAGTACAAATAGATGGAGAAAAAACATACTCGTTCAAAAGAGCCAAAGAAATTATTTACCTGGGAGCCAAAATAGATGAAAATGGTCATGAAGAAGGGGAGATAAAGGCAAGAATAGCTAAAGGAAATAAAAAATATGGAGCATTACGCACATTATTGAAATCCAAATACGTATCAAGAAAAACAAAAATAAGAATTTATAAGACTGTTATCAGACCTACAGTAACATACGCAAGTGAAACATGGGTGCTCAAAAAGTCAGAAACAGACCTATTAGAAAGATGGTAGAGAAAAATGCAAAGAGCAATATATGGAGGTGTGGAAGTAGAAGGTCAGTGGAGAAGAAGAACCAATAAAGAATTGGAAGAACTATATCAAGAGCCAACGATTACGACGACGATCAAAGCACAGAGAATACGATACTTGGGGCACATAGAGAGAATCGTAAACGAATGCCAAAAATGGTACTCTCACGAAGACCAATACAAAAGAGGAGGAAAGGCAGGCCAAGGAAAAGATGGAAGGACAGTGTATATGAAGACTTGAAGAAAAGTAACATTGGGAGATGGAAAGAACTAGCATTGGACAGGAGGAGATGGAGAGAGGTGGTGAAGGAGTGTATAAAAAGACTGAAGTGTATTTAAATAAAATTTACAAGTTTTATAAGTTATGTAAGTTATACTAAGTTATTTATTATATTATTTATGTAATCAGAAATGTAAACATTTTAGCCCTAGGCCTACAAGGCCTGTTGCGCTTAATAAATATAATATAAATCTTTTTAAGCCTCTTTTTCAGCAGATAGCGTCTAACTCATTTATCATTTCCTTTACTTCTCCTAGGTCATCAGTTATAAGGATTTCGTCATCTGCAAAACGAAGATGATTTAACTTTTCTCCATCTATTGTGATCCCTATTGTCCCAGTTAAGCATCTCAAAGGCATATGCCAGAACAGTTCTGATAATTTTGGCAAAAGTGTGTCGTCTTGCCTTACGCCACTTACGTAGCTTTATTATACAGGGTGAGTGGGGAGGAATGTGCCAAACTTTAAGACTATATAATATACGTAAAAATAATCAAAAATAACTCACATTTTGTTATTCGATTTTCATTTGTTTCCCAGATAAGTGATGTTAAAATTTTTCTTACAAACTGACGATTTATTTATTGCTCCAAAACCGTTTGAGGTTTGCAAATGAAATTTGGTGGGTTTTAAGACATGGTTATTGCGCATGTTTTGACACACAATTAAGAATTTTATATTCACCATTGGCGCGCGTATCTTCCCATTTTTTCATACGAAGCTTCGTTTTGATGCAAAAAAATAAAATATCTTAACGCATCCAAAGTATTTGAAATAAGTTTCTACACATTCATATAGAAACTTCGTCGAAAACTTTGTAAGCGTTAAGATGTTTTATTTTTTGCATGAAAACCAAGCGTCACATGAAAAAATGGGAACATAGATTTTTTATCACAAATTAAACCAGGAATTCAAGAAATATTTTTAATTTGAAATATTTCAGTGGCGTACCATTTTTATCTTTAAAAAATATCAGGCTATTACCCGTACGCCCGTCAATGGTGAATATAAAATTCTTAATTGTGAGTCAAAACATGCGCAATAACTATGTCTTAAAACCTACCAAATTGCATTTGCACACCTCAACCGGTTTTAGAGCAATAACTAAATCGTCAGTTTGTAAGAAAAATTTTAACATCCCGTATCTCGGAAACAAATGAAAATCGAATAAAAACATATGAGTTATTTTTGATTTTTTTACGTATATTATACAGTCTTAAAGTTTGGCACATTCCTCCCCACTCACCCTGTATGTGATATGTACCTAATATTCTGAAGATATATTCAAAATTATGTAATTAAATCAATTAATTAAATACAGAGATAGAGAACCCATTCCTTCGTGTTCTATTTGGGTTTCTGCATATCCTGCTCTTCTAAATTAGTTTGTATTATGTCTCATATATAAATGTTTTTTAACTTATACATATGATCCGATTATTATCAACTTCGCTTTTTTTGTTCAATTAGGAAATTTTTTTGTATCCAAAAGCTTTCTCATGAAACACACAATGGAGCTTTTTTATTTATATCTGCACTTCTGAAAGGTCAACTTTAAACAAAGCTTCTGCTATCCCAGAAACGTTACAGAAACCAAACTGCATATCGCCGAAGTCTTACTCACGCATTTGTCTGTATTCGCTGCACTGTAGACGTTCTCTTGTTTTTCTTGACAGCAATAAAAAATTATATTGCTGATCCCTACGTATCAGACGGGCTTTATAAATTTCATTAAAAACTCGACAACAATATCATATGAACAATGAATATATGAAAAATGAAGATAAGGTTGAATTATCGAATATATGAATTTTACAAATAAAAGGCAGACATCCAGCACAGTTATTTATTTAATCTTGTCCAAGTACATTCGCTCTGAGAGCACTGTCAAGGGCATCTGAAATAAGCCAAAAAACGCTATTGTAGTGATAGAAAAATGGAAAAACTGCGAAAAGACCTTGAAGGTGATGTTTAATGAAAGATTTTTATAAAGTTGTAGGCTTACTTCGTCAAGAAAAAGTGAGGTTATCGAGCAGATCCAGGTTTTTCATAAACATTCACATTAAAACGATTCTAGGTCAATTGCACCAATGCAATCTGTCAAATGTAATTGCTCGAAATCAATTGCTCGAAAACGAGTTGCTTGAAATACAAATTGCTTGATTAAATTAGAAAATTATATATTTATCCATGTATTTATTCACAATAATGCAAAATATATATCTACCTAAATATACATATAAGAAACATACTTTTAATATGACAAATTATATAATAGTCCATGTAGGTAATCACATAAATATTATTATTTTTTGTTTATATTTGTTTATTAAACGCAATAACCTATCAGCACTTATTTTCGTTTTGGAATCCGCGATGCCAATCATCTATAAAATTAAGGTAATAATTTTAATCATTCCCTAATACCTGGAAATTATCATACTCCCTATAGCATAATCAGACTAAATCAAAATTGTTATTTTTCTTTTATTTCCAAAGTTCAGAGATATTTTATAGTACGTTCTTTAATGGTAAAATATTGCAAAACCTCTAAATTTTAAAGAACCGCTTAGATTGACATGATATTAGACATAAACATAGCTATCAAGTCAAAGAAAAAAAGTGATATTGTGCCGATATGTGCTCTTATTCTGGGGGTGGTTTTTACCTCCTTTTGGTGGTGAAAAAATATTCGTGTAAAGTAAGTCCGGAAATGGATAAACTGACTAATTTTAAGTAACTTTTGTTCTATAGAGCTTTTTCGCCAAGTCAACACTTTTCGAGTTATTTGCGAGTGAATATGTTAATTTTTCAACAAAATAACCACATTTTTAGACAGTTTTTCGCAAATAACTCAAAAAGTAAGAATTTTGTCGAAAAAAACGTTCTTAGCAAAAATATAGCCTGTAAAATAGTAAAAAAAATGGTGTACGCGTTAGGTCTCTGGACCTCCAAAAGTGCCTAGAACTCACCCTAATTCGCTCTGTGACTAGGGACTAATTCACCCTTTTCTCAAAAACCCACCCCTTTAAATGGTAGCACTCTGCAGTTTTTGATATTTAGAGGTGCATTGACTATATGAGACAATAAAATCTTGTTAACGTTGTAGTTCCTTTCTAAAATACATAATTAATAGCCTATTACTTTGACCACATAGTTAGACTAACGAGACCATGGAGCCATTAGTAGTAGAAAGAAAGGTAGAAAGGAGAAGTCTATCTATTATAAAATCTTAGTCAATGGAGATACCAAGCTAACAATATTTAGAATGTCACAACGTCCTGACAAACTCTCAAGAAATTTGGTGGTGGAGGAGGAGAATAAAAAATTGTAGAGTCTCATTAGAGGATCCATATATCTATCTAATCAGCCTTAAACTCCCATTAGGAAAGGACTGCATCCAGTCCTTTCCTGCCATTCTCTTAAGGTCGTCTGTCCATCTCATTATGCTGTTCCTAGTTTTCCTTTTTGTTCTCATAATCGCCAGTTTAGAATTCGCTTATTCCATCTTTCACCTTTTTGCCGCAGAGTGTGGCCGCCGAAGTTTCATTTAAGTTTATCGTTCAACTTTGTTTTTTCTCTGATCCACGAGTATATTTTCCTGTCTTTGATATCTGTTATGAGACCGATACACAGCCTATCTCACTATCCATTGCTCTTTGTGTCTTGGATATCCTGTCGATGTTCTCCTTTATGAAAGTCCATGTTAGTGAGCCATATGTGATAACTGGTAATATGCACTGGTTGAATATTTTCGTTGGCATATATTGACGGTACCTTTTTTTTTCGGATATATGATAGTTTACCAAATTAATGATACCCATACTAATTTACATTTTTCTTTTTATTTCTTCTGTTTGATTCCCCCTGTTTAGCTTTATTATCTGCCCTAGGTATATGTATTCTGTCCCCTGCTCTAATTTATTCTGTTTGGCTACTATTGGATAAATAGGACAGTCAGGACATCAAGAGACGGTTCCCCAATAGGAAGACGATCAGTGGGAAGACCACGAAAACGATGGAACGACAACTTACCATAGGCACAGTCTATACAAAAAGAAAAAGAGAAGGAGAGAAGAAGAGGCTACTATTTCTAATTTGTCTTCTTGGTTTGTCATAGTCTTGGTTTTACTCTAGTTCATCTCCAGACCTACCTCTGTCGTTTTTCTATCTACTTCCGTCAGCATCTTTTTCTGGAACTCTTCCTTCTTATATGTTATCAGGACTATATTATCATCTGCATATCTCAAGTGGTTCAAGAACTATCCATTTATTCTTATTCCATAATGTTTCCCATTCTAATTTTTAATTATGTCTTCCATAGCCTAATTGAACATTAGAGGATATAAAATGAAATTTGGAGAAATTCTGGATACATAATAGTACATTATATACCGCGGGACTGAAGTAGTACATTTAATCCTGAAGGTAAAGTTTATGGCCCGACCGCAGGGAGGGCCATAATTTACCTGAAGGATTAAATGTACTTCAGTCGCAAGGTATATACGATACTTTTCGTACTTCCGGTATGATTTTATTAATTATTTCAATAATTTCAATCAGTTTTTTCTCTCTTCAACTCATTTAATAAACTGTCTTTAAAATAAGTTACCATAGTAACATTGCGTTGTGACAGTTATAATTTAGAAACATTGTCATTACTAGTGTCATTGTAAAGAAACATTGTTATTGATAATTATTGGTATCATGAGTGAAGAAGGTGTATCTGATATTGATAAAAGAGCAGCCGAAGTAGGTGAAGAATTTTTACCACCGAAATCTAGAAAACTATACGAGCAGCAGTACGATGCTTTTAAAAAGTGGTGCCGCTTAAAAAATGTGAGACAACCTACTGAAAATGCGCTGTTAGTCTACTTCGATGATAAATCAAAAGCGGTTTGTGCCTCAACTCTCTGGGCACATTACTCAATGCTGAAATCGGTTATTAACATTAGAGAAGATATTGATATAAGTAAATTTCCAAAATTATTAGCTTTTTTGAAGAGAAGAAATGAGGGATTTAAGCCAAAGAAGTCAAGAATTCTCACGTCTGAGCAGGTAGATCAGTTCTTACGGGAGGCTCCGGATGATAAATATTTAATGCTTAAGGTAAATTTGGAAATTTGTTTATATTCAGAAATTTTAAGAAATCAATTTTTTTGTAGGTTGCACTTATTTTGGGCGTTGCGGGAGCTTGTCGTGGAAAAGAGTTGGTTGATTTAGAAATCGACGATGTGAGAGATTTGGGCGATTCCTTCCTAATTGCGATTAGAAACACCAAAAATAAAATTGACCGAAATTTTGTGATCAAAAATTCAGAAAACAGTGCCATCATTAATTTGAATATTAACCTTAATTACCATTCTAATTAATTATATTTTTCAATAAAATATCCCTTAAATTCGTTTGTTTGTGATTTAATCGTTCCGGGAGTTTCGTCAATATTTAATCCCGGAGGGATTAAATGTGACACTTTAGTACCTGTCACAAGGGAGTGAAGTTGTCACTTTAGGCCCGGAAGTACGAAAGTTTGTATTATTTGCTTTATTTTAGCATTAGGTCTGGATCCCGCGTATGAAAAAAAAGTTGATTAATAGCAAGCTGAAAATTTGTTAATAACTTAAGGGTGTCTAGTCGGATAAACTTTGATATATGGGAATACTGGAACAGGGGCAGTTTTAATTGTGGAACAGGTTAAAAATTTGGAACAGTCAGACCACGAAAATGGCACACTTATTTTGTCCGACAGAACAGACTTAAACTCTCCGAACAGAGATTAAACTCTCATGCAAAAATCAGACTGCTATTTATCACCTGTCATAATTCCTGTCATTTGACATATTCTACATGTTCCACTCATTTAAACGCCCATTTGGTGATAAATAACAGTCTGATTTTTGCATGAGAGTTTAATCTCTGTTCGGAGAGTTTAAGTCTGTTCTGTCGGACAAAATACATGTGCCGTTTTCGTGGTCTGACGGTTCCAAATTTTTAACCTGTTCCACAATTAAAACTTCCCCTGTTCCAGTGTTCCCATATATTGAAGTTTGTCCGACTAGACACCCTTAAGCTATTAACAAATTTTCAGCTTGCTATTAATCAACTTTTTTTTTTTCATACGCGGGATCCAGACCTAATATATTGACCCAGGTTTGTATTATTATTCCAATTTGAGGCAATATTATTTCAAAATTCATTTAAAACGGTTTAGTACATACCCAATATTTTTATGTACAATACAAACAGTAACTTAAAATAAGTTACGATAATATACAAAATTAAATATTTGGCATTTGAATCAAATGAAGACTCCTTTCTGGTTAAAGTTACTGCTTTCATAAATTCAGCAATACAAATTTCACACTACAGTTAGCCCGTTTAGATTTAAATTTTTGATTGCAGGATACACATTCAGCTTTCCTGATTACAGTAGAAGATAAAATATGGAATAAATTGTAATCTAATTATAATACTTTTGAGCGGTGTGAACTAATAATTAAAAGCATACTCTATGGTGTTTGTTTGTTCACTTGATGGGACTTATATTTTAAAATAGAGTTAAATAGTATATTCAGATCGTTATAAATTTTATATAATTTGATTATTTGCCAAATATATTTTTGTGACTTATTAATGACTGTGAGTGTACCTATATATTTTCAACATCAATATCGCAATAATAATACAATAGTGTCGTATCTCAAAAAAGATGATTTTTCAGAATCAACGAAAAACTCATTGCTCATTTCCTATTGCAGGTAAACCAAAAAATTAATGCATAATGTGTTTCTAATTAATATTAAAGGAACTTTCTTTGTACTCTAATGCCTGGTTGCACCAACAGATCTTAAGTTCCAGATTAGCTAAGCTCAGCTCTACTTATAAATAGGGCCTCCTTGAGTATCACTTACGTTGCACCATAATTTTAGATTCTTACCTTATTATAAATTATATCTATTATTATATTATGGTATTCTTATTGTAATATATTATAATTATATTATATTAATTCTTATGATATTCTCGACTTAAGATAAGATCTGTTGGTGCAACCGGGCATTAGTTAAGTAAAAATACTGTCAGTGAAGCTATATAAGAATTTTGAGTTAAAACGGTATTGTTCTAAGCAAAATGATCGAAATGAAATATTATTTTTAGTTATGACATTATTTATGAAATATCTTGTATTACTACAACTTGATTTAATAATTTTTTTCTGCGGTTTACGTCAGTTTTTGGGAAATTTTACGGACTCTTTGTCGCTCATTGTAAAATTAAAACAGTTAGTTCTACTTTTATAAAAAAAATAATGAAACTTGGCCTCTTGGTACTAGCAGCACAGCTTGCAAGTCATATACGGCGAATATTATTGAATCTATGTTAGCATTTTTGTCTTTTCCTTTCTCCTTTCTGTACAGTTCTTTTTCTTTCAAGTGGTTTTCGTACCTCACAACAACAAAGATCACATTGATATTTTTTGGTGTATGGAAGGAGATGTTAAAATCTTTAGTAAAAATGCGGTTAAAAGTAGTTGTAGACGCAAATGATTTAAAGTTTTCTTCTGTACATTTATCTTTGTAGTCTCGATATAAATCAGCTAAAGACTTGTCACCCTGGATATATTCCCCTGACGTCTGAGCCCCAAGGTAATGTAATTCGACGCGTGGTATAGCGTTTATAAAATGTTTGACACCTTCATAGATCTCCGGTTCCACAGTATGTTGTTTGCCATGTTTTCTGCGTTTTCCAAGAGCTACTAGTAGAAGGGCAACCCGATGAAGAGCTTCTTGAAGAAGAGCTTCTTGAGGAAGAGCTACTTGATGGTTTTACTGTTCGACATCGAAAAAAACTATAGGTTTTCCTTTGCACAACAGAAACGAAATGCGGATCTCGGTCGGAATCATCGGAATCAAAGTCGCTCTGGTCCGAGTGCACCGTTGAAATGTGATACTGCCTTTGGTTGGATTCTGTAATAGGTTTAACATTGCTGACCTTAATAAAGGTCACTGTTTACGTTAATTTCTTGAAGTACTTTGATGACTCGTAAATGGTGAAGGTATGGGTGCCGGTTGTACTTTCGTAACGTCACTGTTCTCTATCTGGGCACCAGGTTCATTATTTGTACTCACCAATGGGAATAACGACGGTGAAGAGTTATTCTGCTCGCCATCCTCAACATTTATTGCCATAGTAACAAGTAATCGCCCACGATCACTTGTTGCTATGAATCGCCCCCTTAAAAATGAACAAGAATAAAAAACCGCTAAACGCCGTAAAAATGAGTGGCGCATAAAATATTCCAGCTACAAAAGATCTGATATGAATGTTACGTGGCGCGAAAATGGATTTTCATTTGATGCAAAACAAAATTTTAGTTTTATTTTAAAATATTTTTCAATAACATTTGCTAAATTTGAAGTAAACGCGCCACAAAAGAGTAACTTTGATACAGTTTGAATTTTGAAACTCTTTTGTGGCGCGTTTACTTCAAATTTAGCAAATATTATGGAAAAATATTTTAAAATAAAACTAAAATTTTGCTTTGCATCAAATGAAAATCCATTTTCGCGCCACGTAACATTCATATCAGATCTTTTGTAGCTGGAATATTTTATGCGCCACTCATTTTTATGGCGTTTAGCGGTTTTTTATTCTTGTATCAGGAGTTTTTCAAAGGTATTTATAAATTAAATGTATGAAGTTGAATGCAATGTTCCTCTATTACACGTCAAGCTTTATAAATTGTCACTTTTGTTGCATTATCTCCCAAATGATCTAGTGTCCATCGAATGTACACTAGATTTTTTTCTATTCGAAATAGATTGAAAAAAAATATATTGAGATGGCCGGTAAATGAAGTCGGATTGCCCGTTGCCAGATCAAATTTAGCGTCGTAACCACTACAACTACATAAACCATTTGGGGAATAATCGTTAATTGGATTATAGTTTTGTATCTTAATAACTTCTAAACGGCTTAACCGCTTTTGATCAGTAAACATGAGTTTGAAACGTATTAACCAGTAGTATCTGATGGATCTAAGGTCAAGTATGATAACTGAAGCTATTACAGGAATTATTGAGCTTTCGAAACCGTTTTTCCCACAGGAAATAGATTTTATCATATTTATGAAGCCTATAACCTAAAAATTCGAATTTTCCCGGATATGAGGTATACATCGTTAGATTCGTCTTGAGTCCTTCTACAAACGCTAAGTTATTGGCGCAAGTCGTACGTTGAAATGTTGAGTAATTGTCGAAAAACCAAAATTTTCAAAGTTTAGTTTTTCAGTTTTTCGGCTATACTGAGCCGTGTATATGTCTGATCCTGACGGCTTAGACACTATTTGAAAGCTAAGTCAACACTATTGATTTGATGTATTTGCGGTTCTCCTGCCTCTTCGTGATCCGAATATATATACCCCCAAAAAATATGCCGTTTTGTACCTACCAAGTCCTATAGCTGGCTTATGGGTGATCAAAAGTAACAAACTACACCGGTTCTAAATCGGTCCTGACCCCTTCTTTAAACACAGAGAAAAATATAAAATCGGTTTAACTTTCAAACACACATACATACATATCCACAAACATTTTCCCTTTTTTAAATAAAAATTGAGTCACATTTCTACGCTCTATAACTTTTGAATGGTATAACCGATTTTTAAAATTAGACATGCGTTGGAAAGGTAATGATCAGTTCTATTAGAAGCCGCAAAGGTTGGACAAATTTTCGACGTTTTTGGGAGTTTTGGGGACCAGAACGAAAAACAGACCCTAAATAGGAAGGGCCATAAAATCGACACCCTTGGACCAAAATGGATGGTTGACATATGAATGGGTGAGTCTTTTTCTGAACTTGAAGATGGGAGTTGGCAAAATTTTCAACTCAGTCAGATTTAGAAAATTGAAAATTTCGTATTAGTGTCGCGTGTAGAGGGTGTATTTCTGCGCCACTGGCGAGAACTGCCCTTATCTGGTAATCTTTCCGATATAAAACTAACAGATTCGATAACTAATAAATCGAAAACTATTAATTTTATCAAAAAAATGTATAATGAACATTTTTTGCTTATAATTAATATTTTTACCAGCATTTGCGGTCAAAATATAAAAAAAAAATTCCACCCTCGAGATGAGGTGGCAACCACCCCATGGTAAAAGCGTCTTTCGGCATCATGTACATTTTGATCCTTGGACTATCCATTACTTATTGTCAAATTTTTAAGCAAATCGATCCATTCTGTAAAAATTGCGAAGTGAAAAATTTCAGTTCCTGGACTAATTATACTTTTGGAGCTCTATAACTTCTGAACGACTTACCTGATGTTGATCACTAAACATGAATTTGAAACGTATTGACAAGTAGTATCTGATGCATCCAAGATCGAGTATGATAACTGAACGTATTACAGGAATTATTGAGCTTGAAAAACCGTTTTTTCCCATAAGAAATAGATTTGATCATACTTATGAAGCCTATAACTTAAAAATTCGAATTTTCCCAGATATAAGGTATACACCGTTAGACGCGTCCTAAGTTCTTCTACAAACGCTCAGTTATTGGCGAAATTCGTAGGTTGAAATTTTGAGTAACTGTCGAAAAACCAAAATTTTAATAGTTTAATTTTTCAGTTTTTTGGCTATGGTGAGCACTGCGTATGTCTCAGCTTGATCGCTTAAACGCCATTTGAAAGCTTAACTCAACCCTATTAATTTGGTGTATCTTTAGTTTTCCTGTCTTTCCTTGAACCTAAGATATATACGCCCAAAAAATATGCTATTTTGTATTTACCTAGTCCTCTAGCTAACTTACGGGTAGTCAGAAGTCAAAAATTAGACCGGTTCTGAATCGGCCCTCACACCCTCTTGAAACACAGAAAAAAAAAATTCAGATCGGTTTAACTTTTCCACACACATACATACATACATACATACATACATACATACATACATACATATCCACAAACATTTTCCATTTTTTAAATAAAAATTGATTCATATTTCTGAGCTCGATAGCTTTTGAATTTTATAACCGATTTTCAAAATTAAACATGCGTTGGAAAGGTAATGATCTATGCTATCAGAAGCCGCAAAGGTCGGGCTTAAATTTTTGAAATTTTTGGGGGTTTTGGGGACGAGAACGAAAAACAGGCTTTAAATGGGAAGGGCCGTAAAATCCACACCCTTGGACCAAAATGGAGAAGTAACATATAAATGGACGAGTCTTTTCCTAAACTTTAAGATGGGATTTGGCCCAATTTTCAATTCAGTCAGGTTTAGAAAATCGAAAATTTCGTGTATATATGATTTATGAAATAGTTAGTATTTAGTAAGCTTTTTTAATAACACTACTGCACATTTTAAATGAGTTATTCCTATACGTTTATTGAAAAATAGATAATGATTAATAAATGTTTTACAAACAACAAAAAAATGGTTTTAAGTTATGACTCAACAGTAGTGTAGCATGTCAAAAATAATGAACTGAACCAATAATAGTGTCGCTAGTAAAAATATTATTTCAAAACGTGCTTGTGTAAATCAGTAATAGTGTAATAAGTAGAAAAACAACAATGTTATGGATAGGTTCAAATCAACAAGAATGCAATAACTCAAAATATAGATATGCAGATTACATACCTGATTCAGCAATAACGTGGAAACTCAAAATGATGAGAAAAGCAATACGTACGCTCCCGATCACTGTTGGCCGCCACTAAAACTGGCGCAATATTGTGAGGGTGATGACGACAGTCGTTCAGTCATGAATAACGTCTTATGGCGCCATCTATTATTAATTTTTTCCACTATTAAAACGACGGTTTTATTGACTTGTAGGGAATTGCATTTTACGTCTGAATATAGTGTTATGTCAAATTCGAAACATTTTGAGTTACGACACTATTGTATAATTAGTGCGATATCACAAGAGAGTAAGAATAAATTGAAAATAATGTAACAATTTTTAGAATTGTTACCTGTTACATGGCAATTGATAGGAGAGCCCACGGGGTTCGAGTGACTATGTAACGAGTAACATAACGAGTGACATAACATATTTATAAACCAATTTATTTCCATGTTTCGTAACAGACCTATGACTTCGTGCTACATTTCAAAGAAATTCTTCTTCTTCTCTTAGTGTCATAACCCTGGATGGGTCGTTGTCTGTCTGGCTATGTCCTTTCATTTAGATCTATCTTGGACCATTCTTTTCCATTGTCTTATGTGCGTAATTTTCAGGTCGTCTTACACGTCATCCAAACATCTTGTTCTGGTGCCTCCATTTTTTCGTCTTCTGATTGGCATCCATTGTAATATTTTCTGTACTGTTTTTGCAGTTTCTTGTCTCTGGACATGTCCGAACCATAACGGTCTTTGACTTTTCACAAATCTTAAGATATCATACCCTTCATTCAGTTAATTAACCTCGTCGTTTCTCCTGATTCTCCATGTGTCGTCTTGCTCTTGCAACGGGCCATATACTTTGCTCAGAATCTTGATCTCGAATGTCCTGAGTTGGGCTTCATGTTTTTTTGTTATTGCCCAGGCTTCAAAACCGTAGGTTACTACGGGTCTTATCAATGTTCTGTAGATAGTCATTTGGGTTTTTTTGTCTAACAATTTCGACGCCATACATGTTTTATTAGCATACTATGTACGATTCCCACTGGAAATACGTTCATTAATTTCGCTACTTTCGGAATCCTTCTGGTTCATTTCTCTACCAAGATATGTGAAGGCGTCCACAATCTCAATGGTGTAGTTCTCTATTGCGATATTATTTTTTTAATGTCAAGTGTTCTTTTAACTTTCCATTACGCGCGCCAATTTTTTGTGATCGAATATTCGCGCACAGTGCAGAAGACCTGGTCCAAAAATATGGGTCAGCAATATTTAAAAAAATAAAAATTTCGTATAATTATATTATTTAACCCTTAAGTACTAACACCCCGTCTCTCAGACGGCATCGCTTGTCGAAAGTGGGATATTTCCCTTTATAGAAAATTTTGAAGGTCACCCGTTTATGACTTTTCAAGTTGGGTTGTTTTTTAGTAGTATTGCACTCGGAAATTTGCGGCAGGTTTTTATTCGAAAGATATTTAGGCTCAAAGTGTGATTTCCGTCTAATAGACGGGGTGTTAGTGTTTGTGCCCAGTTCGTCATTACATATGTGCCCCAGTTCCTCAAAAAACATCAAATAAGGAAATAAAGACCATGAAGAAACTCTTTTGAAACGGTTTGATTAGGTATAAGACGACATAAGCGAAGTGGAATCAATCTGTGATGAAAATGTTGCTACATACTGACTACCATTGCTACACTGTAGTAACTATAGTACCTGTCAGTTTTTTTTTGTTTTAACATTTTTTAAAAACCTTTCTATTTTCATTTTTGTTACTCTTTGTTTCACTCGATTATAAATTTTTATTAAGATTCTTTAATTTGTTTAGTTTCTATCACACTTTTTTTCAGGATTAAAAGGGTTCACAAACAATCCTTCCATTCTTGTTATAATGTTTTTTATTGTAATAAATACAGAAAAACTAGATTTATTAGAGTGTCTTTTAGATAATCAATACTTTCAATAAGTCATCCAGATATTTTTTGCATTAAAATATTTAACAAAAACAAAAATTACCACTAAAATGTTAAACCCGTATGTCAGGCCGTTAGTAAGTGTTTACGTCATTGATTTAAGATGTTAGTACTTAAGGGTTAATGAATATATGATCATATAATTTTGTATATATGCGTTTGTGTCAACATTATATTACTTTAATCAAAAGTAACTTTGTTCATCATCATCTTCATACGTTTCCTCGTCAGTCAACACTTCCTCAAATATTTTTAATAATCTTTGCTTCTCCTTCTCGTAATCCATATCTAAATATAAATAAACAAATATATAAACATTAAAAATGAGAAAAATATTTTAAATTACCTTACTAATTAAAACTATTTATGTCTGATTTAAACACAAAAATTTGTGCACAAATACTCGCACCCGGTGTACAGCACCGTGTAGGCTAATAATAAAAGTACTATTTTTTACACTGCACGTGAACTTCACCCACAGTTGACTGACGACTGAAGAGGTATATGCAGCAGCAATTCAAAATCTCCACTACAATCAGAGTTACAGAAAGTTATTTACACGACCGGTCTCATACACCGTGTGCGAGTAACGGGGGGTTAACGGTCAAGTAGGTACTTCATTTTGGTGTTTTTTTTTTATTATAAACCCGCTTTTTCGTGAGTCAGGATCACTGTCCTTGAACGCTTCCATTAGTCGAGGCTTGCTCCTACTAATGATCTACATGGTCTGCATAATGCAGTAATTTGTACGGTTTTGGTATTTGTGTGGCCGATTACGTCGGTTTTTCTGATCATTGCCTCAAGAACTCAAGAGGTACGTAAATGATTTGTTCAAATGTATTTTCTATTTGTTTCTTTTATAAAGGTGGGGGTTGTTTTTCAGGGATATGACTAAAAATATAGATATAAAATTGAATTAATTTAGATATTAAACTGATTAGTAATATTACAAAATCACTGGTGTACACATTTTATTATCAAAGGGGTGGTTTTTTAAGGGATAAGATATATATTGTCTTAAAGTGTAAAAAGGCCTTTAGTTAACTTCATCAAACGCTGTTTCAAGCCTAAATTGTACTCTTATTTACGTTACAACTGGTCTGATTTAATTTTGGTAATAAGGGGTGTTTTTCAACCCAAAAAATTAATAAGCATAAGTATATCGGCATAGCGTGGACTTTGAACTAGGAAACAAGAATAGCCTATTGGCTAGAATATAAATCTATACAAGCTAGTCCCGGCTCAATATTAAATTTATCATATTTTTTCACTTATTATACTAACAAACCACCTAAGACAATGAAGCTACTTTTAAAAAACTTTTTAAATAAAAGCTAAACAACGTATAATAACGGTTGTATTGTATTTCAGAAGAAACAAAGTGGCTTTCTCAAGAAGTTTTTAGGGCCGTCTCCGTAACATGATATTTTTGTATAAGGGAAGTTATTTCCATGTTTCGTAACAGAGTTACGACGGCGTGTTGCATTTCAGAGAAGTTACTGTGACAGGGTAATCAAAAGATAAATTACTTGTTACGTGTAATGTATAATTTGTTATTTTAATCAAAAACGTCACATGTTTTGGTAACTCATGTTTGATTAACTTTAAGAAAAAGTTGTTGTTTCTTCATTCCTTTACGTAACGGATAAATATTATTTAGGAAATAATTTAGCTATTGAAAAATTAAATCTACATCTTAAGGTGGTAGGTGCAAAATCTTGGTTCCATGATATTTCATTTTATTTTGGATTTTGAGAAAATTAATAAATAATTTTGAAAAACACGCAGAATGAAAATTTACATTATTACTGAGGGCCGAATGTTCCTTAAAATAAATAAAAAGTTTTGTTTGAATGAAATATTTGAAATTAAAAATCACACTAAATTTTCCCCTTTTTTTCACCCTTATAACTTATTAAAACAAATATTATAGAAGTTTTCAGGGGCTTTCGACCCTCTGTAATTGGATAATCTTTCATTTTCCGTTCAATTTTCCAAAAATAGGTATTAGTTTTCTCAGGATTAGAAAAAAATTAATGAATTTAAATAGCTTTGGATTAAGATTTTGCGCCTACACCCTTAAGAATTAATGATAGGATACTAAATTTGTGTGTATTATTTATTTTTATAATAATATGTACGATTAGGGTTATTCTAGTGTATCTAAATTCGTTTTCCAAGCGCTCAAATGTTTTCTAAGAACAGTTTAAGATCACTTTGTACTATTTTAGACCAGAATCTTTTTGTTACCGATTTTGTTACTCGGGTTTTTTTTGGGTCGTTGAAGACGAATACGCCATCAGATGACACAGAGCATATGGTGCCCCGTTCAGTGCTAAGGCACATTATCTTGAGTTTCCAGGGTTTTCGGCATTAAATTGAGGCAAACAGATTATTCGGTGGTTTTTATTGTCGCTGAGCAAAAATGCGCCATCAGAAACCTACCCACTGTGCATATTGTGCCCAGAAACGCTCCAACCTCAAGAGGATCATATATCTTAGCAGTGACCTTCAGCACCAGATGGTCCGGGTATCGGTTCTGACTAAGTATTTTTATTCAGTGATTCCAAAAACCTTCTAGTAATCTATCTGCAAGCATTCAGTACCGAAAACCTTCGATACTCCAGAAGATGACGTATCAGGTACCGTGAGAACCAGGTATTCAGGCGGTTGGTGCTGATGGCGTATTCGTTTTCAGCAACCCCAAAAACTCCCGTGTTATCTGTTTGCACCAATTTAGTGCCGAAACCCGTCGAAGCTCTAGAAGATGACGGACCTTAACAGTGACACTGTGCACCTGATGGTCCAGGGGTCGGTTCTAATTGTGTATACGTGTTTAGAGACTCCAAAAATTTCCAAGTAATCTATGTTTATCAATTTAGTGCCGATAATCCTTGAAAAATGACCAATTTTATGAAGAATACCTTTTTTTCGTAGAATTGAGAATAAAATAGTTATCATAGCTGTAATAAAATGATGATGAGTATCGTGTAATTTAAGAAACAATTGAAAAATTTGTTTTTCAATTAGAAGTATGTAATTGTATATTAAATTAAAACATAGTTTTTTAATTCCAAATCACTTTTCCTAATATCAATTTTTAATATTCTCGAATATAAAGGTAATTTACGCATTAACAAAATTCATATTTTTGAGATATATGTCGTATAAAATTGATAAAATTTGATATCTGATGGGTTTGAGTCTTAGATTTTAGTCTATGCAGAGAATTTGATGTAGAATAACTTTTTTTCGTAAAATTGATAGTAAAAAAGTTTCTCATATGGTTCCTAGTGACGCAGACATACTGTATAAGAGCTTTCTGTATAAGAATTTTTAAAATGAAATGCCATATTCGAATTCAGCATAATCAAAAACAAAATAGAAACATATTTGATAAAAGTAAAATGATGATGAATTCAACGATATTTTTAAAAAAATTATTTATACAAAACAATTGTTATTGTTTAAACAATTAGCGGCAAAATCTGTGAGTAGAACATTTAACTTTAACATGTATATAAACTAACAAAAACAGTTTTATAAAACTACAAGCTTGTTTGAATTATTCCGAAACAATGCATATTTTCGTTCTATCTTGAGGTCTAATGGCCGATTTCACCAACAAACAAATTTCACCGACATAAAACTTGTTTGTTGGCGAAATCGGTACAAAATGAGGTACAAAATTTAAGCTATTAGTTGTATGGAAGATGTAATGAATAGAGAATTGAGATAAAATTTTTATATTTTTTACTTTATTCAGTATTTAGAAATGTATAATGTACACTGGCGGGCAAAAAATTTAGGTCACTAAGGGAATTATACACGTTGATGCCTTAAATTTCCTAAACCTGTTGTCCGATTTGAGTGATTTTTTAGTACATATCTTATAGCGTTATTATTATTTAAGAATCTCAATGTATTAATATTGTTGCTGGACAAGTAAATGTCATTTTATACCGGGTGTAACAATCATACTGTGTTTTTTCCTTAAAGTTCGGAACACTCTGTGGAATATTACAGAATAGATAAAATATTGAAATTAAAACCCAATTGTAGCCTTGGGCTTTCTTGACATTTTCTTCTTTGATCCATTTGCCTATGTTGGATAATAAAAAAGTTAGGTACTTTAACAACTAGCCACGTTCTTCATAGATACAGGGTGTTTCTAAATAAGTGCGACAAACTTAAAGGGGGTAATTCTGCATGAAAAAATAATGACTATTTGCTTTATAAACATACGTCCACAAATGCTTCATTTCCTAGATACGGGATGTTAAATTTTTTCTTATAAACTCACGGTTTATTTGTTGCTCTAAAACCGGTTGAGATATGCAACTGAAATTTGGTGGGTTTTAAGAGGTAGGTATTGAACATTTTTTGACATACAATTAAGAATGTTATATTCACCATTGGCGTGCATACGGGATGTATCTAAAATATTTATACCCGTATGCACGCCAGTCGTGAATATAAAATTCTTATTTGTATGTCAAAAAATGCGCAATAACCACCTCTTAAAACCTACCAAATTTCATTTGCACATATTATCTCAACCGGATTTAGAGCAACAAATAAACTGTCAGTTTGTAAGAAAAAATTCAACATCCCGTATCTCGGAAACGAAGAATTTGTGGACAAATCTTTATAAAGCAAACAGTCATTATTTTTCATGCAGAATTATTCCATAAAGTTTGTCGCACTTATTTAGAAACACCCTGTATTGATGAAGAACATGACTAGTTGTTAAAGTACCTAAATTTTTTATTATCCAACATAATCAAATGGATCAAAGAAAAAAATGTTATGAAAGCCTAAGGCTACAATTGGGTTTTAATTTCAATATTTTGTCTAAGCTATAATATTCTACAGAGTGTTCCGAACTTTAAGGAAAAAACACAGTATGATTATTACACCCGGTATAAAATGACATTTACCTGTCTAGCAACAATATTAATACATTGAGATTCTTAAATAGTAAAGCTATAAGATACTAAAAAATCACTCAAATCGGACAACAGGTTTAGGAAATTCAAGGCATCAAACGCGTATAATTCCCCTAGTGACGTAAATTTTTTGCCCGCCAGTGTATATCTTTTACAAATAAGTGCCGTTATTCTATCAGGATGTAGAATGACATTACCCATACATGTAGCCGAATTAAACTCTTTGTCTTTGGTTTGTGTTTGTTATTTGTGTATTTTTTATGTGAATGTTTACGACATTCCAGTATGTGCTGAACGGACTCCTTTGTTTGACGAAATATCGCTGAAGATACTCTGAGATCGAAAGTGCTTTGGCAAGATTTAATAAATAACTGTGTTCGATTATTTGTAAAATTCCGGTTATTTGTATTTGTGTTCCTCCGGTTATTTGTAAAATTCCTATATATTGGAGTACTCATCCGTATCCTATTTATATTTCTTTTGTTTTGGGGCAAGGAGAACATATATATATTAAAATCTAAATACAACTTCAGCTTTGAAGCATTATTGGCTGTGTAGTGTGTAGTCCTTTATTTTTTCAGGTTTTCATTTTTTTTTTAATTACGATACTGAGATAGTTTTCAAAAGATTGACATCTATTTTCTACTTAGAATGTATATATACACTTACCGGCAAAATTAACCGCCCACCTTAAAAATGGGCCATATTTGATGTCTCGAGTTTCCTAAACTTGTCCTATTTAAGTGTTTTTTTTATATATGTTATTTTTATATATTTATTCGAGAGTTATCAAGTAACTCTATGAGAATACGGTAACGTTATAAATAACATGTAAAGTATACAGTAAAATAGCGTTACCGTATTCTCCTAGGGTTACTTGATAACTCTCTATTATTTAACAATATCGCTGTAATAATATTGTTGCTAAACAAGTAAATTTTTATTATAGGTATACCGGGTGTACCAATCAAACTGTGTTTTTTCTCAAAGTTCGCAATTGAACTGTTGAATATTCTAGCATTTATAAAATAAGGAAATTAAAACCCAACTATGGCCTCACGTTTTATCAATATTCTTTTTCTTTTATTCATTTGCTTATATTGGATCATAAAAAAAGTACTTTAACAACTATCCATGCTCTTCATGGTATGGCAAATTTAAGGCGTATTTTGCATGAAAAAATAATGCCAGTTTGCTTTATAAACGTATGTATGTCCGCAAATTAATCGCTTCCGGGATAGGGGATATTAAAATTCCTCTTACAAACTGACGATTTATTTATTGTTCTAAACCCGGTTGAGATATGCAAATGGAATTTGGTGGGTCATAAGTCGTAGTTATTGCGCATTTTTTGACATACAATAATTAAGAATTTTATATTCACCATTGGCGCGCATATGGATCATATTACCCGTTGGGCTTTAGTTGGGTTTTAATTTCAGTATTTTATAAAATGCTAGAATATTCCAGAGGGTGATGCGAACTTAAAAAAAACACAGTTTTATTGGTACACCGGATATACAATGAAAATTTACCTGTTTAGCAATAATAATATTACAGCGATATTGTTACAGAATAAGGCTCTAACAAATATATTAAAAAAATCACTTAAATCGGACAAAAGGTTTAGAACATTTTTAAGGTGGGCAGTTAATTCTGCCGGTGAGCCTAATAGTCCAAGTAGTGAAGCTTAAAATCGGACAAAACCTCGCAATTTTTACAGACTGGATCGATTTGCTTGAAAATTTAAGAATAAGTAGTGGATAGTCCAAGGATCAAAATCTATATCATGCCGAGAGGCGCTTTTACCATGGGGGTGGTTGCCACCCCATCACGATGGTGGAAATTTTTTGTTATGCTCTAATCGCAGAAGTTGGTAAAAACGTTCATTCTAAGCAAAACATGTTTTATACATTTTTTTGATAAAATTGATAGTTTTCGATTTATTCGCTATCGAAAGTGTTAGTTTTATATCGAAAAAATCAATGTTTTTAATAAGTTTTCTGCTAATAACTCCAAAAGTTTTCGTTTTATCAAAACAACTTTACTTAACAAAAATGTACCTTTTGAAAAAATAAATAAAACCAATTTTTTAAATTTTCTTTAGGACCAACAGTAATCGAGCTATACTTTATTATATGTTGGCTCTTCTTCGTTACATGCTAAATATTGTAGTTCCAAAGTCAGAAGACGGGAAAACTATGCATTTTTCGAGAAAAACTTGTTCAAACTTATTTAAAGAACTTAAAAATATCTATCACCAGAAATAAAAAAAAGTATCTACCTCAAAAATTAAGTGACTTATAATGAAAAGAATGTCAGTCCCCATTTTTTTCAGGCAAAAAGTGATCGCAAGCAACCCTCTAATCACCACCCTTTTTTTTACTTATGATTATTAATAGACTCTAGAAATTTGACCTGCTTAGAATGATTAGTTTTAAAAAAAATGGAGTTAAAAGCGAATAACTTTTGTAGTTTAGAAAATAATGGCCTCTTCTTCAGAATAGCAAAATTAACATCAGAGATACAAAAAAAAATGTTTTAATACGAAATTGTAGCTTATTTAATTCCCAAGAACCTGGATTACAAAAATTTTTTCTACGGCAAAAATTGAGCTATTGACAATTAAATCTGTAATAACATGCAAAAACCACTTTTACCAACCCTTTCAAAGTCACCTCTTTTTGCGACTGAGGATTTTAAAAAGATTTAATATAAATAGACTTATAGACCTTGTACAAACCTACAAAAGTATATCTTTATCAACCTTTTTAAGATAAAAATAAAAAAGTTACGGTTAAAAAATCAATATACTTTTTTATAAAAAAAAGGAGAAATTCAATTGGAAGCATATTAATGTAAGTTAGCGGTGTTTTTGGTCATTGACCTTACTCATTCTTATTTATTTATATTATAAATAGATTCTAGAAGTTTGACTGGCTTAGAATGATTAGTTTATAAAAAACTGGAGTTAAAACGAATAACGAATTTGTAGTTTGGTAAAAAATGCCATTTTCTTCAGAATATGTAGAAAGATTAGCGTCAGAGATACGAAAAAATGTTTCAATATAAAATTGTAGGTTATTTAATTCCCAAGAACTTGGTTTGAAAAAAAAAATTCTACGGCAAAAATTTAGTGAATCGTAATATCGAAAAACATTGATTTTTTCTATACAAAACTAACACTTTCGATAGAGAATAAATCGAAAATTATTAATTTTATCAAAAAAATGTATAGAACAGTTTTTTATTACATTTTGCGGTCAAAATATAATAAAAAAATTTCACCCCCTCGATGGGGTGGAAACCACCCCCATGGTAAAAGCTCCTTCCGGAATCATATAGATTTTGATCCTTGGTCTATCCACTACTTATTCCCAAATTTTCAAGCAAATCAATCCATTCTGTAAAAGTTGCGAGGTTAAAAGCTTCGGTTCCTGGACTATAAAAGGTGATAAATATTTTATTTTATATTTTTGTAACAAATTTTCATTAATTTTAATGAAACTTGTTAACTTCCTGACTGCAAATTTTATATTACTCAGACAAATTTGGCCACTGTTTGTACTATAATATAGAAAAGTTAATAAAAGCATAAAATATACGCTTTTAGTAACAAATATTTGAAGTCGCTTACCTGATTATATGGATTTAAATTTTATTTTTATTTTTATTTTCCCCGCGGCAATCCAATCCGCTTCACGCTAAAAATAGATGGCTTTGCGGTTTTATTTTTGAAAATGAACAGGGATAAGATATAATATAAATATGATTTAAAAAATTACATTATGCCAGAGAAACCGTAATTTTACGTTTAGGGCAGTCACTGAAGGTTTTCACCTCCGATTTCGTTGAATCCCTACGATTATCATGAAAATTGGTGCGTAATTAGAGGATACCTCAAGGAATAAAGGTGACATGATGCCAACTTGCGCTTTTACCCTGGGGGTGGATGCCACCCCTTCTCGGTGTTGAAAATTACTGTAGTAAAAATAATAACATAAATCGATAGAGGGACAAATTCTAAGCAAAATTTGTTATATAAAGTTATTAATATAATTCAATACTTTTTGAGTTATTAAAGATCAAAAAATTTTTTTTTTCGTAAAAAATGCATATCTTAAAGCAGTTTTTCACGTAGAGCTCGAAAACTATAAGCATTTACACAATAAATTTTATTATTACCGAAAATGAAAATAATAAATAATTGAATACACTCCTGACTTAAAGAACTACACTCATGTTAATTTAAAGTGAGTTATGACGTTATGAGTAATTGAATGTATATTTTTTTCGACGAGTACTCAAATCTAAGTGTTCCATCTGAAATAAAGGGAAAACGATGTATTTTATAAAATATACCTGCTAAACACTTCTCAAAGTAATTCAGAATACTTATCAACTGAGCTTCAGAAGAAGTTAATAGCATCAAAATTACGCAAGTTATTATGAAAATAAAAGAACCCTTTTCAATTTTTTACGCATACGCCATTTCCGCAGAAATTAAAATTTATATTAACCCTTACACGTTTTTATAAATACAAATCTATTTTTAACACGTTTGTAGAAAAAATATTATATGAAACTCTGCGTGAAGTACTTTTTGCGAACTTACTTAATAGGATACCTCACGAACTGTTTCATAAATAACTATTTTTTATTACTCAATCATACAAACTGTAAATAAATCTTACTATATCGATAAATAAAACGTACCTATATGGAGGATAAAAAAATGTTTGGAAAAAAAGGAAAAATTTCATTTTTTTCGTAATCTTTAAGCCCGTTGCGGGATCAGAAGATAAAGTCAGATTTGAATAATTCTTTTTTGTTTTTCTTGTAATTACCAATCGCAACTTTTCCGTACTACAGCGACGCGGAAATATCAACTTGACTTTTTTCGCACCACCCTAGTATACATCACCATTAGGTACCTCCGATTTCAGCGAACCTCTATAGATTTTCGTGATTTGTGAATGGTTAGAGGATACAACAAGAAACAAAAGTGACATCCAAACAACCTTTTCGTATTAATTGAGAGTGAGATAGAGGTAAGTGAATATATATTCCAAAAACACCTACCAAGTGAGCTTCAGAAGAAGTTGATAGCATCAAAATTTATGCTCCAAAAGTTTTTCCAAAAAATTTTTATTGTTTTTTTTTTAGAATAACTCTGTCCGTTTTTACGATATCAGGTTCGTCTAAAAACCGTTTGAAACATAATTTCAAGGGATATAAAATAGTACTAGATTTAATTTTATAAACTTCTTATTTTTTAAACTATACAAAGTTAAACGGACTGGGCTACACGAGTCTTGCAGTAAAATTTAGGTTTTAAACGTTTCTATCTCGGTAATTTTCTATCCTACAAAAATAGAAATTTCGTGTTCCATCATTTTTTAGGTATATCGAGTATTTTTGGAGTTATTCTCAAAAGAAATTGAAATTAAGGAACATTCGAAAAGTTATGATTTATTTTTATATCATTTTCTTAAACATGCATTCTAAATTGGTCAAAACTTTCAAGGTCAAAACTTATGCTAAAATAAAGAAAGTCTTATAGAGATTACTATAAATTTTATATTCTATAAATAAATTTTATTTTTGTGGAATAGCGTTTTAATTTTCACTTTTTCCTAAAAAAAAAAAACGAAACGATACAGTTTTTTCATCATAACTTGCTTAATCTTGATTCTATTAAGTTCTTCTAGACCTCATTTGATAGGTATTTCTGAGTACTTTGAAAAGTGTACATAAATTTTTAAAATGCATCGGGTACTCGCCAAAACACATATACCATCAATTACCTATAACGGACTTTGTATTAAGTGGGCAGGCCAAAAACTTGCTTGCAATGCTTTTTAAATGCATTAATTTTTTTCGAAGCCTGAGAAAACTTATTAGTATTTTTTTTTAATTTAAACGCAGAAAGAATGTTTACATTCTTGCTGAAACTCCCTGAAAGCTTCTACAATGTTTATTTAAATAAGTTACAGGTGTCAAAGAAATTTTTTGCTTATTCTAAGGCAGGTCTTCTTCCACGTCATCCAACCATCTCGATCTGAGCCTTCCTTAATAATAGTAATTTTTCTTTGTCGTCTTTTCATCGTCTTTTCTCTGCACTGTCCCAGCCATGACAGTCTTTGACTTTTCACAAATCGTTCAATATCGTAACCTGCATTCAATTTACTAACCTTGTTGTTTATCCTGATTCCCCTATGTGCCGTGTTCCTTATGCACCGGCCCATATATTTAGTTTTCTCGTAAAATATCCTGAGTTCGGCTTTATCCAATTCCGTCATTATCCAGGTTTCAGAACCATAGATTACTACGGGTCTAATCAATGTTGTGTTGATAGTCATTTTGGTTCTTTTGTCTAATAATTTCGATGTCATCAATCTTTTATTAGCATAGTACGTACGATTCCCCCTGAAAATACGTGCAATAATTTCGCTACTTGCGGAATTCTTCCGATTGATTTATGTAACCACATATGTGAAGGCATCCACACGTTTAATTGTATAATAATTAGGTTTGTTCTAGAAACCAGTCAAACTAGTCAGAAACCGTCAGCAAACAGTTGGTCAGTGAGAGAACATAATACAGTCACCAGTGCCATCCGCTCTACTCGCGCTGGTCCACTATTCGCTGATGGTTTCAAACCGTTTGAAACTGATGCTAGAGCAAACCTATTGTGTATTGTGATATCTTCATTGTCTGGTGTTCTTTTGACGGTAGTAATAGTAAGGTAAAGAAATTTCAAAATTGACTCCCCAACAAAATGTACTAACTAATCTGGGCAGATTATCGGAGAATAGGTCATTTTTGGAAAAAGTTATTTACCAGCAATTGTATTGCTGGAATCGAATCTTCTGATTGTATATATTAATAATATAGGTATGCAAAGTTAGCAGATAGTGTGTTGCTTTTGTTATAAACAAAATGGCGCCCGCAAATCGTGGTTTTCTCAATTTTTGCTATATAACTTTTAAAGTTTTGCTAACTATAAAATTTTATAAGATTTTAACTTTTCACCAAAAACACTCAAATAAAAATTCACCGTATTTAAATTCTGCATAGAGACGTTTTTTCCCGATTTACTTCGACGAAAATTTTCCGAAAGTTTTTGTCCTCTTTCTTCACACCAATTTTCATATCTTTAAAACAGCCATAACATATATTATTACAATAAAAACTATCGATATTACGAGTGAAAATTGCCAAAAATAGCAAAATTCCAATCAAAAATTAGGTTGGAGAAAATGTAATCTCAAAGTTCAAAATCGGTATACGTTAAAAAAATGCATTTTCTCGGCTTCTCATGAAGCAATTTCCTTCATTCTTTTTTTGTTCCCTAATAACTCGAGTAGAGCCATCGAACGAACTCATTATTAGTACATTATATGTATATTATCAGGTACACTTCTTGTAAGTTTTTTTTAAAAAAAGTCTACAACTGGAAAAAATATGTAGTTTTCTTTTCTTATAAATAAATTAATCTACTATAACAAATCAAAACCAAGTTTGCCATTTAATAATGCGTTAGTTAGATGGCTCTACTCGAGTTACTTGAGAACAAAAAAGAACGAAGAAAATTGCTCCATGGGAAGCTCAGAAAATTCATTTTTTTAACGTATACCGATTTTGAACTTTGAGATTACATTTTGTCTAACCTAATTTTTGATTGGAAGTTTGCTATTTTTGGTAATTTTCACTTGTAATATCGATAGTTTTTATTATAATAATGTATGTTATAAGTATTTTAAAGATATAAAAATTGGTGTGAAGAAAGAGGACAAAAGCAAAAAGGTGACGGTTCAAAAATTATGATCCTATTGTTTATATCTTTGCCGTAAATGCCGGTCAAATTTGCTCGGTTGTATCTCAGGAACCACTCATCACAATTAAACATTTTTTCTTCTAAAAG
This sequence comes from Diabrotica virgifera virgifera, assembly GCF_917563875.1. NCBI lineage: Eukaryota > Metazoa > Arthropoda > Insecta > Coleoptera > Chrysomelidae > Diabrotica > Diabrotica virgifera. The sequence continues at coordinate 59,698,610 of NC_065449.1, read as the reverse complement.
AAACACCCTGCCGGTTTTTTTCTGCTACCGTTTTCATAATTTAATTTAATTTAATATTTGCTTAGATAGTCTATTTATTTTTAAGCCAAAAAATTGTTTATAATTTTAAAATATTCCTGAGGCGGCTTAAATAATCCTATTTCAATTCTGTAAAGTACATTAGATAGGTACAGTGTCTTTTTATACAAAAATCATAGTTATTCTTATATAACTAAATTGTTGTGGTTATTATAGGGACCGTAAATTTTTAATTAACATTTCAATTGTTGCTAAACTGTTCATTGAATTTCCATCGCCTTCTGTAATTATAATTTAAACGAAAAGGGCTTTTATCTTACCAAGTTATTTAATTATGGATAAACAATTACTTATCTAAAATTTTACTTGAAAATTAAAGATTTTTTTAGAAAAACCCGCATTTTTCGGGTCAAATTTTTGTCAAACTAAATCGGAAAAAACATGTCTCTATGCAGAATTTAATTACGGTGAATTTTTATTTGAGTGTTTTTGGTGTAAAGTTGAAATCTCTGGAGTTAAAGAGCAAAAATTGAAGAAAACACGATTTTCAAGCGCCATTTTGTTTTTAAAAAAGTAGCACACTATTTGCGGACTTTGCATATCTATGTTATTAATATTATACAATCATAAGATTCGATTCCAGCAATAAAATTGCTGGTAAATAACTTTTCCTTGTACATATTTTGCTAATTAGCCCAGAGTATAACCAGAATAAGAGACCTGTAATATAAGAAATATTCATAAAATATTGAAACCCTTAATCTATAACAAACAATAACTGGAATCTGAGCATTTAGAGAACCTTGAATTAAGTTGTACTGAATCAAGGTGGTCTCGTCAGACCGCCTTGTTAAGAACGTCCTCGATTAAACTACGCATCGTGTCTCAAGAAGTGTCCATTGTCCAATCTATTCTTGGTCCATCTACAACTTTGATTCTGGTAACATAATCTGTCCAGTTCCATTTTAGCGTTGTAACTAAAGAGCATTAAAATATTTTTCATTCATTTATTTCATTATTTTCTCGTCATTTTTACTTGCGCCTAAAATGCAAACAAAATTATAAGTTTTTTTAAACATTACAACAGTGTAACAACACGGCCCAAAATAAGAGGCTTACTTTTTCTAGTTACATTTAATCTTAAAAATAATAGGCTAACTAGGATTATTAGTTGTTTCTCCATTCTCACGAGACATTTTAAAAGTTAACAGAGTTAGAATGGCACGAAAGTACAATTAATGGTTTACTGCCCTTATCTTGAACTCACACAAAAGTTTCGCTAATACGGATAAAGTTTTATAAACTATTATAATAAATATCCTTTAAAGCTACTAAGAAAATATGCGAGTTCTAATGAACTAAAAGGTTTGAATATCTTGTAATCTGGTCTTGTAATAACAAACATAATATTATCAAACAATAAAATACTAAAAACTTTTATTTTAAATATATCCACAAAATTTATTCTACATAAATTAATGTCACTACAGCAGTTTGGGCAGAGATCCTTTCTTAAGTGATGTGCTTTTACTATGCTTTTAGATTTTAAGTTTCTAATTAAATAGGTTGAGGAGTGAAGAGCTGTTTGTCTCAACTTGATCATTCACAAATATATTTGTATTTTCTAATTTAATAATTTCCATACATTTTAATAAAGATAGCTTAAGGCTTTTATTTTGAATATGAAGAGTTTGATCATGTTCATTAAAAGAATGATTCTGACCTAGAAGGTGAAATGCGTACGTAGAATCTGTTTTTCTATTATTGAACGCTCTTTTGTTTTCTGCTATGAGTTTGTCAAAGGTTCTGCCAATTTGACCGATAAGTTTTTAGACAGTCACCATAATAAATATGTCAATTTGTATATTATTACACCACTCGGTTATTGCTTTTTCTTTTGGCTCTTATTGTTCTTAATGTACTTTCATAAGTTTTTGTTAGTTCTGAAAGCTGATGTTTTCCTATTTTTGTCGATACTTTGTCTGTATATGTGCTAGAGCAGAAGGTACTGGGTATTTTCTGTGGTAGTGGAGAGACTAATTATTTCAAGGCTTTCTTATGCAGATATTGCTTTAAAATTTTGTTAATTGTTTGTTCATCGTACCTACTGTTTGTTGCAATTCTCTCTCGAAGTTAAATACGAAATTGAATTTGAACCTACTAGTAATACCTTTTTTATGTAGTTGTCATTGTCATATTATTTTTGCGCAGAGCTGCCATTTTATCCCATGTACTTGCTATTCTCCTTTTTGGAAACCAATGATTGTTTTATTTTTATATAGTTATTTTCCTAACTAGTGCGGAAAGTGATACTTTCACGCACGAGACTGCCGTTGACCCGAACGACGCGATAGCTGAGTTCGGGGAAGAAGTCGAGTGCGGGGAAGACTCTTTCCGCATGAGTTAGGAACAATATTTTTTCTAGGGCCGTACGTTTGGAAAAAAGCCACAAAAAATAAAGTTATATCAATTTTTATTTAGAAGTGAAAATACACAAATTAATTCTTTGACAAGCTTGTCAAAACCAAACTTTCAGTATAATGGGTTACCACGACGACGATATTGGTTTCCATGACAACGATTCAAAACCATTGTAATTGTCTACTGATCTGACTTTTAAATATCATCATGTCATAATAATTTTATTTCATCGAATTATCGCGCCAATTTCATTAAAATATGAACACAATAAGATAAATTTGAAATAAATTAGAAAATAGTACCAAAAACTTAGTTTATTGCATGTATTATAATATATTATAATGCCATATTACAAGGTATTTTACTTTCCCGCACGCCGTGCGGGAAAATTTACTTTCACGCACGCCGTGAAAGTACAACTTTCGGAAACGACATGCTTGCTTGAAAATGGCTCTTTTAGCACGGCCGTAGAAAATAGTTATTTATGAAAAATTCGTGAAGTATACTTTATGCGAACGCACGCGATGTTTAGAGCACGAGCGACAATGGAGCGAGTGCTATACATCGCGTAAGTTCGCAAAAAGTACTTCACGCACAGTTTCATAGAATATTTTATCTACGATAAATAAATAAAAAAACTGTAACTCTTCGTCACTTGAATTCATTTCTATTCTACAATTTTTAGAACTTTGACATTTAAAAATTCTAATTTCTTTCAAACCACAAAACTGTCAAACATTTTTGTTGTAATTTATTGCTCATTATCTCTTCACCATGACAACGCGAAAGTTGAGGATATTTGATTATATGAAAGTGTGTCAAAAACAGTGCGAAAAAGTAAATCCCATTTAAAATACATTGGTACTTCACTCACACTTTAAACCCTTCACACACTGCTATCTATAATGACAGTTTTCACAAACTAAAAACCTATAAATTAAATGACATAGAGTAGATAAATTATATTTTCACTATTGATAATTATCTTTTGTTATTAATTTTTATAGCTGCTTCAATGTGTTCTCTATCTACTCATGGCTTCCCATTCAATTAAACTCAGTTCATACTCTCCCCCTTTTTGTTCAATCTATACTCGGAAGAATAATTAAAAAATCACTCGAGAATGTAACAATGTACAATTGGAATAAAAGTCAACGGCAGGCACATCAACAATATCAGATATGCCGATGATACTTTACTAATTGGAGAGATTATAAAAGACCTACAGGCACTTTTAGATAATGTAGTAAATGCTAGTGAGGAAAGCGGACTAACGCTTAACGCTAATAAAACAAAATTTGTGATAATTTCCAAAACACAACAAGAAATTTTAAACATAAGAGTGGTGCCAATAGAAAAAGTTAAAAAATACAGACACCTTGGTACAATTATTGATGATAATTACGAGTACCTATACAGAAGAAAATGTATCGAAGAATTGAAATACGTATCGAAGAATGCTGAGAATCTCCTGGACAGACAGAATAACCAATGAGGAAGTACTAATGAGAATAATACAGAACAGCATGGAGATACGGGATTCCATCAAAATAAGAAAACTTCAATACTTGGGTCATATAACACGTGGTGACAGATGTAAACTCCTAAAATTAATTATGCAGGGAAAGATTCAAGGAAGGCGCAGCATAGGTAGGAGAAAAATGCCCTAGCTGCGAAATCTCAGAGAATGGTTTGGATGCAGCTCAATTGAAATCTTTCGGGCTGTAGTGTCAAAAGTGAGAATAGCAATGATGATTTCCAAACTTCGTCGAGGAGATGGCACGTAAAAAAGAATATAGAAGAAATAAAAATGAGAATTGGACAATCTAGACAACATTTAACAAGATGAGAAGAGTATTATGCATAGGAATACTCCGTTCATATGTGTTTTCGGTGCTGCTGTATGGGGTAGAGGCCTGGACCTTACAGAAAGAAATAAGCGATCTACTTGAAGAATTCGAGATGTGGACCTACCGAAGAATATTAAAAATAAGTTGGGTAGATAGAATAACTAATGTTGAGGTCCTCAGAAAGATGAAAAAGAAAAGGAAATCATGAATACGATTAAGATAAGAAAGTTACAGTACCTCGGCCACGTTATGAGAGCGGATAAAATATATGTTGCTACAAACCATAATGCAGGAAAAATACAGGGAAAACGAAGTAATGGAAGAAGACGCATCTCCTGGCTCAACAATCTGAAACAGTGGTATAATTGCAGTTCTATCGACTTGTTCAGAGCTGCAATCTCAAAAGTGAAAATAGCTGTGATGATTACCAACCTCCTTAGAGGAGACGATACCTAAAGAAGAAGATTCAATTAAAAATTGTGATTTAAAAATTATGATTTCCCATTTTTATTTTTTAAGAGCATTGATTTTATTATTTTTTATTGGCAAATATTCGCTTATGTTTTATTAATATTCAGAGACTCCCATTACATTTCTCCATTGAATTATAAAATAATACATATTATGTTCGGTCATAGCACCTATGTCGAGATACTATATTATCTAACTCTCCCTTTATAATGTATTTTTGACTTTTCTTTCCTACGTCTTTCAAAAAATTGAAACTTTTGGGTGAATTTTATTTCTACGTTGAACATATCCTAACCATATTACCGTTTAAGGTTTCCATGTTTCAATTTACCTTTTTTAGGTCTGCTTATACTATACACTATGGTGCAAATGTTTGAAATAAATTATATATTTCGTAAATCGGCAACTTTAAGCGAAAATTCCGAAACAGGTCGATTTTTATTTTTAAATTATGATATTGTGGCATAATGTATATCATACTAGTGACGTCATCCATCTGTGCGTGATGACGTAATCGATGATTTTTTTTAGTGGGAATAAGGGTCGTATTCTACCTAATTTGAAAGGTTATTCAATTCTCTATTTAGTAATATAATCATATAGGGTGTTCAACAATTTTTCTTGAATTAAATTAATTCACACAAAAAGAAGAATGTATGTAATTTATCTAATTTAAAATACATTATGTTTCTGTCATAAAACAGAAAAGAATGTTTTTTTTTTAATAAATAAACGCACTTTTCGCTTAATTTGCAAAATTATAATAATTATTTACGCACCCACCTATCTAATCTGTTGAGAGTTTGAACATTTAATTTAAGCGAAAAACAATTAGTGCGGCAGATTCGTGCAAATATTATAAGAATTGTGCATTTAACGATAGAAGCATATAATTTGGACCCATATACTACACATATAAAGGTTCAAAATTGGACACGAAGCCATCTTAGATTTTACCTTTTACAAAAATGGCGGGCATTCAAAATGGCGACGACAAATATATGACTAATAGCACGATAAGTTTTAAACGAAAAGTCCGACTTCAACGAAATTTGGTATACGGGTTCTTTTTTTGATGTGTAAGATCTAGCTCTTGAACCGGAAGCATCGGTTTACCAGAAGTTGTGTTTTTCCTGATACTTTTGTAAAAATATGTTGTTTTTTTAAATTCTTTCACCCTGTATATATTAATTTTTTAAAAAGTTAATACGGGCATTGAAAATAGCGTAAAAATATTTTTTAGGAAATATTTTGAACTTTCTAGTTATGTTAATTACCATGTAATAAATGCATAACTTATCTTGACCTGTACCTATGTGCGGCAGATTCGTGCAAATATTGTAAGAATTATTGTGCATTTAATGGTAAAACCATATAATTTGGACAACATGTACTACACATAGAAAAGATCAAATTTAGCTATGAGGCCATCTCAGGTTTTGCCTTTTACAAAAAGGTGGGCATTCAAATTGGCGACTATACATATGTGACTAATAGCACGATAACTTTTGGACGAAAAGTCCGATTTCAACCAAATTTGGTATATAGGTTCTTTTTTTGGTGTATAAGATGGAGCTCTTAAACCGGAAGAATCGATTTACCAGAAGTTGTGTTTTTCCTGATTTTTTTGTAAAAATATGTTGTTTATTTTTTCAATTCTTTCTCCCTGTGTATATTAATTTTTCAAAAAGGTAATACCGGCATTGAAAAGAGCGTAAAAATATTTTTTAGGAAATATTTTGAACTTTTTAGTTCAATTAGAAATATTATTTTTGAACATTTGATAAATGCATAACGTATCTTCACATGTAGGTACCTATGTGCGGTAGATTCGTGCAAATAATAATGTAATAAATATTGTGCATTTAATGGTAGAAGCATACAACTTAGACCACACATACTGCACATACAAAGATTCAAATTTAGATATGAGTGCATCTCAGATTTTATCTTTTACAAAAATTTCGGGCATTCAAAATGAACCTGCCGCCCATAGGGACATGTGAACATACTTTACGCCTTTATTAAATGGCAATTAACGTAACTAAAAAGTTCAAAATATTTCCTAAAAAATATGTTTACGCTCTTTTCAATGACGGTATTACCTTTTTGAAAAATTTATATGTACAGAGTGAAAGAATTGAAAAAGAAACAACATATTTTTACATAAAAATACAGTAAAAACACAACTTCTGGTAAACTGATCCTTCCGGTTCAAGACCTCGATCTCATTCATCAAAAAAAGAGCCTATATACCAAATTTGGTTGAAATCTGACGTCTCGTTCAAAAGTTATCGTGCTATTAGTCACATATGTATAGTCGCCATTTTGAATGCCCGCCATTTTTGTAAAAGGCCTAATCTGAGATGGCCTTATATCTAAATTTGTACCTTCATATGTGTAGTATATGTGGTCCAAATTATATACTTCTATCATTAAACGCACAATTGTTTCACATATCGGCTTCACTAAATGTTTATTTATGAAATAAACTTTTTTTTTCTGATTTGAGTTATGTATAATTTAAAATTATGACTATCCTCCAGTGTTACATAAGTACTGTACGATAAAGTATAAAAACTATTGTAACTAATATAACATAACAAATATCTCTTTAACACCGAGTGATGCTTATAACAACATAAGTTAGTCAGCATTGCAAGTAAAAAAATGACATTTTATACATATTCTTTTGAAATACAATAACTGACATGACTAAAAAGCGCATCAGTCTTTCTACGTTCAACCCCATTTTAAATCCTTCAGTTTGCAGATTTGGTTTCAGTTGACTCAATAGAGTAGCCGCTATCCAGTTTCTGTTGACGAGGATTCGGTTTAAGTACAGAGGTCGTTTAAGTTTATTAACCTCGTGTCGTTTGTGTTACTGACAATCTCTGTGAGTGTATTTAATTTCTGTTTTATTGTCTACAACAAAATATTATGCACACAAAACCAAATTATGGCGTCAAATTATGGTCTCATAAATACACAGTGTCTTTCGAAAAACTAATGTACAGTCGAACCCGCTTATTGGAATAGCCGTTGTGCCAAGAAAAAGTATTCCTATAACAGGGATATTCTAATAACCGATCATATAAGCCTAGTGAAAACGTTTTGGGACCTCAAATTTCTATTCCTTAAACCGGGATATTCCTTTAACCGGTATTCTAATAAGCGGGTTCGACTGTATTAAAATAAAAACGTTATTTTCTTGGTATTTGATTTATATGGTGTTTCCTTGGAAAACTGAAATACTTTAATGGTAAATAGATGTCACTGAGGTATTTCTAGATATACTACATTTGGGCAATATGGGCAAAATATGACCGCGGATTTTTTTTGTTTATGCAGAAATACATACCATATATTTGTTTATTATACAGGTGTTTTATTCCTTATAACTAAAACGTATGTACATATCTACAATAGGTACTAAGTTTATGAGCTTTGTATGTATTTTGAACATTTTGATAATCCGAACAATTTGATAATCCGAACTACCCCTGCACCAATTAGTTCGGATTATCGACGCTCTACTGTACTAAAAGTATTATAATATAAAATATTAGTAATTAATCGTTTTAAAAATGTATTGTTGTATAATTTTTTTGAGAAAATTAAAAAAAAAATTTATATCAAAAACCACGAAAATTATACATTTTCATCGCCCTGTATATGACCAAAAATTATAATAGTATAATTTCGTGAGTAATCAGTGTTTTCGCGGAATAGTGAAATCGTTAAGAAGGTGGTTTTTCTTAATGGGTTTTTGAACGGACTAAAACAGTTGTGCGTGTATTTGGTAGAAAGGATGTTTGGTGATTGGTAGAAAATGATCGATGGAAGGGATGAGAGTGTGGAGTCTGATTTTGGCGAGAGAAAAAATGGGTACTGTGAAATTAATATCTAAAGACAGCAGTCCAGTTTTTGAAAAGTGAGAAGTCCGTGTAAAGTGGTGAAGTTAGCCTTTGCGAGCAGAATCAAGTTGAAACGAAATCGTTGACCGAGTTGAAAAGTTAATTTTTCTGGGACCGAGGAAGATTCCTGTTTCTGTCTAGAACGAGTAGCCGATTGGTATCTATTTTCACAAGATATCGAGCAGAAAGTAAACTGAGTCGAGAATTCGAGCGGTTGGTTTTGTTTTTACATAAACAGTAATTAAAATAATTAAGTAATTAATTAAATTAGGAATTTGCTCATCAATCTCATAAAAGAGAGAAATACAGAGCATAACAGTATGTAAACTTTTAATTTGGTATGGACATGCGAGAAGAGCAGATCGTACAAGGTGGATATCCAAGATTTCGGATTGGAACCAAATAGGAAAGAGAAGAAGATGTAGACCCCATAGATCATGGAGGGATGAAGTGGACGAGGCCATGGAAAGAAGAGACCTTAGAGACGAGAATGGCAGAACAGAAACGACCGGAGGCATTGGTTGAAAGAAGGAAGGAGGCGAAAGCTGTAAAAATCCTTATATAGATAGATATAAAAATCTATGTTAAAATAAGGCATGTTGGATACATAACCTAAAAGTAATTGAGCAGAGCAAATTGTTGTACATTATTAAAGACTATTTTATTTTTATTTTTATTTTTTTTTTTTTATAAGTGAGAATGTATCATTTTAATTAATATGCCTATCTCCTCTATTTGATGAATATTGTGTATTTTTCGTTTTGGTTGCGTTATGTCTGTATAAACAACAATATGAATGCAGAAAACTTCATTTATCTTGACACTACCATCGCCCCATTATGAGTTTTATATTGTTTGCATGTTTTATGAACGTTGAAACTCCCGGTTAACGGCTGTATTGTTCAACAGTTGTTCGCGAAAGTAAAACACAGTTTTCAGGTAGATAGTTGCAACACCGCAGATAGGCTATACTCCTGAACGGGATAATATAGGGCATAAGGTGAATGACCTGTTGCTGCTCTGCGTAGGAAACTGCAAAAGTACCCAAGGGGATGTGTATAGCAGTAAATTAATATAAACTTATCTGTTATTTTATTCTCGTTTATTGAACGGCTGCTTGGGTTGTTTTGTATTTTAAAAACAAAGCTAATTAGTTTTTAGTTGAGACAGACGATTTCTAAACATAAAAAAGTATTGTATTTTACACCAAAGTAGAGAAGTTATAATATCTCCCGTGCTACATATTTTCTATTTAACAGTAGTTTAGTAAACCTGTTTTGTTTCGTTTATTTTTATCCATTTTTATTTTTATTCACTTCTTTAAAAGGAAATATAACAAATACAGCTACGTACCAAAATAACTTTTACCATCAAATGCTCATCATCTTTTTAAATTTTTAATATAAACTATATACTTTTTCTACGAGCGTGCAAAAAAGTCTACTTTTCCGCACGCGTTTTGGTTTGGAAAGTTTTACTTTTCCGCACTGAATTTACATCTTCGCATGTCTTAGTTCGAAGATAACGTATAATGCAAAATTACTAAATATTAGGTAAGTTTAATATAAAGTCAGCTTTTTAAAAATTTTATTATCAAATTCAAAATATGTAATATTATGTACTTGAGGTGGTGAAAGCAGCCGGTAGTTCTACTTCTTCATCCTCCGTAGTAACGGTTATCGGCATTGGTATTATGTAAATGTTTGCTTGTTGAAGCCGCATTGACTTGAGTTTGAGATTATTATAATTAGTACATTATTTCACGGTTTTTGCTGTAAATTTTAAGAACCGCTTGGATTGATATGAAATTTGGCATACGCATAGCTAACATGTCAAAGAAAAAAAGTGATATGGTGCTGATGTGTGCTTTTGCCCTGGGGGTGAGTTTCACCCCATCTCGGAATTGAAAAAATATATGTCTAAGATAAGTCCCGAAATGGATAAACTGACTAATTTTAAGCAAATTTTGTTCTATAGACTTAGTTATATAATCAGATCTGTGTCACGTTAAGTCGTGATAATGCACCACTTGTTCAAGAAGATTTACATCATCCAGAATTAATGATAAATATTAATGATTTTCAGAAAGAGGAAACCAGTTTTGTGCCTCATTCTAAAACTAAAAGATATAATTTTAAAAAAGCAAATTTTCCTTTACTGTACTCAGAATTTCTAATTGCGACTGGAGTTTTTTAGACATGTCCTATGATGTAAATACGGGTGAAGTCGAGTTCGCTCCGCTTCTTTCAGGTATATTTTAGAAGGGTACGAATTGGCTCCCGCATGAATGCGGGTAGGCTCTCATATAATCGCGGAAACATTAGACATTGTTGCCAAATCGTGTAATATTTATACTGCTTAGGAAATTTACATAGTGATATAGACTTTTTATAGGAAAATTATACTTTTAGACAAATACTTTTAGAGTTTGTTTTAGTTCAACATTGGCATATGTGGCAATTTTAACACAAATTATCGGTGTCGGCCGGTATGCGCTCGACCATTTTGCGCTCTTACCTGAAATCGGCCGGTTTGCGCTCTACACTCTAATACCCGAAAGTTAAGTTAGGATCGAAGGGTTAGGTCTTCCTCCTTTCCCATAGATATTTCTAGGAAGGTAACTGTTTCTAACAAAAAGAGAAAATTTTAAAGAAGTGACAACGCTGGGTGATATTTTCGACATGTTTAGGTAAAATAAATTTTGTCTATGGGAGCCAATTCGGACTCTACCTTTTTTAGTTCAGGTAAAATTCTTACCATTGGGAGCGAACTCGACCCCGTCCGTAAATACAGTCCTATAATTATTTTATGCTATAATAAATATATGAATTATTTGATATGTGTGTACCAATATACAGAAATTATAAACGTGAATATCCTACATGGTACAATGCGGAAATAATTAGAATGATAAAGTTGAAATAAAAAAATATCAAAAATTATAAGAAAACAGGAAATATACTTTATATGCATGAATTTCAAAGGTTGCGAAAAATAATAAAACAAATGATTAAAACTGAATATAACGCTTATCTTGAAAAAATTCAGACTAGTATTCCTAACGAATCTAATAATTTCTGGGCATATGTTCATGCAAAGAAGAAAACTTCTAGAATCCCAGGTGCAATGTGTTACAACGGCGATACATTTAATAATCCTCACGATATAATCCATGCTTTTAAGATGTTTTTTGAAAAAGTTTATATACCTGTCGAGATGAATGCATTTGATAACCAAGAATGTAGAGATATCTATTTACCCACTATTAATTTTAGCGAATTTCAAGGAAACGAAATTTTGGCAGCATTTAAAAAAATTAAAAATAAAATGGCGTCCGGACCGGATAATATTCCAGCATTTTTAATCAGAGATTGTTCTCGGGTACATATTTGTAAAGCCACTTCAAAAAATTTTTAACTTATCAATAAAAACGGGAACTTATCCCAAATTGTGGAAAAATGCAAAAGTATGCCCTGTTTTCAAAAACGGAACGAAATCTGATGTATCCAATTACAGACCGGTATCTTTGTTATCCAATTTTTCAAAGTTTTTCGAAGTAACTGTATATAATCGTATATACCCTTTTGTTAGGGGATGGATATCACCTTATCAACATGGCTTTATAGATAAACGCTCTACTGTATCAAACTTAGCTGTAATAACTCAATATATTTCAGATGTTTTGGGTGTACAAGGTCAAGTAGATGTAATATATACTGATTTTTCTAAGGAGTTTGACAAGGTTGATCACAAATACCTTCTCTTTAAATTATCAAATTTAGGATTTTCTGGAAACGTTTTAAAGTTACTTGAAAACTAATTAATAGGTATTAGCCAATGTGTATCATATAATGGTTTCACATTACAATGAATCTTTACTACATCCGGCGTTCCACAGGGATCAAACTTAAGTCCATTGTTGTTCCTATAATATATCAATGATTTATGTTTAGATATCAATACCAGAAAATTATGTTTTGCGGATGATCTTAAAATATACTGTGAAATTAAAACAATTGCTAACTGTATAGATCTGCAGAACGATCTAAATTATGTAGATACTTGGTGTATAAAAAACAAACTTTTTCTTAATGTAAATAAATGTAAAGTAGTAAGATATTCTACAAAGGAAAATAAGATTGATTTTAATTATGTAATTCAGGGGTCAGAACTGGAAAAATGTAATAGCATTAAAGATTTAGGAGTTATATTTGATTCAAAATTAACCTTTAATGACCATATTGAGCAGAAAGTATGTGATGCTATGAAAATTTACGGTTTTATCATCAGAAATTCTAGAAATTTTAGCGATATAAGACCGATTAAACTGCCGTATCTGTCGTTAGTGCGAACCAAACTAGAATATTGCAGCTTAATTTGGTATCCTCTTTATAGATGTTATATGCAACAGATTGAAAAGGTACAACGGAAACTTTTAAAATATTTAGCATCTAAGGTTGATGGAGTATATCCTGCTCATGGTTATGATTACGATTTGTTATGTAACAGGTTTGATATTGTAAGTTTAGAGTTAAGAAGAGTTATATTTTCCATCCATCCATCCAATGGCACTACAGCCCAAATCGAGCCTTGGCCTCCTTCAATAAGCTTCTCCAATCATTTCGATTTACCGCTGTTATTTTCCATGAACGCGTTCCCAGAAAGTTCCTGGCATCCTCATCGACTTCGTCTTCCCATCTCTTTTTAGGTCTTCCAACAGGTCTTCTTCCCTGCATTCTTGCATTCAGCAGTTTTCTGGGGATTCTACTCTCATGCATGCGGACCACGTGCCCTGCCCACCGTAATTAGTTATATTTTCGGTTTCAATATTTATTTAAGTTATTACACAACTGTATTTACTGCAGCGATATATTAGACCAAATTAGATTTAATGTGCCACGAATATCTTCCAGGTCAACTATCGTGTTTACTTGTCCACGCGCGAGAACAAACATGTTACTAAAGTCACCGATTTATGTTAGGTGCGATAACTATAACAAAATACGCAACAATTGTGATATTTTTTCCTGCTCAATTAATCATCTAGTTGATACCGCCTTGGTTTATGGAGTACCTTAAATTGTTATTTTTTTTTAATTCTTGTTTACATAGTTATTTGTTTAATTAAATTGTTCTCACTCTTTATTTTCAACATACTGATTGTATGCTAACTGAAAAATATATTTAAAATTTTTACCCTAGAAATGGGAAACTGTTGGGTAATAAAGCTATTATTTATTTATTTATTATTTATTTATGGAGTTTTTTTCACCAAGTCAATACTTTTTGAGTTATTAGCAAGTCAATATGTTCAGTTTTCAACAAAATAACCACGTTTTTAGACGGTTTTTCGCAAATAACTCAAAACGTAAGCATTTTAAAAAAAATATCCTTAGCAAAACTATAGCCTATAAAAAAGTGAAAAAAACGGTGTATATACTAGGTCTCCATGCGTAGCAAACACAGAGTTACAGCTAATGAAAAATAGGTTCATATTCGAAAAATTCCAACTAAAATAATTCAATGTGAAATATCCAAATAATGAAGAATTCTTGGGCAAAACACATTACAACTTTTTTAAAGTGTTTATAAAAAGCTTTATTTCTGTTTTTATAAAAAAATTTTTAGTATTTTAACTATTTAATGGAAAATAAGCCACAATGTTATTAAAAAAATGATTTTTATTAACGTTTCGACGCCCAAATTTTTAGTATCATATGTAAGCAAGTTACGCTCAAAATAAAATTGGTCTCTTTTGTTTTGGCACAAAAGAATCAGGAAGATCACCCCCCATTAGCAACTTAAATGAAATTAATCGTTACCGCTTCACAAGTTACTTTACTTATGTTGTGTTTATATGATCTGTAAGTTTCATCGATTCAAAGTGCTAATTTTTTAAAAAATTTGGTTTTAAATTTTTTGAAAAAAATATTTTTTTCTAAGTAACTTAAAAATTGTTAGAGATTCCAAAAATCTTAAACAATAAAAAAAGTCGACTTTATTTTCTGAATATTTTGTACTTTTTTGTTTTTCTTTAAGATAAAAATTGGTTAAGATTCGGTGTTTCTAAATTTGCATACACTTGTGATAAGTGATTCGTTCAAGCCCTTTTAACTACAGCTCTTTCAAAAATAAGGACTTTGAATCGATGAAAATTACAGATCATATGATCAATACATACGCTAGTAAAAAACTTGTGAAATGGTAACAATTAAGTTCATTTGAAATGCTAATCAGGGGGTGATTTTCCCGGTTTCTTACCAAAAAAGGGACCAACTTAATTTTGAGCGTAACTTGTTTACTTTTGATGATAAGAAACTTTTTTTAAAAACAAAAATAAGCATTATTTAAACACTTTAAAAAAGTTAAAATGAGTTTTTCCCAAAAAAGTGCTTTGTTCCTTGGTTATGGCACGTTAAAATATTCGATTTGGAATTTGACGAATATGAACCTATTTTTCATTAGCTATAACTCTGCTCCTACTAGGTATAGTGACCTACTATATACACCATGGTTTTCACTTTTTTACGTGATATATTTTTTATAAAAAATTTTTTTGACCAAATACTTACTTTTGAGTTGTTTGCGAAAACCCGTCCGAAAACTTGGTAATTTTGTAGAAAAATGAACATATTCACTCGCAAATAACTCGAAAAGTATTAACTTGGTGACAAAACTTTATAGAACAAAAGTTGCTTCGAATTAATCATTTTATCCATTTCCGGAGTTATTTCGAACTAATATTTTCACTCCCAAAAGGGGGTGAAACTCGCCCCTAATGCAAGAGCACACATCAGCACAATATCACTTTTTCTTTGAGTTATTAGCGATGTGTATGCCAAATTTCATGTCAATCCTAGCGGTTCTTTAAAACTTAGAGGTTCTGCAATATTTTGCCTTTAAAGAACGTACTAAATATAATTGATTGGCGTTATTTTTTAATTCAATTAATTGATTAAGATTTGGCCATTTAAACGCTCGTAGAAAAAAATATTATCCTAAACTCTTGCGGAAAAGTATGACTTTCCGCACTAGTTAGGAAAATAACTATTTCGGTATTATTTTATTTTGAAAAATTATTGTATATGGCATGATTTTCATTGTGTTGCATTTTTAATGTCAAATACTTAAGAAGTATATTTATTAAAAATACTAACAAAGTAAAGATTTTACTAATTCTTCTTCTTGATGTGCCTATCTGTGACAAATGTTGGTGATCATCATGGCAATCTTTATTTTATCTGCTGCAGCGTGGAAAAGTCGCTCAAATGTTCTATTGAACTAGGTTCTCAGGTACCCGTGTTGAGCTGCCCCCCCACTTGCAAAAATCAAAAAACAAATAGCCCTGATTTATGAGCTATTTATGAGCTCTCATATTCGGCAAACTAAAAATTTTGAGCTCGTTCCACTGAGCAGGAATTTGATACTTTAGTGGGAAACTTAAAAATAGGAATATTGAATCGGTTTTTGCGGCAGAATTACGAGCTATTTATGAGCTCTTGAAATTATATAGTTTCGATTTTTGAGCTCATCCCCTTCACTCCCAAACAACCCTTTAATTGATTTAACTTAAGAGAAAAATGCTGATAAAACTTAAAATATATCGTATTGCCGATATAATTCCTATAGCTTATATACTCTAAGAATAAACTATTAAATCACATGCATTTCGATTA
The DNA here is from genome assembly GCF_917563875.1 of Diabrotica virgifera virgifera. Lineage (NCBI taxonomy): Eukaryota > Metazoa > Arthropoda > Insecta > Coleoptera > Chrysomelidae > Diabrotica > Diabrotica virgifera. The sequence goes on along the minus strand of NC_065449.1, from coordinate 59,682,257 downwards.
TTGAGCTACAACCCCTTCGCAAGAAAACACCCTATCTTCCCGGCTTAAGAGAAAGTTGTACTTAAAATGCATTAAACTAATTATTTGGCGACTACATATCATTGAATAATTTATAAGCGTCCAAATTACGCGCATTTAGATCAGTAAATTGCAATTTATTTTGTATAGTGCAGTCACTGAAGGTAAAAATCAACGATTACCTTCAATTTCGGTGAACCTTCATGGATTTTCACGAAAATTGGTTAGTGGTTAGAGGATACGTCAATAAAGAAAGGTAATATGGTAGCACCGTGCGCCTTTACCCTGAGGGTGGATACCGCCCCTTCAGGGGGGTGAAAATTATTTTATTAAAAATAACTGCACAAATCAATAAAAGAACAAATTAAAAGCAAAATTTATTATATAAAGTTAATAAAATAAGTCAATACTTTTTAAGTTATTAAAGATCAAAGATTTTAATTATTCGTGAAAAAAATGCATGTTATGAAGCGGTTTTTCATAAATCACTGAAAAACTGTGAGTTTTTACAAAAAAGTTAATAGTAGTTTAATTCGTATAGCTTATATTCTAAAAATAAACTCTTAAATCACGCGCCTTTCGATTATAGAGCTACAACCCCTTCGCAAGAAAACCATCCCATATTCCCGGCTTAAGAGAGAGTTGTACTTAAAATAATTGAAATTAATTATTTGGCGACTACATATCGTTTAATAATTTATGTGCTTGCAAATTATACGCATCTTAATTATTGAATTGCCATTTTCTTTCTATAGTACAGTCACTGAAGGTACAAAATCAACTATGACCTTCGATTTCGGTAAATTCCATTCATTTTCACGAATTAACAATAACAACTTGGGGTTTTAACATGGGGTATATGTCACCCCTTCTCGGGCGTGAAAATTACTTTATTAAAAATAACCCCACAAATCGAGAGAGTGACAAATTGTAAGCAAAATTTGTTATATAATGTGATTAAAATAAATCAATACTTTTTGAGTTATTAAAGATAAAATATTTTAATTTTTGTGAAAGAAAATGCATGCTTTAAAGCGATTTTTCATAAATAACTCAAAAACTGTAAGTTTTTACAAAAAACTGTTCATCACTAAAATTGAAGCTAATAAAAAATATAATAAATTGCTTACATGAAAAACCCTTTAATGTTAATTTAAAGTAAGTTATTGGAAATTAAATGTATATTTTTTTCTGCGACTGTTCAAATCTAAGGATTCAAGCTTAAATAACGGGAAAGAGAAGCATTTTATAACACTTAGGTACTAAATACTTGTCAAAGAACTTGAAATACCTATCAAAAATGAGCTCCAGAAAAAGTTGATAGCATCAAAATCCGCTCACCAATTTTCGTGAAAATGAATGGAGATTTACCGAAATCGAAGGTCATAGTTGATTTTTACTTTCAGTGACTGCACTATACAAAATAAATTGCAATTTACTGATCTAAATGCGCGTAATTTGGACGCTTATAAATTATTAAATGATATGCAGTCGCCAAATAATTAATTTAATGCATTTTAAGTACAACTTTCTCTAAAGCCGGGAAGATAGGGTGGTTTTCTTGCGAAGGGGTTGTAGCTGAATAATCGAAATGCACGTGATTTAATAGTTTATTCTTAGAGTATATACGCTATAGGAATTATATCCTCAATATGATATATTTTAAGTGTTCTCAGCATTTTTCTCTTAAGTTAACTCAATTAAAGGGTTGTTTGGGGGTGGAGGGGATGAGCTCAAAAATAGAAACTATATAATTTCAAGAGCTCATAAATAGCTCGTAATTCTGCCGCAAAAACCGATTCAATATTCCTATTTTTAAGTAGTAGAGGACTCAGACCCCCCCCCCCCACCCCACTAAAGTATCAAATTCCTGCTCAGTGGAACGAGCTCAAAACTTTTAGTTTGCGGAATATGAGAGCTCATAAACAGCTCATAAATCAGGGCTATTTGTTTTTTGATTTTTGCAAGTGGGGGGGGCCAGCTCAACACGGGTTTCTCAGGTTCTTTAACCTTTCAGAGTTAACGTGCGAACTATGATTCCGCTTGTCTAAATATTTGTCGATTTCTGACGATTAATTACGATCTCGGTCGTGGCGTGCTCGCTAACTTTAAGTGAGGGGATACTCTTACTCTATTCAGTACTGTTGTGAGAATTGTCTTATTGCGTTTAGTTCTGCTGCTATATTGACTTGCGGAACGTAAGTCCGCACGTTATACAAGTTGTCACAAATCTTCAGGTAAGATTCAATTTTAAAATATTTTGTTTTTAGGGTAAATATAAAAATATTTATATAATTTATAATTGCGAGTGATCTACTGATTACGTTTTCTGTATATTTGATGGATATAAGCTTATTTTTGTTACAGATTTTTTAAGATGAGTTTCGAAAAGCAACTAGCATATCTTGAAAAGCTGCATGCGGAATTTCCCTCTGATTCTGAGCCAGAAGATAAACCTGACGATGATGATGCTAGTTTGGAAGGAGATTATGAAGAAGTACAGGACCACGATACCGACATGGAAGAAGACATTGAGGAGAGAATCTTAGAATCTCCGAAGACAGCAACGAAGATTGACTTATTTTCGTTCATTCATGTATATACTTTGCGTAGCTCAAACATTTGTTTTTAATTTAGTTATTGTTTGGTTTCTTAGAAATAATTGTTTTGTATTTTTTTAATTTAGGTTTTTGTGATTTATACGACTCAAAATGTGAAAAGGGTATATCCGTTCACTTTTATTTTTGAAGCATGAATTTCGGTGCAAGTTATAATAAATTTGTTTGCAAATGTTTCTTTTTGTCTTTATATTTAAACAATTGAAAAGTTCTCGGACCGTTTTTCTGAAAATATTTGTTTTTTGGACCTTTTCTGGATGTGCGGACTGTGAGTCCGCACTTTACACTTTATGTATTGTCATGTCACGTTATCTCTGAAAGGTTAACCAGGATGCTCTTCTTCTTTCTGGATCTCGCCTTACAAATATTTTCCTTGAAGGGTAGTTTGTAGGAGGGCATATCTGGATTCATTTCGCATAATGTGTCCAAAGTATTCTAATTTTCGAGATTTGATGGTGGTCATTACCTCTCCGTTCTTCTTCATTCTTCTGTGGATCTCTGTATTTGTGGTCCAGTGTGTTCACGGGATTTTTAAAATTCTCTGTTATAGTCACATATCACATGCTTTCAATTTTCTGCACTTATCTTCATTCAAGGTCTACGATTCAACTCAATAAAAGAGGACAGAGAAGACGTAGCATCGCAGCATTCTTACTTTTATATCAAGTGGTGACTCCTAAGAAGGGCCCCCCATACGGTTGAAGGTGGATCTAGCTTTTCCCATGCGCGCTGTTATCTCTTCGTTGTTAGTCCATTCTTCATTTATTATGGTGCCGAAATAGTTGCAGTGCGTTACTCTTGTTACAGGAGTTTGGTTGATGTAGAGTTTATTTTCTGTTACCTTTGTCTTGCTAATGATCATAAGCTTTGTCCACCTTAAGTTTATATTGAGTCCACAATGTTGACTGTAATTCATGATTGTGTCCATAAGCACTTTTAGATCTTCTACGTTGTCCGTAAATACTATGGTGTCATCTGCAAACCTGATGCTATTTAGCCGGTACCCGTTTAGTAGAATGCCTTTTTCATTTTCGTGTAAAGCTTCGGGAAATATTCTTCAGAGTAGACATTGAACATTAGAAGGGATAAAATAGAGCCTTGCCTCACCCCACACATAACTCTCACATATTTGGTGTGTTCACCTTCAACTCTGAGGTTTGCAGTCTGTTTTCAGAAAAAAGTTTGTAATGATTTCTGTACTCGATCATTTTTTTTCGTAATTGACTAGACATGCGTATACGTCTCAATTATTGAAGTCTCTTCATATTTAGAATAAGACTTGTATTGAGAATAAAGCCTGTTTTGTACCAACAGCATTTATGAACCCGAACTAGTTGGCGGAAATTTGAATGTTACGCAGCTTGTAAATTCTCTTATGGATGATCTTTAGGAACAATTTTAGGAAATTATTCATCAGGCTTATCGTGTGTTATATTCTTCGCATTTTTGGCTCCTGGTTTTATGGAAGTGCAGTAAACTCATTCGGTTGTTATTTCTTCAGAGTGGTTTATATATTTTTGAATATCTTTGTGATTATCGCTATGGATTCGTGTCCATTAGTTTGAGTATTTCTGCTTGTATATTATCGGGACCTGTTGCTTTGCTATCTTTTAACAGTATTTTATTAATACAAATGTTTAAACTATGATTTTATTATTTCGTCTGCCTCTTATTTTATATTAAGTGTATTTCAATCAATTATAGGCACCATATAAACAAGAATTTTGACAGAAATACCTAAACAAACATACATGAAAACATATATAGGTATTTTTATGACATATCTTTTATTACATTCAGGATAACGAAAAGGTCAATATTTGTTGTAACGTTCTCGAATAAAAGGCAAAGGTCAATAGTTGGTTAGCTAGAATGAAAACAGAAAATCCTGTTGTTTTAAGTTTTCCCCTTGTTTGTTTTCCGTTACAAAGATTGATCAATATTATTTAAATGGTAATTAAAACTTAACTTGGGACTCGGAGGCATTCTGAAAAATAGAGAAAAACATTTCTACAATTATTTTCTCTTAAGGTAAAAATGTAGTAGTTTCACGTAGCTGAAATGTTCAAAAAGTAGTCTGTTCTGAATATAGTCCATGTACTCATCACAAGGTTTTTAACCCAGGAGCAGTCGCGCCATTAGAAAAAATATCACATTTTATCCTTTTCCGTGATAACTTAGTGAAAATTTTTGCAACATTGCTTTCCACTCAGAAGTGCCTCAAGGAGGATCGTAGTAATGCGTGGACATTGTTTTTGATTTTTTTTATTTTTTATTTTTTTGTGGAATTTATGGCTTTGGTGAGAACCAATTAGCTTTAAAATGGTTAGAAATAGATATTTTTAACATAAAAAGTAAATAAAAATATTATAAATAGAAATTTGTTTTAAATTCGTATTTAAATTTGTGTTATGAGATTTTTTCTCTATACGCGACTACATACGTGACAGAAGTGAGAGCGACTGCTCCCGAGTTAAAGTGATTAAAAAAACTTTAAAAAGGGGTAAACTTTACTAGTTGGCTTTATACCTTCAATATAACAACGTGGAATGAAGTAAATACTTCTGTTGTATATAGGCATATGAATTTATTAAAAATTCTTAAAATTTATCAACAAGGGACTGGAAGTAAACTGACCATCATTAGTGTAAACGTCCAGTGTACAATTAATTGTAACTAGCCACTTCAATAGGTGTAAATACCTCTAAATTACTTGTCTTAAGATTTTAAATGTCTTAAGATTTTAAAGATCACATGTGGATGTATTTCATCCTTGCTCGAAAATTGCACAAGGTACTTGTATTCTAGTGAGAGGATAACGACAAACTAACAGTTGGTGACAACGACTTTATGTCGACTACTTTTAAAATACAATGTAACAATAATGTAATTTAGAGGTTTTTACACCTATTGAAGTGGATAGTTACAATTACTTGTACACTGGACGTTTACACTGATGATGGTCAGTTTGACCGAAAACGTTTTGTACTTCCACTCCCTTGTGGATAAATTTTAAGAATTTTTAATAAATTCATATGCCTACATACAACAGAAGTGTTTACTTCATTCCACGTTGTGACTAAAAAAACTTTGTTTCTGTTTTTAAAAAAGTTTCTAGCAACAAAAGTAAGCAAGTAAGAAAGTTACCCTCAAAATAAAGTTTTGTTCCTTTTTTTTGGTAGAAAAAAATCGTGAAAATGACCAACTTATTAGCATTCCAAAAAATTAATCGTTACTGCTTCACTAGTTACGTACTTTATGTATGGTTTAAAATATGTTCTGTAAATTTTACTGGTTCAAAGTGCTTATTTATATTTATTATTGTTTAAAAAAGTGAAATTTTCATAAAATGCATTTTTTTCAAAACAACGTAAAAAGTTTTAGTGATACCAAAATATCTCAACGGGTAAAAAAGTGTTACTCGTTCAAGCCTTTTCAAAAATGATCACTTTGAATCGATGAAACTTACAGATCGTTATAAACAATACAGTAAAGTAACTTGTTAAGCGATAACGAATAATTTCATTTGGGATACTAATTAGGGGACTATTTTCAGGATTTTTTTACCAAAAAAAAAACAACATAATTTTGAACGAAACTAATTTTTTTTTAAAAAACAAAAGGTAAAGCATTTTTTAAACATTTTAAAAAATTTGTTGAGCTTTTCACGAAGTCTTAACTTTTTGGTTATTTTACGTTGAAATATTTGATTTTAAACTTGACGAATCAGAACTTAGAACTGTACTTTTCATTAGCTACAACTCTGCTTCTATTGGGTGTACACACCTCATACATACACAATTTTGTCACTTTCTTATAAGCTATATTTTTACTAAAAATATCTTTTTGATAAAATACTCAATTTTTGAGTTATTTCCGAAAAACGAATCTTTCTACTCTGCTTTTAAAATCTGCCTACCAAAGGCAACGCTACGCAAGAGATATTCTTGTACTATTCCAAACTAATATCTCTAACGCAATTACATAATAGCACACAAGATCTGATAGCAACTATCTTAGATGTAGAAAGCGTATTTGATACCATCTCTAGAAATTCAATTCTTGTTAAACTTTCTACATAAATATAAACTCACTGGCGACAGAAACATACTTATAAAAACTTCATAACATCTAGAATATTCAGAGTATTTCTTAATATCTTCGTTTCTTCTCCACATGTCCAACTTGATGGATTTTCTCAAGGTTAAATAAAGCACGATATTAGTCATTCTTGCAATTATCAAGTTGTCACCTTATTGCTCCACCAATTAATTCCGTATTATACATTATACCGATGACCAAATAATGTACTGATATGGTAAATATAAGTAAAATTCTTGAATTAGCAATAAATGATCTACAAACAAAGGACTTCTTTAGGAATTGCCCTCTCCCATTCTAAATCCAAAGCTATTAAATGTAGCACCTTCTTCTTGTTATTTTCTATATATGTACATGACACTTACGTCTCTCACTCTCCTTACTACTCTATTTCTTGTTATTGAACATAATATGATGTGGTCATTCCATTCTACTCTTTTGTCCCAGTTCTCAATGTTCTCCACCCTGCATCTCCGTCGTATATCTGTACTTTTAGCTGTGTCCCATAGTGTCATTATTGCTCTGATAAGATAACTGTTTTGTAAATTATATCTTTTCCGATATTTTTATTTCTCCATATTGTGTCATTCAGGCAAACTGCGGTCCTGTTTGCTCTATTCACTTGTTCTTCCATTTCTGTTCCGATCTTTCCATAACTATGTAGATGGTGTGTTTCCTAGATATTTTAACTCCATTAGCTGACCCTCCAGCTGTAATTTATATCTTAGTGGATTTGCTGTTATAACCATGCGTTTTGTCTTTTTAGGGAAATTTACATGTTAAATTTTCTGGCGGGTATATTAAATTGGTACAGCATTACAAATCATCTTCACTTTGAGAGGTTAGTATTGCAGTATGCAATTTAGCAGAAGAATTAATTATTTTGGAATCACTGACAACAACTTTAATTTACCTGTTGTTGATAATTGCAAAATATTAGGGATGATAACCCATTCAGGAAACTTAAGAAATTTCCCTGGAAAGGTTACATATAATCAAAACACTCTTACATAGTCATGGAGGCACAGAACGAACCACGTTACTGAAATTTTGGAGAGCACTTATCCATTCCAAGCTCGACTACGGATGCTTCATCTATACAAATGGAAATAAATTAACTCCAAAATTCATTAAATACAGGACACAACACAGCTAGCTATCCGCCTATACCTTGGGGCACTCCGTTCTTGTCCTGCAAAAAGTTTTTACTGTAAAGCTAATGAATCTCCTCTGTGGCTTAAGTGAGAATAAGTTCTCCTCTCCTATGGTGCTTAAATTTCTTCCAAACCCACTATATCGTTTAATTCCATCATCACATCATTGACTTGGTAATATATAAGTATCATATAATATAAAAAATGTTTACCCATTTAAATTTAGTTTCACAGTTGAATAATTGAAAATGGTTTCCATCCTTGTGGGACCATAGACCACAGACCACAGACCACTTGTTTCCTTGTAAATACAATGAATTCGACTTTACTAAGTAGCAAGACATTTACTCAACACACACACACATACTACACATTGGGCTATCTGTTTGCGAAATCTACTCTACCATGCTAATGGCCATTCGTTGTCGAGGCATTAAGCTAAATAAAAAAGCAGTTGATTTTCTCGAAGAATATGATCACCTTATTGATTTGGTTTGTATTCTTTATAAACTTTTTGAAGATAGTCCGCATATAATACACTCTAAACTGTGAAAGGCTCGATGCACACTTGCGTGTTTCAAGTTTGGTGCCCGCTGCGAGCAAGCTGCTTGTTTTCAAGCCAAGTCTCCCATCAACACACATTTGAGCGGTTTCTAGGGATCAATATAAGCCAGAAATATACAGCTTTGTATGTACGTTGAAATCCATCGCGCGGTTAACGTGTACTCACTGATTGCCCAGCACAGACTGCTAAACCGTATGACTTGATTTCAAGCCGCGTGCACGTGGCGGTGTAGCAGAAACTGGCGTGCTCTCGGTCCACGCTGCTTGCTAGTCACTTGCAAGCAGCTTGCTCGCCGCGGATCAGCAAGAGTGTGAAGTGAATAAAGTTAACTGACGTACTGTTGAACCGTCATAGATCGCACGCAGCTTGAAAAGACGCAAATCTGCATCGAGCTTAAAGTGTAAACTGTACATCGGAGAACACATCTAAGCGACCACGATCGCGATCGCGTCCACGATGACGACGGCGATCTCGGTTTCTGTAGAAAGCGAACACACCGGAGCGATAGCGACCTGCGATTTTATTAGTATAAATAATACAGTGGGAAAAATTGCGTATAAAATGTGCGATTTACAAGAAGAAGAAGCACTGCCTGTTATAATATTGTTGGGCGAAAAAAGGCAGTTCAATCTAATTTGAAGGCAAAAGGCATGTAAACTTCATTAATTGAAATTAATTCGGATAAAGTAAGAAATTTAATAAAAGGTATGCGCCCAAGTAGCACCGAACGGGTTTATTAAGTCTTTTAAGGATGCTTTAAAACTTTAGAATAAAACTAAAATTAAAACCATTTGGTTTTTAAGTAAACCTTAAGGTTGCACTAAAACCACTTTCAGCATAAAAGGGCCCACTCTGAAAGAGGTCAATAAAACCAAAAATAAAAACCTTCTTAAAACTTTGTTTTCCTAAGCAACTGGTTTTAAAGCTGCTGTGAAGGTGCTTTAAAAACCATGTTAAAAGACACTTTTAGTGCAGGCAGTTTTATAGCAAACTTAAAAAGGTTTCTTAAATGGGGACTTTTAAAGACAATCTACCATAATATTAAATGATTCTTTAAACCCATATACTCCATATAGGCCAACAAATTTTTACATGTGTTATGATAGGTAGATACGTATTTGTAACCATAAAATAATAAAAAGTACTTGGTTATTTCGGACTGTCAAGGTAGAAAAACACTTGCGCACCCAACTTTATTGATAATGTTAACAAAAATAGGTCTAAATAACTCACGGGCCCTAAAATTTCTGACTTTTGGCGATTAAAAAATAAAAATAATAAAAAAATTTAAGTAAATTTATCTACAATTTTAATATTCTAATGTTAAAATAAATCGAATTTATGTCTTTAAACGCCCATTTATAATTTTTATGTAAGCCTTATATTGTAATTTATCATTGCTTTCAGCATCTCCAGAAAGCAATATGGCCGAAATTCAAATAAAACTATTTGGTCTATCGACAGAGAATTGTTAAGATCAAATGGTTTTATTTTCTACCTTTCCAAGAGGATATGTCCTACATAAAAGCAAGGTTGCCTTGGAATTAAGACCGTTTAGTTTTAATGCTGCTGTCAATAATGCCACTAGGTTTTAATGTGAATCTAACCTAAAATCGAGGCGTCGTAGTGCTGTGTGTGTTGTATTTTTCTTTGAAAATGGCCAGTTCGTTTATATTTTAAGTACTTGCGAATTATTTCTTCCATATTAACTGTACTTCCACTTTTTACAACACACTACACCACTGTTTCGCTCTAAAACAAATGGCCGACCATTTTGGACATGAAAGAAGAGGGGATGAGTTTATTTTTATTGTTTGTAACAAGAAGTATAGTTTAGTCTTTACAAGAACCAAATTGATTCAGTTAAGAGCGTTTGGTTTTAATATAGCTTACTAATAGATTATAAGAAAGCAACTTTAAAGAAAACTGAAAATATGGTTTTAATGCATATGTTTTACTGACATAATAGTCTTGAGATCAAGTAGTTTTAATAATAGGTTTTATGAGTCATATTCGGAGAATCTTTAAAACTGCAATAAAACTAAAAGGTAACAAACTAGAATCTAATAAAACCAAACAGTCCGAAAGTTCTTCATAAAACTGATTAGTTTTAGAGTGAACTGAGAATAAACCATTTTAAAATTACAATAAGACAAATTATCTATTAAGATTAATTAGTCTTATTTAATACTATTATTAGATACTTTAAAACTAGTGATAAATGCTTAATAGTATTAAAGTCCTGGCAGTATATATACAAGGTAACTTTAAAACCATTATCTTCTTATTCACCACAATAAAACCTTTATAAACCTTAAATAAAACTAAAATGTTTTTATTGTACTACTTGGGAGTGGGCGATCTATTTTTTCCACATACAAATGCAGACATTTATGCAGTTTATTTTGCAGAGAAAGGAGAGATGTTTGGGTAGGTATAGGCCATTAACATAAGGTACAAGCAATCAGGAGAATTTCATAAATTGTTCCCAGAACTTCGCAGAGATGTATAGACGGTTTCTATACATATTTTAAAATGAATTTAGAAAGCTTTGATGAAACATTTATTTCTAATTCATATGTTTTTATAATCTGGGTGGGACAGGTCGAAGAATATATCCTATTTTTGTACAATTTCAATAAATTTTTAGATATCCAATTTTATTTGCATCGTCGCGACCAGCTGTAAATGTAACCCGCTGCGTTCTGAATGCTAAACTAATTTTATCGCCGCGATTGCAGTCAGAGCGCTGCACAAATTCCTTTGATCGCCAGCAGATCGCGACAAGTGTGTGCTGATTCACTTGTTTGCTTCAGACGAGTTGTATCTAGATCGCCATCGTGAACGCTGTCGCGCCGTTATCGCTTCGGTGTGTTTTCCGTTTTAAGTGGAAAACTTACCAACGCGATCTTGACGCGATGGCGATCGCGATTTAACTCGTGTGAAGCAAACAAGTGAATCAGCACATACTTGTTGCAATCTACTGGCGATCAAAGGAATTTGTGCAGCGTTCTAACTGCGATCGCGGCGATATACAGGGTGTCCCGGAAAATAGTGCGTTCCTTAAAGGTGTAGGTAGAAGGCACCAGGTAGAACAAAAAACTCTTATATCATTTTTTTCTAAATGCAACCGTTTGACCAAAAATTAAAATACATTTTGGTATGCAAATTTAAATCTGACAACAATGTGCGGTACGCAAATTTTTAAGCATAGACAGTCCCATGTACATAGATAGAAAACAGATAGTAAACAGATAGTTTTAAAGAATCCTGTTTAGTGTCAATGCCGTAAATGTTTTCGAATCGTGAGTGTATTACCTATTATGTTATTAAGTTGATTATTTATGGCAGATCACTAAATGGGGAAGCATACTATAATTAATTTCTTTCAAAATGTTTTGCCGGTATTTCTCGTCGTATGAATGGTGTTTGTGAAAGTGGGTTACTTGGAACACCTATTCGGTATAATAATTATTTTCAAGTAAGTACAACTTAATTATTTCAGTTCACAAGTAAACAAATTACTGAGACATTATCTGGTGTATTTAAGTTCCACTGTAAACTATGTAACTCAGTTAATGCCCTCAGCAATACTCAGCATTCAACACATTTAAACCTTACTAAATCCATAATACTGGTTCAGTTAAAAGGTGATTAATTCGTTTAAAATTATGAAATAGGTGTTTCAATACATTTCAAATGAAAATAATTTTAGTCAACAAATAGTAAATACATAAGTACCTACTATTAGGTTGGATTATTTTAAATACTGTTAATCACAATCACAAACGAGTTCTTATTATCTGTTATTATTCCGTAGTGCGTACGATGTTGCCAGTTTATTAAAATTTCCAAACATTAAAATACAGGTATATGGAAAAAAAATTAACTTTTTTTTTGGAAACTGTTAACTTTAGAAAAAAATAGTATAGGACCTTTTTGTTCTAAATTGTGTATTCTCTCCATACCTTAAAGGAACGCACTATTTTCCGGGACACACTGTAATTAGTTTAGCGTTCAGAACGCAGCAGGTTACATTTATCGCTGGTCGCGACGATGCAAATAATAATGGATATCTAAAAATTTATTGAAATTTTAAAATAATATGATAATATATTCTTTGTCCTGTCTCACCCAGGTTATAACAACATTCGTATTAGAAATAACTGTTTCATCAAAACTTTCTAAATTCATTCTAAAATAATATGTACCTATAGAAACCGTCTATATCTCTCTGCGAAGTTCTGGGAACAATTTATGAAAGTCTCCTTATTGTTTGTACATCAGGTTAATTTCATATACCTACCCAAATACCTCTTCTTTTTCTGAAAAATAAACTGCATAAATGTCTTCATTATGAAATGGAAAAAATAGAACTCCCACGCATACCTTTTATTAAATTTCTTTCTTTATCCGAATTAATTTCGTATAATGAAAGGTACATGCCTTTAAATTATCCTGCAAGAAGCAGTGCTTCTTCTCCTTGGAAATCGCACATTTTATACGCAATATTTCCAACTGCATTTATACAAATGAAATCGCAGGTCGCTTTCTACAGAAACCGAGATCGCCATCGCCTTCGTATACGCGATCACGATCGCAATCGTGGTCGTTTAGATGTGTTCTCCGCTTTACTGGTGCTAATGACCATAGATGTCACCTTAATTTATACACGTTAATTTAAATCAAAAAATGTTTAGTTTTTATTTAAGTAAAATAATTTAAAACAATATTTATAGGCCAGGATCCCGCATACCAAAAAAAAGTTGATTAATAGCCAGCTGAAAAGTTGTTAAGAGCTTAACGGTGTCTAGTCGGACAAACTTTGATGTATGGGAACACTGGAACAGGGAAAGTTTTAATTGTGGAACAGGTTAAAAATTTGGAGTGTAAGATGACGAAAATGTTCCATGTATTTTGTCGGACAGAACTTCCTGTTGATTTGTTACTATTTCATTTAACTCCTATGCAAAAATCAGACTGGTATTTATTACCAATTGGCCATTTTAATAAGCCAACACGAAGAACATGTCAAATGACAGGAATTATATTGGTGATAAATCGCAGTCTGATTTTTGCATAAGAGTTTAACGAAACGGTAACAAATCAATTGGAAGTTCTGTCCGACAAAATACATTGGGCGTTTTCGTAATTAGGGCAGTCAATGAGGGTATTTGGCTCCGAATTCCATCCTACTACATCGATTTACTTGAGATTTTCACAGTAAGTAGGGAATAGCTCAAGAAACAAAGTCTACCCTATGCCGATGTGTGCTTTTATCTTGGGAGTTGTTCCCACCCCTTCTCGTGGGTGAAAAATGTTTTGGTTAAAATAGCCACGAAACAGGCTAGAGATCCCAATTTTAAGCAAAAACTGTTCTATATTTTTTTTTGAAAACTCAATACTTTTTGAGTTATTCGTGGTTGAAAATTGGCCATTTTCATTGGCCTTTTCGAACGGTTTTTTGCGAATACCTTAAAAACTATGCATCTAACTAAAAAACTATTTAAAATATTTTTGTAGGTTATAAAAAAACAAAGAGACACTTGCCTTCATGAATCTTCTAGTTATAATACAAAAAGAGATGTGGTAGGTGAAAATAGTTTGTTTTTTGGTACATTCTCAAATTGGTGTATTCAACTTGAAATAACAGAGAAAAGGTCGATTTTAGGGGTATAATGCTACCAATACCTTTTGTAGTCATTGAAAAGACCTTTAAAATGAGCAAAGGTCCATTACATTAACAATAAGCGAGATATGCTGCAAACAAAATTGATAACTAATGTATTTTAAGAAAAAATTAAAAGTAATTTTAACCCCCATCCACCAAAAGGTAAATGCATCGTTTTCCTTTTACAATACCTTTTATTATAGAGTTATTTCTATGTTTAAAAGTTGGACGGGTTTACAATGCATGGTTTCTGAAAAAAATAAGATCAAATTATAGAGCGCCTTTTTAAATTTTCTTAAAAATCTTCCTTTTTTTCCATGTAACTCGAATATGATACGAAAAATATATATCACACAAAAATGTAGGGTTTTTTCAGATAAAAATTTCCTTATTATTATTCATTACTGTATCTTTTATCACTTTCAAGATACATGGAAAAAATGAAAATTTTTAAGAAAATTTAAAAATGCGCTCTATGCTTATTTTTTTCAAAAACCATGCATTTTACATCCGTCCAAATTTTTAAACATAGAAACAACACTATAATAAAAGGTATTGTAAAAGGAGAACGATGCATTTACATTTTGGTGGATGGGGGTTAAAATTATTTCTCATTTTTCTTAAAATACGTTAGTTATCAATTTTGTTTGCAGCATATCTCACTTAGTTTTAATGTAATGGACCTTTACTATAGCTCATTTTAAAGGTCTTTTCAATCACTACAAAAGGTATTGGTAGCATTATATACCTAAAATCGACCGTTTCTCTGTTATTTCAACTTGAATTCACCAATTTGAGAATGTATCAGAAAACAAACTATTTTAACCTACCACATCTCTTTTTGTATTATAACTAGAAGATTTGTGAAGACAAGTGTCTCTGTGTTTTTTTATAACCTACAAAAATGTTTAATGTAGTTTTTTTGTTAGATGCATAGTTTTTAAGGTCTTCTCAAAAAACCGTTCGAAAAGGTATTATGTTTCAATGAAAATGGCCAATTTTCAACCACCAATAACTCAATAAGTATTAAGTTTTCAAAAAAAATTATCGAACAGTTTTTGCTTAGAATTAGGTTCTATAGCAAATTCCGTGGTAATTTTAACCAAAAATTGTTCCACCCTTGAGAAGGGGTGGGAACCACCCCCAAGATAAAAGCACACATCGGCATAGGGTAGACTTTGAATTAGAAGATAAATAGATGCTAGGCCCAAAATTTCATTAAAATCCATGCAGTAGGATAGAATTCGGAGGTATTATTATATCCTTGCTCCCATTGACTGCCCTAAATCTGACGTTCCAAATTTTTAAACGGTTCCACAATTAAAACTTTCCCTGTTCTAGTGTTCCCGTACATGAAAGTTTGTCCGACTAGACACCTTTTAGACTAGACAAATTTTCAGCCTGCTATTAATCAACTTTTTTTGGTGCGCCTATTATTTGTTCTTGCATTTTTCCTGTCTATGTACTCCAATCCACATCAGAAATCAAATTAATATTGTCGATATATTTTCTCATTCTAGCAAAAAACCTGTTACAATGTATAGTATATCAGACTAAACCTTTTGTGGCCAGATATACGATATAACATTGACAAAGAGTTAGCGAATGTAGGCCTGAAATTCCAGACGTGGGTAACAGATGTTTCAAATTACAATGAGAATGATGTCAGATTACTAGCAACAGAAAGGCGAAAGTTTCAGAATTATCTTTTCAAACAAGTCCTTGGTTATTTGTGTCAACATAACAACCACAAACTTGATTCTGATAAGCAAAACGAAACAACAAAATTAACAAGCTATACAACATGACATTTATTATATACTCTGAGGTACTCTGAAATTTTCTGGAAATATAAATATATATTTATATACAAAATGTTGTGTATCGGTATTAATGAATAGTTGAAGATATATACCAGGGCATTTAGCACTAAAAACACCAAAGTAAATCGATTTTTTTATATCACCTAGACACTTGAAACTTTTTGCATTGTGTTCAGGATGATGTCAACAAAAAAGTCACCAATAGGGTGACTTTCTTCCTGACATGGGTGTAAATGCATAATTGCCTTTTAAAGTGCATTAAATGCATCCAAAAGTGTATTAACAGGTCAAAATAAGTACACTAACGGTCAAGTTTCGTTACTAAAGGGTTGTAAGGTTACTGAACACGAATACACCATCAGAACCATCAGAAGCACCTGGTGTCCACAGTTTGTTAAGGTACGTCATCTTTTGGAGTTTCGAGGGTTTTTGTCACTGAATGCATGCAAATAGGTTACTAGGAGGTTTTTGGTGTCACTGAATATGACGTCAGAACCAACCCCCAGGACTGGACCACCTGCTGCCCAAGGTCACTGCTAAGGTTATCTCTAGGAGTTTGGAGGGTTTTTGGGCACTAGATGCATTGAATGGTTCTGATTCTTATTCATCGGCCTCATAAACCCTCGAGTAATCTATTTTCATCCATTTAGTGCCAAAAACCGTCGATAATCCAGTTGGTGTGCCTTAACAATAAATCTGAGCACCAGGTGATGGCGCATTCTTTTCAGCGGCTGCAAAACCCCACCTAGTAATAAAATCTGGCCCTTAGTACACTTATTTTGACATGTTTATTCACTTTTGGATGTATTTTATGCGCTTTAGTGTACAACTATGCATTTTCACCCATATTTCTATTGTAGACTTTTTTCCTGATATCATCCTGAACAAAAAAGTTGCAACTCTCTATATAGTGCAGTCACTGAAGGTTTTCACCTCCGATTTCGTTGAATCTCCATCGATTTTCATGAAAATTGGTGAGTAATTAGCGGAGACCTCAAGGAACAAAGGTGACATGATGTCAACTTGCGCTTTCACCCTGGGGGTGGATGCCACCCCTTATGGTGGGTGAAAATTATTTTATTAAAAATAATACCATATAGTCCTGTCGCCAGGGGGGGTACAACGGCCTCCTTAATTCAGATGGACTTACCCAAGTTTTTTTATGTATTTTGACCCGCAGAACACGAATTTTTTGGGTAACAGTTGATCCGGATGTCGATAAGATTGTTATAAACAAAGAACTTGAGGAATTACATAGCAGCGATTTTTCGCAAAACAAAATATTTTTTTGTATTTTTTGGGTGATTCTCAGCAAAAAATGGTCTTACAAGTTTTTTCGTAGGACGCGTAGTTTTCGAGATAAACGCGGTTAAACTTTCAAAAAATCGAAAAAGTGCAATTTTTGAACCGGAATAACTTTTGATTAAAAAATAAAATAGCAATTCTGATTACTGCATTTGAAAGTTCAAGTAAAATTCTATCGGTTTTGATTGTTTCCATTGCTAAAAAATAAGTTTTTATTTGTTAAATAAAGGTATAAACACATAGTGTTTCCCGGGCCCAATGCATGCGTTTTAATGGACGTAATGTACGTAGAAATTCTGTATGCGCGCCTACTCGTTCGATTTCAAATTAGAAATGCATTGAAAACATCATTCAATCACTATGTGTTGATACCTTTGTTTAACAATAAAAAAATTAATTTCTAGCAATGAAAATAATCAAAATCGATAGAATATTACTTGAGCTTTCAAATGCGGTAAGCAGAATTGCTATTTTATTTTTCAATCAAAAGTTATTCGGGTTCAAAAATTGCAATTTTTCGATTTTTTGAAAGTTCAACCCCGTTTATGCCGAAAACTATGCATCCTACCAAAAAACTTGTAAAATAATTTTTTGCTTAGAATGACCCAAAAAATACAAAAACATATTTTGTTTTGCGAAAAATCGCTGTTATGTGATTCCTCAAGTTCTTTGTTTATAACAATCTTATCGACATCCGGATCGACTGTTACCCAAAAAATTCGTGTTCTACGGGTCAAAATACATAAAGAAACCTTGGGTAAGTACATCTGAATTAAGGAGGCCGTTGTACCCCTACTGGCGACAGGACTAATAAGCAAAATTTATTATATAAAGTTATTAAAATAAATCAACACTTTTTGAGTTATTAAAGACCAAAATTTTATTTTTTCGTAAAAAAATCCATGTTTAAATCGGTTTTTCACGTATAAATCAAAAACTATAAGCTTTTACAAAAAAGTTATTATTAATGAAATTGAATATAATAAAAAATTAAATACATTCCTCATATAAACAACTAACTTAATGTTAGTTCCAAGTGAGTTATTGGCAATTGAATGTGTATTTTTTTCGACGAGTACTCAAATCTAATTATTCAAGCTTAAATAACGGGAAAACGATGAAATATATAAAATATTCCTGCTAAACATTTGCCAAAGTACTACGAAATACCTATCAAATGAGCTTTAGAACAAGGTAATAGCGTCAAAATTAATCAAGTTATAATGAAAATAAAAGAACTGTTTCGAATTTTTTAGGAAAAAGTGAAAAATAAAACATACGCCATTTCCACAAAAATTAAAATTTATAGTAATCCTTACAAGAACTCCTTTATATTAGCATAAGTAATGTATTCGATAATTTTGACTGGTTTAGAATGCATATTTTTGAAAAAAATATATAATTAAAAAAATCATAATTTTTAAAATTAATGTAATTCTCATATTCTTTTGATAATAACTCCAAAAATACTCAATATACGTAAAAAATTATATATAACCAAATTCTAGTTTTTTTCTGTGCCAAATATTTTACCTGTTTTACTATTTTTATGGGGTAAAAAATAACCGAGATAAAAACGTTTAAATCTTAAATTTTGCTATTGGAACCATGCAACCGGGGTCATTTAACCTTTTATTTTAAAAAAAAGTAAGGGGTTTAAAAGATTAGGTTTAAAGTGCTTAAATAGCAGTTGGAATTAGCTTTTAAGCAGCTTTTAGATAAACCTGATATCCTAAACACGAACGGAGTTATTAAAAAAAAACAATAACATTTTTTGGAAAATTTTTTAAAAGATAAATTTTTAAAAAATTTTAAAAGATAAATTTTGAAAAAATTTTGAAGCATAAATTTTAAAGCTATCAACATGTTCGGGGGCTCATTTAATAGATATTTTTAAGTACTTTGACAAATGTTTAATAAACTTATGTTATAAAATGCATCAATTTCCGGTTATTTCAGCTTGAATACTTAGAGATTTTTACTCGCCGAAAAAAATATACATTCAATTACCTATAACTCACTTTTAGTTAACATTAAAAGGCTTTTGTAGTAAGAGGTTTATTTCATTTTTTATTAGCTTCAATTTTGATAATAGTAACTATTTTGCAAAAACTTACACTTTTTGAGTTATTGATGACAAATTGGTCAAAAACATGCATTTTTCTCAAAAAATTAAAATCTTTGATCTTTGATAACTCAAAAAGTGTTGATTTATTTTAATAACTTTATATAACAAATTTTGCTTGAAATTTGTCCCTCTATCGAATTATGGGGTTATTTTTAATAAAATAATTTTCACCCCCCAGAAGGGGTGGCATCCACCCCCAGGGTAAAAGCGCAAGTTGGCACCGTGTCACCTTTGTTCCTTGAGATATCCTCTAACCACTCACCAATTTTTATGCAAATCGATGGAGGTTCAACGAAATCGGAGGTAACAGCTCATATCCACTTTCAGTGGCTCCACTAATAGTATCAAATCTATTTAAAAATTAATTTATTTTTTCTAAATGCCCAGGTCTAGTAGACGAACATTATATTTTATTATGAATTGGTTTTGGTTTTGATTTTTCTGACGTCTTTACTTTTTGTTTATTACTGGTGAGTTTGTTTTTAATTATGGCTCCTTCACCATTTTTTCGACGTAGATATTTTTTGCTAGATTTTGTATTATTCTCAGATACTACTACAAAATTATTTGTCGATAGAAAGTTTTTCCCGTGTAAACTATGATCCGGCTAGGTTTCTGCCAAATTTGTTTAAAATATTATGCCAAAAATGCATCATTGTGAGTACCATCGTTAACCACTAAAAAGTAAAGTATCTTAAACAAAATTTCCGGTAATTATGTGATTAAACACACTTGGAGCTTTAACCAGCCAGTGGTCGCTATATGAGATTTTATCTCACGGTTTCAGAAAATTGCGCATAACTTTTTTTCTGGGAAATTATACGCGCTGTAGTTACTTCTAGTCTCCTAACTATCCTCCCTCGACAATCTAATAGACTCGTATGCTCAGATACTGACTCAGTTTACTCAGTATCACCATATTGTTGAGTCAGTGCGCTCCATGTAGAAATTTTCTCATCAAGCGACCACCGGCGTCATCAACTGTGTATAAAAACTAATTTTATTTTTCCACTTAAAAACTAAAATAATATCCTTTTATGATGTAATAAAAGGCGCTGTGGATGTGTTCGATGATATGAAAATCCTATATTCTGTTTCACGGGTTAGTTGTAGATGGTCACTTACCATATATTTTTTAATGTTAAATATTGGTGGCGTCAATAGTCACATTTTATATAAAGATAATAAAAGTAAAACAGAAAACCGTCGTGTCGTTTTAAAGCAAATGGCTTTATTGTTGATGAAACCTCGTCTTTTTGTAAAATTTTGCAAAGAAAGGCAAAAGTTGGATATGTGAGAGAAAATCTCACGCATGACCACTCACGTAACAACCTACCTAGCGACCAATGCCGGGTTAAGGGAATTTATTAATGTTAATTTAACGATATCTTATATAGAACACTGTAGGAAACGTATTATTATAGAAGTTCTTAATTTTTGCTAAATGGTAATACACTTGAGAGCAAAAAAATGGACTTACTTTATGAATCATACACTTTAGATGTCTCGAATTTCCTTAACCTGTTGTCCGATTTGAGTGATTTTTTCAGTATATTATTGCCTTATTCTTTAGCAATATCCTTTTAATAATAATGTTGCTAGGCAGGTAAATATCATGTTATACCGGGTGTAGCAATCATGATGTGTTTTTTCCTTGAATTTCGGCACACTCTGTGTGAATATTCTAGCATATTAGATAACATATTAAAATTAAAACTCAATTTTAGCGCAAGGCTTTCTTAACATTTTGTTTTTTGATTAATTTGCTTATATTTGATAATAAAAGAGATATGTACCTACTTTTATATTACAAAAAATAAGGTATGCTATTTGGTCTTGATCAATATCATTCAAAATCTCGAGAGCTACTGTTTTTACCTCTTGTACGGTTCTAGGAGGTTCAAACGCTGTCGTAGTCTTCTGTTAAATATGTCCCACAAATGTTCGATCGGGTTCAATTCTGGACTATTCGATGGCCAATTCAAAGTTCGAAGATTTACCTGTTTTAAATATTCGGTTACAGTTCGTAAACATGAGGTCATACATTATCGTGCATTAGCAAAAAATTGTTACCAATATAAGGAGCCGATAGCATGGTAGCTAAGTCCTTCGCTTGTAACATCACTACTTAAAGACACTCAACGCGGGTCAAATTCCTTGTAGCGCGTTCCATTTCTACGAAACAACAAAAAAAATACTGACTTAAGTGAAACTTTAAATAATAAATCTACTAATTCTCACAAAAAAAAATTAGACACTTTTTGACTGTTAACAATTTGACATCCATTAAATTGACAATTTCTCATAGCCTACTTTACGCTTGTTTATTAAACTAAGTAGAAATGAGAAGTAGTTGTTAACATAACTAACTTTTTTATTATCCAACATAAGCAAATGAATCCAAAAAGAAAATGTTAATAAAGCCTAAGCCTACAATTGAGTTTTAATTATTTAAATATTTCATATATCCTAGAATATTCCACTGGGTGTTCGGAACTTTAAGGAAAAAACACAGTATGATTGTTACATCCGGTATAAATTGACATTTAATTTTCTAGCAATATTATTATTAAAGCGATATTACTAAAGAATTAGGCTATAACATAGAAAAAAATCACTTAAACCGGACAAAAGGTTTGGTAAATTCGAGACATCTAACGTGTATAATTCACCGAGTGAGTCGATTTTTTTTTATCTTAAATGTAGTAACAGTATTTTAAAAATAAACCTGTAACTTTGATATTAGGTGAAAAGTTTGGTCTTGTAGTCTTAAAAATATCCTTAAAATTTCATAGTGATTAATTGGTCAGTATAAAAATAAGTAATTTGTTTATCTTAAACAATAAATTATTTTGTAATATTAGAAGTCAGAAGTAAATAAAATCACAATGATTCTACGGGTACGATAAGCAGATATTCTTAAAAAAAATTAATGATTAAAACTATTTACCACATTTTAAAGCTATTGCAAGAATACTGAACTTTTTTACAAATTGAACTTTTCTGCTATTGCCTAGCAGGAAATCATTTTTTAATTTTCTAAAAGCTTGTATTTTTATGCAAATTTAAAAAAGGAGGGACAAAGTTAGTTGTTGTTCAATCATAGCTAGTTTGTCTATAACAATTCTAAACCTAATCGCATTTGGAAAATCAAGAACTGAAGTTCTAATGTCAAAGGTTTAAGAAATATTCAAAATGTAGATCTCCATCTATAGTCAGTTTGGTGTAGTGGGGGATGTTGGGGCGGGGGGCTTGAATATACCTACAAGAAACGAAAATACAAATTTAAAACTAAAGCTATGAACTATATATCCGGTTCTTGTTGACGTATTGTTGACGTATAATCTTTGGCACATTACGAGTATATCTTTTGTCAATAAACTATCCATGTAAATTTTTAAAACTAGATACTTTTACGAGAAAAACTAAATATATTTTAATGACGATTTTATTCTAAAATATACGAATGGAATTAGTCCTGTCGCCAGACGTGGTACAGCGGCCTCCTATATTCATATGGATTTACCCAAGTTTTTTCTATCTATTTTGACCCGTAGAACACGAGTTTTTTGGGTAACAGTTGATCCGGATGTCGATAAGGTTGTTATAAACAAACAACTTGAGGAATTACATAACAGCGATTTTTGGCAAAACAAAACATTTTTTGTATTTCTTGGGTCATTCTAAGCAAAAAATGTTTATACAAGTTTTTTCGTAGGATGCATAGTTTTCGAGATAAACGCGGTTGAACTTTAAAAAAATTGAAAAATTGCAATTTTTGAACCCGAATATATTTTTATTATAAAATAAAATAGCAACTCTGCTTACCGCACTTGAAAGCTCAAGTCAAGTTCTATCGGTTTTGGTTATTTGCATTGCTAAAAATTAATTTTTTTATAAAACTCTAACATGAAGTTAAACACTTCTATGTAATTGGTATATTTATTAAAATTTAAATTCAGAACGTTTTCAGACCTATCGGTCCATCATCACTGAATCTACAATAAAATAAGTAATCCCACTACTAAAATTGAAAGATGGTTGAAATTTTGAAAGCTAGAAAAGTGTGGTTAGATTACTTACGTGCATACTTGCTAAATAGCCCCAGAACCAAACAATGGTTGAATTTTTAATTCGATTTACATTATTTAAAAATAATATTAAACAGGCTAAACGCCCATGTTACAGGATATAACCTAAGGGAACATGGTGAAACCCTACCAAAAACTCAATCAACCATCTTAGGCCAAAGTTGACTATAAAGTGTCAAAATTGTGTAAGGGACTGTTTGAAGTGACATTGAGAGTAGAGAAAAAGGTAGTCGATTTTCAATGTTTATTAACCAAAAGGTCATGACACAAAACAAATGATAAAGATTTTAATATCTGAAAAGAAAAAGAAAATTGTGATATACAAAATTAATTTAGAATATAAGATTATTTATGTTGACTGTATACTATAACATTAGATTGATCAAATTGATAGAAAGAAAGTAAGAGCTGCTGTCAATAATCATAAAAATATAAAGACAGATGATGGTGAGAGAAGAGAATCAATGAGTATTAGTTGGAATGTTATTGTACAAAATGAATAAATAGGAAGGCAAATTATTCAAGTCTTTATTGTATTGGTGGTTGTATATGTAAAAGGAAAATATTGTTATTTAAAAATAAATGTAAATTTTTTCCCTAAATAATGGATTTGAGTTAGGATACAGTCAATATACTTAATAGTGAGCAATATGTAAATGTAGAGGATGGTAATTATTATGAGATGTTTTATTTTATTTTAAAAATTTTTGAGAGAATTCTTGTGACAAAGTGAGGGTATGTGAAGTTGAAGATAAAGAAATGTATGATTATAGCTGAGTCCAGTTGATACAAGAATTCAACCACTGTTTGGCTCTGGGGCTATTTAGCAAGTATGCACGTAAGTAATCTAACCACACTTTTCTAGCTTTCAAAATTTCCACCATCTTTCAATTTTAATAGTGGGATTACTTATTTTATTGTAGATTCACTGATGATGGACCGATAGGTCTGAAGACGTTCTGAATTGGACATATTTTACTCAATCTATTGGAATTTTTTAAATTTTAATGAATATACCAATTACATAGAAGTGTTTTACTAGAGTTTTTTAACTATATGGTATACAGCCAACCTAGGGAACTTCCCTTTTAGTTAATTTTTTTATATTATATGTATCCTACGAAAAAACTTTTAAAAACCTTTTTTTTGCTTAGAATGACTCAAAAAATACAAAAAAAATATTTTGTTTTGCCAAAAATCGCTGTTATGTAATTCCTCAAGTTCTTTGTTTATAACAATCTTATCGACATCCGGATCAACTGTTACCCAAAAAGTTCGTGTTCTATACGGGTCAAGATATATAAAAAAAAGCTTGGGTAAATCCATCTGAATAAAGGAGGCCGTTATACCCCCTCTAGGCCACAGGACTAATGATTTACACTGGAATTTACAACAAATTCTGTAAACATTGTAAGAATGGGTTTTGTTACTGTGCAAAACAAATCTAGCTGACATTCTGAGTAGACGAAACACATTCTTATAAATTAAATGAAACCAATTATAATTTGAATTATTGTAAAAAAACAAAAAATATTATATTAGCAAAAAATACAATTTTTTTATTATTAAGTAAAATTTTTATTTTAAACATGTTTTTATGTTTTTATTTTGAGTAATAGTTGCAATATTTCATGATAAATTTAATAACTATAAACAAAATTTAACATTATTTATTTTTGTTTTCAGGTAAGTACTGCACATCATTTCTGGATATAGTACTGTGAGTATTATACATTTAAGAATGTAGACATACTAACACATGTGATAATCTTGAGTACCAAATTCAGTAAGAGATAAGATTAGTTTTTGTCAGGACATTTATTTTGAACCAAACATCCAAAAGGATAAAAGATAATTATTGTTAACTATTTATTAATTTCGTTGTTTAAATATAACTATATTCTACAAATTAATTGGGTGTTAATTTATTTCTCAACGCGAAATAAATGTATAAAAAATAAGGTATTTGGTTCAGCAAGCCGGATCGCAAAATATGTAATGATTAAAGCTCGGATTATAGGCAAAATGCCTTTTTTTGCCTATTTTGCCTATTATAATTGTTTTTGCACTTTTTGCATTTTTTTCGTAAATTCCGCCTATATGTGCTTTTTTTAAAATTTCATGGTACTACCCATGATATTATTCTATTACTAAACCATTCTATAATAAAATTTTGGTTCAATAATAAAATATCAATGGTTTGTTTATATAACAGCTTTCTAGGAAAATGTACCTGATCGAGACTTGAGGGTTAACTATTTGGAAATCCCTAAGATTTATTAGTTTATTATCAGTTATACAGTCGGTTACTGTCTCAGAGTTTAGTCACAAATTTCTATATCCTAGTTTAGTTTTGTGTTTTGTTGCGTATACCGAAAAGCAAGGAACACGTTTTAAAACGTTTTAGACATTTGTGTGAAAATATGACATCTAAATTAAGGCTATGGATCGCACCTTATTCGGAACTTTCTCTAGAAGGAGATGGAGCATTTTGTAAACCATGCGGCCAATCGGTAAGTTTTATTTTTTCTCTTTTTTCCCCGTCCCACAACATAACTAAATTCTAAAGCGGTTTTAGAATTCTAATTATTATTTTTTTAAATTCTCAGATTCAAGTAGAAAAAAGTACTTTATTGACCAGCATTGTGGAACCCCACTTCATAAACGTAATTTGGAAAAATTAAATTCCTGTAAGTTAGCCCAAATATCTCTGCGGGATAGTTTAAGTAGTTCAAAAAAAAAGGAGGAAGACGCATTTAAATTTGATTTATGTCAGATGATGATTGCATCCAAAATTCTTCTATATAAAGTTAATAACCCTAGTTTTAAATGCTTTTTCGAAAAATATCTTAATAAATCCTAACCGGACGAGAGTACATTGAGAAAAGATACTGTGGAAAAATGTTATGTGGAATGTATTTCATAAATTAAGCGGGAGTTAGAGGGCATTTTTTTGTATATTATCGTGGATAAAACGACAGATGTATGCGGCAGGTATATAGCTAATTTAATGATTGGAATTTTGAACGAAAACTTTGCGAAAAAACCTTATTTAGTTGCCGTTAAAGAATTGAAAAAAAAAACAATTTAACAATAAGTCGATTTATACAAGATAGTTTAAAAAACCTCTTTTTACCCAACCCTATACCAGTGAATAAAATAGTTTAAATGCTTTCAGATGCTGCGGCATATATGTTAAAAGCTGCTGTTAATTTATAGATTTTTTATCCTAATTTAATTCATTGCACTTGTGTAGCCGACGGGTTAAATAGAATTGCTGAAGAAATCAGAAATCTGTTTCCGTTGGTAAATAATTTTATAAATTTTATAAAAAAAGTTTTTGTAAAGGCTCCGTGAGTGTGCAAAAATATAAAGAAAGACTTCCCGGTGTCCCTTTACCACCTAAACCAGTAATTACAAGGTGGGGAACCTGGCTCGAAGCAGTTTTTTTCACTTTGAACACTCCAATGAAATAGAATTAGTTATGTCAAAATTTGATGATGATATTTCCGAAGCCATTCGAGAAGCAAAAAAAATATTAAAAAATCCCAAATTGAAACAGGAACTCGCTTATATCAATGACAATTATAAATTAATAGTTACCACAATTACCTTATTAGAAAAACAAGACATAAATTTATGTGAGTCAGTAAAATTAACAGATAATTTAAAGACAAAAATTAAATCGGCACCTGGAAGTAACGGTCAATTAATTTAAAAAAAAATGGAATATATTTTCGACAAGAATGAAGGTTTTTCGTTTTTATCTACTATCGAACAAGCGAGACGTGGCGCGTGACCTTGTCGTATTGTGCATTTATCGCTGTGTATTTTCGGGCAAGGTCAACCGCCAGGACTCGTTTGTCAGATAGTAGTGTTGCTAAAGTTTTGAATGGGAAATTTTCCGAGGAATTACAAATTATGCCAGATTTATTATCCGCTCTGAAATATGCTCCAATTACATCTGTCGATGTCGAACGTTCGTTTTCAATGTACAAATTAATTTTAAGTGATCGAAGACATAGTTTTAAGACCCAAAAAAATTGAAAAATATTTAGTTGTTTCTATTAATGATAAAATTTTAAGTGGTTATAAATAATAAGTTATATTCCTTTATTGCCTATATTTTGCCTAATGTTAATATTCCTGCCTTTTTTAATAAAAATCTTTGCCTATATAGGCGCCTTTTTCTTCAATTTTTGTTGCCTATAAATCCGAG
Organism: Diabrotica virgifera virgifera; assembly: GCF_917563875.1. Taxonomy (NCBI): domain Eukaryota; kingdom Metazoa; phylum Arthropoda; class Insecta; order Coleoptera; family Chrysomelidae; genus Diabrotica; species Diabrotica virgifera. The sequence goes on along the minus strand of NC_065449.1, from coordinate 59,654,564 downwards.
CTTTAGTAATGATCGCTACTTATCAATTTCGCTCAACTCGCCAAATCAACGGAGCTCGGAAATACTTCGGAATACGTTCAGCGTACCTATTCCTCGTTAGTTATTCTCCGTTCAGCACACAGAGAATGCCCTAATGGATTTGTGTTCGGTTCTTATACTGTCGGAGACGGTATTAGAACATGACTTGTTTAATATATAGGCGTACTCTGGACGATAAAAGAATCTACACTATTACACTAATTTTTTAATAAACGATTTTTTTTAGTTACGAGGGACTAAAATTAAAAATATTATAAAAAAATCAACCAAAAACAAAAAATAAAATTTTTTTTTTAAATCTAACACATTTGTCAAAGAAAAGCGTGGCGTGTCTTCATCGAATAAACGGTTTTGGTCCTTTTCGGCTTTTCTTTAACGAATGTGTTAGATGTTTCAATTTATTTTATTTTTTACTTTTTAGTTCACCTTTTTATAATATTTTTAATTTTAGTCACTCGTAACTAAAGAATAGCTTTTCTTAATTTTTTTTTTCATATTTTCTTATTTTTTACTTTTTAGTCTTACACTTGTCAAATGTTAAAATATATGTATAAAACATATGATGAACAAACATGAAAAGTAGTGGGAATCGGCAAAAAATTTGAAACATTAATTATGATGTCATAAATGATTATTTAATTACTTGCCTAACAACGTTTGTGTGTTTGCCTAACAACGTGGGGCATCTGACATACTAATTGACAACGAGAAATTATCAAAAAAAATATCGGTATTAACCTTCGGTTAGGCATGTGCTCTACAATTGTAGACCACCTCTTTTCAAACATTTCTAGCTCTTAGTTTTTTTTTTCTCTTACATGCACGCGCATCTCAGTAACTTACATATATTGCTAACGGGCTTCTTATTCTAATTATGATTTTATTTTGTGTTTGGCACTTCAGTTGAATATTTTGTCAATCATAGAACAGTACTAGTCTACGATTGTATACTACGTGCCTGCTGAGGCTACAACATCTAGCTACATTGCAGATATATACCGTTTTTTGCAGTACTTTTATTTATGTGGTTTTTGGTGATTTTCTTCTTATAACAATTTAGTGACATTTATCACGATTAATGTTTTACAAGTTGTCAAAGTTAGCACCATGAGCAGGTTCAGCTAATATTCAGAGAAGATATCAATAAAATATTATTTAAAATTATTTATAAATACAGTTTTATTCATGAAATAATCTTAACGAATTACATTTGAGCACTTAAAATTGCCGATTTGTAGTGCCCTCGTGATAATTTGAGGTTAGATGCAGTTATTCTAGTAATTTTTTTCTTTTAATGTGACAGTTGTCAAAACTAGGAAACTCGTAGTAATTAAACAGAAAAAATCTACCTAAAAATTTTCCCGGTGTAATAATCTATTAGGTATAATATTTCCGGTATAATAGTCCGTTCTTTAACGGTAAAATATTACAAAACCTCTAAATTTTAAAGAACCGCTTGGATTGACATGAAATTTGGCATACACATAGCTAATAAGTCAAAGAAAAAAAGGGATATTGTACCAATATGTGCTTTTACCCCGGGGGTGGTTTTCACCCCCTCTTGGGGGTGAAAAAATATTCGTCCAAAGTAAGTCCGGAAATGGATAAACTGACTAATTCTAAGAAACTTTTGTTCTATAGAGTTTTTTCACTAAGTCAATATTTTTCGAGTTATTTTCCAGTGAATATGTTCATTTTTTCAACAAAATAACCACGCTTTTAGACGGTTTTTTGCAAATAACTCAAATAGTAAGTATTTTGTAGAAATAAGATTCTTAGCAAAAATATAGCCTGTAAAATATTTAAAAAGGTGGTGTATATATCACGTCTGTATACCTAGTAGAAGCAGAGTTATAGCTAATTAAAAATAGGTTCATATTCGTAAAATTTAAAATGGAATAATTTAACGTGAAATAACCAAAAATGAAGCACATTTCAGGGAAAACTTATTACAACTTATTTAAAGTATTTAAAAAAAGCTTCATTTTTGTTTTATAAAAAAAAATTTTTAGCGTCAAAAGTAAACAAGTTACGCTCAAAATAAAGTTAGTCTCTTTTTTTTTGGTAAAAAAATCGGGAAAATCACCCCCTAATTAATATCTCAAATGAACTTAATCGTTACGACTTCACAAGTTTCTTGACTCGCGTATGTATTGTTTATATGATCTGTAAGTTTCATCGGTTCAAAGTCCTTATTTTTGAAAGGGCTGTAGTTAAAAGGGTTTGAACGAGTCACTGATCACAATGTATGCAACTTTAGAAACACCAAATCTTAATCAATTTTTGTCTAACAGAAAAACAAAAAATGCATGATATTCAGAAAAGCAATGCTGACTTTTTTTGTTTTTCGAGATTTTTGGTATCTCTAACAATTTTTAAGTCATTTTGAAACAAGTCATATTTTTCAAAATTAAAATTTTTTAAAATTTCACTTTAAAACCAATTTTTTTCAAAAATAAGCACTTTAATCGATGAAACTTACCGATCATATAAACACAACATAAGTAAAATAATTTATGGAGCGGTAACGATTTATTTCATTTAAGTTGCTAATTAGGGGGTGGTCTTCCCGATTTTTTTTGCCAAAACAAAAGGGAACAACTTTATTTTGAACGTAACTTGCTTAAATTTAATGATAAAAACTTTTTATAAAAACAGAAATAAAGCTCTTTTTAAACACTTTAAAAAAGTTATAATGGATTCTCCCCAAAATGTGCTTAATTTTTTGGATATTTCACTTCAAAGTATTCTATTTGAAATTTGGTGAATATGAATCTATTTTTCATTGGCTATAACTCCGGCTTTACGAGGTCCAGAGACCTAACGCATACACCATTTTTTTTACTTTTTTACAGGTCATATTTTTGCTAAGAATGTATTTTTCGACAAAATACTTACTTTTTGAGTTATTTGCGAAAAACCGTCTAAAAATGTAGTTATTTTGTTGAAAAATTAACATATTCACTCGCAAATAACTCGAAAAGTGTTGACTTGGCGAAAAAGTTCTATAGAACAAAAGTTACTTAAAATTAGTCAGTTTATCAATTTCCGGACTTATTTCGACTTATATTTTTTCACCCTCAAAAGGGGGTGAAAGTCACCCCCAGGGCAAAAGCACACATCGGCACAATATCAATTTTTTTCTTTGACATGTAAGCTATGCGTATGCCAAATTTCATGTCAACCCAAGCGGTTATTTAAAATTTAGAGCAAAAACCGTGAAAGAATGTACTATAATAATAATCTGATTGGACAGCATTAAACACGTGATGAAAAATCTTACTACATGATTGGAAATTAAAATCATTAAAAGATAATCAGTAGTAATTGCTCGAGAGTTCTAAAATTATTGATTTGTTTCCGAGTGACACTTTGGCAGTATTATTTTCAAGAAGGGGAGCGAAATTTTGTCAAAATGTCACGACGAAAACAAGTCATTAATAATTTAAGATATTGAGTGTAATTATATATAACTACTGTCTTTTTAAATAATTTTAACTAATATTTTATTCATATCTTCGCCTGAATATTTGCTAAACTTGTTTCTTGGTATTCACTGTGACAAGTTGTAAAACATTAATTGTCATTAATGTCATTGAATGTTCATTTTTGCGTAGTAACGAAGGGCATCTGACCTAATAATTGACGACGGGAAATTATCAAAAATTATCGGGTATAATATCACAAGAGTGTGAGAATAAATTGAAAATAATGCTACAGTTTTTCGAAAATTTGTTGTCTGGCAATAGACACGAGAGCCCGCAGGGCTCGAGTGGCTATTGCCCAATGACAACAAATTTGAGTAAAAATGAGGCATTACTTTCTTATTTATTCTTAGTGTCGTGTGATATTAGTAAGATTATTTTTTAATACGTATATTATGGATATTTTTTTAAATGTGACAGTTGTCAAAACTAGGAATCTGGTTGCCATTAAACAGAAACAATCTTCTTAAAAAAATTATATCGGTAATTTTCTACATAGATAATTCTCAGTATAATTTTAATCTGATTGGACAGAATTAAACACGTGATCAAATATCTTACTGTACGATTGGAAGTTAAAATCATCAAAAAATAATCGCTGTAATTTTTATTTGTGTAGCTTTCTATTGGTTAGAATCTCATATGAATCAAATAACCGCTGAAATTTTTATTTTTGCAGATTTCTATTGGTCAAAATCGCTACGAATGAAATAATCCTTGAAACTACTTCTCTGTCAATATAGTTATTAGTCCGTGAATTTTAGGTAATACCCTTTTTTATTAATAACTTTAATTGTAGAAAAAGTTATTGTGTTTTGATTGAATCCCTGTAGAAATTAAATAAACAGGGACGACGAATCCGTGGCAATAATTGGATAAACCGCACTTGACATTCTTATTCTGACTAATATTTCGATGGAAAACAAGATAATCAACAAAAGTTTGGCGCCAGTTTTCTGTCTCCGTACATTTCCGTTGAAAATAAACCTGATTGTTATTGAACGAGTTGAGAAATTGAGCAATAAGTTGTTCTTTAAGCTTGCAGACATGTATCTGTCCTATTTTTTCGAATTATATTGAATATTTTTTTATAGCAGATTTTTGTCGCTTAAGTAATTGTAAACGTTGTAGCTCATAGAATAAAAATACTAATTTTAGTAACCCCTAGTGCGCTAGCTTTATTTTTTTTTAGTTAAACTCTAACTCGTCACACATTTAATATTAGTCCTAATGAAGATATTATGTATAAAATAAACGACATGTATATTTTTATTACCTTTTGATATAGACCATGGCATTTAGCACTAAAATCACCGTAATAAATCGATTTGTAAATACAGCACCTAGAGACTTACAAGTGCTTACAAGCTTTTGCATTGTGTTCAGGATGACGTCAGAAAAAAGTCTATAATAAAAAAATGAGTGAAAATACATAATTGCATGTTAAAGTGCATACTATGCAGCCAAAAATGCATCATCACCATTCAACCTCTTCCGTCCACTACTGGCCATATGTCTCTCCCATTTTTCGCCACTTTCCACCAACGGCGGATCCAGCAACCTTGCAAGGTGGGGGCAATGAAATAAAAAATTTCTCGTCACTGGCGTACGCAGTATTCTTTTTCGGGATGGTCTGTTATTTTCTTCTTCTTTATGTAAGTACCATATCCTTTCAGACAGGTGGTTACCGTAATAGCGCTATCTTAATTTTATTCACTGCCACCCTAATCAACCATGAAGTTCTTCTTCGTCCTGCACTGCGTTTGCCTGCTATTTTTGTAGCAACCTATATTTGGGACCTCCCATTACATATTCGAAATACCCCAGCTTTCTTTTCTTGATGCTTTTTATAATCGCAGTAGTCTTGCTGAGACGTTCTATTATTGTGGAGTTTTGTATCTTCTCGTCCCAAGAAACTCTTAAAATTCTTCTATAGCACCACATCTCGAGAGCTTCAAGGCGATTTAGATCGACTTTATTCACAGTCCAAGACTCGACACCATACAGTAAGACCGAGAAACGTAGGTCCTTAATGCCAATTTTAAGTCTCTGTTACATGACACTTTGGACATCCTTCTAAAAGTGGTCCTTATTCGGGCTCTTTGTTTTAGAATTACAATTTTAGAAAATAAGATAGTTTTTGTCCTTCAAAGTTTATTAAAAGTAACGAAAATGAATAATTTTCCTACGGCGTGATGGTGTACGCGGCCTACAGCGTCTATTGAAGACCACCGGCTTACTTTATTGCAGTCCATAATACAAACTTTCTCTAGAAAACAAATTATCATAACATAGCAGCGGCAATTCGGTACTATTTTTATCTGGACTCTGGCATTGAATTAAATAGATGGTAATAAACAGATTTATTGTGGGCATTTTTCATTTGTTATGTTCCAAAGACTTTTAATAATTTTCGATTCCAAGAAATTCTGCCATATTTAATGTTTCAGTTATCAACAAGACACAAAACTCACCATTTTTTCCAACCGTAATCTCTTTCTTAAAAAAGTGTCAGTAGACACCAGGCAAGGTCTTAAGGATGGGCAATTGACTCTATTGGCCCCCTCTTGGATCCGAGCCTGCTTTCCACTGTTCTGTGCGTCTTGTTGCAATTTCTTGTATATTCGTTTAGTATCGTGTGACCAGCGTGTTGGAGGTCGTCGTCTGCTGCGTTTGTCTTCTCTTGGGCGCCAGCAAATTAGTTTTCTGGTCCATCTTGAGTCTTTCTTTCTCGCTACGTGACCTGCCCAATTCTATTTCACCTTCGCTATACGTTCGACGACATCAGTGATATCTGTTCTTTTCCTTAGGTCTTGGTTCCTTATTTTGTCATTTTTTGTCACGCCGAGAATCGATCTTTCGATGCGCCTTTGTGCAACTCGCATTTTCAGTGCTGTTGTTTTTGTGAGCGTGAGAGTTTCTGCTCCATATGTCGTAATAGGAAGAACGCATTGGTCAAATGTCTTCCGTTTCATAGCTATCGGGATGTTGCTTTTAAGTATATCTCTTAGTAAACCATACGCCGCCCAAGCAAGTGTTATTCGTCGTTGAAATTCACAGGTCTGATTATCCTTGCTTATTCTGATTTCATGACCGACATACACATGTGTGTACTTTTCGGTCAATTCGATCGCTTGATTTTGGATGGTTAGGTGTTTGCCGTCAAAATCACATAAATAAAAATTCTGCAAAAAAATTGTATGTATCTGCAATCTAGCCAGATGTTGTAGCCTCAGTGGGCAAGTGGTGTACAATCGTAGAACAGTACTGTTCTATCAAATAATATATACTCTCCTAGAAGAAGGGTTTGAATGGAACAGGCGGTCACGTTTATTTGTCCGTTGAAAATACTGTATTCACTGTCAGGCCACATGAAGCTACTAAGTTGGTGCACGAAATCATACGCTGAAACGTTACAGGGCAGTACCCTTCTATAAGGTCTATATTCTTTGATTCTATGCTTCACAAAATACTCAACTGAAGTGCCAAATACAAAATAAAATCATAATAAGAAGAAGACAACAACATGTAAGTTACTGAGATGCGCGTGCATAAGAGAAAATGACAGAGAGCTAGAAGTGTTTTAAAAGAGGTGGTCCACAATTGGAGACCACGTACCTAATGGAGTGTTCAGAGTCAGATTTTGTTATTCAGGGAGTCTTTGGTGTCACTGAACACGAATACGCAGTCAGAACTGATGCAGTTGGTACCCAGTATTACTGCTAATTCACGTCATCTGGAGTTTCAAGGATTTTCAACACTATATTGATGCAAACGGATTACTTGGAGGGTTTTTAGAATCGCAGAAAATAAGTACGTCATCAGAACCGACCCCCGGAGGACCTGATCCCCAGGGTTACTGTGGAGGTACATCATATTGTGGAGTTTTGCGGGTTTTCGGCACTAAATTAATACAAACATATCACTTGGGAGATTTTTGGAGTTGTTGAACACGAGTATGACATGAGAGCCTACCCTTTGAACTCCTAATGTCCAGGGTGACTGATATGCATCTCATAATCTAGAATTTTGAGGGGTTTCGGTTTTCGAAGATCGGTTCTGATGGCATTTTCGTATTCAACAACCCCAACCCCCTCCAAGTAATATATTTACGTCAATTTAGTATAGGAAGGCCTCGAAATACCAACAGATGACGAGCATATCAATCCCCCTAGGTACTAGGTGCCCCGAGAATCGGTTCGAAACCCTCGAAACTCCAGAATATGACCTGCCTTAGCACTAGTCCTGGGCACAAGGTACTCCGGGGTCAATTCTGATAACGTATTCGTGATTAGCGGTCTAAAAAACCTCTGAGTAATCTCGAGTAAAACCCTTAAAACTTCAAATGACGTGCCCTAGCAATAATCCTGAGCACCAGGTACAGTAATATTCAAACACGACATCCAGATAAATATAAATATTTTTTTATTTGTGGCTTTGTTTCCAAATCAAACAGTAAATATAAATAAAATGTATTTTGATTAGTATTTTCATCTATCAAGCTACATATTTTCAAACGTATTTCATTTTTATCATGAATATACAATGTTTCATATTTAAAATTCATATTAAAAAAACGTTAATTTGTGAAAGATATCAATAACATAACTTTTCAGCGATGCGAGCAGAGTAGTAATTGATGATATATTCAGAAGGCTTCAATATTTTCCATATTTCATTTGTTCCTACTCCTTTGTTCCGATAGTTTTTGAAATGTAGAATAGACAATCGAATTGTGGAATTGTGCAAAAAGATATTTATGCCAATTTCAGATTCCAAACGCAACATGACCATTTTATGTGGGCTGATTGTCGAAGAAAATGCCATTTCTGGGAAAAGTTATTTACCAGCTATTTTGTTGCTGGAATGGAATATTTTGATTGTATACATTAATAGTGTAGGTATCAGATGTCCGCAGAAAGTATACTGTTTTCTTTTTAAACAGATTATCGCTCCGATATCTCCGTTTTTCAATTATTACTTTCTAACTCCGAAGATTTTAACTTTATACCAAAAACACTAAAATAAAAATTAACAGTGGTTTAAATATATATACCTATATAGAATGTTTTTTCCGATTTCCTTTGATGAAAATTTTACTCGGAACATTTAAGTTTTCCCAACAAAATCTTTAATTTTCAACTAAAATTATAGGGAAGTAATTATTTCTCAATAACAAAATAGCTTGGTGCCATAAAAACTTTTTTATACTAGACTATATTTCCGGAAGCCAGCGCATTCTGGCAAATAGTTTAGTAACAATTTAATTGTCACTAACAATTGAACGTGTGCTTTTTGTTTATAAACAAATTAGCGCACCGACATAATCTTTTTTCATTTATTGCTCCGTAACTTCGCAGATTTTAACTTTAAGCCTGCGTAGAGATATTTTTTTCTAATTTTCTTCGACGAAAGATTTTCTCGGAAAATCCGGGTTTCCCCACACAATCTTCAATTTTCAACTAGAATTTTAGGGAAGTAGTTATTCATTAATAATTAAATAGCTTGGTGATATCAAAGCTTTTTTGTAATATATTAGATTTGTGGAAGCCGGCGATATAACAAATAGTTTAGCAACAATTAAATTGATAATTAAAAATTTTCGGTCGCTATAATAACCAAAACAAGTATGTTACACCCGAATAACTATGATTTTTGTATAAAAAGGTACTATACCTATCTAATGGTAGGGGAGCAAAGTATACTAAATGTGCAGTCAGTCGAGCGCTTTGGAGACCTATTGGGTTGTGAAGAGTAGGTCCGAGAACCAAAAAAAGTTAAGTAACATTTTCCATTTTAGTAGGCGCTTGCCATTTTTTAATTTAATTTTCCATTTCCAACAATCGTTTTTTCCGATTATAACGCCATCTATGCATAATTCGAAAAAATATTTCAAATAAAAGTTACTTATTTTTTCGTAAGAAATCCAAATCTGCAATAAAAAAATGGGGGCTTCTATTTAAGATTTTAAAGTAAACCTCTACCCCATCTCCGTGGAGGGTCGTCTTTGATGCCATTCGATAGATTTATTAAAAATATTAAATAAGCGTATTTTACAGTTTTACGATCTTATGTCCATTTCGCGAAATATCTCGGGATTCGTATTTAAAATATTAAGTTTACCCCCCACCCCTCTCCGTGAGAAATCGTGTTTGGTATCATTCGATAGATTTTTAAAAAATATTGAGCACATATTTTTTAGTTTTTCGATCTGTCATTCATTTCGCGAAGTATTCGCTTTATTCTTGTGAAATTTTGGGACTCGTCCATTTCCTTACGCCCGGCTCAAATCGTCAGAGTTTTGAAATATACACTCTTTTGCATGAACTTAACTTACCTTATCTTAATCTGACAATTTCGAGTTTTTTTAAGGATAGATTTTTTTTTTCGGGCCCCCCTTAACCAACTCCCCTGTGTTAAGAGCCAATATATGGTAGAGGTACATCTGCAGGGTACCAGGTTTCTCTCCATATGATAATCTGACACGCTCGAGTGACTTCATAAATCCCATCTTTGGCTCCCCTACCATAATGTACTTTACACTTACTTAAAATTGGACTATCTGAGCTGAAAATCCTTAGCTAACTTTGCATAGCTTTATTATTAATATTATACAATCATAAGATTTGATTCCAGCAATGAAATAGCTGGTAAATAAGTTTTCCTTGTTTTTATGGTATAATATATTTTTTGCACGATTGATCATTTTTGACTGTTTACCGTGACAGATTTTACGTCAGTAGGTGACATTTACTAGCAACTCGACGGTAAGTAATCCAACTCGACGGTAAGTAATTCACTTACCGTCGAGTTAAAAAATCTCTTAATTTTAATTTATTTTTTGAAAGAACAAAGAAAACTAACAAATGATTTATTAATATTGAAACTTATGGTACAATTTGTTAATTTTTCTCTTCAAATACGCGATCAAAGTTGAAAACTTGGAAATATCAATGCCATCATAAAGAAAAACGGTGGATTTAATCATTGAATATTCTGCCCAGAGGCTTCCAGGAGCTTTCAACTGCATATGTCTTTGAACGAAATATGCCAATAGAGTCTTTTCTTCGATTCTTAAATTCTTGCCTTCGCACCATTTTCTAAAACTTTGGTAGGTATTTTGATAACGGATTTTGGATTTTTCGGGAATAATTGCGGAACACCCTTCTTCCCAAGCCCGTTAAATTTCTTCAAATTCACTTTCGCTCATATTTTAATTTATAATAATCAAAATTGTACTTAAAATTATTGACAACTAACTAAAAACTCAATTCTCCATTGTTGTTATGCACCCTAGTTACTACCTAACAACAAAAGTATCTATCTTGATAAAATGAATGAAACTAGTCAATATGACGAAAATGTTTAATTTTATAATTTATAATGGTATCAATCGTGCAAAAAAAGTTATAAGCATGTCGAACGTTAAGGGTAACCGATCTCAGACAATAATTGGACAATTATCTTCGATCGGTATAAAACCCTTACCGTTCTCCATACTTAATATACTATTATTTATTTTCTAAATTAGAGTAATTGGTTTTTGTTCCATATTAATAATAAATTATTTTTCTTTAAGTTAGAAAATAAAAGTACTCACCTTCTAAAAAAAAGAAAGTAAAAACAAGTAACATTTACATGAAGAGTAGGAGTAAGAATGTTAGCTATGTGTTTGCTAAATTTCATGCTAATCCAATCGTTTTTTTTAACTAATTGGAAAAACCGTGACTAAATTGACTACAAGTGGAGCAATATTATATTTAATAATTTTTTACTTATACAGTAAGTTGAAAGATGTCTATGTCAGTCTGTATTCGATAACTTTGTAGAAAATCCTTGAAATAAGAAGTAATAAAAGGACGCCATAAAATTTCATTATCATCTTCTTGTCTCCATTCGTACAATCATAAAGCGCCAGCCAGCACTAAATTCCACGAGACTATTATTTCTTTCGCCAAGTATTAATCATATAAAATGAAAACAAATGGCCGTGTTGCGTTTGGAATCTGAAATTGGCATAAATATCTTTTTGTAAAATTCGATTTTCTATTCTACATTCCAAAAATTATCAGAACAAAGGCGCATGAACAAAGGAAAAATGGAAATTATTGAAGCTTTCTGAATATATTTTGTCATTAATTACTATTCGACTCGCATCGCTAAAAAGTTTTAATCTGGACAAATTAGGAAAAAAACAAGGAAAACTTATTTACCAGCTATTTTATTGCTGGAATCAAATCTTATTGCTGGAATCAAATTAATATAAATAACAAATAAAACTATAAATCTAGTTATTCTTAGTTTAAACAATAAAAACAAAGAAAAGGGAAAGAAAATAAAAATAATCTAACAATAAAACACTGAAAACGTTTGTTTTCTATACTTCCACAAAATGTATTACAACAATGTGACTACAGCTGTTTCGGCAGAGTGTCTTTAACTGAAGAGGTTGAGGAGTGGGGAGCTGTTTGTCTCGGGCAAAACAATGGGCTTAGAGAATTACCCATAATAAGTCCTTCACTGTTGTTTGCGTACCTATATTTAATTATTGAATTCAAAATAGTCTTGATTTATGCAAATTTCAAGAAGGTGGAAAATTTCAGATGAAATGATCGGATTTGTACTATTACGGTCTAAAAGATTTTTAACTAAAACAAAAGTTTCTGTAGGAAGAACACTAGGAAAAAGATTTTTTACGTCAAATGAGATTAGTCTGGAGTTGTTGGGCAAGTGTTCCTACTACAGAAACTTTTGTTTTAGTTAAAAATCTTTTAGACCATAATAGTACAAATCCGATCATTGCATCTGAAATTTTACATCTTCTTGAAATTTGCATAAATCAAGACTATTTTGAATTCAATAATCAAATATACACAAACAACAGTGCAGGACTTATTTGGGTAATCCTCTAATCCCATTGCTATCAGATATATTTATGAACCAGCTTGAAACAACAATTTCTAAACATCCCGCATTTAAACAGTTTTTATATTGGTGGAGATACGTGGATGATATATTAGTATGCTTTACAGGAACTAACAGGCAACTTGATCAGTTTCTATCATACATGAATTCACTTCATAGTAATATTGAGTTTACAATAGAAACAGAACATAATAAGTCCATAAACTTTCTAGATGTAACAATTACCAGACTACACAAAAAACATGAGTTCTCCGTATATCATAAACCTACCCATACTGACACAACTATACACAATTCATCATACCATCCTACACAACACACATTAGCAGCCTACCATGGCATAATAGACTGTCAAAAATTCTCATGTCAAAAAATAACTTCGAGATAGAACTGAACATCATTAAACAAATAGCAGTAAACAATGGCTGTAACGAACAAACAACAAAATTTTAAACCAAAACTCCAAAAGAAAGCTCTGAAATTAGTTTTTCCACCACCACAGAAAGGACCCAGTATCATCTGCTCTATCACATATACTGGCAAGGTAACAACAAGATAGCCAGATACATAAAAAAGAAAGGAATAACACCAGCTTTCAGAACTAACAACAACTTAAGCAAATATATTAAGAGCAATAAGAGTCGAAAGAGAAATCAACTACAGAGTGGTGTTTACAAAATAACTTGTGGTGACTGTCCGAAAACTTACATCGCATCGGTCAAACTGGCAGAACTTTTTACAAACGGATAGCAGAACAAAAAAGGGCTTTCAGCAATAGAAAAACAGACACTTCTACATACGCACTTCACTTTCTAGATCATAATCATTCTTCTAATGAACAGTTTCAAATTCTCCATAGTCAAAATAAAGACCTTAAGCTATCTTTATTAGAATCTATGGAAATTAATCAATTGAAAAATACAGATATAATAAATACAGTAGAAGCGGAGTTGTAGCTAATCAAAATATAGATTAATATTAGTCAAATTCCAAATATTTCAACGGACAATCCATTACAACTTAGTTATAGCGTTTTAAAAAAGCTTTATTTTGGTTTTTAAAATAGTTCCCTGTGTCAAAAGTAAGTTACGCTCAAAATAAAGTTGGTCACTTTTTTTTGGTAAAAAAAATCGGGAATATCACCTCCTAATTAGCATCTCGAATGAAATTAATAGTTATCGCTTCATAAGTTGCTTGACTTAGGTATGTATCACGTTTTATATTATGATCTGTAAGTTTCATCTATTCAAGTTATTTTTTTTGACAAATATTGAATTTAAAATGAAATTAAAAAAAAAAATTAATTTTGAAAAAAAAATAACTTAAAAATGGTTAGTGATACCAAAAATACCAAAGCCTAAAAAAATGTAGATTTTGCTTCTCTGAATATTTGGATTTTTAATTTTCTGTAACATTAAAATGGGGGGTTAACACATGACTGTTCAAAATTTGCATATACTCGTGATTAATGATTCGCTAAAACCCTTTCAACTACAGCCCTTTCAAAAATAAGCACTTTGAACCGATAAAGCATACAGATCATATTTATAAACAATACATGCACGAATAAAGTAACTTGTAAAGCGTTAACGATTTTTATCTTTTGGGGTGCTAATTAGGGGGTGATTTTTCCGATATTTTTTACAAAAAAAAAGGAGACAAACTTTATTTTTTGTGTAACTTGCTTCCTTTTGATGCTAAAAACTAAAAAAAAAATAAAGCTACCTACTTTTAATTATTTTTAAACTCTTAAAAAGTTGTAATGAATTTTCCCCAAAAAGTGCTTCACTTTTTGGTTATTTCACGTTGATGTTTTGGTTATTTCAAGAATGATGTTTTCGATAAAATACTTATTTTTGAGTTATTTGCGAGAGACCAGTTTTTAGAAACGTGTTTTTTTATTGAAATATGAACATATTCACTAGCAAATACATCGGAAAATACTGACTTAGAGAAAAAACTCTATAGACCAAAAGTTGCTTAGAATTAGTCAGTTTATCGACTTCCGAACTTATTTTAAATGTATTTTTCTTCACCCCCGAGAAGATGTGAAACTCACCCTCACAGGGCAAAAGTACACATCGGTACACTATCACTTTTCTTTTTGACGTGTTACTTATAATATGTATGCCAACTTGCATCTCAATCCAAGCGGTTCTTTACCATTTTGAGGTTTGTAAATATTTTTTCCGTGAGTGAATGGAGTATATCAGTTTTTTTTTCAATATTTAATAGTAATTATTTTTTTATTCGCTTATATTTAATAAAGTTATTTGTGTCTATAGCACCACAAAAAATTATTTTTATAGTAAATTCATTAAAGTATCTGTTAAAGCGGTGCTTCTTAGAAACAAATCTTTATAAAAATAATACTAACACAGATAAAGCGTTGCAGGAATTTTCTCCTTGAGCACCATTTTGACGTTGATAATTTCGCTGGTGCTGCTGGAAATTAGTATAATGGATTAAATTAGTGTGAAGGATTGCAGCAACAACTTTGGAGCTAAGTATTCAGGCCGTTCTTGAAAGCCGTTTAGGCCTATTGTTCTTTATTGGAGTTTGATGCTTAAAGTTATAAAGGGGTAAATTGAAGCTGTCCTAAATCAATCTGTTTAAAATTGTTCTAGCAATAAACATTAACTTGATTTACAGTTTATTAGCATAGTCCAGGAAGACTAGCAAAAAAGACTCTGTTCGGGACTTGAAAATATCCAGGTATTTGAGAAATTTTACTAATTATAACTGGAGTGCAGTTTTTACTTACGAAAAAAAATCAAAGAGATATAACTTTTTATAAATTCATTAAGAAATGCATAATAAAGAGCATATCAAAAAGTTTTACTCCAAAAGTGGGTTCTTATTTTTTTAATGAACTGAAAAATTAGTTGTTTTTTAAAACTTAACAAAAACTAATCTCCCAATTGAAAAATTTAAAAAATTTAACACAAAACCTCATGTTATAAAGAGTTTTCTAAAATTAAATCTACAGCTTTCATATTTTTTTGGCCTCTCACAAGCATTGGCGCACTGCATGGCAGCGTTCGGCGAAGCGCACGATTGACTTAATTTAACATATTTTATAAATGGATTGATCAAATTAAATTTTACAAAATGAAAATGAAAGATGAAAATTTATGTCTAGTTGCACCAACAAATAAACGATTGATTTTTTAAATTGGATTGCTGGTTTATTTTAAACAACTTTTGAACTGTCAAAAGTAACCAGCAAATTTTTTTCGGTTAATTAACTAATCGACTATTTTGGCAATTCAATTTCATAACATAACCTTACAAAACTTACTTTGACAATCATCTTTGACAGAATTCACAAGGTACTACGCTATTACATTATTACTTACGATGTCGAGATAGCATCACGAGTTTTTTTTCCTGGTTTTTCCTCGTTATTTACTATGAAATCTCTAACAAAGTGAATTTTACTGTCACCGTTGTATGTGCTTGTCTTTTTAAAGACAGATAACATGCTATGATATTTTAGTGACGGATACTCTTAAGTTGGGGTTGATTTCATATAGTCGATTGAACTATCTGTCAGTAAAGTCGTCCCAGGAACGCATTCAAAAATATTGGCAATATCAAGTTTTCTACTTTAAAATGTATTATTTATGTATACATATTAGGGTGGTTCAAGATCATATATGAAAAACTCAAGTTGAATGTAAAAGCCGAGGGACCCCCTAATTCTTTTCTGATTGATAAAAGAAGTAAGGAGCCAAAATATGAAAGCCATAAATCACTTGTAAGGCAGTGCTCAATACTGTTTAAATGATGAAAACGGGAATATTTTTATCGATTTTTGAAAAAATTACAAGACATGTTAGGATACAAAAACTTAATTTACTTGTTTATTTTACATTGGAACCCATGTTTAAAATAAGTACATTTTATTGTGAATATCATAATAAAAATGAACTCTTTAAATTTTTTCTTTGAAAATGGATGGTTTCTGTAGGCTTTCTAGAACGGCCTTCCTTGTTAGCACAGTCGGGACTTGTTTTCGATTAGCCTCTACAATCTTCAGTAACAGCTGCTTTTCGTCCTCATCATTTGTTATGAGTTTGTTAAAATCTTGAAATAGTTTTACACCACTTTGGTTTTATTTACTGTATTTTTTACCTCTTTAAACTCTGGGTCCTGTTCGCATTCACTTGGGTGCTTGTTTAAAAAGCTTTACATAACGTTTAGCTTAGTAAACAACAACATTGTTCTACTATTACCAAAATCTGCCAATTCACATTCATCACTTAGGAAATCGGCATTTCCTCTAATTATCCTTGGCGGTGCCGGGACAGACATCTTATTCACTATGCTCACTTTGTTTTCAAGGCTCACTTTATTGGAAAAAGTGATAACCCGACCATTTCGTCAGATAGGTACCACAAATGTGGCTGCAAGGCTTTTTTGATAGTTTTAGCTATATCTTCATCAATGACGCTGAATTTTCGAGCCTCTTTCCAAAAAATCAGGTCGTTGAAATTTGAATTGGCGCTGACTGGAGCCTCAACCCAGTTTTTCACATACAAAAGTGCACCGAAGCGGATAAATCTGTCTAAGTTTTCTTTCTCTTTTTTGTGAGATGGTAAACTCCTTGACCTAGGAAAAGGTACAACTTATATGCATGAATAAGCTTAGCCATCCACCGAGCGTGGTGTATAGGCCCAGGTGCTCTCCAGTGATTTTTTTCTATTGGTTGTCCCAACACCAACAGCGTCACTTCAATAAGTTCGAGGTAGTCATTTCGAGGCTCGTCTTTCTTACTAAGATGATGTAGCAAGGACTCGATGCCACTGTTTTTTAACTCAGCTTCTCTAGGGGGAAAAATTAATGGTGTGTAATCTGATAGATCAACTGCATTTCATGATTCCTTTAACCTTTTAAATATGGGAATTTCAGGAGAGCTTGAAGGTCTTAAACATAATGCAAATATTTTGCTCAAAATGATTTCTATTATATGATGGCGACAAGGCAACCATAAAAGTTCTTTATTCAGCTTATTTTCAAGGAAAGCCCATGCACCACTCTTAAGACCAGTATTGACGGCTGTTGTGTCAAAGCCCATACCAATGACTTTATCATCGAAATTCCATGTTTTAAGAGTTTTAAGTACTGCATCTCCAGTGTTCAAACCTGTTACACTAGCCAATTTTGGCACCCCCAGTAGTTTCTCATTTTCACCAGCATAGAAAGCTAGCACTGGTAGTATGTATATCTATCTTTGTGAACCTAAAATGTCGGGCAGGATTTTGTTGTCCCAATGAACAACAATTGGTTCTTTGATGTCTACGTTTGATTTAATCTCTGTTGAAAAATTCTGTCTTGCTGCTTCTCGTTTCCTTTTTACAGAACTTTTTGAAAGCGGTAAATCCTCAGGATCATGCATAAGTGCGGCAGCAATAGGAATGATAAGCCTTACAGCTTCACGATCGTAAACTTTATTATGTATTACATATGTATATTTTTTACTAAGCAACAACATTTTTGTTTAATCTATATTTTTTATTTTGAAAACGACGTCCAGTTTGGACGTCGAAACGTTAATAAAATCATTTTTTAGTTAAATTGTGGCTTATTTCCCATTTAGAATAATTATTACAAAAGTTCCACAAGGAAATAGCTTCAGAACAACAGTTAAAATTTGAGATCTATCAATATATAATTACATAGTTTAAAATTAATTATTTTTATTTATTCTAGAGATCTTTTTTTACAATAACATAAGACAGAAAATAATGAAGATGTGGCAATTCTGCAGGTGCCAAATGAAACTAGGAGACTTGTATTATCAACATATTAATTGAAAATAAAAAATTTTTTAGTATAGTCCAAAATCCTTGAATTACTTTAAAATAATTTTCCCTAGAAGAAAAAAAATTACATATTCGAAAAGATGGTATTTTTACACGAATTTTCAAAAATATAGTTCAAATCTTGACTAGTCGTGTAAGTAGATTGGCACTCCAATTCAAAGCACAGTGATAATTCACCTGTTTCAACGTAATGACCTAATTAATTATTAATTATAGGTATACTAATTATAATAGGTAATAATTAGAGTTCGGATTTAAAAGCACAAAGAAACCTAAAAAAAGCGCTTAAAAAGCATAACAATTTTATGAAAAAAAGCATTATATTATAAAAAAAAAAGCATGAAAATAGGCATATAAATTTTGACAAACCATTTTTTTTAGAAAATAGATATAATATTATTTCTAGGCTTAGCTTAAAAACTAGTAAATACCTATTATAAATTTTAAAAATAAAATAGAATAAACAAAAGAAAAATAGATAACTAAAACAAAAATGCTAACCTAATTTTTATCGACACGATTTTTAGGTGAAGGAAAATATTTCATTTTTGTTTAAAGCATGAAATAACTAAATACTCCTTTAAATGTCCCATCGTAAAGTTTCGGCGCCTGTCACTCAAAACATTTTTGTATTTTGAAAAGCTTCTTTCAACGTTCACACTGGTTATCGGTGCATACTTACACTTTGCCGCTACTGCTGGATCCATAGTTATATCTTCAAGGTGTTCTTCATTTAAAACTGAAAATATTTTCTTCATCTTTTGAAATCCTTCGTTTTTTGTTCATACATCTTTGACTTTTGTTAATACTATCTGACCAATTTTTCCAGGGATACCTTTTTTTCAAAACTGTTTATTTTTGGGTCGACTGAACCCATGTTTCACTCACAAACAATCTTATTGTTTCACTCACAAAACAAAAGTTGCTTTTAATAAAAGCAAGATTGTTTTGTAATTCTGTTTCACCTAAAACATCCTGACAATATTTTAGCGATGCTTAAAGTTCCAATACGACACTTTTAAAATTTTCGAAATATTCGGCGTACTATAAAGCTGCATCTAACCATGTACCCCACCGAGTTAACACTGGTTCCGGTGGTAATGGAGTGTTAGGGCATCTTTCTCTAAAAAGTTGCACCCATAAAGGAGCTTTAATGAAAATTTTTTCCCATTTTTTATCAACTCATTAGCAAGTGGAAATTGCAGCCGTATAGTCTCAGCAACGCTATTCAGGCCATGTGCTAGACAGGTACAATAAATTAGATGTGGATAAAACACTGTAAGATTTGCATGTATGGGTGCAGCGTCAGAAAGCATTAATACTATTTTGTTGGTGGGCACAGCCTCGGGAAGATAAAAATTTGTTAAAGCTTCATTTACGAATCTTTCAAATGTATTGTTATTTGTTGCTTCTAGTTCTTTTGAGCACATTAAATAACCCTTCGTCAAGATATCTTCGTGAAGTACGCAGGGCCGTAACTACAATGTTACAAAAGTGATCTGGGGGCCCCCTGCCGGGAGGTCTGAAGGTTTACCCCCCAGCACAGCGAAAGGCGGGGTCCGGCAAAATGTTCGATATTTAACCCCTTGAAAACGCATTTTAATGCATTCTATGACTGAACATTCTTTCATGTACCTACGATCTACATATTGCTATTTTATTTTAGTTGACCAACACAAAAGAATTTTGAAATCCCCTTATTTTTTATTCGCTTTAAAAAATTTAAAAGAAAAACAACAAAATAAACAGATAGTAAAACAAAATAAGATAATATTATAATGAAACAATACAAAGAAAATTTCTTGAAACTTCAAAACCGAATGAAAAAATATGAATATAAAAAGGTTTATTTATAGTCCATGTGGTGAGACCGCTCCCGTCTGAAAAAATTTCTGATTCGGTTTCTTTGTGGATTCATATTTAAAAATGTCCCCTTTAAACAAATCTGAAGGGTGCCGGGCGGAATTTTTGGGCAGAAATTGTTTAAACAATTTTTTTAAACAAATTCACAATATTACGTTTTTTGCTCTGGAACATATATTTTTAGATTTTTTGGGTCATTTTAAACAAGAAAGGTATCTTGTAATTTTTCTTTAAAATTGATAGTTTTCGAGTTATAGGCGATTTAAAATGTGAAAAATGCGAAAATACGCATTTTCGACGCCTAAAAACTTATATTTAAATTAGTATTTTTGAGGTTTTCAGACACTTAAATTGAAGAATAAACATTCAGCTTCAAGATTCTGAAGAGTGGTTGCGTCTAGCCTTAATTTGTACCGTTGGTTTTTAATTGTTAAATATGCGTGTTTATCCAATTTTTTTGTCGGTGCGGTGAGCTCTATTTAAAAAATCTCCTCTTTTCCTCCGAAAAATATTTTTTCTAGATTCTTTGGAATAGTCTAAATAAAATAAGTTTCTTGACATTTTTCTCAAAAATTAATAGTTTTAAAATTATAAGCTATTTAAAATCCGAAAAATGCCAAAAAAAACGCATTTGAGAAAAATGTCAGGACACTTATTTTATTTAGAATATTCCAAAGAAACTAGAAAAAATATTTTTTGGAAGAAAATAGGAGATTTTTGAAATAGAGCTCGCCGCACCGGCAAAAAAATCGGATAAACACGCACATTTAACAATTAAAAACTAACGGTATAAATTAAGGTTAGACGCAATCACTCTTCAGAATCTTGAAGCTGAATGTCTAAGCTTCAATTTAGGTATCTGGCAACCTCAAAAATACTAATTTAAATATGAGTTTTTAGGCCTCGAAAATGCGTATTTTCGCATTTTTCAGATTTTGAATCAGCTATAACTCGAAAACTATTAATTTTTGAGAAAATTTACAAAATACCTTTCTTGTTTAGAATTACCCACAAAACTTAACAATATATGTTCCGGAGCAAAAAAACGTGATCTTTTGTATTTGTTTCAAAAAAATTGTTTAAACAATTTCTGCCCAAAAATTCCGCCCGGCACCCTTCAGATTTGTTTAAAGGAGACAATTTTGAATAGGAATCCACAAAGAAACCGAATCAGAAATTTTTCCAGACGGAAGCAATCTCACCACATGGACTATTAGAGAAAATGCAGGAAGACGTAAACCAGATTGCTGAGGAGATACAGAAAATTGAAAAGGTGAAAGAAAAATTCAAGAATGCGGTAAAATTCGATATGAAAAAAGTGGAAGAAAAATTGAAGGAGATAGGAAAATGTCAAAAAGGAGGAGACCGTCGGGAAGTAATTATATACAGCTCTAATGAGAGCTAAATTCTATTTGACAAGGATATTAGAAAAGGATATTACCTTCAGCAGTGACATTCTCGAAGGCGAGTACCGTCATTGCTGCTAGATTTATTATGCTCTGGTACTGGTGGGGCTGATTCCATTGTGCTCATTCCATTTTACTCTTACCTTTCTTTTCAATATGTGGTACCATGTGGTTCCGTTCACGTACCAAGATGTGGTCTGGGGTAAATTGGTAAACAGCTACAAGACAAAGTAGCTGGGACCGGCGGCCCGTATTTCGGTTGCATTTTAGTTTTTATTTCGCCAAAATAACTAATTTCCTCAGTAAATAACAATTTATATAAAAAATCATACAGAAGTAAAAAACTTTATATCTTAACTTTATTAACAATTTATATCTTCACGATAGGTTTCGAGGGCCCCAGCTGAGCCCGGGCCCCCCTTCCAATGGCATTTTAAGTTTTATTACGCCAAATAACTAATTTCCTAAGTAATAATTAAAATTTTTATGTTAAGTTCTCGGAAGCCCCAGCTTAGTTTAGGCCTCAGGGGCCCCTTCTGAGGGTTCTGCCCCAATTGCATTTTAGTCGAAAATACTAATTTTCCCAGTGAAAAAATAAAACTTTATGTTGAGGTCTAGGGGGTCTGGTGTTGAGGTCTTTTTAAAATTGTGTCATTTGAAAATATTTTGTTGGAATCGGCTTTTAAAAAACGTATTTTTATTTTCCTCGATAAAATCTATGCACGGTCAAAAAGGGGCATCTGTGGGGCCTCTCTTGGCCGGGGGCCCCGGGTCACTGCCCCGGTTGCTCCAATGGTAGTTACGGCCCTGGAAGTATGCCTATGATTAAATTAGCGACGTACCTTCCACAAATATCTATAGTCTCGTCCACAGCAAACTATATGTAATTGTTCCCCACTAGTGTTTTTACTTTTTTTTTTTCTGGTTTCCTTGTAAACGCAATTAACATATTTTTTCGCAGAGTACTTTCATCCGGCACATGTCTTTGACAGTACTTTTCCAAAAATGATTTAAAACTTTCATTTTGCAATTTATTTAGTGAAAGATCAGAGTCGACCATTGCACTGCATAGATCAAAATTAAATTTCTGCTATTCGCAAATGCAAAAATGATAATGGTATATAAAAAAGCACCAAATAAGCACTAAATTTCAAAAAAGGCATAAAAATTTTAAAAAAAGCAAGAAAAGCATAAAAAAGTGCTGTCGAAATGACATATTTTTGCATATTTCGTTCATATTTAAAAAGAATATAGTCCTGCTTGTATCTTTTACCATAAGTATTATGCTTAGAAATCCGGACTCTAGTAATAATTAATAAGGTCATTACGCTGAAAGAAGTGAAAGCCAACTAAGTCTTTCACCTCTTGTGCAGTTGTCTTTCACTTCTTTCA
The DNA here is from genome assembly GCF_917563875.1 of Diabrotica virgifera virgifera. Taxonomy (NCBI): domain Eukaryota; kingdom Metazoa; phylum Arthropoda; class Insecta; order Coleoptera; family Chrysomelidae; genus Diabrotica; species Diabrotica virgifera. Next base: position 59,631,626 of record NC_065449.1, on the reverse strand, counting down.
ACGTAATGACCTAATTAATTATTACTTAGCAACCCACGTACTACGTGTGGGAGTCATATGTTACCCTACCATATTCATAGGAATTATATCTATCCTTTGGATTTAATTATACATACACTTTTATAAAACATTTAGTCTATTTTTAAAACGTTTTAAAGTTAGTATTTTTGGGTGGCTCAGCATGTTCTTGTAACACTGATGATGCTCTTGTTACAGAGCGAGAACGTTTTGTTTTTATATTTGTAGCCCTTCTGGGGGCTTTATAAATTCATATATCTTTTACCAAGACGATTTTTTCAATAAATTTACTTATAATAATATTAATTATTCGTTAATTTTGACGCGCAGTGTATTACAGTAATAATGATTTATTTTCATAAAAAAAAACCAATACAAAAATGTTAAATTAGCATCACATTTTTTAAAAAATATGAAACATAATACTAAATCTTATTTACGAAACAATAAATGAACAATGATAACAGAATAATATGGAACAGGAAATAATATAGGGGTTGTTTTTATCCAAAGTATTTATTATGTTTTTAATTAATCCAAAAATAATACTAAATACACAAAACAAAACCTCAATACATTATATTGCATATTGCAATATTTATGTTATCAACAAAGCGGCACTGGGCTTTGGAACTTTTACATAGCGTGTTTATTTAACATTTGGATTGGTTTATTTTGATATGATTTAATACTGCAACCGATAACAGTTCTAATTAAAATACGTCTCGACCGGTTTGCAAATATTTCAAAAAACTAGATAACGAACGACCCCCAAAATTATTTTCATCAAAGCTATCCGAGCAAAAAATGACGTAGTTATGTCTTGTTTTAATCTGAATTTTTATCATTGGTTTATAAAATAATTTTGATTAACATTTAACACAGAACTTTAATCAAAAATCAAAAAAATTAACAAAATTATAAGTAACAGTAATAAATAATAAAATATAATAAAATCAAAGAAAATGGTGCACATTTTATGTCCACCACCAACATCTCTACATAACCTAACTCTTCTTTTCATTGAGTCTATGACATTGTTCGGTGGCCACGGATGATTATGACATTTCAAAACTCTGAATTAAGCTCAAAAATGTATTATGAAGGGGACAATAGGGAACTTGCACATTTTTTTTACATAATAATGTTCAGTTTTATTTAAAAATGAGATTTCCAAAATTTCACGCTTCAAAAACTCGTAATAACTTAGAAATACTTATTTAAAGTCATCTGCGGTATAAAATAGTTCAAACGACCCGTGACGTCACATAGTTTTATATTAGTTATTATTATGGTTATATTTCGCTGTGTCTAGGTACACGCTAACCTGTACGCAAATAAAAAAGTTAGGTATACGCGAATTAAACTTCATCAAGCCGGTGACATCATTATTTAGCGTGAGCAGTGACTGTATATTTTGGTACATCTATTTGGTATGTTTTGATATGTTATGATAGTGTTTGTTTGATAGAAAAATATTTGTTAAGGGAAGGGGAGCAGAACTATTCAGATATTTCAAACTTAATTGTAATAAATCAATGTATATATAAAAGTGTATGTTTAGGTTAGCAAAATAAATATATGTATTTAGTTGACATGACACGTACAAAATATTGTTAAAATAATTTTTATACGTAAGTTAATTATTATAATCAACTATTTTAAATGGGTAATAAGCCACAATTTAACTAAAAAAATGATTTTATTAACGTTTCGACGTTAAAATCGGATGTCATTGTCAAAATACAAAAATTAGTCAGATTAAATAAATTATTAGAAAAAATTTTTTACTAAGCAACAATACTTTTATTTAATTTAATAATATTTTGTATTTTGACAACGACGTCCGATTTAGACGTCGAAACGTTAATAAAATCATTTTTTTATTTAAATTGTGGCTTAGTTCCCATTTAGAATAGTTGATTACAAAAATGCCACAAGGAAATAGCTTCAGAACAAGTTAATTATTATTGTGAAAGCTTTAGCTCTTCCTTTTATTTTAATTTTTAACGGTAATACTATTTCACTTATAACTAAAAAAACATATATTAATTTATATTCTCTTAACTTTTTCACACTGTTTTAAAATGTTGTTAAACTCATTAAAACAACTAAATAATTGTCCACACTTCATAGTTGAATTTAAAACAAACACTAAACAAATAAAAAATAAGAAATCTCTTTACTAATCAATGTTAAAATGAAAGTGTAAACACAACGCGATTAAACAAATTCCAACACCCTGACACTCTAACTTTTTATTTGCGTACACGTTAGCGTGTACCTAGACACAGCGTTATATTTAGGTATATTCTTCTTCTCCTTCTTTAGTTTATTGGCCTCCACCTACTTGGATATTTGGCCAGATCGTCGTCGGGGAATAAAGGAAAAATATTTATATTCTAATGACATTTATCGTATGTCGTTGTAATAATATATACCAGTTTGTTGAGATTGGAGTTTGATACAGTTTTTGAAGGAAAGGAAAGAAGGTTTACTATTGAAAATAAAACCATTTTGTAAAAGTACAAATTTTCTATGAATAGTTCAAACGATCAAAAACACTTTTAACGTCACATAACTGTATTTTTTACTGACGTTTATAATGTCTAATTTAAAATTATATATACAATTGGTGTAGAATGTAAACATACAACGGTTTTGGGGTAGCTGGTAGAAGTTGAATTTTTAGTCGTCTTTAGGGGCCAAACGAAAGACAAACAAAACTTTTTTATCTTTGATCCAGGTTCTAAATTATGTTCTGTTGTGATTTATAATATTTTTTTCGAATTTAAAATTTTATGCAAGTTCCCTATTGTTATATGTCCATATACAATACCTGTGCTCTTAGAAATCAAAACAGTATACTACCCTTAAGGGCAGAATGTTGTATGTCCAGGACATGCAATAATAATTGTGCATCAGGTAATCTGTCACTATCAATAAGCTGGCTGGAACATTAGCACCTTGCGTGTTGTGCGTTTTTGAGATTATTGTTGAAAGTTTTCTTTTTTGAAAATCAATGGGAAAGTTCCCGTAGCTGGCTGTATACCATAGTTAAAAAATCATACAGAAGTAAAAACTTCTTTTGTATATTGGTATAAAAAGTTTTATTAAAAAACATAAAAGTCCTCTAAAAGGATTTGCAAAACGTTTTCAATCTGAATCAGATCATCCTCAGTGCCTAGAACGAAGTATTTCCACGTTAAAATGAATGCAAAAGGTTAAAATTGTGACTAGGTTAAAGAAATGCCCATGCATTTCTTGATCTGGTTGTTCTTCTTCTTTTTTCTATTTGGCAACACTATTCTCTAATTTGCTCTCAACAATATATCAATCTTTTTTCCATTACCGACTATAAAATTTCAAATTTTCAGTTAACCCATCCAATGAATTATTCCATCAAGATCTTTGCCTCATATTGACAATAACCCCAACTTTTAGCCTGTATTATATAAATATCATTCCAATATACACTCACACCCTAACTATTTCCTATGGTTGCCTCTTATGTTATAACTCATTAACTTCATCCATTCAGTTTAATAATAACAGTTGTTTGACACATAATTCATTTTGCATTTCTGATATTATCATTCAGGTTATTCCATCTTTGACTGGATTCTTTTAAATCATAATTATAAAATTTAAAATTTTTTAAAAAAATTTTTCTGACAACATCTTTTAGGTAATTATCATTAAATAACTAATATTCTTTCAGTAATTTTAATTAAACAATTTTAATTTCAACCTATAATATCAGGCAACCACCATCACTCGTTCTCAACTTGATTTTGCTAAACAATCTTCTCGCCTATGTGGGAAGCTTTACAATAATATACATTACTTTCACATCAGTCTGTTTGCTCCATTATCTTTTCTAGTTTTTAGTTATCTAATTCAGACAACCAATTAAATTATAATATTTTCAATTTGTCAATAACCATTACAACCATATACATAGGCAACCAACATCACCTAGCTATTTTTACAACATTAACCCGGCACCTGCCACGTGGCTTTGCAAGGCGCCAACTGCCACGTGGGGTGCTCACAGCACCCATTAAAAATTTTCTGTGATCTACTTGTTTAAAAAACAAAATAATGTGTTGAGTAACACAAGAATATAAATAAACATGTTTCATTAACTTATTAGCCACTAATATGTTATAAAAGTTAAAAAATAAAATGAAAAAGGTGTTATGTGCAAATTAGCAAGTACCAACCCATAATAAATGAAGTCAAGTAAAATATCTAAAAAAATTAAGATTTAGTGAGTATAGAGTCTATATTAATAATTTAAATCAATTATTTCAATAAAAAATGTAAATTTGACTTGTTTATCAAAAATACAAAAAAAATTTAAAACTTAAAGTGCCAGATAATGACACTCCAATTCGACTTTAGAGCTGTAAGTTCAGAATGACACTAAATAACCACTTCAAACACTAACACATATATGCTATATAATATTATAGAAAGCTACTATGACGCACAGCTCGGTTACCAAACTTAAAATACCAAATATTTGATAAAAATGTGTTATGGGGTGCTGGTAGCACCCCACGTGGCAGGCGCCGGGTTAATATACACCTTATCTTGGTACCTATATAGGTGGTGCACATATAACTAATTTTCTTTTCTTTCAAACTAAATAAAAATGTTTGCCTTCTTTCTCAAATTTAATCACCGATGACGTCACTGACTAGCATTTTATCTACCTAACACTAACAACAGTTCTTTCTGTAACAGAGAGTAGAGAGTTGCCTTATATACTTTTACAATAAAATCTAATTATTATAATTTAAATTTCAATTTTATACAGTTACTAATATATAATCCAAATTTTTTAAACAACAATAATAATTTGAAATTCATAACCAAAAATTGACTACCTATCTTGTCATGTCACTTCGGTCTGATAATTGGATTGTCATCTCCTTCACTTTTGTTGGTCTGTGTCCATTGAACTGGCAAGAACCACGAGTTCTTAACGAGCAGGGAACCATGTTGCTCTTTGAGCACTCCTAACACATTTCATCTTGTAACATCGACTTGGAGTCGCTACAAATACCACTTAATTATCCTGTAAACCATAAATATCGATGTAACCTTTTTCAAAATGTTGCTAGTTTCTTTTACGAAGCAGAACGTAAGTATTGCCACATTTTTCTTTAACCTAGTCACAATTTTAACCATTTGCATTCATTTTAACGTGGAAGTACTTCGTTCTAGGCACTGAGGATGATCTGAGTCAGATTGAAAACGTTTTGCAAATTCTTTTGGAGGTCTTTTATGTTTTTTAATAAAACTTTTTATACCAATATACAAAAGAAGTTTTTAGTTCTGTATGGTTTTCTTTTTTGGTTTCAAATGAATTTATTGTTTATATTTTAACGATAATACAAATGGAAAAACGTCCTAGAAGTTATAAAATGTTGCACTTAGGAAGAACAGAAGTTAGACTGCAGATAGAAAACTCTGAAGGGCATAACAATTATTCAAAATATTATGACTTACCTATCGGATGGATATTACGAAAATCAAAGATTATGTCTTAAATTTTTCTGTAAGATTTTGGGTTTTATATATGTTATAAATCAGGAGATGAGATTCGGGAGCCTATGTGCGGACAGATAAAAAAGGCCGTAAGGCTCCTAATACTACAGATGCAAATATAATTGCTAAAGCTAAGGAACACATGGATTCCTTTCCTCGTATGGAAAGTCACTATTGTAGAATAGACTTAATAGTGTAGGAAACAAAGGTTGAACCTTGCAAAATGGACACAAGTCCGGCTTTATTTTTTTTTCTGGTATGTCAAGGGGTGCTTATTATAAGACTAACTTTTTCTGAAAAAATTTCGCCCCGGAACCCTCCTTTTCACCCCTTTAAAGGGGGTAACTTGTGGTTTTTGCGGAACGTAGCCCTTCCGGTACCTTTTACAAAAAATTTCTTTTATAGAAATATGAAGACGACTATATTTTCTACGATTTATTTCCCGACAGCATCTATCTATCATCCAACGTTTAGCGGGGGTGGCGCCCCAAAGTTGACAAGTTTTTAAAAAAGGTGTTTTAAAAACAAATATTTTTCCCTAACTGTAACGGAAATTAAGAAGAAATCCTACAAAAATTATTTACAAATAATTGATTGATTTTTTAGTATAGGTTTCACTTACGGGCAATTGCCATTTTTTTAATTACAGGGCGTTACATTTTAAAAAACCCCTTTTAATACCATCTGAACCATTTATGCTAGAGTAAACAGACTTTCAGCGATTATCCATGTACTGGTGCTATTTACAAATTTGTATAATGCACCCCCATTTTTTCCCTGAACCCCCCCCCCAAAAAAAAAAAGAAGAATTAATAAATAAAGTGATTTTCTTGGAATCCTTCACACACAATGCCCTTTATTAATATGCTTTATATATAATTTTGTGCACGTTATTATTACCCATGCAAGGACACCAAAAGCGATTTCCTAGTGCAACCTCTGTAGCCAAAAAAAAATAAATAAAATGGGGGGATGAAATTTTTTTTTGTTTTTTGTTTTTTGATTCATATGGGCATATGCTTCATCAATAGTGCTTTTTAAAAATATATATGGTTATTGCAACATCCCTGCGGAAACCACCCCTATCCTTGAAAATATCCTGCAGAAACTACCCCTATCCCTTGGCGAGCATATTTTTACGATTCTCTCATTACCTATGGATTATTTTTAAACAAAACTTATACAAGGTTAAAGACCACTATTTACTCTAAAAATTAGGTTCTATTCATTTTTTTCGTATAAGCAACCGTTACGGCACAGTGGCGCCGTAAACCTCATATATGCTGTGGCGGGCTCCAGTTTTTGTTTTTTTTTTTTCGTCATCTGTTCGTGTTATTGATAAAGTACTTATGTAAAATAAAACAACACAGTGTAACCTACAAATTATGACTTATGCACATTTTACAATCTATGCGCCCCAAAGCCACAGTGGTGGCCCAAAATCAATTTTTGCATATTTTCGCCACCTACACGCATTTTATTGCATTAATGCTACCTTAATAGCACAATATTTACCCTTAGGTGGTCGCTAAGCAGTGTCGGATCCAGGGAGGGGTGATGGGGTGATCACCTCCGCCCCCTCTCAAACCAAATGATATTATATTCAAAGATTATAAAAATATTCATTTATTTTTATAGAAATACTTATATTATTTTTATAAGAATGGCGCACTTTTCATGCTTTAGCGACAGTGGCGGATCCAGCATCGTTAAGACGGGGTGCCAATTGGTTAAATTCCTATAAAAATAAATGAATATTTTTATAATCTTTAAATATAATATCACTTGGTTTGAGAGGGGGCGTGGTGGGGGTGATCGCCTCCATCACCCCTCCCTGGATCCGCCACTGCTTAGCGACCACTTAAGGGTGACTATTGTGCTATTAAGGTAGCATTAATGCAATAAAATTCGTGTAGGTGGCGAAAATATGCAAACATTGATTTTGGGCCACCACTGTGGCTTTGGGGCGCAAAGATTGTAAAATGTGCGTAGGTCATAATTTGTAGGTTACACTGTGTTGTTTCATTTTACATAAGTACTTTATCAATAAAACGAACAGATGACGAAAATAAAAACAAAAATTTGGAACCCGCCAAAGCATATATGAGGTTTACGGCGCCACTGTGCCGTAACGGTTGCTTATACGAAAAAAATGAATAGAACCTAATTTTTAGAGTAAATAGTGGTCTTTAACCTTGTATAAGTTTTGTTTAAAAATAATGCATATGTAATGATAAAATCGTAAAAACATTCTCGCCAAGGGATAGGGGTAATTTTTGCAGTATATTTTCAAGGATAGGGGTGGTTTCCGCAGGGATGTTGCAATAACCATATATATTTTTGAAAAGAACTATTAATGAAACATATGCGCATATGGATCAAAAAGCAAAAAACAAAAAAAAATTTAACCCCCCATTTTATTTATTTTTTTTTTTGGCTACAGAGATTGCACTAGGAAATCGCTTTTGGTGTCCATGCATGGGTAATAATAACGTGCACAAAATGATATATGAAGCATATTAATAAAGGGCATTGTGTGTGAAGGATTCCAAGAAAATCACGTTATTTATTAATTCTTCTTTTTTTGGGTGATTCAGGGAAAAAATGGGGGTGCATTATACAAATTTGTAAATAGCACCAGTACATGGATAATCGCTGAAAGTCTTTTTACTCTAGCATAAACGGTTCAGATGGTATAAAAAGCGGTTTTTTAAAATGTAACGCCCTGTAATTAAAAAAATGGCAATTGCCCGTAAGTGAAACCTATACTAAAAAGTCAATCAATTATTTGTAAATAATTTTTGTAGGATTTCTTCTTAAATTCCGTTACAGTTGGGGAAAAATATTTTTTTTTTAAAACACCTTTTTTAAAAACTTGTCAACTTTGGGGCGCCACCCCCGCTAAACGTTGGATGATAGATAGATGCTGTCGGGAAATAAATCGTAGAAAATATAGTCGTCTTCATATTTCTATAAAAGAAATTTTTTGTAAAAGGTACCGGAACGGCTACGTTCCGCAAAAACCACAAATTACCTCCTTTAAAGGGGTGAAAAGGGGGGTTCCGGGGCGAAATTTTTTCAGAAAAAGTTAGTCTTATAATAAGCACCCCTTGATATACCAGAAAAAAAAATAAAACCGGACTTGTGTCCATTTTGCAAGGTTTAACCTCTCTTTCCTACACTATAAAGAAGCTTTACTTGTCGTGCGATTTAAATGTCTCCATTTTGTACAGACTCTGTGAACAATTTTGCCAGGAGAATAATATACCCAAGTGTACTATAAATGTATACAGATCTCTTTTCAAGAGCCAAGTAGACCAGGACTAATCTGTAAAAAACGTCTATTTTTGGATGTGAGAGGTGGCATTCTGATTTTTCCGGATAAAGTTAGGTGACACCTTCAGTAATAATAATTGACTTATGCTCCTTCTCAAATATGCCTGGAACATTCATAAAAAATTGAAATATTTAAAAATTTCGAGAAACATCGATTTTTTTCTGTTTCTTTGCTTATAACTTTAAAACGGTTCGTTTTGGAACAAAGTCGTACAGAAATAAAATGAACATAATTAAATTTTGTATGATATACGACTGGTAAAAATGTCTTAAAGTATTGCCTTTTCTGCAATATAGCAATAAATACACTTTGGCGGCACTTAAAACCTTAGTAATTCGCTTAGAAAATTCTTATAGCTTACTTAAATGGTCTACCAAATTTCATTTAAATCAACCTAATAAATTTTGCATAATAAATTTGCAATATAAATGTTTTTAAAGAAGTTCAAATTTTTTAAAATCTTTTTGAACAAAAAGTAAACCATTTAGAATACCGGTACTTTTTATATATTGACGTAAGTTAAAAAACTTTGTACTTAGAACATCTTTTTACTTATTGTTTTAACTTTTTATTGTAGCATTAGCTCTGAAGATGACTTTTATGTCGAAAGCGCTTAGCTAAGGAAATTAAAAAACATTTACACACTTTAATATACTTCTTTCACTTCTTTCATTCATTTAGAAGTTGGCTAATTTTTTTACATATAAAGAGGTGCTCTTCCTATCTAATACACTTTACAGAATTAAAATGGGATTATTTAAGGGGCCTCAGCAATGTTTTAAAATTATAAACATTTTTTTGGCTTATAAACAAGTAGTTTTGTTTAATAATAAAAAAATTAATATTTAGCAATGCAAATAATTAAAACCGGTATATTTTAACTTAAACTTTCAAATGCTGTCAGCAGAATTGCTATTTTATTATTTAATCAAAAGTTATTCTCGTTCAAAAATTGCAATTTTTCGATTTTTTTAATGTTCCATGGCGTTTATCTCGAAAACTATGCATCCTACGGAAAAACTTGTAAGAACATTGTTTTCTTAGAATTATCTAAGAAATACAAAAAATGTTTTATTTTGCGAAAAATCGATGTTATGTAATCCCTCAATTTCTTTGTATATAACAATCTTATCGACATCCGGATCAACTGTTACCCAAAAAATTCGTGTTCTACGGGTCAAAATACATAAGAAAACTTGGGTAAGTCCATCTAAATAAAGGAGCCCGTAGCACCCCCTCCTGGACACAGCACTAATTTGTTTATAAGCCAAAAAATTGTTTATAATTTTAAAACATTGCTGAGGCTGCTTAGATAATTTGATTTCAATTCTGTAAAGTGCATTAGATAGGTGAAGTGCTTCTTTATATGCAAAAAAAAATTGACAAGTCTTTGTATGTTTTATATTTTGTTGTGCAAGATTTTAAAAAAATTTAATTTTTTAAAAAAATTTTAGATTGCAAAATTATTATGCAAAATCTAGTAAGTCAATTTTAATGAAATTTGGTGGACGGTTTTAGCACATTACAAAAATTTTCTAAACGAATTAGGAAGGTTCCAACTGTAACCTAAGTGATAGAAAAGCAATGAATAAGGACAGGCTTGTTTTGCCCCTTATTTTATATTTATTGCTATTTTGCAGCAAGGGTGTTAAATTAAGACATTTTTAGCCAATCGTATCTGATAGAAAATTTAGTTATCTCATTTTTATTCCTATTGTTACAAAATGAATCGTCTTAAAGTTATAAGCCAATAAAGTAGAAAAAAAACGAAATTTTTTGAAATTGTTAAATATTTTATTTTTTTTATTAATGTTCCAGGCTTATCTGAGAAGTAGCATAAGTCAATTATTATTAACGAAGTTATCGTCTAACTTTATCCGCAAAAATCCGAATGCCACCTCTCACATTTACCTAAAAACAGATCCTTCCTGGTCAAAAGAACCTCCATTAAGATTTTATAACCCAAAAAAAGATCAGTGTTCTCTCTGCAATAGTTATAAGAATGCTTCAGACAAGTTCGTCTTAGAAAATGACTATTAAGATCATAAAAAGAGACAAATTGACACTCTTAAAATGAAGGGTGATGATAAGAAACGGTCAATAAATGACAAAGGTTTAACATTTCGATCTGTTTCATTTGGCATGCAGGCAGTTTTATCTATGCCCTATGCTGGTGATGCTCAACTCTACTACAGACGCAAACTTTCTGTCTATAACTTTACAATATTTAATTATTGTAATATAGCGACGGACATTGTTACGTCTGGGACGAAACCAATGGAGGAAATTCGTCTGAAATTCCATCCTGTTCCTAGTACTGTCAAATATGTAAGCACATTTTCCGATACTTGTATGGGTCAGAATCTCAAAAAACATATGGAAAATGCGGTAAATACAATACAACATCTAAATATGGTTTATTTTAAATTCATGAAAAGTGACCACTCGTATTTAGAAGCAGATTTAATTCATGCCACTATCTACAGGGTGGCACAGAAAAACACAAATCAGTTTATTTCTACTACCAGATTTCTACTTTTGGATGTGTCAGCTACACGAAGAAGTACAACAAAATCACCTACCTGGGAAGAAGCCTCTACCTACCTGAGAAGATTGTAAAAACTAAACTCTAAGCAACTGCCAATATCCATGGCCAAAAAAAAAGATCTATTATACTTCTTGTGTAATGTTTGCGTTATACACAAAGACTACAAAGGCGCTACTGACCAAAAGCAATTTGAAATATAAAGTGCTTCTGAAAGTGAAATAGACTGTTGACGTGTTGACGTTAAGTACATGACGTTAAGTACACGTAACATAAATAAGTACATTCATGTTCTTCTATTTTTTACATAAAACGTCCAATAATTAAATTACAATCATGATGTACACTTATTTTATTTCCATAATTTTATTGCCAAACATTGTATTACGTCCATACTTTTTTTTTAAAGTCTTCTTTAATTTTTGTTTTTGTGAGAAAAGGTATTTATTCTTCTTACTCATTTCAATGTTTATTTAATGACGTATCATAAAAAAAATTATGTGAAGTTTAATAGTTAATATAACGCTGTTTTACAAGAGGTTAAACATTCAAAATCGATTTTCTCAAAAAGTAAATGCACGGACATACAATAAGTGTGCTTTAAGCCATCAATATATGTGTTACCGGCCAAACCCTATTTCAGGACCAACAAGTTTGGCCTAGGCTAAACTAGTTTGTCCTAAACACGTTAGGATAAACTAGTACGGCCTAGGTCAAACTAGTTTGTCCTATTGCGCGTAGGCCAAACTAGTTTATCCTGATAGAAGGACGTACAGTTCAGGCCAAACTAGTTTGGTCTAGGCCAAACTAGTTTATGGTTTTCGTAAAATTTTGCGTTCCCTGATCGGGCTAACTGTAGATGAAAAGACAGTGATATGACAGGGGAAAGGGGAGTTGTCAACTGACAAATGAAGTATGGCACAGAAGCAAAAATAATAGTCGCATTCAGGAGACGAAAAAGTGAGGGAGCAGTTCCCGATGGAGCGGTAACAGTTGTATTTCGCCTTATGAACGCTCCGCTCCCTAAATTCGTGACAGCGTCTCACTTTCTGTTATGTGTGAGATTATATGGTGGCCTCTGCACAATAAATTGTTTTTTACTGCATAATAATGGTCAAGAATTATAGATTGTTTACCGTTTGCGCTATTTTCCAATTGATAATTAGTCCTTGACGCCATCTATCAAAAAGTCTATTCACAAAAGTAGCATACGTTGGACGGAGGTAGCGGAATTAAAATGAGCTCACTGTCATGGCCACCGTTCCGTAACACATTGCGCAAGTAGCAACCACATTCAGAGAAAGAATTCCCGACAGATGCGGAACCGGTCCTCACTTTTTCGTCTCTTCAATGCGACAAATATGTCTGCGAATAAATTAGCTTAGTTTTAGAATATAATAGAATACTGGTAAGATAAGTAATAGCACCATTTCATCCCTACCCATTTACAGTCAATTATTATGCTTGGACATTTCGAAAGAGGTAACCCTCTCTAGTAATTCTTACCCGTCTCCGCTTGAAGGCAAAATACGTGAGCCTGTCTTCTTCTTCTTCTTTTTGTATAGACATGACTCTGTCTGTTTTTTCATTGTGCCTCTAGTAAGTTGTCGTTCCATGGTTTTCGTGGTCTTCCCACTGATCATCTTCCTATTGGGGAACCGTCTCTCACTGTCCTGACTACCCTATTTGTTGTCATTCGGCTTATATGGTCATTCCATTCTATTCTTCTGTTTCTTACCCAGTTATTAATGTTATCCACCTTGCATCTTCGTCGTATATCTGTACTTCTAGCTCTGTCCCGTAGAGCCTTACCATCGATTTTTCGAAGGGTTTTCATCTCCGCTGTTTCGAGCAATCTTTTTGTCCTCTCTGTGTCGGGTCGTGTTTCTGCCGCGTATGTCATTATTGGTCTGATGACTGTTTTGTAAATTCTGCCTTTCATTTCTTTTCCGATATTTTTATTTCTCCATATTGTGTCATTCAGGCAACCTGCGGCTCTATTTGCTCTATTCACTTGATATTCCACTTGTGTTTCGAGCCTTCCGTAGCTAGATAGTGTGATGCCTAGGTATTTAAACTCCATCACTTGTTCTATTATCTGACCTTCCAGCTCCAGTTTACATCTTATTGGATCTGCTGTTATAACCATGCATTTTGTCTTGTTTGAGGAAATTAACATGTTAAATTTTCTGGCGATTATGTTGAATTTTTGCAGCATACGTTGTAAATCATCTTCACTTTGAGAAATTAGTATTGCATCGTCCGCATGGCAGATTATTTTAAGTTGTTTTTCTCCCATTTGGTATCCTTTTTTAGTTCTTACTTTTTTTATTATTTCGTCCATGATCAGGTTGAACAATAAAGGACTCAAGGAATCCTTCTGTCTTATCGCATTCTTCTTCTTCAAGTGCCGTCTCCTAATCGGAGGTTGGATATCATCATCACTATCTTTACTCTATCCACCGCTGCTCTAAAGAGTTCTATAGAACTGCATCTAAACCAGTCCCTTAAATTCTTTAAATTCTTTAACCATGACACTCTCCTTCTTCCTATACTCCTTCCGCCTCTTATCTTTCCCTGTATTATCAGTCTTAGCATTTCATATCGCGGTCCCCTCATTACGTGTCCCAGATATTGTAACTTTCTTATTTTTATTGTGTTTATTATTTCGCATTCTTTACCCATTTCTCGCAGTACTTCCGTGTTCGTTTTCCTCTGTGTCCATGCTATTCTAAGCATTCTTCTGTAACACCACATTTCAAATGACTGTAGCTTATTTATGTGTTCTTGCTTTAATGTCCAGCTTTCAAGTCCATATTGTAGTATCGAGAACACGTAGCATCTCAAAGCTCTTGCTCTCAGTTCTAAGCTAAAGTCTTTGTTGCAGAGAACTGTTTTCATTTTTACAAACGCATTTCTTGCTATTTCTATCCTGGTCCTTATTTCTGTTGTTTGATCATTTTTCTCTGAAATCCAGGTTCCTAGGTATTTGTATTTATCAACCCTTTCTATCGGTACATTTCCCAAATGTATGCTTGTTTGTATGTTTGTTTTCTTAGTTATTATCATGTATTTGGTCTTTTTTATATTCATTTTTAGTCCATATTCTTTACAGAAATTGTTTGTTTTGTTCAGTAGTAGTTGGAGTTGTTCAGCAGAGCTTACTATAATCACGGTGTCATCTGCATATCTTATGTTGTTAATAGATCTTCCGTTAATTATTATTCCTTCACTTTGAGATAGCAATGCTTCTTCAAAAATGGCTTCACTATATGCATTAAAGAGTAATGGAGACATAATACATCCCTGCCGAACTCCTCTCCTGATTTCAATTTCTGGACTGGGTTCGTTATCTATTACAATTTGTGCTCTTTGATTCCAGTAAAGGTTTGTTATTATTCGTAAGTCCCTTTTGTCTATGTTTTTTGTCTTTAGAATTTGGACTAATTTTTCATGTCTTACTTTGTCAAAAGCCTTCTCAAAATCAACGTAACGAACATGCACATCCACATTCATGTCCATGCATCTTTGAGCCAGCACATTAAAAGCAAATAACGCCTGTCTGGTTCCTAGTCCGTTTCTGAATCCAAACTGACTATCATCTATTCCTTCTTCTAGTTTTTTGTTTATACGACCATGTATTATTTTCAAGAATAATTTGAGAATGTGACTTATTAATGATATTGTTCTGTATTCACTGCAATCTTTAGCGTTTGTATTTTTAGGGATAGCACAAACGGTTGAGAGTAACCATTGTTTTGGTATGTTTCCTGTTTTGTACACTGTGTTAAACAAGTCTACGATAATGTCTAAGGTTTCATCATTTATACATTTTAAGCTTTCTACTGGGATTTGGTCTGGACTTACTGCTTTACCATTTTTGCTGTTTTTTAATGCCGATTCAATTTCTTCCCTTAATATCTTCAAAACCGTATCATCTTCTACTTCGACTTCCATCTGCTCTGTTCTATTGTCTTTGAACAATTCATTTATGTATTCTGTCCATCTCTTTAATTTTTCGTTAGTACTCAACACAAGTTTCCCATCTGTATCTTTTAGTATTCCCGGTTTTCTTTTTCTGTTGATCTGCGTTAATTCCTTAATTTTTTTATGTGTGTTAAAATTATCATGTCTTTTCTGGTGTTCTTCTATTTCTGCGCATTGTTCTTTTAACCACTGTTCTTTAGCCTGTTTAATTTTGGATTTTATTTGTTTATCCACATTTTTGTACATCTGATTATCTTTGTTTTTATGCTGACGTCTTTCTTCCATTAAATCTAAGATTTCCTCCGTCATCCATTGTTTCTTTTTGTATCTGGTTGGTGTAAGAATTTCTTTTTGACATTTATCTATTTCTGTCTTTATTAATAACCATTTTGTCTCTGTTTCAGTATTTTGCTGGATTTGTTCTTTAACATTCATTAAACGGTTATTAATTTCATCTGTCAGGCGTTGTTTTATGAGTGGGTTACTTAGTTTAATTGTATCGATTTTTACATCTGTTGTTCTGCGTTTTATTATTTTCATTTTGAGCCTAATTTTGGTCACTACTGGGTTGTGATCTGATCCTATGTCGGCACCTGGATAGGTTTTTGAAGATATAATTGCGTTCTTGTATCTTTGTCTAATCAATACATAATCTATTTGGTTTCTTACAATTCTCCCTTCTTGATCTGCTGGTGACTTCCAGGTATATAGTCTTCTCTTTGGCATTTTAAACAATGTATTAGTTATGACAAAATTATTGTTTTGGCAAAATTCGATAAGCCTGTCACCTCTTTCGTTTCTGTTGCCCAGACCATATCCTCCTGTACATTCTTCTACTTTTTCGTCTCCAACCTTTGCGTTAAAATCTCCCATTATAATTGTAACATCCTGCGTTTTAATGGATTTTAAAATATTGTCTAGGTCTTCGTAGAAAGTTTCAATATCGCTCTCTGGTTTGTCCGCAGTCGGAGCATAAACTTGTATTATGTTTAATTTGGGTTTATTCTGATTTAATTGTAAGAGGATAATTCTGTTGGAGTATGGAATGAAACTTACTACAGCTTTATCCATGTGTTTGTTTAGTATTATCCCGACACCATATCTGTGTGAACCGTCTTGACTTCCTAAATAGTATATTGGTTTATTGTTGATTTTCATCTTTCCTGAGTCGGGCCATTGGACATCGCTGTTTCCTAAAATGTCTACATTCAGCGTTTCCATTTCATTAACGGCATTATGTTATCCATTTGCCGGCTTATCCCATTGCCGGCTTTAATTGGGTCAGTTCATCTTCCACTTTTAGTTTGGGTGAGCCTGTCTTTGGGCTAAATCTCAGTACGAAAACGAACATTGTGAACACTAATCTCATTTTGAGTGTCACTCCCAGCTGAGTATACATCAATCTAAATAGCTGAACTTTTCCTTTGGTTTACAGCTCTTCTCTGCTAACCTGCAAAGACAACAAAATGTGCAAATAACTCTGTGGTGTGCTATCTTTTTTGGCAACACAGCTCCGCAAAATAAGACCGTAATCTTATATAAAATAACCGTTAAGAACATTTAAACTCGTGTGTACGAACTATGTACATATGTGAAAGTATGAATATACTTTCAGAGTGTGTGGACTGTATTTAGGGGATTGCTAGTTTACTGGTTCAAGTGGAAGTATAAAGGTTTTATACAGACAATATTCATATGTATCATAAAGTCTTACCAAGTTGTGAAATCTTGTCCGGAACACTGAAGCCGGTCACATACGAGATGACTGTTTCCGTACGACGTGCCTCGCGTTTTGACTGTTGCAAAATCGTGTATGGCGTCACTCCCGAATTACTGTTCGTGCACGTATTGCTATTGTTCGAAACGAAAGAGCCCAAAAGAAAGGCTGGACCGTCAACAAGAGATGAGCGGTAATGACTTTATATGTCGAAAGATCGTGGCGAAGAGATTGCACCCTCACGTGTGAGTGGTACTTGTTGACCGTCGAACGGCTGATGAGAAAGAGAGATTCGCCCTTTGGCGGGTATACGAGAATAGAGATAATCCTCAATCCCAAATTGTCCAAATATTGTCTGTCTGTAAGGGTGAGGAGAGAGGGTAAGTAATAGGAGGGATGAAATGGTACTATTGAACAGGGTTGGCTTGAGATATATTTAAAGTTAAGGGTTTAAGTAAGAGATTAAACACAGTAAAAAATATAAAAATATTTTTGACATGTGAAAATTGAACATCGTGCACGGAATAGGTATAAGTCCGCGAGTGTACGGGCGTATGTATTTCATCAAAACGCGAACTGTGAAAAGTGAAAGAAGACTTATTAAGCAATTTATAAACATATAATAATATCGTCTGTTTATCATAACTCCCTCTACATATATCTACTTGAACCAGTAACCTAAATCATACAGTCCAGAATCTGAAATTAGACTAATAATTTCATGTATATAGTAATAGTAAATTGAACACCACTGAACACATCATTTAATAGTCGCTAGTTTGAGTATTTTTATTAAGAAGTTAAATTTATTATTTTTTTTAAATTGGTTACCTTATACGTACCTAAAATAAACTCCTGATATTTACGTCAGATTTAAAAATAATTTATACTCAAAAATCCTGTTTACAAAAACAGTAACTTAAGTTATAATTTACGTTTAATTTAATAGGCTCTTAAAGTGATTTGTGGCAAGAGTTTTCTCCAACCAGAGTAACTCCAACGACGGTATTAAATTTACTGGATAATATATTTCGTTTGCATTTTAAATTTTATAACAAAGTAAACCAATTTTTTAAGGTCTTTATTTTCAAAACAAAAATTTATACTACACGAGGTCTTTATGAAAATTTAACGAATCAGTTCTTTTTAATGAAATAAACTTGTACCTTCATATCTTCGACCTTTTTTAAGATGCATATTACAATAAATTATTAAAATTGAATACAATACTAAGAAATACAAAGAAATAAACCTCAATAAACGAGAGATCAAATGGAGACAACGTTGTCATTTGAAAACACCTCCACAAAATAATAGTCCTTGGGCCCACATATAAAATTATTATTTATGACCACACCGTCGAAATTTTTTGTACTTGTTATTTGGGTGAAGTCGGACAAATTTGGAGCTTGGCGCATTATGGTAGTGGGGCGTTTGTCTGTTAAGCTGTCACGAAGTTGTCAATTGTATGCAAGAAAAAATTTATAACCACATTGGTCATTTTAATTTAATCAATGGTTTTTATCATGTAAACGGCGAAGACAATTTTGTCGGACAAAAATATTGGGCCACACGACGCGTCGGACACGCTAAATATGTCAAATTTATGAAAATAATAGATTTATTACCACATGGCTATTTTTTTATTTAGTACCACAGATGTCATTTTTATTTTGTACTGTTTTTTACATGTGTAATGCATATTGGATCACTTGTCGGACAAGAATAATGGGTCCAAAATTTTCAAAAAATTTTCCGAAATTTTCCCACTTGTTGGATTTTTTTTTTAAATTCGAGAAAAGAAATTACAGAACGATGTTTGTCATTGTTCAAGGAGTATGTACACAAATTTTCAGATCAAAATGTTTCCAACATTTTGCCTCTTGTCGGAAAATGTTTTGGAAAATTTTGGGTACAACTATACCTTACACCCTTTAAAAGGTTGTACTTATAGTCCTGTCGCCAGGGGGGGTACAACGGCCTCCTGTATTCAGATGGACTTACCCAAGTTTTTTTTATGTATTTTGACCTTTAGAACATGAATTTTTTGGGTAACAGTTCATCCGGATGTCGATAAGATTGTTATAAACCAAGAAGTTGAGGAATCACATAACAGCGATTTCTTGCAAAAGAAAACATTTTTTTGTATTTTTTGGGCCATTCTAACCAAAAAATGTTCCTACAAATTTTTTCGTAGGATGCATAGTTTTCGAGATAAACGCGGTTGAACTTTCAAAAAATCGAAAAATTGCAATTTTTGAACCCGAATAACTTTTGATTAAAAAATAAAATAGCAATTCTGCTTACCGCATTTGAAAGTTCAAGTCAAATTATATCGGTTTTAATTATTTGTATTGCTACAAATTTATTATTTTATTGTTAAAACAAAGCTATAAACACCTAGTGCTTGAGTGATGTTTTCAATGATTTCTCATTTAAAATCGAATGAGTAGGTAGAGGAGGTAAAAGTGCAAGCGGGGCTATTTCTACGTAGCATGCATTAAAACGCATGTATTAGGCACGAGAAACACTATGTGTTTATAGCTTTTTTTAACAATCAAAAAATAAATTTTTAGCAATGCAAATACTCAAAACAGATAAAATTTGACTTAAACTTTTAAAGACGGTAAGCAGAATTGCTATTTATTTTTTTAATCAAAAGTTATTCGGGTTCAAAAATTGCAATTTTTCGATTTTTTGAAAGTTCAACCGCGTTTATCTCGAAAACTATGCATCCTACGAAAAAATTTGTAGGAACATTTTTTGGTTAGAATGGCCCAAAAAATACAAAAAAATATTTTCTTTTGCAAGAAATTGCTGTTATGTGATTCCTCAACTTCTCGGTTTATAACAATCTTATCGACATCCGGATCAACTGTTACCCAAAAAATTCGTGTTCTACAGGTCAAAATACATAAAAAAAACTTGGGTAAGTCCATCTGAATACAGGAGGCCGTTGTATCCCCCTGGCGACAGGACTATTATTGTGTGTACCAATTTTCAGCTAAATAGATTCAAAAGTAACCGAGAAAAACTGTTTTAAAAATATTTTGATAATGCCTACTCCTAAGGGCGTCGATAACCCAAAAGAATTAAGTTTTCTGTTCGTTTGCCCCAACATTTTTGTAAGATAATTACATTTTCGTTTAAGAATATAATTACTTGAACCTACTACTTTTGTCGGAAAAATGGTTTTAAAGATAAGGGATGCACGAACCCATCATAGTTTAAATGTATAGTTTACTAATAAAAATTAAATTTTTTGTCCGACTGTCGATTTGCCCCATAATTTTTGTCGGACACTTAGATTTTTTGATTTAGAATATAATTATTTTTAACCTCCTATTTTTGTCGGAAAAATGGTTGTAAATAAAAAAATTTCAGGAAATTGACATCTTCGGCCTTTCCGACTGCGCATAAGCCCCGTGAAAATTGTCCGACAAGGTTACCACATTATTGTAAAAATGTTTTAAGGCAGATTCTGTTAAAATTAGCCATGTGGTAATAAATTTATTATTTTTTATAAATTTGACATATTTAGCGTGTCCGACGCGTCATAAGGCCCAATATTTTTGTCCGACAAAATTGTTCTCGCTGTTTATATGATAAAAACCATTGAATAAAATAAATTGACCAATGTGGTTATAATTTTTTTCTTGCATAAAATTGACAACTTCGTGACAGCTTGACAGACAAACGCCCCACTACCATAATGCGCCAAGCTCCAAATCTGTCCGACTCCACCCAAATAACAGGTGCAAAATTTCGACGGTGTGGTTATAAATAATTATTTTATATGTGGGCCCAAGGACTATAAATACAGTGAATAAACAATAAAAATATACACTATTTCATCGAGAAGAACCAAACTTACTATTGGCATTTGTAGACGATATAGATTTTTTTTGTAAGCATTTATTAACAATCAGATTTACATATTCTATGAGTTAATTTGATAACAAGTACAATAACATAATAATATGTAGTATCATATCAATGTAGTATTGTACACTAAAATAGTGTTATGAGGTACATCACCCAGCGGTTTCACCTCAGTTTAAGCGAAGATCTATGGGCCATAATCTTCGCAATCTTCTGTTGTTTAGTGGCTGCAGTAATGGTAATATTAATTGGTTGGGGTGGCCTTCCAATTTCTCGTGGTGTCTGTTGGCTCTTTCATGAATTACTGTGCTGACTAACGGGATGTTTAGGTCTGTATGAAGGGTTTGGTTGGAAATGTACCACGGGGCATTTGCGATGGTGCGTAGAATTTTTGATTGAGTTCTTTGGATCATTTTTGTGTTTGATTTGCTGGCACATCTCCATAGTTCTATACCGTACGTCCATATAGGTTTGATGACTGTTTTATAAATCAGCAGTTTGTTCTCAATTGAGAGTCGGGATTTTCTACCTATAAGCCAATTAATTTCTTTCACTCTCAACTCAATTTGTTTCTTCTTCTTTAAAATGTGTTGTTTCCCGTTTAATTTAGAATCAAGATGAAGCCCCAGGTATTTGACGATGTTCTGTTGTGGTATGTTGACTTGATTAAGGCTAATATTTGGGCATTGGTCTTTCCTAAGTGTGAAAGTTATATGTGTTGACTTAGTTTCATTAGCTTTTATTTTCCATTTCTTTAACCACTGTCCAATTTGGTCTAGGTGTTCTTGAAGTTTTAATACTGCAGCTCTTGGATCCTCTTCAGTTGCAAATATTGCCGTGTCATCAGCGAAAGTTCCAATGGTGGTTTGTGGAGAGGTTGTTAAATCGGATGTGTACAGTACATAAAGAAGTGGACCCAATGTACTACCTTGTGGGACTCCTGATTGAATTTTGTTACGGTTTGATAGTTCATCCTCCACTTTAGTTTCAAATTCTCTGTGATCTAGATATGATTTTAATAAGTCAAAGTATTTGTTGGGTAGGGATCTTTTGATTTTATAAAGTAATCCTGGGTGCCATACCTTATTAAATGCTTGGCTGATGTCCAGAAAGGCTGCTGTGCAATACTGTTTATTTACCAAAGCTCTAATTACATTTGACATGCGATGGCATTGTTGCACTGTAGAATGACCTTGCCGGAATCTAAATTGGTGTTCTGGGATCCAGTTTTGGAATTCTAGGTCGCTCATAATTCTTTTAAGTAAGACGATATAGATCTAATAGGAAACACCAGATTAAGGACCAAGAAGACTTTTGTCAAGTTCGAGATGGAAGCAGAGAAGATAGGGTTTCTAATTAATGAAAATAAACGAAATATATATGTATGTGAATTGCAATAATTAAAACAGAGACAGGATCGGTCAGAACATCACCACCGATGAATTTGAGCGCGTTAGAGAATTTAAGTATCTTGGGACAACAATAACTGAAGACAATAACGGATCACAAGAAATAAACAGTAATTTACAAGCCGGCAACATATGCCTTTATGCTCTTCAATATTTTCAGATTTCTGAGCCTGTACTTGATGAAGCAGGATAATATAGAATAAGAGCTAAAAAGAGCTAGAAGATATATACCCAGACGCTAACATCATAAAAGAAATAAAGTCCAAAAAACTCCAGTGGGTAGGACTTCTCAGAAGACATTCTGATCAAAGGACAGTAAGGCTGGTAGAGGAAGAAGTCCCAACTGGAAAAAGACCACGTCGACGCTCTCGACTCCAGTGGCGAGATAATATAGCAGGAGACCTGAAAGCTATGGGCGTGGAGAACTGGATAGAGATTGTTCAAGACGGAAAAGAGTGGAGGCACGAAGGGTTGTAACGTCACGGAGTAAGTAAGTAAGAACAAACAATGGTGCCAAAAAGCAAAAAAGTTCTCTCGCGATTTTTCTCTAAAATTTATTATTGTTGAGATATACGCGATTTAAAATTTTAAAAATGCAAAAATATCCATTTTAAATGCTTAATAACTCGATTAAAAATTATATTATGAAAGTCAGAAAGTGATCAGAGCGAATATTAAAACCCCTCCTTCAAGATTCTGAAGAAATGTTTGTCCTTATTTTATTACAAAGCTGTTATTTTTAATTAATAACAATTAGCGCTATAGTCCAGGCTGTATCGTTGACCCCGTTAGCGAAATTATTTCGATTAGATTTTTTTGCACAAAATTACTCAAAATGAGGTCCTTATAACAAATGCATAGGGTTCCAGGCTCTGCCGAGGTCAAAAAATCGTTTAAACAATTTTTTTAACAAATTCACAAAAATAATTTTTTCTACGGCCGTGCTTAAAGAGCCACTTTCACGCACGCATTTCGTTTCCGAAAGTTGCACTTTCCCGCACGGCGCACAGTGGTGAATTTCGCCGATTATTACATTCATAGGAGGTTCTGACCAATATAAAGCTACAGAAATCTAAACTAAATCGATAATTTTTGATAATTTCCCGTCGTCAAGTATATTACGTCAGATGCCCTTCCTTGCTACGAAAAAATACATTCAGTGACATTAATAACAATTAATGTTTTAAAAATTATAAAAGTGAAATATTTATAACAACTATTTGTTTAATTGTACTAATTTGTACTTACATAAATAAATTACAATAAAATTTTGGTTTTGAACAGTTTTATTCATGAAATAATCGCAACAAATTGCACTCGATCTCTAAAATTAATACAGAATTTTAGAGCTCTTGTGCAATTACTATTGAAAACTTGGCCAAGATGTAAAAATTTAAGTGTAATGGTATACCCCAAGAAATTTTATATGAACCTTGCTCTGTAGGCCTTTGAGAATCATAAACGGCCGTTAAGAGTAGAACAATACATGCAGATCATGCATGGGCGCCCATCTAAAAATTTTTTAGGGAAGGGGCCAGACGTGTATATGTTGCACATTACATTTTGTATATTTTGGATGTCAATATAATATAGTTTAAGGCAACAAAAAAGCTAGGGGGCCATGGCCGTGTCCATGGATATGGGCGCCTATGAGATCATATATTTATATTAGTGTAAAGGTGTGATTGAACGAAAATATACAATAATATATACAATAATATTGGGGAATTGTTTGGTTTTCATTTAGAACTCTAGACATGTATTATTTTGTTAGTTTAAAGCAGATGCTATATCTGGAGGTAAGTGGAGTATTCCAATATACTTTTTGAACTTTTTTTTCGTAAAATAGACTTTATTTACAACATATTTGCAAAATATTGGCAAGAATCTTCAATTGTTTCAAGTTTTCCAAGTTTTAACTAGGGAAAAGCAAAAAAGTCTACTTTGATTAGCAAAGATATTTTTCTTAATAAATAGGTCAAAATGTATATAAATACTCCTTAAAAAATCATCTGCAGCCAGGTGCATTCTTAGCGGAATTTTTCATTTTAAAAAAATATAACATGCTAGAGAATTTCTACATTAAGAGACTTTATTGTTATATGGTCAGTTAATAAAGTAAGAACAAAATATGAACCATCAGATCCAGTAAATTTACAGTTTTTTTACACAAGAGCCGCCGTTTTTTGTTATTTTTTTTGGTTTCTTCTTCTTTTTCTTAACCTTTAAATCCTTTTACTCTCATGTATAATCCTATGGTTTTGCTTCCATACTTTTATATTTTTTAATAATTTTGGTCGTGTGAGCCAAAAATTTTAACTTTTTAAAAATAAACTGCATAAACGAAACTTTGTGTTAAGAAGTCACACATTGGTAGGTAATAATTATAATTAATCGGATCCATTTACAAAACAATTAAAATGTATTAAGAGTTGACCTACCTATTTTTGGCTTCTTAATATAAAGTATCGTTCATGCATTTTATTTTTAAAAAAAGGCAAAATTTTTGGACTCACACGACCAAAATTAATAAAAAATATAAAAATAAGAAAGCAAAAAGATAGACCTATACATAAAGGTAAAAGGAATAAAGATTAAAAAAAGAAGAAGAAAGAAAAAAAATAACAATAAACGGCGGTTCTTGTGTAAAAAAAACTGTAAATTTACTGGATCGGCTGCTTCATATATGTTGTTCTTACTTTATTAAACTGACCATAACATTAAAGCCTCTTAATGTAGAAATTCTCCAGCATGTTACATTTTTTTAAAATGAAGAATTCCGCTAAGTTGGCAAATTGTTGCAGATGATTTCTTGAGGAATATTTACATACATATTGATTTATTTATTAAGCAAAAAATATTTGCTGACCAAAGCTGAATTTTTCACTTTTCTCATTTTAAAACTTGGTTAACAAAAAACGGTTGAACATTCTTGCCATCATTTTGTAAATATGTTGTAAATAAAGTTTATGTTAGGAAAAAAAATCTCAAAAGTCTATTGATGTACTCCACTTACCTCCAGAAATAGCATCCACCATGACTATAAAATAACAAAATAATACACCTCTATAATTTTAAACGGAAACCTAACAATGCATCAATTGTATAACACACTTAAATTTTATTCGGTCCGCTTTCGTTCAATCCCAACTTTACACTAATATTCCAGAAAGCCACTGCGCATCCGCTAGGAAAAATATTCTAATTCGGATTCTTTGCACAATCTTACTCAAAAAGGACTCCTTTTAACAAATTTCCATGTCGCCAGGACCAAAAGGTTGTCAAAAATTTTTTAAACGTTTTTTTTTGTTTTTGTTTTTAATTATTTTTATTGCATGGAAAAAAGTTTTTTAGGTTTTTGGATCATTCCAAACAGAAAAAGTCTTTAGTGACTTTTTCTAAAAATGATAATTTTTGACATATAAGCGATTAAAAATTGAAAAATTGCGAAATCGGCCATTTTTAACCCTCAAAGACTATGTGAAAAACTGAAAATTTGAATTTTGCCAAGGTAGGTAGATATTCTTTAAACATCGATTGATAAAATCACGAAGAGTTTTTTGCAATACAATGTTTAAAACTCCTTTGTTTTTTAATTGCTTATCAAGCATGCACGACACTATTTTCCACCGACAGTATGGTGCAAATGAAAGGACTAAATTCGTTATTTCGTAAACCGGCGACTTTAAGGAAAAATCCCGAAACAGGTCGATTTTTATTTTTAAGTTATGATATTGTGGCATGTACACTCAATTTACAGGTCCATAAAAAAGAGTCATGTTTTTTAAAAGCCTCAATTGTGCGTGTGAATAATTTTGAAATTTAAAAATTGATTGCATTCCACCTAAAAAAAATAAAGACGAAAAATGAAGTTTTTGATGGTGGCGGAAGGAGGAAGGGGGTGGTGGGTTAAAATTTGGTTATTACGTATTACGAGTCTTACTCATTAATCACATATAATTTAAAAAATGAAAAAAATTAAATTCTATTAGTGAAGGAGGCTACCGTTTAATTTATTTATCCCTACCATAAGTGGAAACTTTGAAGCGCCACTGTCGACGGATGTGCGTCACTAAAACGTGACGGCATAGTGTTCATGCGTTTTCTTTTAGGTTCTACCATTTAAGTTTAGGCTTTTATCGTGCCTAAAACGACTAGAAAATTTCACCTATACCGGCTATTAGTGTAATGGCGCTCGAATTCAGTCTCATTCGGTCACGCCAGCCGCTACGTCCACTATTTTTTACTCGGAACGCAAAATACTCTTAGTTTATAACACTTCTGTTTAAACAATTTGTAATATTTTTCTAGCTAAAAATTTTGTTGAAAACTTTGACTTTTCTATAAAAGACTGGTTAATTTCAGCTCTTATTGTTGTTAATTAACGTAACACTGATTTAAAAAAAAAGATGGCCATCTCAGTCCCCCAGGGTGGTAGGACTTTTAATTTTTTTAAGTTGTGCATTTTAATCAGCTTTCCGTATTTCTTATTGCCATTTAATTTGATCTAATTTCCACGGAGTTATTGTAATCGTTTATAAGCTTAAAAAGTGTTATTAATTAACAAATAATTTTGAGTATATAAATGTAACTTTTTTTTTATTTTTTTCATAGTTATTAGTATACATCTTAACGAAGAAAATAAGCTCCAGATTATTGAAATCCATTCAGCTAAATTAACTGGAACAGCCTCAGAAATAAGCTCTTTTTTCAAAAAATTTTCTAATCAAATTCAATTTCGCAAAAACTGTTTAACAGATCTGGACCAATTTTTGCACACCATTTAAACACCATAATACCCTCAAGCTTAGATACATTTAAACAAATTTTATTCAACAATAAAATTGTTATTAACAATATCCAAAAATAGCGATTTTGTCATCCGTTTTGCAATAACTTTTTTGTTTATTAATCGATTTTCATTTAACGTATCCCATCCGATGTATCTTTTTCTCTGAAAAAGTTACCTCTAAACGCCAAATCTCTAAATAAGCAAGTTTTTAAGTTATGAGCAAAAAACTAAGTTTGACGTTTTTGCTTTTAATTTAAAAATTGTTCCACTAAAAAATTGATGAATCCCAAGATGGTAGTCTTTTTTAATATCCCATACTACTCATTTCAACTGTCAAACCCTGTCCTTTCAGGTATGTCGAAAAAAGGATAATTTTTTACGAACTTGATTGACCTAGACGGCTTTTTTTAAATTTTGAAGAAGCTGTTGGTTTCTGAGTTTCTGAGGGGGTCAAATTTTCGTTGGAACAGACAGTATATTAGATATAATTCATGCCAAAATAGGAAAACGAATAAAGAATTAGAAATATATATTGATTGCATAAATAATAACTATATACAGATTACATTAGAACTTTTTATAATTTATTTTTTTGTAAATCAACGTCTAAGCCAGCTCTGTCCATAGTCATGTTGCTTTATTTCGATCAAAGTCGAGTTTCCAACTTTCTAGATGGTGGAAAAATGTGCTAATAACGGTAAAACTACGATGACAGACTTTTCTTTTTTGTAACATTGTCGGTAATTTAATAAAATGCTGCTCTAAATTCGATACAAAACTTCAGAAATTTTGCAGAGAAAGAAAATTGAATAAAATTTTGTCGGCAAACTGGCGAAAGTAAATTTATCGAAAAATATGAAAAGATGAGAGTTTTTTGATAAAGAAAAATATTGTCTCTCAATCAAATTATAAGAATAACATCAGCATAAAACGGAAAATATTTTGTATTTGCATTTATTATTTACTTCTGTTTTATAAGTAATCCTCTTGTTTTCCCATTTTTTAATTCATTTATTATAAAAGAAATTTTATTAATAAATAGAAACTCGACAACCAAAATTAAAAACGGGGATAAAATATGAAAAGGTAGGTTTTTTGGTTACCAAAGGACTACAGGATGCTGTGTATCGTCAGTATTATTCAATATTGTATATATACAGTGATGAGTGCGTTAATAACCGGAAAAATACCGGAAAAGACGAAAACCATATTAAGTTGTGAGATAAAAAGAGATAAAAGTAGTAAAGGTGGGAAATTTTGCCACAGAAAACAATTTTACAAATTTACATTATATTGATTATTTTTTTCACCTGTCAAATTCTGACGTTTTTGCTTTTTCAGCCAATCACCACGCGTCGTTCTAGCCAATCATTGAGTGTAATACTGATAAAACAGCCTCTTCCTTTATAAAACAGTCTCTTCCCTGATAAAACTTAAGGTACCCTAAATTTCACATAATACGTTACGAACGACATTGGAAAATCTCATATTAGTTATAAAAATTGTGTTTTTAATAATTGTTCATTTTCGATTTAAACAGTTTTTAAGTATTAACAATATAATAAATAAATTGGTTCATTTTTAAATAATAAAATAATTTATCTATAACCTACTTAAGACATTGATCCTAGTTGTCTTAAAAATATTTCACAGATGCCCGTATTTACTAATAATACTTATTGGTTCACAAAATAATGTTTTCAAATACCACTCGTCCTCTAAATTTTGCTTGATAAATTTTTTCGTTTTCATATTTAAACTTCTTTATTTAGGGTAAAATCACTCAAACAAACCGAAATGGATAAAATCACTCGTCCTTCGGACTCGTGATTTTATCATTCGGTGTGTTTTCGTAATTTTACCAAATAAAGAAGTTTTCGTGAAAACAAAAAAATTTAGCGATAAAATTTAGAGGACTTGTGGTATTACCTTTGATTATTTTCCACCTTTAGACGTATCGGACGAGTTTGTCAACTACCATTATGACAGTGACCTAACAGTTTTAGTTGACATATTCTTCTGATACGTCTAAAGGTGAGAAACAGTCAATATAATGTAAATTTAGAGGTTTATTTCGCTAAATTTCCCATCACTACTAGTTTCACCTCTTTTTATCTTACAACTTAATCTGTTTTCCATATTTTGGAGTTTAATGACTTAGGCTTATTAAAAAAGGCTGCCAAACAATATGTCTGCAACGAATTCTGCAATTCTTTGGCCACGTGATTTGCAGAGGTGACGACAGTTTGGAGAGATTAATTGTTTCTGGAAACGCTCCGGGGAGAAGATCAAGAGGAGGATCACCAACTAGATGGTATGACCAAATAAGGCATTCAGCTGGAAAATCATTCTGCGAAGCTCTTAGAGCAGCTGAAGATAGAGACCAATGGAGAAACATTGTTAGGAATGTTGGAAGCAATTACGATCCTCAGTAATGGGGAAACGACAGGAGAGAGAGAGAGAGATGACTTAGGAGTTAGTATCTTAGACAACGGGAGAAGAAGTGCAATGGAATGGGACTACCGATAGGAGATACGATACTCCACACGTTTCACTATCCAGATGACCACATTTTAATTGCACAGGATAAGAAAGATCTTGAATATGTGGCAAGGAATCTAACAGAGGAATATAGAAAATGGAGTCTGGAGGTAAATGCCAAAAAAAAACACATATTTTATTTTATATTAGGATATATTTCTTTCCCCGCTATACTCTTCCTCTCCTTTAAGGTGATTATAATTTATGACGGATTTCATTTCGTCTATGTAAGTTCTAGACGAACACGAAAAACGTAATTTTTTAACTAAAACGTAACTTTTTAGTTGTTTACTGATTTCTGTTGACAAGATATTAAACATTTTAAATTGTGCAATAGGTTCTGCGGTTCGATAAGAGAGCGCGTTGTTTTTTTTTGTTATTTTGGTACACTCTTCATATGAACCTGTGTGAAATTTCATTTCAATCCATCAATTCGTTCTTTGTTCGTTAAACGTAGTAGTACAAGCGTTGAATACGATCCACGTCAAGAACGTCCAAAAACAGCAACAACAGCAGAAATCGTGAAAAAAATACCGGATATGGTATTGGAAACTCGTTGAGTGACTGAAAATGATTTAGTTAAATCCCTGGGCATCTCATTGGGCTATGTAAGCAATACTTTGGCTGACGTATTGGGTTTTAAAAGGCTGCGTTCACAATGGTTGCCGCATTTGCTAACAACGGAACACAAACACATTCGAATGCGACTTTCTCAGCAATATCTAGAGCGTTTTCGAAAGGATAAAGTAGATTTCATTCATCTATTAGTCACTATGGATTAGACTTGGTATATCACCATGATCTTGAATCCAAACAAGAGGCTAAAAAGTGGTAGAACCTGGTTTTTGGCTCAGTTTTTGGGATATGAGAGTAATTTTTTTTGTGGATTACTTGCAAACTGATAAAACAATAAATTCTGGATATTATTGTAATATTGTAGAACAGCTAAAGAAAAAAAGTCGTGAAAAATGACCCGGTCTGCAAAAGAAAAAAGTCCTTTTTCATGGGGATAATGCATCCTGTCATATGAACATTTTACCAATGGCTAAAATCCATGAATTAACACATTGCGTGCTACGCTTTAATCGGGATACTACGTTTAGGGGCCACTGATATCCACGGCCATGAAAGTTAGTCGTACGTGTATATCAAAAATGGGCGACGTGGCCACTGGCGAAATATCTGTGTCTCTCATATATGAGCGACGTGGCACGCAATGTGTTAAAGTTCGAATTATTGGAGCATTTAGAGTAATAATCAGATTTGGCTCCTAGCGACTTCGATTTGTTTCAATACATAAAAAAATTATGCCTAGAAAGCGTTTTTCATCAAATCATGAGTACATATATAACAGCTATGTAAACATATTTTTCAGCCCTTCCAGATTCTCTCTTCAGGGATGGAATTTATAAATTGGAATCTTCTTGGAACAAGTGTATTGATGTTCAAGGAGACTATAATGAATAATAATAGTATATTATTTACCGAGCATGCAATGATGGCTATTACTCACGATGATGAAGTTTGCGTCACGAGCCGTAGGCGAGTGTCGTAATTCATCAGAGTGATTACATGCTAGTAGAATACTATATTTTTCTACGACCTTTTTTATTTTAATTAGTAAAAAATATAATTATTAACTACTCGAAATTTAAATTATAATAATTTACAAAAATACCTAAATGCTGTTTACCCCTAGTACGTGGCTGAATAATTGGTTGCCTACTAGTACCCAAGTCTTATTTATTGTAGAAATACAACAAGAAATAATCAATACAAATTCTATTCCTTTCCGAAAAATTATAAGCATAAAGTACATACTGTCATTGAATCTAATAAATAGGAAATGGCTATTGTCGGTGGACTTCTTTCATATAGTTATAATGTATATTTACATTTAACTATAGGGTGTCCCAAAAGTAGTGGAACGGTCGAATATTTCGCGAACTAAACATCGCATCGAAAAACTGAAAAATACGTTTTAAATCATTTTCAAAAATCTATCCAATGACACTAAACACCAACCCCCTCTACACCCGCTGGAGGTAGTGTGGGGGGTAACTTTAAAATCTCAAAAGGAAACCCCTAGTTTTCCTTGCAAATTTGGATTCGTTACGTAAAAGTACGCAACTTTTATTCAAGACATTTTTTCGAACTATGGATAGATGGCGCTATAATTGGGAAAAACGATTTATCCTGATACCATAGGTAAATTATAGAAACGGTCTAATATCTCGAGAAATGCACTTCGAAATGACAAACCAAAAAACAGGTTTTAATATTTTTCGAAAACCTATCGACAAACACCAAAAATAACCCTCCAACCCACCCCCTGGAGACGGGGTGGGGGGTAAATTTAAAATCTTAAATAGCAACCCCCACTTTTTATTGCAGATTCGAATTCGTCATGAAAAATTAAGCAACATTTATTCGAAACATTTTTTAAAATTGCTGATAGATGGCGCTAATAAATCGTATTTTTCCAATTAAAGCGCCATCTATCAAAAATTCTAAAAAATGTTTCGAATAAATGTGGCTTAATTTTTCATGACGAATCCGAATCTGTAATAAAAAGTGGGGGTTGCTATTTAAGATTTTAAAGTTACCCCCAACCCCACCTCCAGGGGGTGGGTTGGAGGGTCATATTTAGTGTTATTCGATAGGTTTTCGAAAAGTATTAAAAACCTTTTTTTTGGTTTCTCATTTGGAAGTGTATTTCTCGAGATATTAGACCGTTTCTATAATTTACCTATGGTATCAGGATAAATCGTTTTTCTCAATTATAGCGCCATCTATCCACAGTTCGAAAAAATGTCTTGAATAAAAGTTGCGTACTTTTACGTAACGAATCCAAATCTGCAAGAAAAACTAGGGGTTTCCATTTGAGATTTTAAAGTTACCCTCCACCCCACCTCCAGGGGGTGTAGTGGGGGTTGGTGTTTAGTGTCATAGGATAGATTTTTGAAAATGATTGAACACGTATTTTTCAGTTTTTCGATCCGATGTTTAGTTCGCGAAATATTCGACCGTTCCACTACTTTTGGGATACCCTGTATATACAGGGTGAGGCAGATAAAGGGCCTATTAGAAATATCTCGAGAACTAAAGCTAAGAGAATGTTGAAAATTGGAATACAGGGGTTTTGAGGTATGAACGATTTAATGAAAATATTTTCTTCTCTTTGCTACTTCCGGTTGTACCGGAAGTTGATTGTAACTTCGTTTTTTTTAATTCTTTCTTAAAATATAAGGTTTTGTAACATTATACAGGATAGGTTAAAAGATAATTACGTTTCCTTATTAATTTCGTAGCAACATTAACACCCTGTAGGATTGTAGTAGATTGGCATAATAAACTATATTAATGTTCAAATAATTTTTAATATAGTCTACTATTGTTAAGAGTTATTGGTATAGTTAAATTTTTAATTTTAGTATAGGTACAGGGTTGGTCGAAACTCGGAATGAGTATTTTCTGAGTTTTTTTAAATGGAACACCCTGTATTTGAGTATTGTAATGAAATATTATTTTATGGTACTTTTTAATTTCTTAAGCATTCCCTATACCTAACTCCTTTAATTTGTGAGTTATTGGTGATTAAACCAAACATTAATTGCAACACAAAATAGGTGAAATTGTGTTAGGTTGGCCGTGAAAATATTCAGTCACAAATAATTTTTTGGAAATAAATACATGTTAATCTATACTGATACTTAAAATTGCCAATAGTGGTTGAGGTATCAAAATACCATCGAAGTTAAGATTGTTGGTGCGATTAACAATTAAGCACAAACTAAAGCAGTTAGGTATAGGTAATTCTTAAGAAGTAAAAAGTACCATGAAATATCATTTCATTACAATACAAAAATACAAGGTATTCCATTTAAGAAAACTCAGAAAATACTCATCCCGAGTTTCGACCCACCCTGTATACTAAAATTAAAAATTTAGCTACACTAATAATTGGTAACAATAGTAGACTATATTAAAAATCATTTGAACATAAATAGAGTTTATTATGTCAAACTACTATAATCCTACAGGGTGTGAATATTGCTACGAAATTAATAAGAAAACGTAATTATCTTTTAACCGACCCTATATAATCTGACAAAACCTTATATTCTAAGAAAGAAAAAATCGAGGAGAATCCAAAAATGTAAAAATATACACGGTGTCCCATTTAAAAAAATGAAGTTATAAGCAACTTCCGGTATAACCGGAAGTACCAAATAGATGAAAATATTTTCATTAAATAGATCAGTCTTCAAAACCCCCTTATTCTAATTTTCATAATTCAGTTGTCTTTGGTTCTCGAGATATTTCTAATAGGCCCTTTATCTGCCTCACCCTATATAATATAATAATATAACTAAATATAATATGTTATAATATATTTCACACAATATAACTTGAAAAATAAACACAATATTAGTTATAAATTCCAATTAACACAAACAAAATGGGCTAATGTCACTGCCACTAAAATAAATGATAAACGTCAAAATTTTTAGTAAAAAAGACATAAACGTAAAAAATATACTGACATTGTTACAGTTAAAATTCCTTTAAAAATTGTCGAAGTTAATTATTGATATAAATTACAATAATTATTGTATTAAATAGACAAGGTTAAGCAATTGTATTTTCATTTTAGATAGATACGATTAATATTAGAAATATCATGTGGCACTTCAGCCCGGGAGTAACTTCAGCCCGTGAGTAATGAATTATTACTCACGGTAATAGGTGCTATTATCTATTAAAAAATAACGACTAATGCGCATATTATTAAACGGTCGTAGAAAAAGTATATTTCAAATCATAAACTTGTGTTTTTCTTATCGAACCGCAAAATTTATTGAACAACCTAGAACTATTTATATATATAGTCCAAAAAAATAATGATTTTCTCAGGACACTCAAATATCCAGGTAGCTGACTACCTTTTTAGTTCTTGTTATACCTATAGAAAGAAAACCTACCTATTTCGTGCCTAGAGTTAGCGTCCGTTTTTAATTATTAACAATTTGGTGCAAAAATCGCAATTTTTTAGATTTTTTGCATCCCTATAAAAAGCTAAATAGTTGACATAAAATTAAATTGACAAAGCTTCCAAATACCGATTTTTGAATGTTTGTCAATTTGTTGCTTCGCAAATTGCAGAATAAATAAAAATATATATTTGTTAATAACGTTTAGTATATTTAAATTAGAATTTTAGGGTTTCCCCTAAGTTGGGTATTTAACAAACCCTCAAAATTTGAAACCGATCCATTAATTAGTTTAACAGTTATTCTATGTGTTTTTCCCAGAGACCTTTATTTTGCAATAACATAGAGAAAATAATGAATATAGGACAATTCTGCGTATGCCAAATAAACGTAGAAGAATTATAGTATCAAAATGTACCTATTAAGAGAAGACAAAAAAATTATTAATGTCAAATTTTCGAAATTTTATAGTTTATAATAGCCAAGGAGAAAACGGCGGGTTCGTTGGAAAAAATATTCCCATGAGATTTTTTTTGCATAATCACAGTCGTGAGACATCCCAGAATAAGGTTCAAGCAATCGCCCACGCGAAAAGTGGTCCAAATTTTTTTAATGATTTTTTTAATCAAATTGCAAAAATTAAGGTTTTTGGCCCGGACAAATTTTTTTCATATATTTTGGACCATTCGGGACAAAAAAGTTCTCTTTTTATTTTTTCTCTAAAGTTGATCGTGTTCGCGATATAAGCAATTTAAAATTTGAAAAACCCGAAAATGGCCATATTTAAGACTTAATAACTCGGTTAAAAATTATTATTATGAAAGTAAGAAAGTGACTAAATCAAGTTTAAAGCCCCCCCTACATGATGCTGAAAAAATTTATGTCATTAATTTATTACTAAACTGTTATTTTTAAATATTAATAATGAGCGGTAACGTCGTATTATCGTATTGACGCAGCTGTAAATGTGAGTGCGAGTGAGATGCGCCATTGAACTGCCTGAATGGCATCATGGCTCTTTCGCACTCATCATAGACGGCCGCCTAATACGTGCATGGTGCTCATTATTATTGCTTAAAAATAACAACTTAGTAATCAAATAATGACAAAAATCTCTTCAGGATCTTGTAAGTAGGGCTTTAATAGTCACTTTCTGACTTTCATAGTAATAATTTTTAACCGAGTTATTAAACCTTGAAAATCGCAATTTTTCGTTTTTTTCAATTTTAAAATGCTTTTACCTCGAAAAGGATCAACTTTAGAGAAAAATTAAAAGAAACCTTTTTTTTATCCAGAATGGTCCAAAAAACCTTAAAAAAAATTGCCCGGGCCGAAATATTGAGTTTCCGCAATTTGATAAAAAAAATGCTAAAAAAAATTTGGACCACTTTTCGCGTGGGCGACTTCCTGAATCTTACTCTGGAATGTCTCGCGAATGTGATTATCCAAAAAAATCTCATGGGAATATTTTCTCCGAACCTGCCGTTTTCGCCTTGTCAATAAACATTAAGAATGACTTTAAAAATATTTTCCGTGCAAAAATTCTTTTAATACATTCGAAGAGCTAGTATTTTAACACGAATTTTCAAATAAAAAAAATTAGCCTGGGTTTATTTGGGACAAAATTAGCCATGTGTGTTTTTTTAATTCGCAGCTCATTTGTTTATAATAATTAAGTAATCTCATTAATGCTATTTTAAATAATAGGATTTTTGTTTTTTGTTAAAAAATTTTCACAAACATTGTACGTTCACAGCACCCTCTACGAATTTTCAAAAATGTAGTTCAAACGGTCACTAGGGGGAACCTACAAATCCACTGAGTTAAAATACCGATAAAGCAATTTCAAACTAATACAATTTTCTGTATCTCCGGATCTACTCAAAGGTTTTTAATCGTTCTTGTTTTAATGTGTATGTAATTTCTACGTACATTACAAATATGCAATTTGTTTATAAATTTATTAATTAATACACAGTCGAATTTGTTTATACAATTCTTGAAAAAATAATTTTTTTCCAAAAATCTATTTTTTAAATCATAGTATCATTCATGATCATAGAAAAAGTTAAAGGACAGTTTAATAAATAAATTATTTTTGTTAGATAATAAATTATTGAAGATAATTTATTTATTAAAGTATACCTTAAATTTTTCTATGATTTGTAATGACAGTATGTTTAAAAACATGGATTTTTGGGACAAAATCATACATTTAAAAAATTTTTAAACAAATAAAACTGTATATTAATTAATAAATGTTTTGACAAATTGCATATCTGTAATGTACACAAAAATTATATACAATTTTAAAAAAGAAATATCAAAATCCATTGATAAGATCACGAGATATAGAAAATGATACTAGTTTTAAGTTGCTTTTTTAGTTTTTGAACTCGTGCATTTGTCGGCTCCCAGCTCCCCCTCCACTTACCACGACTAGTCTCCATTTAAACTACATTTTTAAAAATTCGTGTAAACTACCAGCTTTTAGAATATCTAAAATGATTTTTTCTACGGACAATATTTTTAAAGTTATTCTAAATGTTTATAAACTATAAAATATCAAATATTTGGCATTATGATTTTTGATTATATTAGGTCATTTTTTAGCATACGCAGAATTGCCCTATGTTCATTATTTTCTGTCTTATGTTATTGCAAAATATACGTCTCTGTTATAAACAAACAGAATAATTTTAAACTAATTAATGGATCGGTCTCAAATTCTGAAGGTTTGTTAAGTACCCCAATACCCAACTTTGGGTGAAACACTAAAGTTCTAGTAAAAGTTATTAACAAATAACGATTTTCACTTAGTTTTCAGTTTTCAATGCAACAAATAAACTTTTTAAATTTCAGAAATCGGCATTTTGAACGTTTTTCAATGTTCTAAAAAAATACATTTTGTAATTTTATGTCAACTATTTAGCTTTTGAATGGGGTGCAAAAAATCGAAAAAATCCACGTTTTTGCACTAAATTGTTAATAATTAATAAACGGACGCCAAATCTAGGCAGAAAACAGGTAGGTTTTCTTCATATAGGTCTACAATCACTAAAAAAGTAGTCAGCTACCTGGATATTTGAGTGTCCCGAACATTGTCTATTTCTAGCTTATTTCCCTGGAGTAATATTACATATTTTGAAAAAAATATATCTGGTATCGTCTGTGGATGTACTTATTATAATATATAAATTATACTTCACTATTCACATTACCTTCCCCGTGCGTGACAAGCTTAATTAATCTGAAAAATGTTCCTGAGAAGTATGTATAGACTACAAGTATTAGAAATCAGGTACATTAATCATTTAATATTAAACACATGGAAACCCAAAACAGTATCATCATCTTGGCTTATTTTATACAACAGCCGCTTCTCATTTTTCTTTCTCAGTTCTCTACTCGTTTTTTTATTACGTGTCGTAAGTCGGAAAATTGTGATTGGCTTTATTGCGTAACCTTTTCGTAAGTGCGTGCAGATTTATGTTTTCCTTTCCACCACTTGACATTAGTGGCATCATACATTTTTATAAAAGTTTTATTTAGGAAAACATGTTGGTAGAGGCTTTTTATAAATGTCTGCTTGTGGGAGTGTTTTGTTTTGACACTTAAGGAGCAGGTCTCAATTTACTTGATTTATTGAATAAAAAAGTTTTGTTTCCGTGTATAAAGCAACACATCCCCACATGGAGACACATTAGTTGTCCATTTTCAAGAGGTGAAAAAAGATCCCAAGAAAAGGTTACTTAACCATTAAAAAAGGAGAGAAGAAAATAAATGCTACAGTCGTCATAGATTTTTGAGTATAAATTATGGCAAATATATGTATATAGACAAGGCGGAAACGGCGGGTTCGTTGGGAAAAATATTCCCATGAGATATTTTTGCATAATCACATTCGTGAGACATCCCAGAATAAGGTTCAGGAAGTCGGCCACGTGAAAAGTGGGCCAATTTTTTTTAACAATTTTTTTTAATCAAATTGCAAAAATCAATATTTTTGGCCCGGACTATTTTTTCAGGTTTTTTGGACAATTCTGGGCAAAAAAGCTCTCTTATAATTTTTCTCTAAAGTTGACCTTTTTCGAGTTATAATCAATTTAAAATTTGAAAAACGCGAAAATGGCCATTTTTAAGACTAAATAATTCGGTTAAAAATTATTATTATGAAAGTCAAAATGTGACTAAATCAAAGGTTAAAGTCGCCGCTACATGATCCTGTAGAAATCTGTGTCATTAGCTTACTACCAAGCTGTTATTTTTAATTAATAACAATGAGCGGTTAGATCGTATTGACGCTGCTGTAAATGTGAGTGCGAGAAGACATAACACAATTGGACTGCTGGAATGGCTCCTCTCTCGCACTCAGAATTTACAGCGGCCGCACACGTGCATGGCGCTTATTATTATTACTTAAAAATAACAGCTTAGTAATAAAATAATGACAAAAATTTCTTCAGGATCTTTTAGGGGGGGCTTTCAAATTTGATTTAGTCATATATTGACTTTCATAATAATAACTTCTAACCGAGTTATTAAGCTTGAAAATCGCCATTTTTCGTTTTTTTAAATTTTAAATTGCTGGTAAGTCGAAAAGGATCAACTTTAGAGAAAAATTGTAGGATACCTTTTTTGTCCAGAATGGTCCAAAAAATTAAAGAAAAAATTATTCGGGCCAAAAATATTGATTCTTGCAATTTGATTAAAAAAAAATTGTTAAAAAAATTGGCCCACTTTTCACGTGGGCGACTTCTTGAACCTTATTCTGGGATATCTCACGAATATGATTATGCAAAAAACTCTCATGGGAATATTTTCCCTTCGAACCCGCCGTTTTCGCCTTGTCTAATAAGCTTGTTCAATTAAAAAATATCTTTGATCAGGTTAGCCTTGGAACCAATTGTAATCAGTCAACTGACATTCCGAACTATCAGTTATGTTTGTACATGTCTCACTGATCAGTTTCTATCATTTGTATTTGACTACTATTTTAAGTATAGTGACGTCAAAATGGCGTTTGTTGTTAACAATACGTCCAAATGTAATCAGCGTGCGGCCATATCAATTTTATCCTTCTGTGGGCAAGTTCATGTTAACATGTTTTTTCGACCATGAAGGACCCTAGCTCATTGCTCATAGAGTTTTCGGAACTTAGAGTGCATGTTAACAAAATCCTTGATAGGGAAACTTTAAATAATGTTTGTTAGTGGGAACAAAAAAAAAGAATGAAGAAAATTGCTCCATGGGAAGCCGAAAAAATGCATTTTTTAACGTATACCGATTTTGAACTTTAAGATTACATTTTCTCCAACCTAATTTTTAATTGGAATTTTGCTATTTTTCTCAATAATTTTTACTCGTAATATCGATAGTTTTTATTATAATAATATATGTTATGACCACTTCGAAGATTTGAAAATTAGTGCCTTAGAAAGAGGACAAGAATAAAAAGGTGATGGTTTAAGAATTATTATCCTATTATTTATACCTTTACCGTAATTGCCAGTCAACTTTTACTGATTGTATCTTAGGAACCAGTAATCATAGTTAAACGTTCTTTCTTTTAAAAGAAGCATCCTGCCACTTTTTTTTTCCAATACCGTTTTCATGATTTAATTTAATTAAATATTTCCCGAGATGTTCTCTTTGTTTATAAACCAAAAAATTTATTATAATTTTAAAATATTCCTGAGGCCGTTACAATAGTTAAATTTTAATTCTGTAAAGTGCATTGGATAGATACAGTATCTTTTTATACAAAAATTGTAGTTATTTGTATGTATCATACTTATTGTGGTTATTATAGTGACCGTAAATCTTTAATTAACAATTCAATTGTGGCTAAACTGTTCATTCAATTTCCATCGTCTTTTGGAATTATAATCTACACGAAAAGAAATTTTATATTACCAAGTTATTTAATTATTGATAAACAATTACTTATCTAAAATTTTGGTTGAAAATTAAAGAAAATGTTGGAAAAACCTGCATTTTCCGGGGAAAATTTTCGTAGAAGTAAATCGGGAAAAACCCTTCTCTATGCAGAATTTAATTACGGTGAATTTTTATTTAGATGTTTTTGGTGTAAAGTTCAAATCTTTGAAGTTATAATGCCAAAAATGAAAAAAACACAACTTTTGGGCGCCATTTTGTTTATAAAAAAAAGTAGCACACTATCTGCGGATTTTGCATACCTATATTATTATACAATCATAAGATTCGATTCCAGCAATAAAATTGCTGGTAAATAACTTTTCCTTGTATTTTGCTAATTAGTCCAGGTATTTGTAAGCGTTAAGATATTTTATTTTTTGCATGAAAACGAAGCCTCGTGTGAACAAACGGGAATATAGATTGTTAGCATTGAACATAGAATTCAAAATAGTTATTTTCCTAACTAGTGCGGAAAGTGATACTTTCACACAGCAGACTGCCGTTGACCCGAACGACGCGATAGCGGAGTTCGGGCAAGCAGTCGAATGCGGTTAAGACACTTTCCGCATGAGTTAGGAACAATATTTTTTCTAGGGCCGTACGTTTGGAAAAAAGCCACAAAAAATAGAGTTATATCAATTTTTATTTAGAAGTGAAAATACACAAATTAATTCTTTGGCAAGGTTGTCAAAACCAAACCTTCAATATAATGGATTACCACGACGACAATATTGGTTTCCATGACGACGATTCAAA
The DNA here is from genome assembly GCF_917563875.1 of Diabrotica virgifera virgifera. Classification (NCBI taxonomy): domain Eukaryota; kingdom Metazoa; phylum Arthropoda; class Insecta; order Coleoptera; family Chrysomelidae; genus Diabrotica; species Diabrotica virgifera. The sequence continues at coordinate 59,590,149 of NC_065449.1, read as the reverse complement.
ACCATTGTAATTTTCTACTCATCTGCCTTTTAAATATAATGTCAAAATAATTTTATTTCATCGAATTATTAATAGTAGTTGCACAAGAGCTCTAAAATTCTATATTAATTTTAGAGATCAAGTGCAATTTGTTGCGATTATTTCATGAAAAAAACTGTTTAGAACCAAAACTTTATTCTAATTTATTTATGTAAGCAGAAATTAGTACAATTAAACACACAGTTGTTATAGATATTTTACGGTTGAAAGTCATCACTTTTATAATTTTTAAAACATGAATTGTCATTAATGTCACTGAATGTATTTTTTCATAGCAATGGAGGGCATCTGACGTAATATACTTGACGGGAAATTATCAAAAACTGTTAGTTTAATTTAGATTTCTGTAGCTTTCTATTGGTCAGAACCTCCTATGAATGAAATAATCAGGTATACTATCACAAGAGAGTGAAAATAAATTGAAAATAATGAGACAGTTTTTCGAAAATTTGTTGTCTGGCAATAGATACGAGAGCCCGCAGAGCTCGAGTATCGGTAATTTTCTACAGTAGATAATTCTCAGTATAATTTTAATCTGATTGGACAGAATTAAACACTTGATCAAATATCTTACTATACGATTGGAAGTTAAAATCATCAAAAGATAATCAATTTAATTTAGATTTCTGTAGCTTTCTATTGGTCTGAATCTCCTATGAATGAAGTAATCGCGCTAATTTCATTAAAACATGAACACAATAAGATAAATTTGAAATAAATTAGTAAATAATATCTAAATATTAGTTCATTGCATGTATTATAATAATATTATATCATATTACAAGGTACTTTACTTTCCCGCACGTCACGGCCGTAGAAAAATAATTTTTAATTTGAAATATCTCAGTGGGGTACTATTTTCCTTCTTTAAAAAATTTCAGACCAATACCCGTACGCACGCCAATGGTGAATCTAAAATTCTTAATTGTATTACGTCTTAAAACCCCCCCAAATTTCATTTGCACACCTCTACCGGTTTTAGAGAAATATCGTCAGTTATCGTCATAAATGTTCAGTTTGTAAGAAAAATTTTAACACCCCGTATATAGAAAACAAATGAAAACCGAATAACAACATATACAAGTTATTTTTGATTATGTTTACGTATATTATACATTCTTAAAGTTTGATGCGTTCCTCCCCGCTCACCTTGTATAATATACACACGTCTGTGTGTGTGCGCATGTGTGTATTTCACATATTTCTAAAAAACCTTTTTAGTACTTTTTAATGTCATTAATCATTTATACATCGTATTTCGGGTTTAGCCTTTTAAATGAGTTACACCGGGAGGTGTTAAATCGATTAAAAATAAATTTATACCCGTCAGGCCGTATTACATCAAAACTCCGTTAACGCTCTTCCGTTTGGTATCACTTTTTTATTCATTTGAACATTGCCATTTTCCAGAAAGTGCAAAATCGTTTAAAAGTAAATTTCTTAATAACCTTGAAACTGTTACAGAATTTTTATGACTTGGTGGTTACCTACGTATGGAAATTATAATTTATTGAATTGGATTAAAGTCAATTGTGTTATTTTTACAAACACTAATTGGGAGCATTTGTAAAAATCAAACTTACTGAGTACTCCCAACAGTACCAACAATAAGAGAAGTTTGTATCTTTTCCGATAAGGTATCTAACAATTGAGTTTTGGCTTCCCTCGTCCATTGGTCCATCGAATGGTACAGCGCTCAAACCTTGGCATCGTTCAGCAAGCTTCTCCAATCATCTCGATTTACTGCTATTCTTTTCCATGAACGCGTTTTAAGGATATTTTTGGCATCCTCATCTACTTCGTCGTCCTATCTCTTTTCTGGTCTTCCAACAGGCCTTTTTCTTTGCATTCTTGCATTTAGCAATTTTCTGGGGATTCTCTTCTCATGCTTGTGGACAACGTACCCTGCCAACCGTAATCTCTGCAATAGATTGTTATTGTGCTAGTAGTACATTCTTTCACGGTTTTTGGTGTAAATTTTAAAGAACCGCTTGGATTGACATGAAATTTGGCACACGCATAGCTAACATTTCAAAGAAAAAAAGTGATATTGTGTCGATGTGTGCTTTTGCCCTGGATGTGAGTTTCACCCCATCTCGGGGGTGAAAAAATATATGTCCAAGATAAGCCCCGAAATGGATAAACTGACTCATTTTAAGCAAGTTTTGTTCTATAGAGTTTTTTCATCAAATAAATACTTTTCGAGTTATTTTCAAGTGAATATGTTCATTTTTCAACAAAATAACCAAGTTTTTAGACGGTTTTTCGCAAATAACTCAAAACGTAAGCGTTTTTTCGAAGAAAATATTCTTAGCAAAACTATAGCCTATCAACAAGTGAAAAAAGGGTGTATATATTAGGTCCCTATATCTAGCAAGAGAAGAGTTACAGCTAATGAAAAAAAGGTTCATATTCGAAAAAAACATTTTATAACATTTTAAAGTGTTTAAAAAAAGCTTTATTTCTGTTTTTATAAGAAAAACTTATAGCATCAAATGTAAGCAAGTTACGCTCAAAATATAGTTGATCCCTTTTGTTTTGGCAAAAAAAAATCAGGAAGATCACCCCCAATTAGCAACTTAAATGAAATTAATCGTTACTGCTTCACAAGTGACTTTACTTATTTTGTGTTTATATGATCTGTAAGTTTCATCGATTCAAAGTGCTTATTTTTGAAAAAATTTGGTTTTAAATAAAATTTTTTAAAAATTTAATTTTGAAAAAAATGCTTTTATTCAAATTAACTTAAAAAATGTTAGAGACACCAAAAATCTTAAACAATAAAAAAGTCAGCTTTACTTTTCTGAATATTTTGTATTTTTTTGTTTTCTGTAAGAGAAAAATTGGTTAAGATTCGGTGTTTCTAAATTTACATACACTCGTGATAAGTGACTCGTTCAAGCCCTTTTAACTACAGCTCTTTCAAAAATAAGGACTTTGAACCGATGAAACTTACAGATCATATGATCAATACGTACACGAGTAAAAAACTTGTGAAGTGGTAACAATTAAGTTCATTTGAAATGCTAATTAGGGGGTGATTTTCCCGATTTCTTACCAAAAAAAAGGGGCCAACTTTATTTTGAGCGTAACTTGTTTACTTTTGATACTAAAAAATTTTTTTAAAAAACAAAAATAAGCATTTTTTGCGCCAATATGAATTGCGCCAATAACTGAGAGTTTGTAGAAGGAGTCTAGACGAATCTAATGGTGTATACCTCATATCCGGGAAAATTCGAATTTTTAAGTTATAGGCTTCATAAGTACGATCAAATCTATTTCCTATGGAAAAAACGATTTTTGAAGCTCAATAATTCCTGTAATAGCTTCAGTTACTTGACCTTAGATGCATCAGATACTGCTTGTCAATATGTTTCAAACTCATGTTTAGTGATCAAAATCGGTTAAGCTGTTTAGAAACTATTAAGCTACAAGGGTATAATAAAATTAACAATTATTCCCTAAATGGTTTATGTGGTTGTAGTGGTTACGACGCTAAATTTGATCTGGCAACGGGCAATCCAAGTACATTAACCGGCCATCCCAATATTTTTTTTCAATCTATTTCGAATAGAAAAAAATCTAGTGTACATTCGATGGTCACTATATTATTTGAAAGATAAAGCGACAAAGGCGACCATTTATAAAGCTTAACGTACAACTTCATACATTTAATTTATAAAAAACTTTGAAAAACTCCTGATGCAAGAATAAAAAACCGCTACATGCCGTAAAAATGAGTGGCGCATAAAATATTCCAGCTACAAAATATCTGATATGAATATTACGTGGCGTGAAAATGTATTTTCATTTTGATGCCAAATAAAATTTTAGTTTTATTTTAAAAGGTTTTTCCATATTTGCTAAATTTGAAGTAAACGCGCCACAAAAGAGTTTCAAAATTCAAACTGTATTAAAAGTTAATCTTTTGTGGCGCTTTTACTTCAAATTGAGCAAGTATTATGGAAAAATCTTTTAAAATAAAACTAAAATTTTATTTTGCATCAAAATGAAAATATATTTTCGCGCCACGTAATATTTATTTCAGATCTTTTGTAGCTGGAATATTATATGCGCCACTCATTGTTACGGCGTTTAGCGGTTTTTTATTCTTGTATATTATTCGACGCGCCTTAGCAAGCCGAAAACAAATATATACCTCCGGTTTCGTTATCACTTCCAGTTAAAAAAGTGTAACCGGAAGTGCAATATCAGAAAAAGTATTAAAGTCGCAGTGATATATCAATGATTGACGAGTACTGAAACTCTAGAATATTTAATTCCGGTTTTGAAATTATTTCCAGTTAAAAAGTTATGAGCGGAGGTTTGGCAAAAATGACATAAAATTAGTGAATTCGTGTATAAATCGACAAAAAGTTACACGAAAAGTCCAATGTATTTACCTCCGGTCAGGTCGAGTGGAAACCTAGGACATGCCTGGACTCCAATTGCTTGTTAACATTTGAATTATTACTCTAAAAGAAAAGTTTATAATATGTTCCGAATGATTTTTGACTAAATTTATGAAACTAAAAGAAAAAATCCACAAGAAAGAATTTCTTGTAGCTGGCTGTATACCATTAATTACAAGTAAAATTTAATAAAACATTTTTGTCTTGGTGAAAGGTATATTAGTTTCAAAAGCCCTATAGGGCTACAAACATAGAAACAAAACGTTTTCGCTCTGTAATAAGAGCATCATCAGTGTTACCTAAAATAAATATAACTATATTAATTATAGCAAAATGTTAAAGGTAAAATGATGACCAAGGTAAAAGCAAAGTTAGGTTATACTTATAAGAACATGGTGAGCCACCCAAAAAGTACTAAGGTTAAAACCTTTTAAAAATAGACTAAAAGTCTTATATAATTGTAAACGTCGTAAAATTCAAAGGATGGATATAATTCCTATGGATGTGGCTTTAGGGCAACATATGAGTCCCACACGTGGTAAGTGGGTTAGTAGGTAATAATTAATTAGGTCATTATGTTATAAAAGGTAATAGGTAACTAATAGGTGAGATTTCAAAAGCGTATCTGTCTGATGTCAGGACAACAATTGTCAAGGAAACTTATAGTTCTATGAAATGTTAGTTACACAAGCCACTAAAATTTAAAGTTGTTTATTATACAAGCAATGATAACAGCTAACATCAGTGTGCTGAAATTGTAAAACTACTAGAGTAAGTAAAAATAAATTATCTAAGATTTAAAAACGGTTAATTTGAATACCCATATAATCATCATGACGACAATGTCTCACAACTAACAAACATTTATAACCATATATACGAGACTGGCATGATGCCACAGATATGGTTAGAGTCTACATTTATTCCACTCCCAAAAAAGCCTAATACATCAACATGTAAAGACTTTAGACTAATTAGTCTCATGAGCCACTCTCTCAAGCTACTTCTTAAGATAATTCTTAATAGAATCAAGCAGAAATGTGAAGAGACAATGGGAAACAAACAATTCGGTTTCAGAGAAGGATTGGGAACAAGGGAAGCTTTGTTCTCAATGTTAACATTACTTCAACGATCATGGGAAGTACAGAAACCAATTTACGTCTGCTTTATAGATTTTGAGAAGGCGTTTGATAGAGTTCAACATAATAGGTTGTTTGAATATCTAGAAATGATTGGAATAGACGATAAAGATCTGCGACTTTTACAACATCTATATTTGAATCAAGAAGCTTCCATTCTGGTAGACGGCAAAGAAACAGACAAAATTTTCATTCAAAGAGGTGTCAGACAGGGTTGTGTGTTATCCCCAACTGTTTAACGTATACTCAGAAATAATGTTTAATGAAGCCTTGGAAGGACAATGTGGAGTTCGAATCGGGGGAGAAACTATTAACAACATCAGATATGCAGACGACACCGCGATCATGGCTGAAAATATCGAAGATCTTCAATTCCTTATAGTTCGAGTCACTAGAGAATGCTCCAATAACGGACTTAACATAAATGCAACAAAGACAAAGTTACTTGTGGTTAGTAAACAAGACGTCGGCCCTATGCAACTAATTGTCAATGATAAATCAATAACAAAAGTTAACCATTTTAAATACCTAGGATGTTGGATAAACGAGACACTAAATCCGGATGAAGAAATTAATACTCGTATAGAAATTGCAAGAGGAGCATTTATGAAACTTAGATCTATTCTGAGCAACTCTCAGCTGAACTTACAACTAAGAATCAAGTTCCTAAAATGTTATGTGTATCCTGTATTACTATATGGATGTGAAACCTGGATTATGAAGGTTAACACGATGAGCAAATTAGAAGCCTTTGAGATGTGGTCGTATCGTAGAATGCTCAGAATATCTTGGGTTCAACGCATTTCAAACAGAGAAGTCTTAAACAGAGTAGGTCAAGGCGAAGGTGACTTAATGAAGATGATAAAAAAGAGAAAACTTGAATATCTGGGGCATATAATGAGAGGTAGCAGATACAGGATGCTGCAGTTAATACTCAATGGAAAGATCGACGGAAAAAGAGGAATTGGTCGAAAGAAATATTCATGGCTCCGAAACCTTCGTCAATGGACTGGCTTATCAGCAGATCAATTGTTACATGCCGCACAAGATCGAGAACGATATCGGCAAATTGTTATGGAAGCTACCCACGCCTAAAAAATTTGGGCACGGTACTTAAAGAAGAAGATGTATTTGTACAGATGTATCATCAATGAGATGTATTTAAATTGATCATTTGACAAAATAGATCATTTGATACACAATTGATACCCATAATCATCAATGATGTGTCCAATCTTAACCATTTCATAATCTCAACGCATTCATCCAAAAATACTTTACAATTACTCAATCATTTTTTCACATCAAATTATTCTACTTAGGCCACCTTTACTCTCATCATGTGGTTTGTTTGGTTGCCGGGTCTCTGGAGTTCCCAGTCTCTCAATATTTATTATTAGTTTAAATTCTGATATTAAATTTATTTTTTATTCCACAACCTATTTTGTCTATCCACCTTTCTTCTATTCTGTTTTTTACCTTCTATTAATTAAATAAACACAAGTTAATTCTTACCACATACTCAACAATTTTACTCAACACTTCTCTTCAACTGACCTCACTTTAGACATAGCTTAGATACTGTTATTTAATTTTATTCATTTTGCCTTGCTCTAGATATTATTTAACATAAGAGGACAGAATAAAGAAATTTGGACTAAGCTTTTAAAACAACCTTTTCAGTCTTTTAAATTTGTGTTGATGAATCCACCTATATCTTATTAACAAGTTACTGCATTTACAACATTTCTCAGTATTTGATATCACAACTCCTATTTATTTGTTTCACCTTTATTTCAGCCAGTTTTATCAGCCATCATTTGTGTTGGGCCACAAATAATAATTATCTATTATCAACAAAACCTACACAACTTACCTTCTGTATTTTGGTTTGCCTATCTTTGCTTCATCAATTTAAGTACACCTCATTGATGATTATGGGTAATCATATTCACCCCCTTTTTACATCTTAGATAATTTATTTTCACTAACTCTTGTATTTTTATAATTCTAACACACTGATGTTAGCTGTTATCATTGCTTGTACAATAAACAACTTTACATTTTAGTGGCTAGTGTAACCAACATTTCATAGAACTATAAGTTTCATTGACAATTATTGTTGTCCTGACATCAAACAGATTCGCTTTTGAAATCTCATCTATTAGTTGCCTGTCACGTCTTATAACATAATGACCTAATTAATTATTACCAATTAATGCAATTACCACGTGTGGGAGTCATATGTTGCCCTAAAGCCACATCCATAGGAATTATATCTATCCTTTTGATTTTACGATGTTTACAATTATAAGACTTTTAGTCTATTTTTTAAAAGGTACCTTAGTATTTTTGGGTGGCTCACCATGTTCTTGTAAGTATAACCTAACTTTGCTTTTACCTTGGTCATCATTTTAACTTTAAGGCCGGCCGTTGTATGAAAGAGAGGTCCCCAAATGCCGGCGCAACAGAGAGAAAAGATTCTTTCCCGAGAGATGCTGCCTCTATCGGAGAAATAACGCAATAGATATCTAAGCGAGGCCGCAAACGGCAGAATTTTTAGTGAGTCGATAGTTTAGTTAAGTACAGAGAGTATGCAGGTGCGGCCTCGCTAAGATGACTCGAAATCGTTTTATATATCAGGTGCGAACTTTTAATTTTTTAGTAGGCGGTTTAAGGACGGGGTCTCGCTGAAAATTTTACTTGGATAAATACTGTGCTCGTATCTCGTGGTAAAATCTAAACCAAAAGTATTGGAGAAATCTATTTTAGTCCATGTGGTGAGACCGCTCCCGTCTGGGAAAATTTCTGATTCGGTTTCTTTGTGGATTCCTATTCAAACATGTCTCCTCTAAACAAATCTGAAGGGTGCCGGGCGGAATTTTTGGGCAGAAACTGTTTAAACAATTTTTATAAACAAATAGAAAAGATCACGTTTTTTTGCCCCAGAACATATATTTTTAAGTTTAGTGGGTCATTCTAAACAAGAAAGGTATCTTGTAATTTTTTTCAAAAATTGATAGTTTTCGAGTTATAGGCGATTTAAAATCTGAAAAGTAAGTGCGAAAATGCTCATTTACGAGGCCTAAAAACTCATATTTAAATTAGAACTTTTGAGGTTGCCAGATTCTTAAATTGAAGTTTAAACATTCAGCTTGAAGATTCTAAAGAGTGATTGTGTCTAACCCTAATTTAAACCGTCGTGTTTTAATTGTTAAATATACATGTCCATCCGATTTTTTTGTCGGTGCGGCGCGCTCTATTTAAAAAATCTCCAGTTTTCCTCCAAAAAATATTTTTTCTAGATTTTTTGGGACATTTTAAATAAAATAAGTTTCTTGACATTTTTCTCAAAAGTTAACAGTTTTAAAGTTATAAGCGATTTAAAATCCAAAAATGCGTTCTGGCATTTTTCGGATTTAAATCGCTTATAACTTTAAAACCATTAACTTTGGAGAAAAATGTCAAGAAACTTATTTTATTTAGAATATCACAAAAAATCTAGAAAAAATATTATTTGGAGGAAACTAGAAGATTTTTGAAATAGAGCTCGCCGTACCGGCAAAAAAATCGGATAAACATGCATATAACAACTAAAAAAAAAACGGTATAAATTAAGGTTAGACGCGATCACTCATATGTGGACCATATAGAACAATTTGGTGTTGCAGGAAAACTTTTACTTCGGATGTCTGGGTTAGGCCTTTTTTGGACCAATTATAACATACTACCTCCGTAACTTTGGAACCGTTCATTTTAGAAGGGTTATGCATAGGACCTTTTTTGTTTCAAATTTAATGTAGAACAATTTTGTATAGAAGGTTGTTCATGCTAAATCGCATAGTTTTAGAAATATTGACGAAAAACGTAAAAAACTACGAATTTACCGATTTCTCCCCCCTCTCCCCCCCAAACCCGACGCTCAAAATGGTGTGACTTTTTTCTGAACATTATGTGGACCATATAGAACAATTTGGTGTTGGAGGATAACTTTCACTTTGGATGTCTGGGTATGGGTCTAACTATACCATACTATATTCCCTAAAATAAAATGTTTCATCATAACGGCTGACCTGAGTAAAAATCACTTATTTATAAGTTAAATTTGAATTATAGGCTTGGATCTCGCGTACAAAAAAGAAGTTGATTAATAACAAGCTGAAAATTTTTAACTTAACTGTGTCTAGTCGGACAAACTTTGATGTACGGGAACACTGAAACAGGCGAAGCTTTAATTGTGGAACAGGTTAAAAATTTGGAACATCAGACTACGAAAACGTTCCATGTATTTTGTCTGACAGAACTTCCAACTGATTTGTTACGATTTCATTAAACTCTTATGCAAAAATCAGACTGGTATTATCACCAACTGGGCATTTTAATAAGTTTAACACGAAGAACATGTCAAATGGCAGGAATTATATTTTTGATAAATAGCAATATGATTTTTGCATGAGAGTTTAATGAAACAGTAACAAATCAATTGGAAGTTCTGTTCGAAAAAATACATGGAGCGTTTTCGTAATCTGACGTTCCAAATTTTTAAACTGTTCTACAATTAAAACTTCTCCTATTCTTCTCCTGAAAAAACTTCTCCTGAAAACTTAGTGAAAACAGAGAAAATTTAGTGAATTGCAAATATTTAATTCAAAAGAAACTTTTTATTTATTCTAAGGGACTGTCGGCCCTCGGCAATAACGTTTTCTTTCATTCTGCGTTTAATTTTTTTAAAAATACTTATTAGTTTTCTCAGTATTCGAAAAAAATGAACACATTTAAAACACAGGAAAATTTTGAGAGGCGACATTTTGCGTCTTTCCCCTTAAATTTTTTTGCAACATGAATGAAGCACCCTGTGTATTAAATTAAAAATATACATTCAAGTAAATAAACAATAATATTTTGTTATATCAAAGTTTTCAAACAAATTTTATATAGGGTGTCTGCATAACTAGCAACCATATGGTTTCATATTAATTTTATTAATTATTAATTTTAATTATTATTAATACATTATTAATTTTACGGGAAAAGGTAATACCCAAGTTAAATACATAATCATAATTCATAGAGTATGTGTTTACTTAAGGGTAATTATCATTAGTAGAGTAAAAGATTCACTTTATAGGAGTAAAACTGCTAAGTTGCGTTATGGGTACTAATTTATGTTTCTAGTCGTCAAGGAGTGTGATTTGATGTTTGATTTTCATATGGCAAGCGTAATTCAATCTATCTACATACTTCAAAGAAAAAAATTAGGAAGGGACAATAAAATGTAATATATTTTAGACGGAGTACGTTCAACATTTCAGGACGGGAATAATAATCATTTTTTCAGTAATAACACAATATTTGATTTTTGAGATTTCTCTAGCTGTTCATGAAATAAATAAAATTGTATATAAAAAATAATTATCTCATTTAAAATAAATATTTCTTATTTACCAATCCTTCGGTTTGGCGCCCCATTGGGGTTACGCACGCGTGCACCGCACGCGTTGCACGCCCGGTTACGGGGCCCTGATATTATTCCAAGTACGCAATAATGAACCACCCGCATCCCTCAAAACGGTATTACTCTCTATACAGTACCGAAATTTCCAAAGGAAAGTTTCAAACGGGCCATACCGCTCCTGAATTTTGCACATGTATATAATATTTTTCGTAGCGCCATCTTATACATAATGGCTACATTAACAGAGCTTAGATTCTTACAGATTCCTATACTGTATTCGTATTATATGTCGAATATTTACGTTTCACATGCCAATTTCTATTAATTTCAGAAATTTATTTTAAAAGTACACCACGCAAAAAGTACTTTATTAATTCACATTTTTTTAACGTTATATCCTTCCATTACTTCTACTGTAGTGCTAAACGGAATTTTATCATGAAATTCATTTAAATACTTAAGTAATTTAGATATAAACGCTCTTATATTTATTGAGAAAAAAGCAAAATTTTCACATTTTTTTATAAACAATACACAACAGGTAGGATAACAAAAATATGGCTGGAACTAGCGACATATATTGTTAGTAGGTTAAGCATTTTTCGGTATACATATATGCTCTAGATTATGAGTGGTGTACTTTATAAAGGTGATGGGATCGGCTATACTTATAACATTACCAATGGCCGGCCTTAACATTTTGCTTTAGTTAATACGGTTATACTTATTTTAGGTAACACTGATGATGCTCTTGTTACAGAGCGAAAACGTTATGTTTCTATGTTTGTAGCCCTATAGGGGCTTTTCAAACTAATGTACCTTTTATCAGGACAAAAATTTTTAATTAAATTTTACTTAAAAGAAAAATTTTTTATGCAGACAAGCTAGAAATATTTTAATCTTTCGTTAATATCCTGAAATCCATCTACCAAGTCACAATAATAACGAAAAGTGCTATTTTATGTCAATATTAACCTAACGAAACTTTTCATTTTATTATGTTTTCCGGTTCTGGATCCAATTGAATTTTAACTCAATGAGAAGGATTAGTAGATTTTGAAAAATTTACGATCCAGTCTGGGTTAGCAAGAATAAAAGGTTTGAAATTTGACGAATTAAAGCAAAGGAGGGACGAAATAAGAAATAAGTGAGTGAATTTAGGTTAATCTTATGAAAAATTTCTACGCTTGTGTGTTTTTAAAATAAATTGATTAAGTTGAAACAAGAATAACAAACCGCTAAATGTGTTAAAAAATAGTGGCACACATAATATTCCAGCTACAAAAGAACTGATATGAATAGTACGTGGAGCCAAAATGTATTTTCATTTTTATGGGAAATAAAATTCTAGTATTATAAATATTTTTCCATGATGTTTGCTAAATTTGAATTAATAGAGCAAGCCACAAAATAGTACATTTGATAGAGTCTGCAGTTTGGGGGTGTTTTGTTGCGTGTTTTACTTCAAATTTAGCAAATCATTATCTGGGCGACCATGGCCCTCCATGGGTTGTCACTGACAGCCCATGGATGGCAATGGTCTCCGGTTGGAGTTTCTAGGATTTAACTTATATGGTGTGGAGTCCAGCCACATGCAAATTTAGCAAATACTGTGGAAAAATCTTTCAAAATACACCTAAAACGTTATTTTCAAACAAAAATAAAATACATTTTTGAGCCATGTAAAATATTCATGTCAGCCCTTTTGTACCTGGCATATTCTGCGCGCCACTAATTTTTACGCAGTTTGGGGGTTTTCTATTCTTGTTTCAGAAGTTTTTGAAGTGAAAACTTCTTTAGGGACGTTGTGCGATTTTTGGATAGCATTGAATTCGCGACCGTCGTCGCTTCGGCCAAATTAATTTTGTACATATATAGGTATATTATGTGTAGGTGGTAAGACCCCATTTTAACAGTCCCCGTTTCAGCGGTTCTCGATTCCACCGACCCTTTTCAGCAGTCCCCGGTTCAGCGGTACCCATTTCAGCAGTCCCCGTTTCGGCGGTTCTCGATTCCACCGACCCGTTTCAGCGACGTATGGTTCTGCAGCATGCCGTTTGAGAGGCATCGTTCAGGAAAATGAGTAAAAACAGGACCCTCTTGGGGACAGTAGTTTTAACAATAAAAAATGAATTTTATAAAATAAACAAACAATAAATTGTCCCAAAATCACCCTATATATAGCTTTGCAATTGCATAAAAAGTAGGGTAATATGGTAAATAATTTGCAAAAAAATTGATGTTTTATTTACGTATTTTCACTAGTAATACCACTAGAGGTCAAATTATTTCCGGAAATTTTCTAAAAATATTCATGATCAAAAAAAAATTCCGGATATTAATTTGACTTCGCGTGGTATTCGGTAAGAAAATTCCACACCAAATTTGCATTTGAAAATCCAAAGCTGCATGAACAGATTAATAGCGCGCCATAGCTTTGTCAGCAATTATTTAGGCTTTCAAATTCGTAATTTCTACTCATTGTAGTTGCATGGGAATACCATTTCAAGATAGAAAATAGTATATTCTTCAATTTTACATAAGTTTTGAGTAACTACAAGTGATAGAAAATGAATCAAAACTAAATTATGTAGACAAATAAAAACCAGTCTGTCAAAAATGTTCTGTTATTGTAAACGTCAAAAAATTTCCACTATAATTCGCTGTTGGGTACCCCACGAGCAAAAAAATTCCGATAAAATACCTCCGTTGCCATGGTGATCTGTCAAAATAACGTATTTTGATTGGTTCAAAATTACAGGTGTGGAATTTTCACTAGTAATACCACTAGAGGTCAAATTATTTCCGGGAATTTTTTTGAGATCATGAATATTTTGAAAATTTCCCGAGTCGCAGACGAGGTAAATTTTCTAAAAATATTCATGATCAAAAAAAATTTCCGGATATTAATTTGACTTCGCGTGGTATTCGGTAAGAAAATTCCACACCATATTTTACATAAAATACTGCATATTCTTGCATAAAATACTGCATATTTTTGCATAAAATACTGCATATTTACGCGCATATTTCATACTTTTTTTGCATATTTGCCTGTCTAGATATCACTTATCATCTCAGCAGTCATATTTTTAACTCAAGATTTAAGTCTGGACAGTAGAAAGTCTCTTCATTCTTGTAAAAGTGCTTTTTGGCTTGTTCGACTCTAATTCGTATTTCTTGAGAGCTGTCATTGTTTTCTTTGACGGTTGAACCTAGGTAATTAAATTATTTGACCCTTTTTTAGGCTGATTCTGTACATATATCTCACAAATATCCTGGGTTGTGTTTTTTATTATCCTATGTTCATATTATTCACCTACTGCGGTCGCTTCATTAAGCGGTTTTTGAAGGACTTCATGTAATTCAGCTAAAAGAACTGTATCATCCGCGCATGTCGAGCTATTTATGACTATGCCATTAATTCTAATGTCTACGTTTTGTTTATACATTGCCTTATTTAATATGTCTTCCGAGTATACATTAAATAATATTAGTGAAAGTATACACCATTGCTAAACACCACTTTGTATTTCTATTTCTGTCTGATGTTCTGTATTAAAAGCCTTAGTATAGTCTATAAAACACACGTATAGTTCTTTATTTATATTTAGACATGTTTGCGACAGGACGTTAAGTACGAATAGCGCATTTCTTGTTCCTAGGCTGTTACGAAATCCAAATTGTGAATCGTTGATGTATCTATCTAGTTTCCTGCATATTCTATTATGAATCACTTTTAGCAGGGTTTTCAATGCCTTACTCATTAAACTTATTATTTCATAGTCATATCAACTATTGGCAGTATTCTTTTTTTTTTATAACCAACGTTAATACCAGCCATTAATTTCGTATTATAACTCTACCAAAATATGAGTCTTGTCCTCCTCTATTATTTTGAGAATTTCCTCTGGCATATGATCTGGACCTGCAATATTTCTGTTCGTTAGCGTGTTTAGTGCATATTTTGCTTCAAGCTTCTGCTTTAAATACTCAATTTTTTTACTGCGAAAATCTTTTTGAAGTTATACTTCTTTACGCGCATATGAGGGTGAATTTTAATAGGATTAAAACCTTTGATCCCGGCGCAGTCGCATTACAACTTTGTTCTGATTGGATGTTCAAATGACATGAGAAAAATTATCCAATATGGCAGCTGTGTCACAGCTGTGGGACTGTGGTTTGGTTATGTATGGTGTATAGTTGTTGCGTTTTAAAATTTGTAGGAAGAGAAATAACAAACAAAAAGTTAGTTAATGGTTATACTGCCTTTTTAAATAGTTTTCATATTATATATTTGGACTTATTAACATAGAAGAGATGATTGTTGCATGTCAATGTGAAAGCCCATCAAACTGTGACTAGTATGAGTGCCGCAAAATTACTGATAAAAAACCCATTAGCTCGAAGCCGTAGAGAACTGTGAATAACAACAATCAAATGGGACGATCTACGATCTCGTTTATTCAAAGCTAAAGAATCTTACACTGGTAAGTGTTTTAAAAATAGTAGTTCAAATTTTGTTATGATAACGTCAAATTGTGAAACGTCAAAATATTTATATTTCATTTATTAACATTAATATTAATAATACAACTTGCGCAATTTGGAAAATGTGGTTTAAAAGGTTTTTTATTATAATTTTGTGTCTTTGGATTTGTCTTCCTTGGGCGTAAAATAATAAAACATCTATTTTTACATTTCCCTTGTCACCGTGATCTGTAAATATGTATATCTGACACGTTAATAGTATGTGCCTTGATGGTCTTGTTGGTAGAGCATTGGACCAGAGATTGAGAATTCGCAAGGTTGCGGGTTCAATTCCCGGACGATTCATACTTTTTTCGTTTTTTTATTAATATATATTTGGCAAATGTTTTGGTTAAATTTTGGTAATTATTGTTAATTTTTTGTATTGTAACTGTTAAGTAGGTATATTTATTTCGTTGAAATTATATTATAATAAAAGTATAACTCCTTACGTGCGTACAAAGTACACACACATTCTTTTTTTTAATTTTTATTCTTAAAATATCTTAAAATAATATATTTAAGAAGTTAAAATATATTATAAAATATTTTTTATATTTCTCATTTCTATGTTTATACTTAAAAGATAGCTTCTTATCTTATTAAACGACTTCTTATTTCTGTAAAAGCTTTTATCCATTTTCAATTAATAAATTGAACTTAAGCAAGTCACTTTCTATTGGAGAAATCCCGAGAAATAATTAATTTAAAAGTAATCCATACCTGTAAAAGAAAAATCAAATAAACGCGCTAATTTCATTACTTCAGAATTTCTTTGGTCTTTTCTTGGTAGTTACTTTTGATATTGCTGTGGTGTATACATAAGTAATAGGCATTATTCGCTATAAATAAATAAAAGGTACATAAAGAAATTACCTCATAGACGTGAAAGCAGACAGTTTTAAAGTATACAAGTAAACTTGTGCTTTTTATTACTTTTACTACTAAAACGTAACTATCAAAAGGGACAATAAAATATTCAGTCCATTTAAGACGCCAAAGGGACTCTTACAGGGATAGTCCACATCTCCTATCATTTTTAAAATATTCCTGGAAAAACCCTGAAACAATGGAAAAGAAAGTGCGAAAGAATGGGTGCCCAGCAAGAAACGAATACCTATATACCGTAAGTTTTAATGATGACTAGATAGTGATTGCACAGGACGATAATGACCTCAGTTTTATGATAGAAATACTAGAACAGGAATATACAAAAAATAGGATGGAAATAAACCAAAAGAAAACTGAATACCTAACAATGGAGAATACATATGTCTGTAGAAAAAAACCTGTCCTTAGAAAAACTCGAAATCGTCAGATTAAAATAAGGTAAGTTGAGTACATGCAAAAGAGTGTATATTTAAAAAATCTGACGATTTGAACGGAAGGAAATGGACAAGTCAAAAATTTCAAAAAAAGCGAATATTTCGCGAAATGAACGTGAGATCGAAAAACCAAAAATACGTCTTCAATATTTTTCAAAAATCTATCGAATGTTACTAAACGTGACCCCCACAGTGAGGGCTGGGGAGTGAATTTTAAATTTTAAATACAAACCCGCGATATTTCGCAAAATGAACATTAGATCGAATAACTGCAAAACACACTTTCAAAATATTTAAAAAAATCTATCGGATGGTACCAAACACGACACCACACAGAGGTGGGGTGGAGGGTTACTATAAAATTTTAAATAGGACCCCAAATGTTTATTACATATTTGAATTCTTTACGTAAAAATAAGCAACTTTTAATCGAGACATTTTTTCGACTTATGGATATATGGCGCTATAATCGGAAAGAAGAATTGTTGGAAACGGAAAATTAAATTAAAAAATGGAAAGTCCCACTAAAATGGAAAATTTTATTTTACTTTTTGTGGTTTTAGGACCTAATAATCACAACCCAATAGGTCCCCATAACGCTTGAATGACTGCAAATTTAGCATACTTTGCTCCCCTACCATAAGTACCTATATACAGGACAAGGATAGTGTACCTATATTTCAAAAATCGGTCAAATGAACGTCAGATCGAAAAACTAGATAATACGTGTTTAATATTTTTGAAAAATCTATCGAATGACATCAAACACGACCGACCCCTCATGCATAGAGATGGGGTGGGGTGTTACTTTAAAATCTTAAATAGTAACCCTCATTTTTTATTGTAGATTTGGATACCTTAGGTAAACATAAATAACTTTTGTTCGAGGCAATTTTTCGAATTTTGGATAGATGGCGCTATAATCTAAAAAAAAGCGATTGTTGGAAATGGACAATTAAATTAAAAATTTGAAAATCCCCACTAAAATTGAAAATTTAACAACTTGTTTTGGATTTAGGACTTAATCTTCACAACCCAATAAGTCCCGATAAAGCTCGAGTAACTGCAAATTTAGCATACTTAACTACTCTAACTATTATATAGTACCAATATATTATATATTATACGTCGTAAAAAAAAATTCAAAGCACTACACTATCAAAGCTCCAAATAAAAAATATTTTCGATATTCTTCGTATTCCTTGTTAGGCCTGGATCCCGCGTACTAAAAAAAAAGAATGTGTGTGTACTTTGTACGCACGTAAGAAGTTATACTTCTACTACATACTATGTGATTTTTAAGACAATACCAAAAGTTTAAAAAATAAAAGAATAAAACGCACACAAACACATTGAAAAATGCCACAAAGAAAAAATGATTTCTGAACGATAATAATTGTTGGCAAAAATTTTAAATACGCATTTTCTGAAAAAAAAATTATATAACAAATATACTTACAATCATAAAATGCATAAAAAAAATAAAAAAATAAAAACTTGCATCGGGAATCGAACCCGTGAATTTCGTGGCGCTTTGATTCGTAATCGAAGCCTAGACTCACTCGTCCAATTCCACATTATTTGTCATGTGGAAAAATAGGGTAACTGAACGTTTTACTGTTTGACACTTGCTTTGAATATAATTAAATTATGTAGTTTAAATTTTGTGGAAGAAAATATTAAAATATAACAAAACAGTAAGAAAACAATATATTAGATGAAGATTGGTAGAACTTTTGTTGGTAATAAAATTAAGTATGTAAATCAAAGCATTACATAGGTACCTACTAGATAAATAAATCTACGCCAAAAAATCATAATTTAAAAATAAAAATCGGACCTTATTTGGGATTTCTCTCTAAAATCCCCATTCTTGAGAAAATAAATGTACAGTAGAGCGTCGATTATCCGAACGTCGATCAACCGAACGACCGCTTATTCGAACTATCTACTCCCGCGTCCCGCACTCGAATACCGAGCAAGCGTTAGTAATTGACGCTTAAAATATCTTCAATTTTCTTCAATATTGTATCCAAAAATAATTATGTTGTTGCAAAGACTGCACTTTTTTGTTTAGTTGCTAGTTGTCATTATCAAGATATAAATAAATATGTAGGTATATAAATATGGCTTTTATTCACTTGTGGATACATAAGTATGACTATAAATATGTATCAATATATTGTAGTTCGATTATCCGAACAAATCGGTTTTCCGAACACCTATGTCCCCCAATTAGTTCTGATAATCGACGCTCTACTATATTTCAACCTAATCCAAATGTATAATTACAATATGATTATAATAAAAACTACTTACCAAATTAGAATGAGTTTTCCTTGTCCAAAATAGTTCAAAAGTCCAAAAATATAGGTATATGAAAACTATTTAAAAAGGCAGTATAACTGTTAACTAACTTTTGTTTTTCGTTTCTTTTCACACAAATTTTAAAACGCAATAACCATAAATAATCTAACTACAGCTGTGCCACAGCCGCCATATTGAATAATTTTTGACATGTCATTTGAACATCCACTCAGAACAAAGTTATAATGCGCATGCGCCGGGATCATAGGTTTTAACATATAAAAATTCACCCTCATATCGCCGGTAAAGAATTATAACTTCAAAAAGTTTATTAATAGCAAGCTGAAAATTTGTTAATAGTTAACAGTGTCTAGTCGAACAAACTTTGATCTACGGGAATACTGGAACAAGGGAAGATTCAATTGGAAAACAGAGTTTCGAACGTCAGACTACCTAAACGTCCCATGTATTTTGTCGGACTCCAATTGATTTGTTATCTTTTCATTAAACTTCCATGCAAAAATCAGACTGCTATTTACCACCAATATAATTCCTGTCATTTGACATGTTCTACGTATTGGACTTATTAAAGTGCCCAACATATTTGTCGGACAAACATTTTTTCATATAATATATAAAGTTTACCATGGACTAATCTTTAAAACAACCTGCTAGTTTTCACAATCATTGACTTGTCAGGATGTTCCACAATTAAAATCACGTTCCACAATTAAAACTTCCCCTGTTTCAGTGTTCCCATACATCAAAGTTTGTCCGACTAATAGACACTATCATACCTACTATTAACAAATTTTCAGCTTGGAAGTAATCAACTTTTTTTTTTGGTAGGCGGTATCCAGGCCTATGTATTTTCGTTTTATATTCCATGGGGAATAATACTCTATTCTGAAATGTCTATTTTAATTTAATTTTATCTTTGTTCTTTATGACAATTTTATCTACTGTGGTTTTTTTTGCTATGCTTTACTTTATCTACAAAATTCCGAATTTTGACTGATTTATAATATACACATAGTTTTTTTTTTGTTTCTAAACTGTACTTTCTAGCGTTCGTTAACCGGTTTCTTTAATAAGGCCACGTCAATTAATGCACAAATTATATTGGAAGACCTATAATACTATTGATTATGTAAGTGTGAATATTTATTTACTTACTCCATGGGGTTACAACCCTTCGTAATATTTAGGCTGCACCTACATTGGATCCGTTTTTCTCCGATCAGATCAGATCAGATCAGTTCCGATCCGATGTCGGAATAAAAAATAAACCCATAGTATTAATTGAGGGTGCCTTCATTGGATCCGTTATTCTCCGATCAGATCCGACGTCGGCCGACGTCGGAATAAAAAATAAACCCATAGTATTAAATGGGAGTGCCTACATTGGATCTATTTTTCTCCGATCAGATCAGATCAGATCAGATCCGATATCGGCCGACGTCGGGAGTAGCTTCTCCTATTCTCATCGAGAAGTGTTTGGTTTCATTCCGGTTTTTGCATATAATTAATTGAATTTTTTGTTTTAACTATTTCATGAAATAAATCAACAATAAATAGTTTCCAAATCTTAATATTTAATTTTGTAATAATGTATCTCTACAAGATAGATATTTTATAATGTTGTCTTCAATATAATGGTTACAAAATCTCTTTATTTACATTATACCTCTCGCACAGAATAGGAAACACCCTATTGTGTGCCTCTACGTAAATAGTTTTATTGGCATGGATACTAGTTTGTAATATATCAATATATTTTTTCTTTTCTCATGAATTATTTTACATTCTTGTGAGGAAAAAATGGGAAATAGGATTTTAAATTTATCAGGATAGTTACGTAGATTTTTGTTTATATTAAATTCTCCTAAAGATCTGTGTTTATTAAATGTATGCATCCATCTACGTTTTTTTTTCTGCGTGTTTTAAGAACGTTGTTTTCCAACAACAGCCAACACATTAATAACACATCTTCATCATTGTCGGTGGTCGGAAGATTACTGAACCAATGTAGGCACCCTCGCCGGAAAACCGGTCTGATCAGATCTGATCTGATCGGAGAAATACGGATCCAATGTAGGTGCCGCCTGTCGGATCTGATCTGATCTGATCTGATCGGATCGGAGAAAAACGGTTCCAATGTAGGTGCGCACTTAGCCGACTGGACAACATGCCTCCATTTCCCTTTGTCTTAAGCAATCCCCACCCAATTCTCCAAGTCCATTACAGCATACGCCAGTACTAAACACTATGGAAGCAACAACAATAGAAGTGCAGGTTAGACAAGGTGAAATACGGATCACTTCAGCAATATGTAAGGCCAACAGATCCTTTAAACAACGATGCACTGGATCCGTTCCTAAACATATTAGAACCGTCCATAATAATAGGAAACCTAACTGCTAGAACCCCTAACTGGAACTATAGAGCTACAAAGAGAAACGGACGAATATTAAATAAGTATCTAAGGAACATCGAAGACACCATGACATATGGGCTCATCGTACCAACTTACTTTTCAGGAAATGCTCTATCAACCTATTTCGATATAATAGTGGCTAGAACCTAGGAGTACAGACAGACATCTTAACCTTAAACGAAGGAACGAAGAAGATAAAAAACAACAAGAAAAAAAAAAGAAACGAAGTGGTCTAACTTCTAACGACTAGTGAGCATAGACATTGAAAACGTTCCTACTAGTGATGCTGAAAAAGTAACTATTCGTTACAAAGTACTCGTTACTTACGAATACCGAAAGTAACGATTACTACACAGAGAAGCAAATCGTTACTTTGATTACTCTGATTACTTCGTTACTTCTTACCAATCGTAGCAGAGGTAGTAACGACTATTGTATCTACTTTGATTACTCTGATTACTTCGTTACTTCATACCAATCGTATTGGAGCGAGTAAAGACTATTGTATCTACTTTGATTACTCTCATTACTTCGTACCAATCGTATCAGAACGAGTAACGACTACTTATTATATCTACTATGATTACTTCGTACCAATCTTAACAGAGCGAGTAACGACTATTGTATCTACTTTGATTACTCTGATTACTTAGTACTTCGTGAAGGTCGTTATTATATCGGAATACTTACACAAAATACCTACCTACTGAGACATACGAGTCTCAATATGATTACCGGTACTCAAATGCAAAGGTAACAAAATAATCATAGTAATCAAATTATTTTTATCCCTTAAACAGATTGGTGAAGGCCGTTGTTATATCGGAATACCTATACAAAATATCTACCTACTGAGAAACACGATTCTCGATATGATTATCGGTACTCAAATACAAAAGTAATCATATTAATCAAAGTAACGAATACTGTATATGATTACTTTATACAAAAGTAACGATTTGTAACGAATACTCGAAATTAACTATAATCAACATCACTAGTTCCTACAATACACAATCCACAAGAAATAGGAAGAAACGTCCTAGAGCTCGAAAACATCATAAAATAAGCACTAAGGAACAGCACTACTAAAGAATAATATGAATTTCATATGGGAATATAGACACATTAAGGGGAACGGAGCAAAATGCAAAATTTTCAATGTGTTGTAAATGTATTCATTTTTTCTAATCCTAAGAAAACTAATAAATATTTTTGAAAAATTTAAACGCAGAATAAAAAACTACACTATTGCCGAGGGCCGAAAGTTCCTAAAAACTTCTTTAATGTTTATTTTAATAAATTACAGAGGTGAAAATAAAAGAAAAGATTTAGTGGGATTTTCAATTGCAAATATTTTATTCAAAAGAAACTTTTAATTTAGCCTAAGGGACTTTTGACCCTCGGCAATAAAGTAGTCTTTCATTTTGCGTTAAAATTTTTCAAAGATACTTATTGTTTTTCTCAGTATTCGAAAAAAAAATGAATACATTTAAAATACATTAAAAATTTTGACATGCGTCAAAATTTTGCATTTTGCTCCGTTTCCCTTAATTAGGAAATAAAAGTAATTATATGGGAAAAGAACAAAGCCAAAAACAGAGCCAGAAGAACAAGAAATCAGGAAGATAAAAATAGTGAACTGGCTTTAAAATGAAAATCGAGTTATTTCATCATTTTCACAAAATCTAATGAATATTGCCAAATATCAGAGTCAAAACTATTAACAGTTAAAATAATTAGACAGACAAATTGACATGAGGAAGACAGGATAAAGGTTAACGATAAAAATAATTGGTTTAAAAATAAAATTTCGTTTATCTTGCTGAAATTTCAAATTAATTTTGATTTCACGTCATCATTTTTCATGACGACGACTATACTGTGTATCCGAAAATAATATAAAGCTTGTATTTTAGCGATAAAAACGGCATCAGGATATGAAAATCGATTTCCTTTCTAAATTACTAGTCGGGCGTTTTATTATGTATCTTTATCACTTGCAATCCTCTTAGGTTTGACATAAAAATATATAACTTGCAACTCTTTCTATGGCATTGTTTCAACCGCTTTCAGAATAGCTACTTATCGATTGTATCAAAAGACAAAAGAGCTAAAAATACAATTAATTATAAGAAAAAAACACCACATTTAGCAACCGGAGAACAGAAAATAGCTATGGCTCAAATGTCAACGACATCATTAATACATAAATAATTAAGGAATGACATCTTTAGAGTGATTTTAGTGATGACAACTTTAGTATGGTTCTGATTAATATTCGTTCTATAAGAAATAAAACTGACGAATTATTTTTGTTTCTAGAGGAATTAGGATTTCCCCCGATAGTTGCCCTTACAGAGCACTGGTTTGAAGTCAACGAGCCTTTTTTTGTAGAAAAATATACCACAATTGCTAGGTATGATCGTCCAAGTTCAGCTCATGGAGGCACACTAATTCTTTTTAGAAATAATGATTTTTCTCTGATAACAAAATATGACTTTCTGTTAAATAAATCCTTCTTTGAGTTTTCCCTAGTTTATAATAAAAATTTTAATCTTTACATTATTTGAATCTATAGGTCACCTGACTATGCTGTGGAACTATTTTTTCAGAACCTGCTAAATTTGTTGTATGACTTGCCTCATAAAAGCAGAAAAATTCTATGCGGGGACTTCAACATTAATTATGATGCTGCTTGTGCTACCCAAATGTCCTTGGTCAACATATTTGAATCATATGGTCTCTCAATGCACGTTAATTCTCCTACAAGGATTACAAAAACTTCGTCTACTATAATTGACTATATTGTCTCAGATCTCTCACCCCTTGATGTCTGCTCTACAATCATTAATGCGGGATTATCAGATCATGAAGCAGTATTTACGAAGTTTAACATCTTCAGCAAACCCTCCTCGAAAACCGACGTTTAGGTAGGATTTTTTCCGCTCGGAATTTTCATAAATTTTCAAAATTTATGCTTAACTCCTGAGTGGCATTTTCCTTCTGCGGACGTGGACTATAATTTCAACGATTTTATAGAAAAGCTTGTCTCTCTCTTCAATAAGGCATTTCCTTTAATTTAAATTAAGCCAAAATATCACAAACCCTGGGCTACCAAAGGTATACGCATATCAGCCAAAAATATGCGCTCACTATTGTATGTCCAGAAATTTGCTACCAACGTCTCTGTCACTCAATATATCTCCAAGTACAGGGTAAACTTTCTAAAACTCATCAAATCAGCTAAAAAGGCCTACTATCACAATCGTCTGGAAAGCTCTAAAAGTGTTGCAAAAGAAACTTGGTCCATAATAAACCATCTTCGAAATAGAACTCACGCAGTTCAAACATTTGCCCTTCCAGACCCGGAAAATCTAAACGAATACTTCGTTAATGTGAGTAAAAATATAACTTCTACTATTTTGCCACAAAAAGATCCCATTTCCTATCTCCCTAATTCAGGAGTGTTCTCGAATTCATTCTTTATAAGACCAATCGATACATCTGAACTGATCCAAACTATCAATAGTATCAAAAGCAAATCATCCTGTAGTGCTGATGGACTATCCATAAAAATCTTCTCAAATCTCACAAAAAATGTGTTGGAAATCCTCGTCTCACTAATTAATGATTCCTTTGAAAGAGGCAAATTCCCAGAGTGCCTAAAAATAGCCATAATTATTCCCCTTCATAAGGGTGGTGAAAAATCTAATGCTTGCAACTATAGACCTATTGCCTTACTACCGGTACTTTCAAAAATTATTGAGAGACTCATAAAAACCCATCTTATGTCCTTTCTCATTGATAACAACATCTTATCCCAAAATCAGTTTGGCTTTTTAACTAATAAATGTACCACTGATGCCATGTTTTCTGTGCTTCATGAAGTTTACCAAGCACTAAACAATAATCTTTATACTGCCACTGTTTTCTGTGACTATGCCAAAGCTTTTGATTGTGTAAATCACATTTTGATTAAAAAACTAAATTTCTATGGGATTCGAGGTATTTCTTTGAATTGGTTCCAATCTTACTTGAATAATAGGAAACAACTAGTTAGAGCAAATGATACTGACTCTAGTCTCAAAAACATTGTATGTGGAGTACCACAAGGTTCAGTAGTGGGTCCTCTACTGTTTCTTATCTTTATACATGACATCACTAACTTAAAAATCGATGGAAAATTTTTTCTTTTTGCTGATGATACCAGTATCACTTGGAGCAACTTAACTATTGCATCTCTTCATGCAACTATAACTTCTGACTTGCTTACGATAAAAACCTGGTCTGACTCTAATTTACTCTCTTTTAACGTGGATAAGACAGTAGCATTATCCTATAAAAGTGCTCTTCAACCCCTGCTTGATAATAACTGCCAGATTTCTACCGTTGATTCTGTAAAATTTCTTGGTATTTTTCTAGACAGCAACCTCAAATGGTCCCTTCATATCGATTTGTTAAGTAAGAAACTCGCCTTGGCCTGCTATGCTATAAGATCTGTTTCGAAAGAACTCAATTTAGCATCTTCTAAACTAACATATTTTTCCTTGTTCGAGTCTGTCTTCGATATGGTCTTCCTTTTTGGGGTTCTAGTACAGCTGCCCAATTAGATGTTATACGCTACAGTTACTATGGGGGCTCTAGTTCTCGAGGTCGGCAGTTGCCCCTTGGTGTCGACCCGCTCTAGTTTTCCGACGGCTGTACGATCTTCTTACAAGATGTTGGAATTGTGGAGACGTAGGCCACATTCGTCGTAATTGTAAGAAGATCGTACAGCCGTCGGAAAACTAGAGCGGGTCGACACCAAGGGGCAACTGCCGACCTCGAGAACTAGAGCCCCCATAGTAACTGTCAACCTTACGTCCTCCGGTGGAATCCACAACTTATACATCGAAGGTCGTATCAGTAATAGATGTAGATCATTTTTGGTGGATACAGGTGCAACGAGAACTATCGCACGTCCAGATGTAGTACGAGACCATAATAAATTATCACCTGCAACAGTAAAGCTTAGAACAGCGACTGGTGAGCTAATTAATACATATGGCGAGGCTAATATGTCAGTATCCATTGGCCAGACCACAGTTGAACATCAAGTATTAATTGCCGAGATCTCCGACGAATTCATATTGGGGATGGACGTACTAAGGAAAGTGGGGGCAATATTGGATGTTCAAAATGGAGTTCTCAAGATCAATGGTGAAGAGTTGCCCTTTCACGACGACAAAGAAGATGTCATCCGCTTACTTACTACATGCGACGTAACCATACCCGGTAATAGTGAGAAAATTCTGATGACCATGCTTGATGGACACTGCCGAGAGGGAAGTTTAAGGATGGTCGAAGATGTGGATAATGTCGAGTTCCTAACGGCGAAAACTTTGGTAAAAGTTCGAGATGCGATTCCTGTAAGAGTTATGAATTTAAGGGAAACTGCTATCAAGTTAAGTAGAGGAGCTTTGATCGGGCAGTGTGTTCCCGTGGCTTCAATTTGCTCTGTGAATACCAATGAGAAATCATCGAAGGCGAAGTATCCAAAGGAGCTTGTTGAGATGATCATTGAAAGATGCCAAGATCTTGATCATGAACGAACGGAAAAAGTGACATCTATGCTGATAGAGTATCAAGATGTTTTTGCTATTGACACGAAGGATAAGGGAAAAACAAGCATAGTAACGCATAAAATAAATACCGGAGACGCTCAGCCAATCAGACAACGGCCTAGACGACTTCCATTTGCGAAAAGAGATGAAGCCGAAGAGATTATCAAGGATATGGACAAACAAGGGGTAATTGAACCATCGAACAGTCCATGGACATCACCAGTAGTTCTGGTAAAGAAGAAAGATGGTTCAACGCGTTTTTGTATCGACTACCGCCAGCTCAATGCGGTAACAAAAAAAGATAGTTATCCTTTGCCCAGAATAGACGATACATTGGATACTCTCTCCGGTTCTCGTTGGTTTTCCACACTCGATTTAAAAAGTGGATATTGGCAAGTAGACATGGAGCCAGCCGATCGGGAGAAAACCGCATTTTCGATAGGATCAGGGCTTTGGCAGTTTACGGCTATGCCGTTTGGTTTATGTAATGCCCCTGCCACATTTGAAAGATTAATGGAGGCAGTTTTAAGAGGTCTAACATGGAAAACATGCCTGGTTTACTTGGATGATGTAATTGTGGTTGGAAGGTCCTTTGATGAACATGCCAAGAATCTAATAGACGTCTTTCAACGATTGAGGGCAGCGAACTTGAAGTTAAGTCCGAAGAAATGTCACATGTTTCGACGAGAAGTTAAGTACTTAGGACATATTGTATCGAGTAATGGTGTAACAGCTGATCCTGAAAAGATTGATGCAATTAAAGATTGGCCAGTACCAAAAGATAAACATGAAATTAGAAGTTTCTTTGGCCTATGTACATATTACCGACGATTTGTCAAAGGATTTGCCAATATCTCCAAGCCCCTAACAAAGTTGACGGAGGAGGGCAAAGAATATACATGGAGTGAGGAGTGTCAAAAAGCTTTCGAACAACTACAAAGGGCTCTGATCAGTGCACCGATATTAAGCTACCCGGGACAGGCAGGAAAATTTGTTTTGGATACCGATGCTAGCAACAGTGCCATAGGAGCTGTTCTCTCACAAATCCAGGATGGACAGGAAAAAGTCATCGCTTATTTCAGCAAAGTCCTGTCGAAACCAGAAAGAAACTATTGCGTTACCAGAAGAGAACTGCTGGGTGTAGTGAAGGCTTGCGAACATTTCCATAAATACTCTTCCGGCCCTGTGTTCTATCTCATAATCATATTCTTGAAGTCGTTCTAACCATCTTGCCATCTGGCCCTCTGGATTACGGAATTGTATGAGCCATTTTAGAGCAGCGTGATCTGTTCGAAGAAGGAACTTTCTGCCGTACAACTGTAGCGTGATTAGTGTAATTACTTCTAATTACAATAAAACTAGCGGTTCGTAATTTATATACGACTTTATTATTTATTTATACAAGTTTACTTTACAAACTTTAGCTTAAGACTTTTCTCGGCTTACGCCTTGCGGCTGGTGACTCATTGTTTTGCTACATTGCTCCCCTCTTAAGATCTGAGCGTCCCGATCAGCAACTCTAGATGAAGACCCGAAGATGTCGGATCCTTCAAAGACAGTAGACTGTTATTTCTTCTTGAAGGGTGTATGCAAAGCTGGAGAGTCGTGTAGATTCCGCCATCCTGGGCCTTCATCTAGAGTTGCTGATCGGGACGCTCAGATCTTAAGAGGGGAGCAATGTAGCAAAACAATGAGTCACCAGCCGCAAGGCGTAAGCCGAGAAAAGTCTTAAGCTAAAGTTTGTAAAGTAAACTTGTATAAATAAATAATAAAGTCGTATATAAATTATGAACCGCTAGTTTTATTGTAATTAGAAGTAATTACACTAATCACGCTACAGTTTTCCCGACGAATAAAGTTCAAAAGTCTTTTTTTCACTTTTCATTTATTTACACTCCACACAGTAAATAACCGCTACAGTGGTGTTAACGGTGTGGAGTGTAAATAAATGAAAAGTGAAAAAAAGACTTTTGAACTTTATTCGTCGGGAAAACTGTAGCGTGATTAGTGTAATTACTTCTAATTACAATAAAACTAGCGGTTCGTAATTTATATACGACTTTATTATTTATTTATACAAGTTTACTTTACAAACTTTAGCTTAAGACTTTTCTCGGCTTACGCCTTGCGGCTGGTGACTCATTGTTTTGCTACATTGCTCCCCTCTTAAGATCTGAGCGTCCCGATCAGCAACTCTAGATGAAGGCCCAGGATGGCGGAATCTACACGACTCTCCAGCTTTGCATACACCCTTCAAGAAGAAATAACAGTCTACTGTCTTTGAAGGATCCGACATCTTCGGGTTCATGCAACACACAGTAATTCGTACGCCAGTTTCTCTGAAGACCACTTCAAGCATGCTTCTCACAATCTTCCAATCCAGATTTTCTACTGCATGGCCTATTTTTGGTAAAGCCAAATCTTTGATGTCATAATTACACACGATTTTCTTCAAATTACATAGAGCACGCCATATGTTCTCATAGCTTGGCGTGTCCGTATAAGACTTCCTGGTCACCATATACAGCAAAGATCGAGGACCATCTTCCAATCGCAGTACTCTTCCAATTTTAGGCTGCTGATTTCGTAACTCGTCCAGGCGGCCGAACTTTCTATTGAATACGGACGAGATTCCTTTAGTCATCTCGAGGTCTTGGGCAACACAGTGGGCTAGAGAGACGTTTTCTGGAACACCAAACAGATCTTGCTGAACTTCTGTGGTCACGCCGAATCTAGCACTCTTTCTTTCTGCGTAATTTGACATAAATTCCTTAAAACTTGGCTGTGCGGCATCTTTCATTTCCTGTTGGAGGACTCGGGCTTCTTCTGTTTCATTGGAGCCAGCATATGGTGCAAGACGATTTATGTGAATAACTTTTGGTTTACCGTTTGGTAACTTCTTAATTCTGTATATTACGTCATTTATTTTCTTCTTAACTTCATACGGACCTTCCCATTGTCTTTGCAGTTTAGGACACAGGCCTCGACGACGTTGTGGATTATAAAGCCAGACAAGATCACCTACTTCGAAGCTTTCATTCTTGCAGCGAGAATCATATTGATCTTTCATTCTGTCACTGGCTATCTGGATGTGTTGTCGGGCAAGTTCATGAATGTTGTTCATTCGTAACTTCAGGCGGTCTACGTATTCTTCGCCTGCAACATATTCCTCGGAAGGTCTGCAGCCAAACTCTAGGTCGCAGGGCAAACGAACTTCACGACCCAACATCAGGCAGGTTGGTGTTTGACCTGTAGTTTCATTCACGGCCGAGCGGTAGGCCATCAGGAATAAATGAATGTGTTGGTCCCAATCTCGCTGATGTTCAGATACAACTTTAGACAAGTGTTTACCCATCGTTCGGTTCATCCTCTCGACCATTCCATCTGATTGAGGATGCAGGGGTGTTGTTCTGGTCTTATTGGCACCAATCAATTTACAAACGTTTTGGAAAAGAGCTGACTCAAAGTTTCGCCCTTGGTCGGAGTGGATCTCCAAGGGAACACCAAATCGGCTGAAGAATTCTTTAACAAGTACCTCTGCAACGGTAGCAGCTTCTTGATTCGGTAATGCATAGGCCTCGGTCCATTTCGTAAAATAGTCCATGGCTACCAGAATGTATTTATTTCCAGCATCGGTTTCTGGAAATGGACCTGCAATGTCGATTGCTACTCTTTCCATAGGACTTCCAACATTGTACTGTCTCATGGGTGCTCTCTTTTTACCAACTGGACCATTACCGGATGCACACAGTTCACATTTCCGGCACCATCTTCTTACATCATCTTTACAGTTCACCCAATAGAACCGTTCTCGAACCTTTTGCAGAGTCTTCGTAATACCAAAGTGTCCACCTGATGTACCGTCATGCAACTGACGCAATACTTCTGACACTTTACTTTTAGGTACAATCAACTGAAGCTTAGATTCTGTACCATCATCGTTCTCAAAGGTTCTGTACAGAAGATCATCTTTTAGTATCAGGCAATTCCATTGGCTCCAGTAGGCCTTGACTTCCGGACTACATGCACTAATGTTTTGCCAACTAGGTCTCTCACCTCGACGCATCCAATCCAATACTCTTTTTATACATGGATCGTCTTCTTGGGCTTCTTGTAACTGTTGTGGCTGCCATTGCTCATTAACGACGGTGGTTCGTCTCACGGGGCAAAATCGTTCCTCTAATTTGGCACAGTGATTACAACTTTCACTGCATGGCCGTATCGAGGAAGCATCTGTATTTGAACCAACTCTTCCAGCCCTCTTCATGCGTCTCTTCGGCATCGTGTCACGAATCACCCTCCGTACCATTTCCACCAAACGTTCATCTTTTCTCTTATCGCCTTTTTCCACGGTTATTACTCGATTGTTTCGTGAAGCTTGGCTAGCTGCTTCGTGTTCCAAGGCAATAGCAAGTGCTTCATCTAAAACTTTCGGTCTTGCTAGTCGTAAAGATTTCTGTAGTTCACTATCTTTCAGCCCATTGACAAAGGTATCTACCGCAATTTCTTCTAAAACGCTGTCTGGCACCTCCGGATAAGCCAACCGCACCACACGA
The DNA here is from genome assembly GCF_917563875.1 of Diabrotica virgifera virgifera. Classification (NCBI taxonomy): domain Eukaryota; kingdom Metazoa; phylum Arthropoda; class Insecta; order Coleoptera; family Chrysomelidae; genus Diabrotica; species Diabrotica virgifera. The sequence continues at coordinate 59,558,343 of NC_065449.1, read as the reverse complement.
GCCACATCTGCTTCAAATTCTTGCAGATTCTCACTTGCTCGTTGACTTCTACTTCGCAGTTGGGCTTTGTATACTTGTTGTAGATGGGCATCTCCATAGCGTTTTTCTAGACGAGTGAACAAGGTCTGGTAACAATTTTCTTGACCCTTAGGAATTGATCTTAATATATCTGCAGCATCACCTCGCAAAGCAGCAGTCAAGGAAACAGCCTTTTCCTGTTCGGTCCAATGATTGGCGGTCGCAATAGCTTCAAATTGTCTAAGATATATGGACCAAGAGGACTTTCCATCGAATGGTGGTAATTTGAATCTCATATTATGCGACGTTTCGTCTCTCGGTAGTTCATCTTTCACTACCGGATCTAACGCTGCTGCATTAACCGATGGTTGTACTTTTGTATCGGTTATCATGCTCTCTAGTTGTTTGATCTTTTCTTCTACGGTCTCTACACTTTTCTGCATCTTATCGAATGTTCTAGAAACTTCTTCAAATTTCTCGTCATTCTGTCTACAAACGTCTTTAATTACTTGAGAAACACTTTCAAATTTCTCGTCGCTTTTTCTAGAAGTTTCATCGATCTTTTGAGAAACACTTTCAAATTTCTCGTTGTTCTGTCTACTAACTTCTTCAAGTTTCTCGTCGCTTCTTCTACTAACTTCTTCAAGTTTCTCGTCGCTTCTTCTAGAAGTTTCATCGATCGTTTCAGAAACAGTTTTTAATTTCGATAAGATTACTTGTTCTGCTGACTGGAAGTGGAACGTCTTTGGGTCTTCTCCGTTCTTCGTGAGGACATCCTCGAGTCGTGCTTGTAGGACTATCTTGAGCCCACTGCTGTCCAGATCCCGTTCCTCGAGCTGTTCACGGAGCTGTTTTACTGTAAGTTCTTGTAGCAACATCTTTGGTCGGCACACACGTACTTTCCAAAATGTCTTTTAACAGTCTTTCCGAATACCGAACAATCAACGCACTTTAACTATTCCCGACGAATAAAGTCCAAAAGTATTTTAAAGTCTTTCCGAATACCGAACAATTAACGCACTCCGGTTATTCCCGACGAATAAAGTTCAAAAGTCTTTTAAAGTCTCTCTGTAATTCACTTACTTATATCGCACTAAGTTAACCGAACACCGACACCAACTGTAGCGTGATTAGTGTAATTACTTCTAATTACAATAAAACTAGCGGTTCGTAATTTATATACGACTTTATTATTTATTTATACAAGTTTACTTTACAAACTTTAGCTTAAGACTTTTCTCGGCTTACGCCTTGCGGCTGGTGACTCATTGTTTTGCTACATTACAAAAAAGAGCAATAAGGTATATGTTTGGCCTCAGAAGAACAACACATTGCAGAAGTTACTTCAAAGATCACGGAATTTTTACCCTTACATCTTTATATATTTTAGGAACTGTTTGCTTAATTCGTAAACACATACATGTCTTTCCAAGAAGGCCTTATCGTGACTACTCCACCAGAAATTCAAATTTTGATGTCTATTTACCGATCCCGTCCTCTGAGTTAGTAAAGAAATCTATATTATATTCCGCAAAAAAACTATACAACCATCTTCTTTTACAACTCAAATCTGCAACATCTTTCCCCAAGTTCCGTAAAATGACAAAAGCTCATCTATCTAAAAGACCATATTATTCAGTAGAAGAGTTTCTTAATGACTGACTAGGAAATTACAGTAATGTACAAGTAACCAAACTTATCTATATGTGGGTGTCACATGCAGCAGCTTAAACTTATTAGTTCCTATGTCTATAGTTTACTTTGTTGTATGTTCACTTTGCAATTTCTATAAATTGTTGCAATATATCGATTTTGTTTTTTCTTTACTTTATTAATTTATGTTTTGTATTTTTGTATTTTTTTTATATTAACGATTTATCAAATTTCAGAAAATTGTATTTGTTATTGTTATTGTTAGATATTATTTATTTATTTTTTCTGACTTAATATTAAGCTTTGTCCATAAAATTTGTATAATTTTCAGTGACAATAAAGCATATTTATATTCTATTCTATTCTATAGAGTCTTCAGAGAGACTTTATCCAGGATTTTCTATCGCTGCTGGTCAAAAAGCGGTAAAATATATATCTCAAATATTCCTGTATGTTATAGTGGGACTATTTACATTTCAATGAACAGTACAAATATAAAAACTGATAGGTTATTCTATTTTTAAACCATCAAATCTCACTAGAACATTTTATTTCCAATTATTTACTAACTATATGTATCACATTGTAACCTTGTATATATTTTCTTTTGTAAGTTGTACTATATTTGTGAAAATTGTAATAAATAATTTAGTAAAATTTTACAAAAAATCACATAAATTTTATATTAGGAAAGTTTAGTTAATCTATATATTTGTTAGTTTGCTGAAGAGTAAGACTGGTACCCTCCATTTTAGTTTGTTCAGGATCTCCGTCTGGTTTTATTTATCTAATTTATATTTATTCTTCCAGTTCTCCTTCTTTCACGCCCAAATTATTTTAGAAAGAAATCTGTTTAAATTTTATTCCTTTTTCTGGCTCTTGAATCCCACCTTCTGTTTAGCCTCATGCTTTTCGAGCTTACTTAGCCGGTGCTTTATTCTATTATTCTTCCTTCCTTCTTCTCTATTCTATACATTCTTCACTTTCTTTGAAATTGCATACTAACTTCGACTATATTTCCTTTCCAGAGCCCAGTTTAGTGTAGCACGAGGTAACACTCTCGAGTTTTTTTAGTTTTATCGAATTTTAACTTTTTGATATCACTCAGAAATCAAAACAACGAATTTTTTGCAAAAAGGGTGAAAATCAACATATTTATTATTGTTAAACAAAAAATGGGCATAAAATAAAAAATATCTCGGCAGCATTACCTCAAGGAATGTCTAAAGAAAATGTATACAAAATTCCAGGTGGGTTGGTCAAGTAGATTAGAGTTACAATGTCTACAGCCCTTGAAAAAAGCAGTTTTGAGAAAAACGCGTTTAAAGTATTGTCAACTTTTATTTTCAATTTATTTTACATCAAAGTGATGCACACCGGAATATGTTCTTGAATCGCGGAGTAATTTACAAACGAAAATGATAACAGCTGTTGACCGTTTCTCACTACGCTGAAGCGCGCTGGCGCGAACTTGCTGCAAAGCGAGTCGAAGGTAAGGAGATAGTGATAACTATCCCTACTTTCGACTCGCTTTGCAGCAGGTTCGCGCCAGCACGTTTGAACATAGTGAGCAACGGTCAACAGCTGTTTTCATTTTCTTTTGTAAATTACTCCGAGCTTCAAAAAGATATTACGGTGTGCATCATTTTACGATTTGACAGACAAAAATTAAATTGAAAATAAAAGTTGACAATACTTTAAACGCTTTTTCCTTAAAACTGCTTTTTTTCAAAGGCTGTAGACTGTAGACATTGTAACTCAAAAACTACTTGACCGACAACCTGGAATTTTGTATATATTTCCTTTATACATTCCTTGAGGTAACGCTGTCGAGATATTTTTTGTTTTAAGCATATTTTTTGTTTAACAATAATAAATATATTGCTTTTCACCGTTTTTTGCAAAAAATTTTGTTGTTTTGATTTCTGAGTGATATCAAAAAGTAAAAATTCGATGAAACTAAAAAACTCGACAGCGTTACCTCGAAAAACTCATAAACTAATAAAATTATTTTTGAAATTTTTGTTTACCATGAGCTAATGATGAATTCTGATGTCCACTGCAAAATTCATTATATTTTGAGGGGTCTTCGATAGTTTGCCACCGTTGGCTTATTTTTCTTTGAAATATTGATTTCAACCCACGCGGCCACTGAAGGATGGCTATGACACGATTTTGACAGGCAACCAATGCTAGAAATATTTGTCTATGTATGAAATTTAATAAAAACAATGTTTCATCCGGCAAGCAGATGGGTACAGATCGACCTATATTCGGATCGTAGATTATAAATAAGAAGAGCATCCAATGTAGAAGATAAAAATGGATGGGTGACAAAACGCAAACAGAAGTGGAACAAACACGTTAGTAGAATGGCAGAGGATAGAATAGTACGAATAGTATAGTCACAGAGATAAGTCACCAAATGGACGAAGAAGTATCGACAGACCAAGAAAAAGATGGTGCAATAATTTAAACAATTTAGGAGGCTAATATTGAAGAAGAAACAGACTTTAACCTTCAGATGACCAACCTTTTTTTGTTACACGGATGACCAAGGGGGAAAAATGACCCCAGGTCAAAAATGTCAAAAATGACAATTTAACAAAAAAATGATTTTTTTCTATTCTTTTTATTTTTTTTATGGCATGGACTTTATGTCATTCAGCCAGTTACAACATGAGTATTAGTGTCATGTGTAGTGTGTATGTTGAGTAAGTATCTTGTTACTTTGCAAAGTCGACGTCATTAGCGTAAAACTACTTGGAATTACACATAATAGACGCAATTTTACTAAACATCAACTTCAGAATATATTTTTTATTCGTAAAATATAGGGGATTTTTTTTATTTCAAAATATGAGGATATCTAGAATGATATTAAAGTCAAATAAAAAAATAATGAGTTAAAAATTGAAAATACTTTTGAATTTATCAAAGAAAAACATACGTTGGGGTCACAATTTCCTCCGCTTGGTCATCCGAAGGTTAAAGCCTAGATACAAGAAAGAAGAAGAAGAAGATCTCAATGTGATTTATCCAAAGACTTGAATTTGCGTCTTATTTACAGTGATGAAACTTATACTATTTGAAAACAATGCATTTATGACTTATTTGCTTGATAAATAGATTCAAATTCGGTTATTGGAAAATATGGCTGAAAAATGAATGTTTTTCCTATTATTATTCGTTTGCATGAGATTGTAAGTTTACCGAGCTAGGTAAATTATTTGTTTAGGATGTTAACCAAAATATATTTCTAGAAATGCTTGTTGTTGTCGGTATTATGAGAGTATTGGACTAGATTTATTTTTGTTTAAAACAAAGGAATATAAACCAATTATAACGGAGTTATATGAGTTGTGTTACGTTTATTTTCTGGAATCGAATGATTGAACTTTAATATATTTATAATGAAAACATATTCGGTGTTACCAAAATTATTGAGTATACCGGCATGAGTAATTATTACAATGTAATCATGAATTGTTTGGTGGAGATATGTACACATGTGAAAAGTGCGAATTAAAAAGTTAGTTTAAACATTAAAGTTGGTATATCATGTGATATATTCGGAGATATTTAAAGTCTTTCACTCGGACTGATTATGTAGGTTTTGGACTTCAATTTGCATTACTTCATGATAATGGAACCTACAATATAAATTTTTTTATTTTTTTTTATTTAAATTTATGTGTCTCGGCAGCAATGGCCATTGACACAAACAATATTGGTTATACAATAATTAATTACAATAAGGACTTAAAACTAATTATTATAACAGTTAATTTCTAAATCTTAAATAACATTAGGTAAAAATTATGAAGAAAAAAAATTGGATATACAATCATTGGATACTATAGAGACGTACAACTGATTATAATATTGCTTCGGTCTTCTTGGGATACTTCGGACGTTGTTTAGTCATAGTAGCAGTTGCATATGAACTAGTAAGATTACTGGCAGAATTGGGTCCAGACATGGTGATACTAACAGTGGGGGAACATTGATTTAAATTGTTACGCATGTAGTCAAAAGTAACTTGAATTTGTTTACATTACGCTTTGGATGTCTGGAAATAAGTGATAACCATGGATACATCACTGCAATACTGGTTGCCTAACCGTTGGAGTCCGTTGGGACGGGATAGCAACAATGAAAAACTATTGACAGTTTGACACTGAATGTGTTTAAGTTGGAAGATTATTAAGTAAAACATCTCTTACTGATTGAAGTTACAGTTTGTTCTTGATAATTAACACGTAACACAATTTTTATTTCACAATAAAACACTGAAAACGTTTGTTTTCTAACGGTCGAATCCATCAACAATTGTTATTAGTCACTATTTGAGAGAAAACTAATTTTAATAACTGGTATTTACAGTAATAATTACAAATTTCGTCACCAATTTACAGATCGATACATACACGTTCTGACGTTAGTTTGACATTCCTCAATATTTAAATTTAAAACTATCCGTTTGCGATTTGTATGCTTAATAAATAAATGAAGATTGGAGTATTGAAAATTATAAATGGAGGAAAATTTTTTTTGGACAAACTAATGGACCTACAACTAACAAATATCATTCTCCTTTTTTTATGTTCTCTTCCGTGACAAATGTTCAAAATGACAATTTTTATCTTCTGCTGCACTTATAGCTGTTATTTAACCAGAATGTTTCTGCTTCCTGGACGTCAATTATTTAATATTTTTTCTTGTAAAATGGCTTGCAGGAGGACACATCTGGATTAATTTTGTATGATGTGTCCTTTGTATTGTAAAATATTGTAACTTTAAAATTTTGATGGTGGTTAGTACCTACCCCCCGGTTCTTCTTCATTCTTTTGAGGAACTCTTTATTTATGACTCGGTTAGTCTACGGGATCTTAAATATTCTTCGATATATCCACATTTTAAATACTTTTAATCTTCTGCACATATCTTCATTCAAGATCCACGATTCAACATCATAAAAGAGGACAGAAAAGACGTAACATCGCAACATTTTTACTACTCTACCAAGACATAGGTTATGGTTCGTAAAAAAATGCCTTTATCCGGTTGAATGTGAATCTAGCTTTTGAAAACATATATCCTGTTGGTGACACAACCCCCTCCAGGCCGAAACCATATTTTTTGAGTAGTATGGACACCTATAATAAGAACCTATATGTTTCTTGCAGCCGATTTTGATGATATACATAGTTATAAACAAATAATGAAAAACAAAAACCGGTAAATTTTCGCTTTTGTTCTCCATTTTCAAAAAGTTAAGTATTTTAAATAATTTTAAGAGTAAGAAACTCATAAGCCGTATAAAAAACTTTAGTATGGCGTTCGCTGAATATGTCTATACGTATTGGTTGCTCAGAAAATTGCAAAATAAATTACAAGGAATGCCGAGATTTCTAGTGCTTAAATCATACCCTAAATTTCAAAGGAATTTGTCAAATAGTTTAAAAGTTAGTAAATGTGTTTATTCCAAAATATTTTTTTTGCAACACATTAAGTCAGAAAATGCTGAAATTACAGTAATACTTTGGATAGTTTATGAGAGAAGAAGATTTACAATATTAATTTAATTAAAAAAAATGACAAAAAATAATTCTAAATATTGCAAAATTATTTTGCAATGTGTAAATTGTGTAAATTGCAAACATGTGAATTAAAAAAAGGGTGGGGGGGGGCTAACTTTGTCCCTAATTGTCCTAGGATAATTATTGTTTTCAACGAAAACTTTTCGTTTATAAATTTGCAAAAGTCTGTGTGTTATTGCGTCGCCGCTCCTGCAATGCTTAGAGCAGATTTATCGATGGATTCTTATGTAGTTTTGTCTTCTGAATCCAAATCTGAAAACGGCATTTCGATATCTCAAACCGTCTTCGAGATAATCGACCTCAAAATCTAAAATGTGACGTCACAATCCGGTTATCTCCTATCAGGCACTAAACGTCAGCTGAAATCTTTGATTAGGAAGTAGGCTACTTTTTTAATCTGAATTTGTTAAGCAAAGCAAATGTTATTATTTATATTTGAGTTTGACACTTCGTTAATGTCAAACTAAATTTTAAATTATTTAGCTATTAATAAAATATAAATGACATTTTATAGTGAATTTAATTATTATAATAATATGTGTAATAAATGTAAAAAAATACAATTTGAGTATATTTTGAAAGCAATAATACATATTATACTATATTAATAATGAATCAGTACAAACGATTATATTTAAATTTGGTAAATTCTCCACTTGACCAGCGACCAGCGCACACAACTCAAAACACAAGTACGCAAATACGGTTGCGTGAAGCGTGGCGCAAAGCCGTGTAATTTACGAGCCTCGCTAGGTCTGTAGATCCAAGTAAAGTTCATCAGTAAAAAGTATCTTTATCATGTATATATTATTTATTTTACATTATTGGAAAATTGTTATTTAAAATGTAGTTTGGAATAAAAAAGTATGTTCTGGTATATGAAATTACATCCTTCTAATAAAAAAAATATTTGACGAATTTTCTCAAATTATGGATACCAACATTTTCATTTATAACTCTTGTATTTTTAATTTGACGAAGAAAAGTTATTCTTCATAAAAATCTCTTCTTGGTCTAAGATTTATGATGCAACCATCATGAATCAAATTTTATTAATTTTATACGAGGTATGTAAAAAAATATGAATTTCGAGTAAAGTATCTTTATAGTTTACAACATTTAAATTAGAATGATGTACTTGCACATTAAAACATAATTTTTAATTCTAAACAGTTTTTCGTAATAGCAATTTTCTATATTATGAATTTAAATAGGTATATAAACAAAGTTTTCGTTATGATAATGCTCGCAATTTCAGCTTGTTCTTTCTAAATGTGTATAAAAATTCAGTCTTTCTAGATATGAAAAAAAATTTTCCTACGGGAAACGGTTAAAAAGTTATTATAATTGTTTCAAAGTAAGCAAAAAATCGACATGTTTTTGCAAAATAATTTTACACTGTTTACAATTACTTTTTTCATTTTTTTATTATAATTAGTTAATAGTATAAATGTTCTTCTTTCATAAACTGTCCGAAGTATTACTGTATCCTCGTAATTTTCTGACTTATAGTGTTATACCGCTCCTCCATAGGCCGATCAGACACCCTGCTTATTCGAAACTAAGCCGTAGATTCGATATAGAATTTTATACTATGACGTTGGCCTTTTTTATTTTTTAATGTCTGTACCGGGAATTGAACCTCGATCGTAATCCACTATAGTCGAGGAAATAAAACTGAAAAAATGGCAAAACCTCGCAATTTTTTCGTCCAGCATCGATTTGTACAAAAATTTGGGATTAGGCTCATTTCACCCTCTAGCTCGTTTTCTATATTGAGCCGTTGTACGTTTTTGGTTTTTAAGGGCGAAAACTACCCCTAAAAAACTACTTGTAAAAAATTAATTTTAAACTTTAATGTTGTCAATATTTGGTTCTTATTAGTTACATAATGATTGTTTTATGCTTTAAGATATACTATCATAATATTTCAGCCCTTAAAACCACCCTTGTTGGAGCTATATATAAAAAATTACTTATCCTAAAAGAATAATTTCGGGTTGCATCGATTTACATAACAATTTGGGATTAGGATCATTGCACCCTGTACCTCATATTCTATAAAATGATCAAGGGCGCCGATTATTTATAGGCGTGTAAAGTACCCCTTATTGTCAAAAATTATATAAAAATATTGTAAACTTTAATATGGATAAAATAATGATTGTTTTATGCTTCAGGATATATCATAATATTTGAACCCTTAAAAACCACCCTTAAGAACATTACAATTTTTATAATTAAATAATTTAGTAGATCTATACAGAAAAAAAAGTAGAATTAAAGAATTACAAAAACATTTATTTACACAAAAATACGAGTTTACAAATATGTAAAAGTACAAATACAAATGTAGTTTTTAAGTCATCTTCCACTATACGAACCAATTCTGTGGTATTATACATGCATTGAAAATATTCCATAAGCGGACTATTCGAATATTTTGAAAAAAAAAATTGGTTTTATAAACATAGCTCCTTCATTTTTGGCGATAAAAAGTTTTTTCAAAAATGATTTCTTTGGATTTTTGGAGAGCTATAAGGCTGTGTAAATTAAATTCCGTTAGATCCCTTAGTTTTTAATTGGGGTGGGTTTAAAAGGCTCGAATAAGGGGGTGTTTGCTCGTAAATAGAGGTTTTAAACAGCTATATCTCGCTAACTATTTACTGCAATGAAAATATATGCACAATATAATTTTAGTTATTAAAAAAACTACAATTTACTAGTCCATCATTTTTTTCGTGTCTCCAGTATTTTCGGAGATATTTTGAAGTAAAAAGTGAAAAAAACGAAATTGCAAAAAATATTTTTTTCTTTACACTCCAATTTTTCTAAAATTAGGCCTTTTAAATAGGTCAAACTTCTTGGGTGTATTGACAATACAAGTATACAAGGAATTACAGAAAGGTGAAGACCAATTTTTAATTAGGAGGGTAGTTAGGGGGTTATTTTCACTGATTTTTTTTGTAGAGAAAAGCAGGTACCGAACTTTTTTTGACCATAAGTCGCTATATTTTTATGATAGAAATTTTTTATTATTATTTTTTGAAAAGCTTAATTGTATACTTGAAAAAAGATAATTTAAGTTTTCCTCGAACAATGCAAAGTTTTCCCGTTATTTGGCTTTGAATTTTTCAAATTATGCATTTGACGAGAAAAGCTAACATTTAACATGCCGTATCTCGGTTTGTGTTGGTATTAAAGATACTATAGAAAAAAATTTAGTTTGCGTTACTAATAGATACAATTTTGTCATTGACAGTTTTTTTGATTAAATGCATATTTTTCGAGGTATTCTCAAAATACCCTTTAAAAAAGTCGATTTTTTCGAGGAAAAACTGTTACTTTCAAGCGCTAATAACTCGAAAAATATTAGAAAACTCTAACAAGAAGTAAAACCACTTCTATGTAAATTGGTATATTTATTAAAACTTAAAAAATCCCAATGGATTGAATAAAATATGTCCAATTCAGAACGTTTTCAGACCTATCGGTCCATCATCAGTGAATGTGCATACTTGCTAAATAGCCCCAGAACCAAACAATGGTTGAATTTTGGTTTGGTTCTGGGGCTATTTAGCAAGTATGCACATTCACTGATGATGGACCGATAGGTCTGAAAACGTTCTGAATTGGACATATTTTATTCAATCCATTGGGATTTTTTAAGTTTTAATAAATATACAAATTTACATAGAAGTGGTTTTACTTCTTGTTAGAGTTTTTTAACTATATGGTATACAGCCAACCTAGGGAACTTCCCTTTTAGCGAAAAATATTAGGTTTACGAAGAAAATGTAAAAAACATTTTTTTCTTAGAATTACTTTTTACATCGATTTACATGGTTAAAATGTAATAAAAAATTCCCACCCCGAGATGGGCTAGCAACCACCCCCAAGGTTTTAGCGTACAGCGGCATGATATAGAAAATAATCCTTGGACTACTGCCTACTTTCTGTAAAAATTTCGAGTAAATCCATTCTGGACGAAAAAATTGCGAGCCAAAATGCTTCATTTCCTCGATTACTAGAGTTGCTGATCGAGCGCCTCAGCCCACTAAGCCATCTGACCGACATGCGACAGTATCAAACAGTATCAAAGTGTTAATTGAGGGGTGTAAAATCAAAGTCGGCAATCTCCCATTTCCATAATTTTGGGAAACCGCGAAAAACTGTAGAAATTAGCGAAATTAAATTAACGCAATAAAACTGATAAGAATCCTATAAAATTTGGTTTGTGATCGGATGTCCAGAAGGAGGAGCTTAAGAAATTAATTATTTTCCTTTTTTTTAATATTTTTGTTTGGAGATTGCCGCTTTTGTTTGCAACGCTAGTAGATTGATTTATATGAAACTGATCTATAAGGATATTACCAGTTTTGAAACTAATTAAACATCATTGTGCCGGTTAGTTAATGAAGAAAAATATATTTTGATATTCAACAATAATATAAAAGCAATTTAAATGCATATCACGTAAACCAAAACATACGGAAGTTCGGGTATATATTCACAGGTTTCGACAGAGTTCACGACATTCACAGTTGATCAGGTGCGAGCGCAACGTGGTTCTTATTGGCCCGCAGCGGAGATTGCCGTGTTTGGTACGCACTCAGCTATGGATATTGCCGCTTTTGATCCTAACATAATTTTTCACTGCGATTTGTATACAGTTAAGACCGCTTTTGGTTTTTACAAATAGTTTTATCTAACAGATAATAAAAAACGCAACAAACGGCGTCCCTAACTCAAAACATGAAAAAGTGGAGATTGCCGCCTTTGATTTTACACCCCTCAATTATTAACATAAGAAATAGCCTTAAAAGAAAACGATAATGAGCTTAATATTCAGTTGATGAGACTGTAGTATGCCAGATACTTTACGCGAATTTACCTCAGGTGCCATAAAATAATTAACGTCTCCATTTGTTCTTAAGGGCAACAAATGCTCACCTATGGGATTATGTAAGAACATGGAATTAAAACCAGGATTAGATTTGGCACGTTAATACGCTGTGACCAACAACAGTTGCGTATACGAAGCAAGTAAAAAACGTACAATAATTGTATTCTTGTAAGTGAAAAAAAAATATTCGTAGTCCATTAACTCACGGTAAAATATTGCAAAACCTCAAAATTTTAAAAAACTGCTTGCATTGACGTCAAATTTGGCATACATATAGCTAACATGTCAGCAACAAAAGTGATATTATGCCAATGTGTGTTTTTGCCTGGGGGTGAGTTTCACCCCTTCTCGGGGTGACAAAATATGCGTCCAAAATAAGCCCAGAAATGGATAAACTGACTAATTCTAAGTAACTTTTTTCTATAGAGGTTTTTCACTAAGTCAATACTTTTCAAGTTATTTGCGAGTGAATATGTTAGTTTTTCAACAAAAAAACACGTTTTAGACGATTTTTCGCGATTATCTCAAAAAGTAAGTATTTTATCGAGAAGACATAGTTTATAAAAAAAGTGAAAAAAAAACAGTGTAGAAGTAGGTTCTTACTCGTTAAATTTAAAATCGAATATTTAAACGTGAAATAACCACAAAATTAAGCACTTTTTGGAGAGAACTCCAATAAACATTTTTTAAAGTGTAAAAAGCTTTATTTTGGTTTTTTTTTGAGGTTCTAACATCAAAAGTAAGGAAGTTAGGCTCAAAATAATTTTGGTCCCTTTTAATTTTTGGTAAAAAAATCGCGAAAATCACCCCGTAATTAGCATCCCAAATGAGATTATTCGTTCCCGCTATAAGTTACTGTACTTATGTATTGTTTATATGATCTGTAAGTTTTATCGATCATGATCTGATAATTATGATCATACCATTCATAAAATATGAATTTTATGTTCATATTTTTTGACAAACCTCGTATATGACTGAAAAAATTTAATATTGTCTGATTGTATTTTAAGTTTTAGAACATAACGAACTTTTTATAAAGAATACGTTTTTTCCATAAAACAAAAATAAAACTGTATCTCCTATATAATGCCGATTTAATTGGGCATATCTTTTAGAAATCGAATCGTTATTAAGGTAGTAGGCGCAAAATTTTGGCTTCAATGCTTTTTAAACGCATTCATTTTTTCGAATTCTGAGAACTAGTAAGTATTTTTGAAACACTTAGACGCAGAATGAGAGATTACCGCTGCCCTCGCTAATAATATAATCTTTCAATCTGCGTTTAAATTTTTCAAAAATATTCATCAGTTTTCTCAGGATTTGAAAAAAAAAATGAATGCAATTAAAAAGCATTGGAGCCGAAATCTTGCGCCTACGCCCTTAAACAACATTACCCTTGTAAATTTCAAAATAAATATAATTCAGTTCACATGTTTTACAACGACGAAAACTTTGTAGATTTATTTTCAGAACGTTCTTATGCCATTAAAGATATACGTATATTTCTTTAAATCTAGCCAATTTATAAAAGAAATTGGATACATATTTTATAGTGAATACACTCTTATCCAGTCTGAAATTGAAAAATTTTGATTATATAAAGCAAAGTTTTGGAAGTAGTATATTTATCGTCCTAAAAAATGCTAAATTTATTCTATGTAGTATAATTATGTTGATTCGGTTTGCTCTCTTGCTGCTTTAAATAATCCCACAGGCTGTGGGTGAAAAAACGTGATATAATTCAGGAATTTTTGAAACCTATGAGGTGTTGTAAAGGACGATGCCAGGAATAACTTATACTAAAATGTAACCAAAAATTTTGTGCTCTTTTTTATTTATGACGATTTTTATTTGTTAAATTTACAATTTTTAAAGATTTTTAATTCTGCAGCTTAGGATATTCATTTAAAAAAAAAACTTTTAAATAGAAAATTGTAGTAAAAAACCTACAATGTGAGATATGGCAAGTTTAATTTCGTTAATACATTATTGCAAAACAGCCTGCGAAAGGTCCAAAATGGCCGTTTTTTGCAATTGCCTTATTTATTGTAAAAATAACTTTTATGTATTTTTTAAGACTTTAAAATGAAGATCTTCCAATGCTAAACATAAAAAAAATTTGTAGTGCCCGATTAGTGAACTTGTTGTTTAGATATTATAATTTGTTTATCCCAAGAGGTCAAATGTCCAAGGCTATAACTTTTTGAAAAAAAAATCGTACAGGGTTAATCCAAGATCCACTCTCCTTCTAAAGACTTATATTTTCATATTCTGATGTAAATAAACGCCTATAACATTTTTCAACCTATTATTTCGGGTTTGAAAATAAGGGGGCAAATTTCGTTATAAACATTTAGAACTAAAGCCGCCCCTGTACATCCTATGAGTTTTTAACTTGCAGATTATTGTTGCTGAAGACAAAATAAAGATTCAAAACTAAATAAAAATTTTCTACGACCAACTGAAGCCGAGATAATTGTTTTTGTTTTCTTAAATCGTAGTGACTTTATTTATAACAACTAAGAAATTATTTCACAGTCATTGACTAAAGAAAGACTTATATTATCTTAAACTAAAAATTATTTTAACCGAAAATTACATTTAATTATTAAAAATGATTTTTAAAATGTAATGGAGATTTATTTTTCGTTACGACTATGATTTATTGTGTCGGTTGCCCCTAGCAACGGCTAGCAACTTATAATACATTGTATCACGGTTTTTGCATTAAATTTTAGTTGCTAGCCGTTGCTAAGGGCAACCGACACAATAAATCACAGTCGAAACGAAAAATAAATCTCCACTACATTTTAAAAATCATTTTTAATAATTAAATGTAACTTTCGGTCAAAAAAATTTTTATTTTAAGATAATATCGGTCTTTTTTGACCGTGAAACAATTTCTTAATTGTTATAAATAAAGTCACTACGATTTAAGAAAACAAAAACAATTATCTCGGCTTCAGTTGGTCGTAGAATATTTTTATTTGGTTTTGAATCTTTATTTTGGTTTCAGCAACAATAATCTGCAAGTTAGAAACTCATAGAATGTAGAGGGGCGGCTTCAGTTCTAAATATTTATAACGAAATTTGCCCCCTTATTTTCAAACCCGAAATAAGAGGTTGAAAAATGTTACAGGCATTTATTTACATCAGAATTTGAAAATATAAGTCTTTAGAAGGAGAGTGGATCTTGAATTAACTCTGTACCATTTTTTTTTTTCAAAAAGTTATAGCCTTGGATATTTGACCTCTTGGGATAAACAAATTATAATATCTAAGCAACAAGTTCACAAATCGGGCACTACAATTTTTTTTTTAATTAATATTGCAAGATCTTCATGTTAAAGCCTTAAAAAATACATAAAAGTTATTTTTACAATAAATAACGCAATTGCAAAAAAACGGTCATTTTGGATTTTCGCAAGCTGTTTTGCAATAACGTATTAACGAAATTAAACTTGCAATAGCTCAAATTGTAGGTATTTTAATTTGCTACAATTTTGTATTTAAAACTTTTTCTCTAAAATGAATATCCTAAGTTGCAAAATTAAAAATCTTTAAAAATTGCAAATTTAACAAATGAAAATCGTCATAAATAAAAAACCGCACAAAATTTTTGGTTACATTTTAGTATAAGTTATTCCTGGCATCGTCCTTTATAACACCTGATAGGTTTCAAAAATTCCTGAATTATATCCTGAAATCGACCTATTTTTCACCCACAGCTTGGACTATAAATAGTGTATTATGCAACGAGCATTTAATGATGGTCATTGTGAAGCGTGTATGAGGGTTACGAAACGAGCCGTATGCGGCGAGTTTCGTATAGAGTACGAGCTTCATAAGGATAATTAAATGCAAGTTGTATACACTATTTTTTCTATGATCATTCACAACAAAACTATATTCAAATTTATTAATTTTGCAACACAAATAAATTCAGTAGTTTTTAAGTTTGACGGTTTGTTTACATATTGAGAACTGTCAAAGCGTATGTATTTGACTCAGCATTGGTAACTGCGCTTGTACCGCACCGTTATCGCGAATGCCATATCGCGATTCTATTGGTTAAAAATCTGTATCTCTATGAAAATCTGTATCATAATGAAGTTCATTATGATACAGGTAGTGACATCATAATTTATATATTATTATAACGTGTGATCCAAAATTATTGTCACCATAGGTGGCTCTGAACGACAGAGATAGCTATACAGTGCATGTCTATTATTAATTCGGATATACTTTCCAGTTTACGTCAACTTTGACAGATACTTGTCAGTGTACGTACGTCAACTTAAAAACACTATACCTAATTGAACATAAAAAGTAGCAGAGAAAGCCAAATTTTAACTTGATACGAATTAAAAGGTCTTGAGATTGGGTATCTTTTCAACGTGTTTTCAATCTTTATTCTTTGTTTGGAAAAGTGACCATAACAACAGTGAATATAGCTGCAGTTGGCCGTGACGTCACACTCCGGCGGTCTTTCAGATCAAAACAAGACATACGTAATTTTTTCCACGGATTCCTTTGATCCCAATAATTGTGGATCGCTGGTTAGTATGAAAATAGGAAAATACATTTATATACAGGGTGATTGATTAGTGGGGTAAAGCTCAATAGATCCGCTATAGTAATAGATAGCAATAAAAGTTAATAACAAAAATTGTAGACAACTTTGAGATTCATGTTGCAAAATTAGTTAGAATGTTAGAGGG
Source organism: Diabrotica virgifera virgifera (assembly GCF_917563875.1). Taxonomy (NCBI): domain Eukaryota; kingdom Metazoa; phylum Arthropoda; class Insecta; order Coleoptera; family Chrysomelidae; genus Diabrotica; species Diabrotica virgifera. The sequence goes on along the minus strand of NC_065449.1, from coordinate 59,541,436 downwards.
TGTTCGATAACCTAGTGGATACCAAATTTATGTTTCTTTGAATGGAACACGCTGTATTTTATTTTATATTCGAAATCTCCTTTACTGTTTCATCACAAAAATATAAAGGTTTGTTATGTTATACAGGGTATGTACAAAGTTATAACCAATTTTTGTTATTGAAATCGTAACATCATAACAAGTTCAACATAGTGTATAAATAAAAATAAGCACAACAGAAATGGTTTATTGGTGCCATATGTTTTTGTTGATTGTCAAAATTTTTAGAAATGATTAATATTGCTAATTTTCTTTATATCGAATACAGGGTGAGTCAAAAAGGCAAGTACATTATTTTCTCAGTAGTTTTAAATTAAACACCCTGTATTTCATATCACTTTCGAAAAGTACCATTATCGTACTTTAATTTTTGTATAATATTTCCTATGTCTAAATTTATTAGTTTTCAAAATATTTTCAGTTTTTAGAGCAAATTATTAATTAGGGGCCTAAATCTTTCCAAATTTTAAATAAACCATGTGTCTTGGTTGTTGTTGGATTTTGCTTACTAACATTCATTTGGTTTTTGTGATGTTTAGTTTGAGTCCGTATGCCCTATACTTGTTTTTTGTATCTTACTGATTAGGCAACTCAGTTCCTCCATGCTACCCGCTAGAATCACAGTGTTTTCAGCATACCTTATGTTATTATTTTATTTACTACGTTTTTTAAAATGTACATCAACACAAAATAAAATATAAGCAACTACTTTTTTGGTTTCATTACAAAGCAACATTAGAAATTCCGAAGTATTGTATGGAGTAATGAGTTTTCCTCAGACGTTCTCTGTGATTTTAATAGTTTGTAGTTTGAATAATCCTTCTTTTTAGTTAGGTTTAACGTTGATGTTAATTGCGCTACATAATTAAATATGTAGCGGAGTCACTAATACTAGTTTAACTAGAGTCAAATAATAGCACCGTCTTTCATTATCGGTTATAGCTGCGGTAGACGCTTCTGTGTATAAATAGACGATTTGTTTGTATTAGTGGAAGCAGCTTTGAGATTTGTGTACGTAAGTCATTCTAAACCGTTGTCAAATCCCTCTTCGGCTGACAATATACTCGAGAGAGTTTGGCCATAATTTCTGATTAGATTCTTGATTAAGCGGTAGGTGAGAGGGACCAGTTTTCGTGTAACTAATATACACTGATCAAAACGAAAAAGGAGCGAAAAAGATGTTCGAAGTTTTGAACTAATTCTTTGTATGTTTATATTATTTTTATTAGTTACATCTAAGAATTTTCGCTATAAATTAGCAAAATTTTTGTTAATGAACTGTCAATTTTCTTGTAAAAAAAAATAAGTAGCGATAAATTTGAAAACTCGATTAATTTTTTTAAAGCAGCGTTCCTAAAAATTATTTTAAAACAAAACTGTAAGTATGTATGGGCATTTCTAACTCGCGGAACTTCTGCAGAATGTCCAGGAATGCTTACTTTTACACGTTTAGGATATTAAAAAGGGTTCAAGGCAGGTTTTGTTTATATTCGATTCAGAGTTGGACTACCATCTCCATATAGCAACTATTTCAGCATCCTTATGCATCATCAGTGAAGATTATGCAGTCACAACTCTGAAGGGAATATAAACATTCTGCCTCTTTTAAGGCAAAACATCGCGATGCAATGAACCCACCTTTTGAGACGCAAATCAGCGACATCTCTCGTATTACGAGGAAAACAACGAAAAGCCCCTGATAAAAAGTTTACTACTTTTTAAACAATTAGAATAATTGAAATAAAAATATAAGAAACAATATTTTAAATCTAAGACTTTTCGTTAATAAACTGCTTTCTGGCTGCATCCCATATCTCCGGATTTTACAATATATAATCACGTGGAGACGACGAAAATAGGAGAAAGCAAATAGAGGACACTTAGGCCACGCATTTACCTTCTCTTCGTCTAGGAAAAGGACCGAAAGACAGTTTCTAAATACTCAAAAACTGAGTAAAATGAAAAAGATTAAAAAGGGTTCAAGGCAGGTTTTGTTTATATTCGATTCAGAGTTGGACTACCATCTCCATATAGCAACTATTTCAGCATCCTTATGCATCATCAGTGAAGATTATGCAGTCACAACTCTGAAGGGAATATAAACATTCTGCCTCTTTTAAGGCAAAACATCGCGATGCAATAGTTTTTTGAACTTTCTTCTTCTTAAAGTTCCATCTCCTAGCGGAGGTTGGATATCATAATGGCTATGGTCACTTTGTTGGCTGCTGCTCTGAACAGTTGTATTGAACTACAGTTAAACCATTCTCTAAGGTTCCTCAGCAAGGAGATGCGTCTTCTTCCTATGCTTCTTCTTTATTGGATCCTTCCTTGCATAATAACTCTCAGCAGCTCATATTTCTCTCCTCTGGTAATGTGACCCAAACATTGTAGTTTTCTTGGTTTTATACTGTTCACGACTTTTATACTGTTAATGAGTTACGTACACAAATCTCAAAATTTCTAACACTTTATTTAAACGTCGTAGCACCTCAACATTGGTAATCCTTTGAACCCACTGAATTTTCAACATTCTTCTGTAACACCACATTTCGAACGCTTCTATTCTTCTTATGTGTTGCCTTTTCAATGTCCAAGCTTCCATTCCGTATAGTAATATAGAAAATATGTAGCATCTTAGAGCCCTCAATCTGAGAGGCAACTGAAGGTCTTTGTTTTTAAGCAGTCTTTATTTTTATAAATGCTTGCCTTGCAGTTTTAATTCGGACTTTAATTTCTTTGCTTTGGTCATTTTTGTCATCAACCCTGGTTCCCAGATATTTGTATGTCTTTACTTTTTCTATTTGGGTTTGCTCTACTATTAACCTTTCATCTCCATATTGTGTTTTTGAGACAATCATAAATTTAGTTTTTTTCTTGTTCATTTTGAGTCCATATCGAATGCAATAATCGTTAATTCTATTTAACAATTCTTGTAGCGACTCCAGGGTGTCTGCCATTATAACGGTGTCATCAGTGAATCTTATGTTATTTATTTTTTTGAACTAGTTGTTCACATTCTTCCACGAGAACTTCCTCGACATGTTGTAGGTTTCTTAGCGGCTGACGATCCTTTAAGCGCTTCACGAGTGTATCCCAAATGTTTTCAATGAGATTTAAATCTTCACTCTTCGCTGGTCACTTCATAACCTGAATATTGTAAGTAGTCAAATAATTTTGCAGTATACTGGCCACGTTATATGCATTATCTAGCTGAAGGATAAATTCTGGACCCACATTTTCATCAAATGGGACAACATGTGGTTCAAGAACTTCGTTAATGTCCGCTCTGCTCTTATCGCCCTCGCCGAATATACTAGGTCAGAGCGGCCATTTAAAGTTATCCCACCCCAAACCATAATTAATACTCCGCCAGAAGCCTGGTGTTCTTGAGGTGTGGAACCCGCAAAGGGCTCTCCTTAAGCATCGATCACGTATGGGAGATGCCTCAGAAACTGATTGCTCGCCATCTGCACAATGTACATATTAAACAAAGTCTCAAAAAATCTCTCCGAGTAGTCTAAGAGCTAGGAGCGGATTTTGTGCGTGATAAGTAATATGGAAAAACTATACGGGGATATGTTGAATTAGTTGTGCACATTACTTTCACCAACGGCCGGAAACCAGAGTTGGGGTCGAGGGTAGTTATAAGCGGTCAAAGTCGCGGATTTTATTATTTTTTTTATGACGTTCATGATCGAGATAGTGCACCAAAATTTGGGAATAAGTAGGCCATGATGTACCTAAGTAAAATCTCTAGGGGCTCAACGCTGCGTGGCCGACATAGGGGTGGGGGTAGGGGTGAATATAAAAAATATAAGGGGTTTTTTGCGACGTTCGTGACTGAGATAGTGCACCAAATTTTGGGTATAAGTATAACATGACATAAATAATTAAAATCCCCAGAGCCGGAAACCAGAGTGGGGAAGGAAGGTAGTTATAGGGGGTCAAATTTCCGTTTTTTATTATTTTTTTGTGACGCTCATGATCGAAATAGCGCGCCAAAATGTGGGAATAAGTAGGTCATGACGTAACTAAGTAAACTCTCAAGGAGTGGAACGCTGCGTGGCCGACAAAGGGGTGCGGCAGGGGTGAATATAAAAATATGTAAGGGGTTTTTTGCGACGTTCATGATTGGGATAGTGCACCAAAATTTGGGAATAAGTAGACCATGACATAACTAAGTAATATCCCCAGAGGCGGAAACCAGAGTGGCGGACGAGGGTAGTTATAAGGGGTAAAATTCGCGGTTTTATTATTTTTTTTGTGGCGCTCATGATGGAGATAGTGCACCAAAATTTGAGAGTAAGTAGATTATGACGTAAATAAGTAAAATCTTCAGGGGCAGAACGCTGCTTGGGGTACAAAGAGGTGGTAGGCAGGGGTGAGTATAAAAATATATGGGGTTTTTTTTGCCGTTCGTGATCGAGATAGTGCACCAAAATTTGGGAGTAAGTAGATCATGATATTATTAAGTAAAATCTCCAGGGGCGGAACGCTGCGTGGGGGACAAATGTTGTGCCGGGTCACAAAAAATGATACACACTGCAACTTTGACCCTTTAAAACTACCCTCATCCCCAACTCTCGTTTCCGGCTCTGGGGATTTTACTTAGCTAAGTCATGGTCTACTTATTCCCAAATTTTGGTGCACTATCTCAATCTAGCACGTCGCAAAAAACCCCTTATATTTTTTATATTCACACCTACCTCCACCCCTTTATTGGCCTCGCAGCTTTCCACCCCTGGAGATTGTACTTAGTTACATCATGATCTACTTATTCCCAAACTTTGGTGCACTATCTCGATCATGAGCGTCACAAAAAAAATAATAAAAACGGCGATTTTGACCCCTTATAACTACCCTCATGCCCAACTCTGGCTTCCGGCTCTGAGGATTTTACTTAGTTATGTCATGGTCTACTTATTCCCAAATTTTGGTGCACTCTCTCAATCAGTAACGTCGCAAAAAAAACCCCTTATATTTTTTGTATTCACCCCTGCCCCACCCGTTTGTTGGCTACGCAGCGTGCCACCCCTGGAGATTTTACTTAGTTACGTCATGACCTACTTATTCCCAAATTTTGGTGCACTCTCTCGATCATGAGCGTCACAAAAAAAAATAATAAAACGGCGACTTTGACCCCTTATAACTACCCTCATCCCTAACTTTGGTTTCCGGCTCTGGGGATTTTACTTAGTAATGTCATGATCTACTTATTCCCAAATTTTGGTCCACTATCTCAATCACGGACGTCGCAAAAACCCCTTTATATTTTTTGTATTCACCCCTACCCCCACCCCTTTGTCGGCCACGCAGCGTTCCGCCCCTAGAGATTTTACTTAGTTACGTCATGACCTACTTATTCCCAAATTTTGGTGCACTCTCTCGATCATGAGCGTCACAAAAAAAAATAATAAAACGGCGACTTTGACCCCTTATAACTACCCTCATCCTTAACTCTGGTTTCCGACTCTGGGGATTTTACTTAGTAATGTCATGATCTACTTATTCCCAAATTTTGGTCCACTATTTCAATCACGGACGTCGCAAAAAACCCTTTATATTTTTTATATTCACCCCTACCCCCACCCCTTTGTCGGCCACGCAGCGTTCCGCCCCTAGAGATTTTACTTAGTTACGTCATGACCTACTTATTCTCAAATTTTGGTGCACTATCTCGATCATGAGCGTCATAAAAAAAATAATAAAATCCGCGACTTTGACCCCTTATTACTACCCTCGGCCCCAACTCTGGTTTCCGGCCGTTGCTAAAAGTCATGTACACAACTAATTCAACATATCCCCGCATAGTTTTTCCATATTACTTATCACGCACAAAATCCGCTTCTATCTCTCCGACTACAAGTATAAAAATTGAACTCATTTCGGTGAATATTTCCTGAGTCCTAAATTTTTTTATTTTCCATCTCTTCGATATGCACTTTAAAGATGCTTTTTCTCATGCACAAAAATTTTTGCCGGACATCAGTTTAGTTCACAAAATTGCCTGACACTCTCACAAATCGAATGCAAAAAGTTGCATGACGATTCATCTTACAGCACAAAATGCCTAGGTTTAATGCTTCGTCTATATAGTTTTTAATTCTAAACAACTTTTCATAATAGCAATTTTCCATATAATGAATTTAAATACATACGTAAGTAAACGAAGTTTTCGTTATGAAAATATTCGAATTTTCAGCTTGTTTTTAGATTTTAAATCGGTTAAGTATATCTGGAAAACTATTAACTTTGAGAAAAATGGAAAGACATCTTTTTTGTTTATAATGATATAAAAAACCTAAAAGAAAATTGGAGCAAAAAAGTTGATCTTTTGAATTTAAACAGTTGTTTTAAACAATTTCTGCTCAAAAACTTCCCCGGGCAACCTTTCGCAAAGAAACCGAGTCAGAAACTTTTTCAGAAAATTTTTCAGCGGCCTCACAATATGGACAAAAAGTCCTTCTTTTATTATCATTGTTTAGTTAGATATCAGTTAAAACTTATTAATTTTGTTTTATAAACACATTGATCACTTTTAATAAGCCGTCACCCGTTCAAGGACAGAGTCCTTAATGGATTTTAGATAACAATTAATTGAAAGGAAGAATGTATCGTCTACATTGACTAGGCTGAAATTAATATTTCGATAGCGCATATGGGTATTATTGAAATTGATATGTATGCTCAAAACGTGACAGAAAATCAATGTATATCAACAAAACAGGTTATATTGCATGGGTGAAATACTCTATTAGTAGGATTCTGTTTGTACAATATGGGTGAATATATTTTTAAACCCATTGCTCATATGAATTATTGCTAGACGTATTTTCTTGAAGCGAGACAGTTTTAATGCAGTATTTTGAAAAACAAGAATATCAACATATAAGAATTATTATAGGTGAAAAAAACTAGGCTCTTAGCTTATTTAAAAAGTTGTGACCGAAAAAATAACGCTGACTTAAAACTACTGTTGGGAAGTACCTAAATGTCAAAAAACTATCTATAGTACGTTCTTTAACGGTAAAATATTGCAAAACCTCTAAATTTTAAAGAACCGCTTGGATTGACATGAAATTTGGCGTACACATAGCTAACAAGTCATAGAAAAAAGTGATATTGTGCCGACGTGTGCTTTTGCCCTGGGGATGAGTTTCACCCCTTCTCGGGGGTGAAAAAATATACGTCCACAATAAGTCCGGAATTCGATAAACTGGCTAATTATAAGTAACTTTTGTTGAATAGAGTTTTTTCACCAAGTCAATACTTTTCGAATTATTTGCGAGTGAATATGTTCATTTTTCAACAAAATAACCACGTTCTAAGACGGTTTTTCGCAAATAACTCAAAAAGTAAATATTTTGTCGTAAAAAATATTCTTAGCAAAAATATAGACCGTAAAAAAATAAAAAAAAAATGTATGCATTAGATATTTATGACGTAGTAGAAGCAGAGTTATAGAAGCCAAATTTTAAATCGAATATTTTAACGTGAAATATCCAAAAAATTAAGCAATTTTTGGGGAAAATTCATTACCACTTTTTTAAAGTGTTTAAAAAAGCATTATGTTTCTTTTATTTCAAAATTTCTAGCATCAAAAGTAAACAAATTACGCTCAACATAAAATTGGTCCCTTTTTTCTGGTAAAAAAATTGGGAAAATCGCACCCTAATTAGAATCTTAAATGAACTTATTCGTTACCATTTCACAAGTTCCTTTACTGGTGTATGTATTCTTTATATGATCTGTAAGTTCCATTGGTTCAGAAATCTCATTTTTGAAAGGGCTGTAGTTGAAATGGCTTGAACGAGTCACGCATCTCGAGTGTATGGAGATTTAGAAACAAAAATCTTAACCAATTTTTGTCTTACAGAAAAACACAAAAATACAAGGTATTCAGGAAAGCAAAGCTGACTTTTTTTTACTGTTTGAGATTTTAAGTACCTCTAACAATTTTTAAGTTATTTTAAAACAAAACGTTTTTTTCAAAATTAAAAATTTCAAAAATTTTATTTTAAACACATTTTTTTTTCAAAAATAAGCATGTCGAATCGATGAAACTTACAGATCATACAAACACAACATAAGTAAAGCAACTTGTGAAGCGTTACCGATTAATTTCATTTGAGTTGCTAATTAGGGGGTGATTTTCCCGATTTTCTTTTATCGAAACAAAAGGCACGAACTGCATTTTGAGCGTAAATTGCTTACGTTTGACGCTAGAATATTTTTTTATAAAAAAATTAAGATTTTTAAACTCTTTAAATAACTTTTAATAAATTTTCTCCAAAAAGTGCTTTATTTTTTGGTTATTTCAAGTTGAAGTATTATATTTGGATGTTGGCGAATATGAACCTATTTTTCTTTAGCCATACCTCTGCTCCTGCTACGTCTAGAGACTTTATGCATACACCATTTTTTTTCACTTTTTTATAGGTTATATTTTTGCCAAGAATGTTTTTTTCAATAAAATACTTAGTTTTTGAGTTATTTGCGAAAAATTGTCTAAAAACGTGTTTGTCTTGTTGAAAAATGAGCATATTCACTCGCAAATACGTCGTAAAGTATTGATTTAATGAAAAAACTGTATAGACTAAAAGTTGTTTAGAATCAATCAGTTTATCGAATTCCGGACTTATTTTGAAAGTATATTTTTCACCCCCGAGAATTGGTGAAACTCACCCCTAGGGCAAAAGCACACATCCGCACAATATCACTTTTTTCTTTGACAAGTTAGCTATGCTTATGCCAAATTTCGTGTCAAGTCAAACGATTCTTTAAAATTCACAGCAAAAACCGTCAAATAATGTACTACTTAAAGTGATGGAAGACTACGGCAAATGATTTCCTACTGCCCGCTGACCACCACCGGACGAAATGCTATGTATACATACGTCGTGTATTTCACCTACCACGCAATTACAAAATTCTAGGAGCAGTTATGCACAGTGTACATCATATATTTTGTGAGCTCACAAGTGAATTAAAGTGAAGTAATTTATTGTTGTAAATAAATAAAGATTCTTCTGCTGGTAAAAGGTGTGTATTATGTCAATTTATGCATAAATGGATGTATTCATGGATTACGTATTGGGTCTTTATGAATTGCTTAGATAACTAAGTAAATTTTGATATTTTGATTGGTGGTTCCAATAGGTGCCACTACGCTGATCGGTAACTAAAAGTAATGTTTTGTTACAGAATTTCAAAATAAAAAGACGTCTTGATTTGAGTAAAATAACAAGTTATGACGCTTACGATTTACTAAGTGATATCCCATTGAAGGGATCTGACGTATCCGATTATGATGAGAACGAGGATGAAGATATCGACCTGACTTTGGAGTTATACTTGCTGTATTAGTTAAAAAAATTATATTTCAGACAATGAATACGATGCGCATGACACTGACTGTGATGGTAAAGACGAGGTATCAGTTAATATTCTTGATGAGTTAAAATGGACCTCAGACTCAAATAATGCCCCTCAACTCCGTCCTGTCTTAGAAAACGTTGCACCAAATATTCCTGATACTTAAAAGACTTCTCCTGATTTCATCCTTCATTTGTTTAGTGAGAACCTGTTGAATACACTTGTTTCTCCCATATGAATAATAACAAAAACAACACTCCCACATCAGTTGAGTGACAATCCGACAATAAAACCTCATAAAGGTAATGGCGATTATTATAAACTCTGCAAAGTGCGGCCATTGTTAGAGGAACTTTCAACCACTTAAACAAGTCCATTTTATCCCAGCAGGCAATAATCAATAGACGATTCGATGATAATGTTCAAGGGACGAAGTAGTTTACGTCAACAAATATGTCGATGAAGCCCAAAACAGGGGTTAAAAGGTATGGGTACGTGCTGATCAGTCAGAGTCTGTTTTATAATTCCAAATATACACCGGAAAAGTAAAAGATGTAAGGGAGCAACAAATCTGTTCAAGAGTAATATTAAAAGATTTTACAAGAGATTTAGTTGGAAAAAATTCTGGAAGTTTACTTTGATGACGATTTTAATTGTTGCGTTACAAAGCGACTTAATAAAATACAAGATCTACGCATGTGTAGCAGCTCGAAAAGATATAAAAGGTTTGCCAAATGAGCTTTAAACAAATCAAAACATTAAAAGGGGTGACTCAAACTGAATCATGAGTAAAAATGGCGTACTAGCTTTACAATGGATGGATAAAAAATATATTAATTTTCTAAGCAATTTCCACAAACTTATAGGAAATGTCACTGTGAAGAGGAAAAAAAGAATGGGACATCAGTCTAAATTAATTGCAAGCAATTAGTAAAAGATTACAACAATAATATGGGCTTTGTAGATAAGTCTCACATCTTAGTATCTTGCTATGAATTGGACAGTTGGACAGTAAATTCAAAAAATGGTACGATAATATCCTTAAAATAATTTAAACTTGCTGTGGCCACCAGTTTGAGTGGAGCAAACCCCCAAATTTCAAAATTTGTAAGAAGTTTCATGAAAAAACCAAGAACCATAAAAGGTTCAAAAACAAGTTCATCTATAAATAAGAACTGATAAATTAGCCCATATGCCTCAGCATGGAGCCAAAGTACGTTGTACGTTCTATAATACCAAGGCAAATCCTCATCGTACAAGATGGCACTGTACTGCATGTAATGTATGTAGGTTTACACCTATCTGAAAAATATTGTTTTATTCCATTTCACGCTAAACAATTTCATTTCAAACAAATTTTCATTTGTCGCC